>NC_068917.1:95561435-96227772 GCF_023091745.1 Budorcas taxicolor | reverse complement strand
TGGATGACAAAATTAGTAGGGGAACTGGTAACTGAGTTTAGAAACCGTCTCACACACCAGAAAACACTCTACCACTTAAGAGTTTAAAGAGGAGTTTACCTAAGAATCATATTAAAAATAGTTAACAATTTGTGCACCATGGGTCTTAACCAATAAAGTTATTTCAGGTGTGGACCAGGTGAATAAATACCAGCTCTAAGCAAACCGATGAAAATATGCATCTCCATAAGCTCTGTCATGGCAGCACTCCCTGCCTTTGAGAGACAGGTCTGCTATATGAGCCAGAAAAGTGGGGGATGGTTGAAAGTTTGTCTAGAGTATTAATAGTTACTTATACAGCACTTACTATGGTACTTATATACCACCCACTGTGTGATAGGCACTATTCTTGGTGCTCTACAAAAAATAAGTGTTCATTGGAAGGACTGATGTTGAAGCTGAAACTCCAATACTTTGGCTACCTGATGCGAAGAGCTGACTCACTTGAAAAGACACTGATGCTGGCAAAGATTGAGGGCAGGAGGAAAAGGGGACAACAAAGGATGAGATGGATTTGATGGCATCACCGACTCAACGGGCATGAGTTTGGGTGGACTCCAGGAGTTGGTGATGGACAGGGAGGCCTGGCGTGCTGCAATTCATGGGGTCACAAAGAGTCAGACACAACTGAGTGACTGAACTGAACTGAACAAAAAATAAAATTTCATTTTTTAAGATACCTAAGAGTACTAACATTATTCCCTTACAGATAAGGAAATTGAGACCCAGAAAGGTTACACTGCTCAGTTTCAACCAGACAGTACGTAATGGTGCAATGGATTCAAACCCAAGCTGTCTGTCGTCTGTCTCCACTCTCTTAATGGCTTTGCTATGTTTCCTACCTTTCTCCTGAGGAAAACTTGAATGGAAGGAGCTATATCTGAGGAAACTAATGCGTAGCAGAGAGCAGGGCTAAAGGGAGGAGAAGAAAGCAATAGGATTAAATGAATCTTTTTATTCTGAATTGTGTGGCTTTTGGTCTCACGCTGCTCTGTGGATGACAGCACAGCAGTGTTACTTTCTTGCACACCCTGAACACACATATCGACAGGAAATTGGAGGTATGTGCCTGAAGGAACATCATGAGAGAAAAGATCTTCACATGCTGAACTGAAGGGGTCTCATGGTAAAAATGTTGACTTATTTGTTTATGCTAAAGCCCACAAACTGACAAGCCTCACCTTATGTATATTTATTGGTTTATTTGCAAATGAAAAAAGCCAGAAAAGTTTCACAAAGAATTTGAGGCATAGTTTCAACATGAAAAGGATATAAACAATAATACTAATTGTTATAATAGTTGCTCAGAGTGAGATCAATGAAACCAAAGAAAATAATCAGTGATATTCTCGAATGATGTTGCATCCATAAACTTTCAGATCTGAATTCTAAGAAAAATGTAACATAAGAAACAATTCTTAAAAACTATAAAAAATATATACAAAATTTAATATTTCAGTAAATGGGTAGAATATAAATTGAGCTAAATAAAGTCTTCAGAAAGTAGAACACCACATGACCAAACAGAATACTGAAACATAAAAACGATGTCCCTTAACTTTTATTATTTACATTTGCTAGTCTACACAGAGTCGGACACGACTGAAATGACTTAGCAGCAGCAGCAGCCTACATATGCTCTTGAATTTTCCTTGTGAACCAGTACATGCATAAAAATAATTTCAGTATAATCTATGCTTTTTCCTCTAACTAATGGTATTGAGCATCTTATCATGTGATTATTGGTCATTTGTGTATTTTCTTCAGTAAATAATTCACATCTTTGGCTCTTTATAAGTTGGATATCTTTTTATTATTGGTTTTAAGGGCTTTTTTTATGTTAAAGGATATGTCTTTTATTAGATAAAATTTATAAATATTTTCTCATATTCTGTAATTTATCTTTTTGTCTTATTTACACTTGCTTTTTCTTTGCCTTTGCCATCTTTTTCTGAAATCCATTGGCTCCTTCTAAAGTTTTAAAATTTTTCTTTAGTAAGTTTTTCCTTTTCATAATTTAGAATAATAGCTTGAGTTTCTTTTCTTGCCTTAAATTTTTAATATATTTCACTGAATTTTTTGGACAAAAGTGTACAGATTTCCAACATATCTTTCCCTTCTTCCTAATAAAGAAAAAAACTACCATTAAAAAATACTAACTGAACTCCCTCATCCGTATTTTTGTCTAAAGTTTTAGTTTTGCCTGCTAAAAAAACCAAAATAAATGTGCTTATTTACTTATATATTTACTTGTTTACTATCAGTGACTGATGCAAGCTGTTTGCTTTTTTTTCTTTGTTATTGTTTGCTTTTAGTGCATCATACAACTTCTATCCTGATACTTTTTTTTTAAGTACTGAAATATTTTTTATTTGGTAGGTCTGAAAATGTGTTTATTTTGCCCAGTTATTAAACAGTGATTAAGCTGTGTCATGTTTCAGTTAACATACTTCCTCAAGACACTGAAAACATTCATTTTCTTCTTGTTTTCTTATAGTGTGGGACATCTGCTATTTGTCTCACTGTCATTCCTTTTTTGATTATCTGTTTTTCTTTCAAGTATCTACTAACCCATTCTCTTTATATTCTTTAGTTTTACTCTATGTTGAGCAGATATGGAGTTATTTGTTATATTTTCTACTTAGTGAATTTTCGTTATGTTTACATTTGGGTTTTTGAAAATGTTTAGTCATTATCCTTCAGAATATTTTTACTTCTCTGCCATTTCCTGATTTCAAAACAAACAGAGTTTCCTGTTAAATGTATCTGGGAACTTCTCAAGCTATTCTCCATGAATTGTTTTCTTTAATACATTCTCAGTTTTTATCTTGATTCTAGTTGACTACTACCTTTAAATTCCCTAACCGCTCTTATTCTGTCTAGTCTATAATTTTAAAACTTTAAAACATTTCGTTGAATTTCATATAATTTCAATCATTTCATATAATTGATGTATAAAATGTTTAAACTTGATAAGTGTGGGAATAAGTATACACAGTTGAGGCCATCACTTCCATCAAGGCCATAGACAAATCTATAACTTCCTAAAGTTTCTTTCTGCCCCTATTGTTGCTATTACTATTATTATTATTCTATATAATATGAGGTTTACCCTTAAAAAATTTAAATATACAATACAGTAATATAAGCTACAAGGACTATACTGTATACTACTGTAAGTATATTTATGCAAGTTTTTTGGAACTTAATTTTGAATAACTGAAACTTTGTATCTTTTGACCATTGACTCTCCATTTCCCCTTCCCCACATTCTATTCTGTGCTTCTACAAATCTGACTACTTTAGATTCCACATTTAAGTGAGATCATGCAATACATGTCTTTCTCAGTCTGGCTTATTTCACTTTGCATTATATCCTCTATGATGTGGTATATACACACAATGAAATATTATTCAACAATAAAAAGAGAAAGGAATCCTGCCATTTGCCTTTCATTTGTAATTTTAATGGATACATTTCATATACTCTGCACTCCTTCTAAAAAAATGGGATTTATGTTTATAGTTGTTTTAGATTGACCTATCATTTACATCTCATCAGAAGTAATTTAATTTTCCATTTTTTTCTTAGCATTAGTTTTACTCATTTACTCATTTATTGAGTATATGAGAGGTATTTTGTTGTCCTTTCTCTATCCAGTGGGTATAATATGTTCTCTAATATGATTTGGGTTCTGAGTTTCAAAACCTAATGTGGTTTTTGAAATGAGCTTCTAAATGTGGAAGCTCATTGATTTTAGACATGTCTTCTTTATTATTAAAGCATTTATGTATAGTATTTCATCTGCAAACAGTGACAGTTTTACTTTTTTTCTAATTTGGATCCCTTTTATTTCTTTTTCTTCTCTGATTGCTATGGCTAGGACTTCTAAAACTATGTTGAATAAAAGTGGCAAGAATGCATAACCTTGTCTTATTCCTGATCTTAGAGGAAACACTTTCAGATTTTCACCATTGAGTATGATGTTAGCTGTGGGTTTGTCACATGTGGCCTTTTTATATAGAGAGAGTCTTACTATACAGAGCAAGTCCTAAAGTTACCACCAGAAAACTACTAGAGCTCATCAGTGATTTTGGTAAAGTTGCAGGAAACAAAATTAATACACAGAAATCTGCTACATTTCTATACAGTAACAACAAAAGATTAGAAAGGAAAATTTAAAAAACAATCCCATTTTAATATTTCATCAACAAGCATAAAGTATTAAGGAATAAACCACCCTAGAAGACAAAAGATCTAAAGATTTGTTTTTATATTTTTCCTGTGGATACCCAACACTGACTTCAGTTTCTCAGTGTCCTTGCCCAGCATTTGACCTTGAGCAATTTGGTTTTTTTTTCTCCAGCTTCCATTTTATTTTTTTTCTTCTATTTTTTTTAATTTTATTTTTTACTTTATTTTACTTTACAATACTGTATTGGTTTTGCCATACATTGACATGAATCCGCCATGGGTGTACATGAGTTCCCAGTCCTGAACCCCTCTCCCACCTCCCACCACATATCGTCTCTCTGGATCATCGCTGTGCAACAGCCCCAAGCATCCTGTATCCTGCATCGAATATAGACTGTGATTCGTTTCTTACATGATAGTATACATGATTCAGTGCCATTCTCCCAAATCATCCCACCCTCTCCCTCTTCCTCAGAGTCCAAAAGTCCATTCTATACATCTGTGTCTCTTTTGCTGTCTCACATACAGGGTTATCATTATCATCTTTCTAAATTCCATATGTATGTGTTAGTATACTGTATTGGTGTTTTTCTTTCTGGCTTACTTCACTCTATATAATCGGCTCCAGTTTCATCCATCTCATTAGAACTGATTCAAATGTTTTCTTTTTAATGGCTGAGTAATATACTCCACTGTGTATATGTACCACAGCTTTCTTATCCATTCATCTGCTGATGGACATCTAGGTTGTTTCCATGTCCTGGCTATTATAAACAGTGCTGCAGTGAACATTGGGGTACATGTGTCTCTTTCAATTCTGGTTTCCTCAGTGTGCATGCCCAGCAGTGGGATTGCTGGGTCATATGGCAATTCTATTTGCAATTTTTAAAGGAATCTCCACACTGTTCTCCATAGTGGCTGTACTAGTTTGCATTCCCACCAACAGTGTAAGAGGGTTCCCTTTTCTCCACACCCTCTCCAGCATTTATTGCTTGTAGACTTCTGGATCACATCCATTCTGACTGGTGTGAAATGGTACCTCATTGTGGTTTTGATTTGCATTTCTCTAATAATGAGTGATGTTGAGCATCTTTTCATGTGTTAGCCATCCATATGTCTTCTTTGGAGAAATGTCTATTTAGTTCTTTGGCCCATTTTTTGATTGGGTCGTTTATTTTCCTGAAATTGAGCTGCATAAGTTGCTTGTATATTTTTGAGATTAGTTGTTTGTCAGTTGCTTCATATGCTATTATTTTCTCCCATTCAGAAGGCTGTTTTTCACCTTGCTTATAGTTTCTTTTGTTGCGCAGAAGCTTTTAATTTTAATTAGATCCCATTTGTTTATTTTTTCTTTTATTTCCAGTATTCTGGGAGGTAGATCATAGAGGATCCTGCTGTGATTTATGTCGGAGAGTGTTTTGCCTATGTTCTCCTCTAGGAGTTTTATAGTTTCTGGTCTTACATTTAGATCTTTAATCCATTTTGAGTTTATTTTTGTGTGTGGTGTTAGAAAGTGATCTAGTTTCATTCTTTTACAAGTGGTTGACCCATTTTCCCAGCACCACTTGTTAAAGAGATTGTCTTTACTCCATTGTATATTCTTGCCTCCTTTGTCAAAGATAAGGTGTCCATAGGTGTGTGGATTTATCTCTGAGTTTTCTATTTTGTTCCATTGATCTATATTTCTGTCTGTGTGCCAGTACCATACTGTCTTGATGACTGGGGCTTTGTAGTAGAGCCTGAAGTCAGGCACGTTGATTCCTCCAGTTCCATTCTTCTTTTTCAAGATTGCTTTGGCTATTTGAGGTTTTTTGTATTTCCATACAAATCTTGAAATTATTTGTTCTAGTTCTGTGAAAAATACCGTTGGTAGCTTGATAGGGATTGCATTGAATCTGTAGATTGCTTTGGGTAGTATACTCCATTTCACTATATTGATTCTTCAGATCCATGAACATGGTATATTTCTCCATCTATTAGTGTCCTCTTTGATTTCTTTCACCAGTGTTTTATAGTTTTCTATATATAGGTGAAGAGTTAATAGGGTATCAGAGATGTGCCTGCAAACGGGTCTCTCTGCTCAGGCTGAGCGTCCTTGCATACGAGGCATTCTGCCAAAGAGTATGGACACAGCCTTGAGTTTAATGGTCCCTTGCAAACGAGGGAGCATTCCCTTCTTGAGATAAGAAGAAGATGAGGGCTTTGGGCAGACTCTTCAGTAGACAGAGATTTCACTCCCCTTTGCTATACGATAACATGTATGCACCTGCACTGTGCTAAAAAGGCTTCTTCTTACAGTCTGGAATTCTGCCTAAGGAGGGCTTTATAATAATAAACAGCAATTAGTTTGCCCAGTTGTTCCTCTGGCCAGAGTGGTGTCCTGTCTGTCTTTTGTATGTCTTGTATGTTTTATGTCATTTCACTCGTAATCTCCAGAAATCTCCTACATCTGGTGCCCAACGTGGGGCTCGAGTGAAACCGAAAGAAGTAAGAAACCCCGGGGGGATTTTAGATCCAAAGCAGGGGAGCTTTTGGAAACATGGGGAATTCCTCACCCTAGCGGAAAAAATTGCTAGGTGAATTCTTGTACATAATCATGGGAAATTCTTCACCCTAGCAGATGGGAACTTTCAAAAGTTCATGGTTCAAAAAACCATGGGGAAATCCTGCTAGGAAGAAATAAAAGTTCATTATGGGCACAATATGTGAATTTATATATTGAATCATGTTATAGAATTTATGTAATGCTATAACACAGGCTTTGACTTTGCTATCTACTGATAATGAGACTAAATCTAATGCTTTAATGAAGGAAGAGGCAATTTATGAGGATATGCCAAATGTTGGTGGAATTTCTGCATTGCCTGAAAGTAAGGACACAAATAAGCCTCCTTCTGGAAATGCTGAAACATCTGATAGTTCAGAATCAAATTCGGAGGCTTCTTCGGTTTCGTCAGAGGAGGGCAAAGAGATTAAAGAAATGACCCATCTATTCCGGGAATGGTGGAAATCCCATAGGGAGGAGAAAAAAATCTACACCTCTGCTCCTCCTTGTGCTTCTCTTTTTCCCACTGCGGTTGATCGGCCCGATGTGGACAGGGAACATTGTCGGTTCTCCTTTCCTTTGTCTATGCTTCACGATGATGACTTGTCTGCTCCCCCTGGTGGGTTTATTGACCTTCCACAATTGTTTCCCATCCAGAGACAACAGGATGGCAATGTGATAAATGTTCAGTATGCTCCTTTGGAATATAAATTTTTTAAAGATCTTAAAGCTGCAGTAACGCAGTACGGTCCTCAATCTCCCTTTGTTTTGTCTATGTTGAAATCATTGGAAAAAGGCAAATTAATCATTCTGTTAGATTGTGAATCTATTGCCCAAGCTGTCTTGGAGGGCTCTCAATGGTTGCAACTTCATAGCTGGTGGGAAAAAGAAGCTAAAAAGCAGGCTCAGATTAATGAGGGACAAAATCCCCCTGGTCCTCTCGAGGACAAACTAATGGGAGAGGGCCAATATCGGGCTTTAAGAAAACAGGCTCAATCAGGACTTACAACAAGTTCACCAGGTCTTTTTACAAGCATGGCGCCATGTGGTGCCTGCTGGCCAAGCCCAGCCCTTCTTTGTTAAAACAATGCAAGGCCCTAATGAGCCATATACTGATTTTCTAGCAAGATTAAGGGTAGCTGTGAAACAGGCTATAGGGAGGGATGAAACTTCAGAGATATTATTACAAACTTTAGCATTTAAAAATGCAAATCCTAAATGCAAGCATATACTGGGACCTTTAAAGGGACAGGGTGCATCTATAGCTGAATATATCAGAGCCTGCTCGGGAGTAGGAGAAACTGAGCATCAGGCTAATGTCTTTGCTACAGCCTTGGCCAAGGTTATGAGACCACCAAAGAGAGGTAACTGCTTTCATTGTAAAAAACCTGGTCATATAAAAAAAGACTGTCAAAAATTAAAAGCTGATCAAGGTGCAATTCCTAAAGACAGATCTCTTGCTGGGAAAAATAAGACTCCTCCTGGACTTTGCCATCGGTGTGGGAAGGGGTTTCATTGGACTAATGAATGCAAATCTAAAACAGATAAAATGGGCAACCCAATACCGGGAAACTATCCTACGGGCCTGAGTCCTTGGGGCCCAAGAACAATACTGGGGACTTCTCCTCCTTGCCCTCCTCCCATTCCATCTGCCCCGTTAAAAAGACCTCAGATGATGATTTCGGACTTACGGTCTGCTACTTCAGGGAGTGCTGCTGCTGATTTGCCACTAGCTGATAATGTTCTTTTGTCACCAGGGGGAGGCATTTATAAATTAAAAACAAATGTATTTAGACCACTGCCTAAAGGCACTTTTGGCTTGATATTAAGCCATAGCAGCGTGGCTTTGAGAGGTTTAACCATAATTCCTGGGGTAATAGACTCTGACTATGTTGAAAAAATTTTAATTATGGTCTCTACTTCTACCACACTTTCATTGTTAGCTAGAGAACATATTGCCCAAATACTTCTCCTACCTTATCATCCCTTTTTGGCTCTTCCTAATAAACGAACAGGGGGATTTGGAAGTACTGGGCCACATATATTTTGGAAAATGCTTATCAGAGATTCTCGCCCTGTTCTCTCCTTGATTATACAAAAAAACAACTTTGAGAGACTAGTAGATATAGGGGCGGATGTTTCAGTCATTTCTTCTCAACAATGGCCCCAAGGTTGGAAAAAAAAAAAAAAAAAACACCCTTTAATGCTAATTGGATTGGGCTCCATTGCAGATGTCTAAAAGAGTACCCATCCCTTGCAATGTCAATTCCATAATAAAAGATCAGTGTTTGTTACCTTTTATATTGTAAATATACCTATTAATATATGGGAGAGAGATCTTCTCTCTCCTTTGGGGGCTTCTGTAACCATTCCATCAAAAAACTAGTAGCCACTGCTCAAATTCCTTGAGCACTCCCATTAAAATGGTTAACTAATACTCCAAAATGGGTTGAACAATGGCCATTACCACAAATAAAGCTCAAGGCATTAAAACAATTAGCACAAAAACAACTCCAACTTGATCATATAGAGCCCTCTACCTCTCCTTAAAATTCTCCTGTTTTTGTTATTAAAAAAAAATCTAAAAAATAAAAAATGTTAACTGATTTACAAAAAGTTAATAAATGTATTAAACCTATGGGAGCATTGCAATTGGGACTCCCCTCTCCAGCTCTTATTCCTCAAAATTGATCCTTAATGGTGCTAGATCTTAAAGACTGTTTTTTTTTTTTTTACCATTCCTCTACAATTGCAAGATAGAGATAAATTTACTTTTACAGTTCCTATTCTTAATCATGCTCAGCCTGTTAAGCGTTATCAATAGACAAAAAATGATAAATAGTCCTACCTTATGCCAAAAACTCTTAGCTCGCTCTTTACAATCCCTTCATCAAAAATACCCCAATTATATTCTACATCATTATATAAATGATCTCCTATTGGCAGCTCCTAGTATTGTTAAACGTGATAATTTTTTTTTAAAGTACAAGAGGCTTTGAGACTATACAATTTACAAATAGCCCCCTAAAAAATTCAAAAAGACTTTCCTATTTCATATTTAGGGACAATATTAAAACAACATAAAATTAGGCCCTAAAAGTTACAAATTAAAAGAGACCATCTCAAAACCTTAAATGATTTTCAAAAGTTATTGGTAGATATTAATTGGCTATGCCTGGTACTTGGGATTCCTACTTATCAATTATGACATTTTTTTCTACTTTAAAAGAAAATACAGCTCTGGATAGCCCCCGGACCTTAACCCCATTGACTTTACAAAAACTTCAATTTATTGAACAACGACTAAATGACGGCTTTTTGACTTACATGCGTCTCAACCTATTTCTTTTATCATATTTCATACCCCTTATTCCCCATCTGGTGTAAGTGCTCAAAAAAAAAAAAAAAAAAGGATTAATAAAATGGGTTCTCTTACCTAACAGTTTTTCCAAAATGTTGACTATTTATATAGATAAATTAGCCTTCCTTATACAAAAAGGTCGCCATAGTATTTTACAATTATCAAGATGTAAACCACACCAGATTGTTACACAGTTAACAACTGCTCAAATATCTCGATGTTTACAATTTAATAAAAACTGACAAATTTCTCTTGCCTCATATCCTGGTTCGTTTTCTAATCATTATCCATCATCTAAATTGATTGATTTTCTCCGGACTAACACTATGATATCTCATTCCCCAATTTCAGATGTTCCAGTTAAGGGACTCACTATTTTTACAGATGCAAATAAAAATACTGCTGGATATTGGACCCCGAAAAATTCCAAGGTTCTCCCCTACTCATTTTCTTCTGTACAGCCCACTGAATTGTGGGCTATCTATTTAGTTTTGCAAGATTTTCCCCAATTTCCTATTAACATTGTTTCAGATTCTCAATATGCTGTTCCCTCCCCATGTCTCCCTTCCATTGACTCTTAAACAGTTATTGATAAATTGTTTTACCAAGTACAACAATTGCTTTTGCAGCGTTCAGAGTTAGTTTTCTTTACTCACATCCGTGCACATTCTGCCCTTCCTAGACCCTTATCATTCGGAAATGCTACAATTGATGCCTTACTTTATCCTATAAAAGCAGCAAAGCAAAAACATCTCTTACAACATACCAACTCCAAAGGGTTACAAAAATCTCACGCTATTACTCAAAAACAAGCTCAAAATATTGTTCGTTCTTGTTCCATATGTGCACCCTTTGCTTTGCTGTTTACCCCACCAGGTGTCAATGTAAGAGGACAACAAACAAATCAGATATGGCAAATGAATGTAATTTACATTTCTTCTCTCAGACAACAAAAATGTGTGCATCATACTATAGACACTTGCACACATTTTCAATGGGCCACTGCATTACATTCTAAAAAGGCTGACGCTGTGATTACTCACTTGTTATGGCAACAACAGTGAGATTTGGATGCACAACTTGCTACCGACGTGCTCAATCTTCAACCGTTTCCTGGCTTAGAGATCAATTGGCTGTTTTATCTACACGACGTGTGTTAAAATATGATTAGAATTCTTCTGTTTTGTATAACACCTGTACCATTTAACATGAGCCCTTCAAGAGATTAACAGAGACATATAAATAAAAAGAGTTCTAGATGCCCATCATCTAGAGAGATTCCGCCTAGCTCCCAAGAGGTGGCTAGATAGCCAATGACGGGTAAGACCCTCAGAGGAGGGCAACCTAAGACAGGCACAGCCGCAAGAAGGGCTGGCGAGGCTAGAGGTTGGCCACCTACAGCTTTACGCCTTGCTCTACAAAACATCAATACAAATGTCTCGAGGGCTTAAATAAAATAAAAAAGGGGAGATGAAGGGTTAATAGGGTAGCAGAGATGTGCCTGCAAACGGGTCTCTCTGCTCAGGCTGAGCGTCCTTGCATACGAGGCGTTCTGCCAAGGAGTCTGGACACAGCCTTGAGTTTAATGGTCCCTTGCAAACGAGGGAGCATTCCCTTTTTGAGATAAGAAGGAGATGAGGGCTTTGGGCAGACTCTTCAGTAGACAAGAGATTTCACTCCCCTTTGCTATACGATAACATGTATACACCTGCACTGTACTAAAAAGGCTTCTTCTTACAGTCTGGAATTCTGCCTAAGGAGGGCTTTATAATAATAAACGGCAATTAGTTTGCCCAGTTGTTCCTCTGGCCAGAGTGGTGTCCTGTCTGTCTTTTGTATGTCTTGTATTTTTTAAGTCATTTCACTCGTAATCTCCAAAAATCTCCTACATATAGGTCTTTAGTTTCTTTAGGTAGATATATTCCTAAGTATTTTATTCTTTTCGTTGCAATGGTGAATGGAATTGTTTCCTTAATTTCTTTTTCTACTTTCTCATTATTAGCATATAGGAATGCAAGGGATTTCTGTGTGTTGATTTTATATCCTGCAACTTTACTATATTCATTGATTAGCCCTAGTAATTTGCTGGTGGAGTCTTTAGGATTTTCTATGTAGAGGATCATGTCATCTGCAAACAGTGAGAGTTTTACTTCTTCTTTTCCAATTTGGATTTCTTTTATTTCTTTTTCTGCTCTGATTGCTGTGGCCAAAACTTCCAGAACTATGTTGAATAGTAGCAGTAAAAGTGGGCACCCTTGTCTTGTTCCTGACTTTAGGGGAAATGCTTTCAATTTTTCACCATTGAGGATAATGTTTGCTGTGGGTTTGTCGTATATAGCTTTTATTATGTTGAGGTATGTTCCTTCTATTCCTGCTTTCTGGAGAGTTTTTATCATAAATGGATGTTGAATTTTGTCAAAGACCTTCTCTGCATCTATTGAGATAATCATATGGCTTTTATTTTTCAATTTGTTAATGTGGTGAATTACATTGATTGATTTGCGGATATTGAAGAATCCTTGCATCCCTGGAATAAAGCCCACTTGGTCATGGTGTATGATCTTTTTAATGTGTTGTTGGATTCTGATTGCTAGAATTTTTGTTGAGGACTTTTGCATCTATGTTCATCAGTGATATTGGCCTGTAGTTTTCTTTTTTTGTGGCATCTTTGTCAGGTTTTGGTATTAGGGTGATGGTGGCCTCATTGAATGAGTTTGGAAGTTTGCCTTCCTCTGCAATTTTCTGGAAGAGTTTGAGTAGGATAGGTGTTAGCTCGTCTCGAAATTTTTGGTAGAATTCAGCTGTGAAGCCATCTGGACCTGGGCTTTTGTTTGATGGAAGATTTCTGATTACAATTTCAATTTCCGTGCTTGTGATGGGTCTGTTAAGATTTTCTATTTCTTCCTGGCTCAGTTTTGGAAAGTTGTACTTTTCTAAGAATTTGTCCATTTCTTCCACGTTGTCCATTTTATTGGCATATAATTGCTGATAGTAGTCTCATGATCCTTTGTATTTCTGTGTTGTCTGTTGTGATCTCTCCATTTTCATTTCTAATTTTATTGATTTGATTTTTCTCTCTTTGCTTCTTGATGAGTCTGGCTAATGGTTTGTCAATTTTATTTATCCTTTCAAAGAACTACCTTTTGGCTTTGTTGATTTTTGCTATGGTCTCTTTTGTTTCTTTTGCATTTATTTCTGCCCTAATTTTTAAGATTTCTTTTCTTCTACTAACCCTGGGGTTCTTCGTTTCTTCCTTTTCTAGTTGCTTTAAGTGTAGAGTTAGGTTATTTATTTGAGTTTTTTCTTGTTTCTTGAGGTATGCCTGTATTGCTATGAACGTTCCTCTTAGCACTGCTTTTATAGTGTCCCACAGGTTTTGGGTTGTTGTGTTTTCATTTTCATTTGTTTCTATGCATATTTTGAATCTTTTTTTAATTTCTTCTGCGATTTGTTGGTTATTCAGAAGTGTGTTGTCCAGCCTCCATATGTTGGAATTTTTAATAGTTTTTCTCCTGTAATTGACATCTAATCTTACTGCATTATGGTCAGAAAAGATGCTTGGAATGATTTTGATTTTTTTGAATTTATCAAGGTTAGATTTATGGCCCAGGATGGGATCTATCCTGGAGCAGGTTCCGTGCACACTTGAGAAAAAGGTGAAATTCATTGTTTTGGGGTGAAATGTCCTATAGATATCAATTAGGTCTAACGGGTCTATTGTATCATTTAAAGTTTGCATTTCTTTGTTAATTTTGTTTAGTTGATCTCTCCATAGGTGTGAGTGGGGTATTAAAGTCTCCCACTATTATTGTGTAACTGTTAATTTCCCCTTTCTTACTTGTTAGCATTTGTCTTACATATTGTGGTACCATGTTAGGTGCATATATATTTATAGTTTTTATATCTTCTTCTTGGA
Organism: Budorcas taxicolor; assembly: GCF_023091745.1. Taxonomy (NCBI): domain Eukaryota; kingdom Metazoa; phylum Chordata; class Mammalia; order Artiodactyla; family Bovidae; genus Budorcas; species Budorcas taxicolor. The sequence goes on along the minus strand of NC_068917.1, from coordinate 96,213,716 downwards.
TTGATCCTTTGATCATTATGTAGTGGCCTTGTCTCTTTTCACAGCCTTTGTTTTAAAGTCTATTTTATCGGATATGAGTATTGCTACTCCTGCTTTCTTTTGGTCTCTATTTGTGTGGAATATCTTTTTCCAGCCCTTCACTTTCAGTCTGTATGTGTCCCTTGTTTTGAGGTGGGTCTCTTGTAGGCAGCATATATAGGGATCTTGTTTTTGTATCCATTCAGCCAGTCTTTGCCTTTTGGTTGGGGCATTCAACCCATTTATGTTTAAGGTAATTATTGATAAGTATGATCCCGTTGCCATTTACTTTACTGTTTTGGGTTCAGGTTTATACGCCCTTTTTGTGTTTCCTGTCTAGAGAATATCCTTTAGTATTTGTTGGAGAGCTGGTTTGGTGGTGCTAAATTCTCTCAGCTTTTGCTTGTCTGTAAAGCTTTTGATTTCTCCTTCGTATTTGAATGAAATCCTTGCTGGGTACAGTAATCTGGGCTGTAGGTTATTTTCTTTCATCACTTTAAGTATGTCTTGCCATTCCCTCCTGGCCTGTAGAGTTTATTGAAAGATCTGCAGTTATCCTTATGGGAATCCCCTTGTGTGTTATTTGTTGTTTTTCCCTTGCTGCTTTTAATATTTGTTCTTTGTGTTTTATCTTTGTTAACTTGATTGATATGTGTCTTGGGGTGTTTTGCCTTGGGTTTATCCTATTTGGAACTCTCTGGGTTTCTTGGACTTGGGTGATTATTTCCTTCCCCATTTTAGGGAAGTTTTCAACTATTATCTCCTCAAGTATTTTCTCATGGTCTTTCTTTTTGTCTTCTTCTTCTGGGACTCCTATAATCTGAATGTTGGAGCATGTCATATTGTCCTGGAGGTCTCTGAGATTGTCCTCATTTCTTTTAATTCATTTTTCTTTTTTCCTCTCTGATTCATTTATTTCTACCATTCTATCTTCTGTTTCACTAATCCTATCTTCTGCCTCCGTTATTCTACTATTTGTTGCCTCCAGAGTGTCTCTGATCTCATTTATTGCATTATTCATTATATATTGACTATTTTTTATTTTGTCTAGGTCCTTGTTAAACCTTTCTTGCATCTTCTCAATCCTTGTCTCCAGGCTATTTATCTGTGGTTCCATTTTGATTTCAAGATTTTTGATCATTTTCACTATCAATATTCAGAATTCTTTCTCAGGTAGATTCCCTATCTCTTCCTCCTTTGTTTGGTTTTGTGGGCATGTCTCCTGTTCCTTTACCTGCTGGGTATTTCTCTGTCTCTTCATTTTGGTTATATTGCTGTATTTGGTGTGGTCTTTCTATATTCTGGGAATTTGTGGAGTTCTCTTTATTATGGAGTTTCCTCACTGTGGGCGGGGTTGTATCAGTGGCTTGTCAAGGTTTCTTGGTTAGGGAGGCTTGTGTTGGAGTTCTGGTGGGTGGAGCTGGATTTCTCCTCTCTGGAGTGCAATGAAGTGACCAGTAATGGGTTTTGAGATGTCAATGGTTTTGGAGTAACTTTGAGCTGCCTGTATATTGAAGCTCAGGGGTGTGTTCCTGTGTTGCTGGAGTATTTGCGTTGTATGTCTTGCTCTGGAACTTGTTGGCCCTTGGGTGGTGCTCAGTTTCAGTGTAGGTATGGAGGCATTTGATGACCTCCTATCGATTAATGTTCCCTGGATTCAGGAGTTCTCTGATGTTCTCAGGATTTGGACTTAAGCCTCCTGCATCTGGTTTTCAGTTTTATTTTTACAGTAGTCTCAAGACTTCTCCATCTATACAGCACTGATGATAAAACATCTAGGTTAAAGATGAAAAGTTTCTCCACATTGAGGGACACCCAGAGAGGTTCATTGAGTTACATGGAGAAGAGAAGAGGGAGGGGGTAGTTAGAGGTGACTGGAATGAGATGAGGTGGGATCAAAAGAGGAGAGAGCAAGCTAGTCAGTAGTCACTTCCTTATGTGCACTTCTCAGTCTGGACCGCTCAGAGATGTTCACGGAGTTATACAGGGAAGAGGAGAGGGAGGAAGTAGACAGAGGTGGCCAGGAGGATAAAAGAGGGAAATGAAAAGGAGAGAGACAGATCCAGCCAGTAACCAGTTCCCAAAGTGTTCTCCATCGTCTGGAACACACAGAGATTCACAGAGTTGGGTAGAAAAGAGAAGGGGGAAGGAAGAGACAGAGGCCACCTTGTGGAGAAAAAGGAGAGTCCAAAGGAGGAGAGAGTGGTCAAGTCAGTAATCTCGCTCTCAGGTAAAATTGGGTACTGAAGATTGGGTTTTTAAATGTACAAAATTGACAACAAATACCAAAAAGCAAAGATTAAAAATCTAGAGTAGAGGTTGGATTTTCAAAAATACAATATTAAAGAAAAGAAGAAAAAGAAAGAGAAGAAAGAAAGAAAAAAAAAAAAGCCACAAGAGTTATTAAAAAACAACAACAACCACAAAAAGAGTATATACTGCGTTTGCTTTAAAAATAGGGTCTTTTTTTTTTTTTTTTGGAAAGTAATTGTAGGTTATAAAAATAAAAATTAAAGGAGAAATAAAGGATTTAAAAATTTAAAAAGGTTAAAAAAAAAGAAGAGGAAAAAGAAAAGAAAAAACAATCACACAACAATATCAACAACAATAACAACAAAAGAATGATCGTAAAAATAGTAAAGATATATCTGGCCCTTTCTCTGGTGTTGTGGGCAGTGTGGGGTCACTTCCAAGGCAGTTCCCTCTGTTTCACTTCTGTTTGCTGGTCTCTTCAGTGTCTGATTCCCGCCCTGTTATCGGGGGGCGGTGGTGGACACTTTTTTTTTTTTTTTTAGGCTCACCTGTTCAGTCGCGCTGTGGGGAGGGAGGGATGCTGCAAACGAGTAACGCTGGCGTGTGCTTGCAGTGTCTCAGCTCCGCTGGGCCTACCCCTGCTCGGGGCGCACACCGCTCAGGCTGTACGTTGCTCCACCGTGAACCATCTGAGGCCGGCCCTAGGCTGCATGCACCTCCCTGGTATAAGCCTCTCAGGCTTGGTGCTCAGGTAGCCCTCAGAGGCGCAGATTCGGTTGGGTCTACGTTTTGTGCCCTTCCCAGGGCCGAGTAGCTCAGGTATTTGGCGAGTGCAGTCGCTGTGACTTATCACCTTTCCTGTCTCTGCTGCTCAGATTTCTGGGTGTATCGCTGGCGTCCCTTCTCTGGCGGCTGATGACTGTCCCGAACCCCCAGAAGTCTTAGTTAGCAAAGAAGCCTGCTTGCATTTTGGTAGGTAATGTCTCTCTTGGGCTGCGATTGCCCCCTTCCAGCCCTTATGGCTCTGGCTGCCTGTCACCGGAGGGGGATGGTCTGCAGCCAGCTGTTTCTGTTCTGCCTTTGTTCTGTGCACGGTCCTGGCAGTGTCTTATGTTCGAGCTTTTCGCGTGGTAGCTATCCCACAGTCTGGTTTGCTAGTCCAAGTTAGTTTGCTCTGGTTACGTGTGGGGCGTTCCGGCTCAAATCTTACAAAGCACTGCAGCCCGCACCTCCCGCGCCTCCCTTGCCTCCCTGACCAGCCCCCACTTGCTAGTGGAAGATGCAGGCATCTGCGCTGCTTCTCTGCTGGGGGAGTTACTGTTGGGCTCGTAATCTGTTGGTTTTAATTATTTATTTTTCCATCCTGTTATGTTGCCCTCTGTGCTTCCAAGGCTCACCACAGACTCGGCAGCGAGAGTGTTTCCTGGTGTTTGGAAACCTCTCTTCTTAAGATTCCCTTCTGGGGACGGAGCTCCCTCCCTACCTCCTTTGTCTCCTTTTTTGTCTTTTATATTTTTTCCTACCTGTTTTTGAAGACAATGATCTGCTTTTCTGGGTGCCTGATGTCCTCCGCCAGCATTCAGAAGTTGTTTTGTGGATTTACTCAGCGTTGAAATGTTCTTTTGATGAATTTGTGAGGGAGAAAGTGGTTTCCTCGTCCTATTTGTCCGCCATCTTAGGACCGCCCCCCTTGAGCAATTTGTTAAACATTTTAGTTAAAATATTCTTATCTGCTTGAATGGCACTTGGCATACAGCTTGTATGGTTTGCTACAGGGAAGTCAGTGCTTTCTGTCTCTTTGGATGAACTGGTTTCTTCTAGATTTCAGGCCACTTGGATGTCTTGAGACCCCAGCTGTCTGATGAGTTCAAGGATAGTTATGATTCTGTAGTTTATCTGACTACTTTTTCATGTTGTTAAGATGGGAACAACACTATTTCTAATTATCTACATTGTCAAGAGAAAGTGAAACTCCTCTATTGATTTTGGGGTTTTTGACATTGCCTTCTGGAACCACTAGACAAAAACTGGGATTGGAATTACTGGCTTTCAGTTCAGGAGTCAATGTGCTGTTCTCAGGTAGGCTCAGTTACAGAGGTAAGACCTGTCCTGTTTTTCCCCAGTTTTGTACAAGTCCATTTTTGAGAAATTTTCCTCTTCCCTAAGCCTGTAATAATCTGACAGTTTGTAGTTTCCATCATAAATGTGACATCTTTTATCCTTATAATTCTGCAGGGTTAGAGTTTCTGACCTTTTGGGCCTGTTTCTTGACCTGGAGACTGGCATGTCTTTGGCCTCAACACTGGCTTTGTTTCTATTCAACACCACTGGGGTAGTTCAGCATTCTAAGTAAAGAAATCCATCTTGGTTTTGGAAGATCTGAATTCAAGGTCTGTCTCTATCTCAGTGGTGAGATATAGAAAACACACTCCTCGCTTAATTTGAAATAATAAACATGTATTCTAGTTGGGTGTATTTAGGTTATTAGCCTTAAAAGTTAAGGATGATACATTTGACATACAATGTTGTACAGTATCAACTAATCAATAAAAATTATTTTCAAAATAAACTATAGATAATTTAATAAGTAGTATTTTAAAATAGTTTCCTTTATTTTTTATAAATTTTTTTTATCTGCCCTCATTTTTAGATTCTCAGAGTCTGAAAACTCATTTGGAATAATATTAATATCTCCATTTTAATTATGAGGCTATAGTAGCAGAATAATAAGTGGAGACTTCTAAGAGAGAGACTTGAGATACAGATACAAATCTTTCTAACTCTACCTCTATGCACTTCTACTATACAATGATGTCTCCTCTATAGCTATATTGTTATACTGAATGTAGCCTCAGTTATGATGGCTCCATGGGGAAACAGAAACCCCCTTCAATCACTACAAAATAATTCACTATTTTTACCATAAGCATAAAAGAAATGTTCTGTCAGAATATTTAAAGTTTGCTGAATTGACATTGGGATGATAGAAGTAGATGATATGAATGCTTTTTTAAAAAAATGATGGCGAAAAAAGGAAAATGTAAGTGTGGGCTGTCTATTGCAGCATAATAGAACCCAAGAGTTCTGGTAAAAATCAGTTATCCCAGAAGGGTGACTGAAGCTGAGCACACAGTGTTTAAGTTGGTAATAAAAGTCTGCTACTTTGGTACCTGAATTTGTCTGGATAACGCAGATATCTAAGGATTTACAGTTATCCATGGGGGCATGCTAAATTGCTTCAGTTTTGTTCGACCCTTTGTGATCCCATGAGCAGTAGCCCACCAGGCTCCTCTATCTGTCAGGTGCTCCAGGCAAGAATACTGGAGTGGATTGCCATGCTCTGTTCCAGGGGATCTTCCCAACCCAGGGATTGAACCCACGTCTCTTATGTTTCCTGCAATGGCAGGTGGGTTCTTTACCACTAGCACCACTGTAGTACGAAATCCTATAATCTGTCACAAGAAATGGGCATAGAAGTTCTCATTATTGTATCTGTAGGCAGTGTGACTTGAGGGGCATTGGCAAATGGGCTTGTTTTCCATAGCTTTAATTTCACTCCCCAACGTCTTAGAAAGTATCAATCTCTTCAGAGCCTCTCTGTCCCCACTTTGTTTCTGCCAACTCTTTCTCACTAGATTCCCTATTATCTTATCACTTCTCACATTAACTCAGAAGGCCTGAAACAACTCATAAACAATTGGTCGAGCCTGGGTGAGCAAAAGGAGATTCATTTTTTAAAAACTTCATTTTATAAGCATCTTATCTTTTAAGAGAAACTATTATAGTTTTCAGAAATACATATTTTAATTTTACTTTTTGGTGTGCTTCATCTTTCTAAACAATTCATTATATTTTATAAAATTCTTTAATGACCTTTGTAGGCTATAGAAAAAAAAAATAGAAGAGCATACTAGTATTGAAATGCTAAGAGTGTGAGGAATTAAAAGATAATCTTTATTTAGGGTTTCAAAGTCCTTTCACACTTTATCTTATTTAAACATATGTGAGGATTGGTGAAGTTCATTTAAGCAACCTGTTTTTCCAACAATTAATTATAGTAGAAGTGAGATTAAATCACTTCTCCAGACTTTTAGCCTTTTGTTCTGCTAGGGTCAGATATTTCTTATGTCTAATTCCTTGACCTAACTGAACTGTGTATCACCAGAGAAATTTATTTTTTCAACTTTAAATGTAAGGCTAGAATTATGTAGAAGCAAATCAGGCCAAAGAGACTGAGAAATCTTATTCAGTGATGTGACTAAAAAGATTAATATATCTAGAAAATTTTAGTTTTTAAATAAACCATTTCTGCTCCCCACCAGCCAGTCACACAAAATCACATATGATTTGTTCCTATGTGTTTAAGGCTAGACATAAAGGCAACTGCATGTCTCAGGTTTGTCCTGTTCATAAAAAAGATATTATTTACAATTTTTAGAAGGTACTCATAAGACATTCAGATGTAGCAATTTAGGTGTTTGATTTATATGAAAAGCAACAAAAGGTGGTTAAATTGGCTTTGTCTTGGGTATATTTTACTTCCTATCACTCCACTCAGGCTAGATATAATGGAGTTAGGTATTCTCAGAACTTGGGTCAGACTCTTCTGCCACCTTGAATATAGATTATGTGCTCAGAGGCACAAAATCCCACATGTGAAGCCAGATGTAACACATTTGACAATAGGAAAAGTATGCACAAGTTCACTTTACTAGAAGGATGAATTTATTATTTGTGCATAATATTTTTATGAAGTTGGATCAGGAAGATGATGAGAGTAACTTATTACATTTTTATTAATGACTTCACACTTTTAAATATCTGAAAGCAAGTTCAAGCTGTCTGACCTAAAGCAGCAGCACAATGTAGCAGTTAAGGTAACTGCTCTCAGTAAGGCATCAAAACCTTGGAGATATCTTTGATGTCAGCTTATTCACTGAAATAGAAATGATATTGCTCATGGCATTTTTTATAACTCAGGTTATGTTATTGAGGTCCACAGTATATATTACAAAAATAATTTGCTAAATGTCTTTGATCATTTTTACATACTTCCAGTTTGGGAGAAATATTGTACTTTTATAATTTCTCCTGGTTTAAATAAGGATCTTACCACTCAATTTCATAAGTTATTCTTGATTTTTCAAGGTAGTTTTTAACTGGCTGGGAAACTTTCAACTTCCTTACTTAAGAAAGCCTTGGGGATTTCAGTTTCCTAAATAAGAACAAATTGCTCCATTTTGTTAATGCAGGTTTGATTTTTATTAACTTTAAATCTCTGTTATCCATAAAAGTTCATCCATAAATTTTTATGTAAAACTGTGTTTATTCTTGTATCTCATGCCTAACCCTCATATTTGTACTCTAAATCATTGTTTAAGTGAGCTGAGACCTGAATTCTATAATAACCACAATGAAGCAGGTTGTGAAAGAATATTAAAATATAGAGATACTTATTTGAACTTGCTGTTAGTAACTAGAAATTAAAAATAATTTGGACAGCACTTGGGTTAAAAAAGGAAAGTTTAATAGCTATTAATGTTTCATTCATCTGCTCAGAAAAATCCTACATTAATATCAGATACATGGATGATTATAAGCTAAAAATCTTGTTTGATATTGAATATTTCTTATATTTAATATTTACTCAAAATGATAAACATTATAATTTAATTTTTTTAGCCAGAAGTAGTCAAATAGATGATATGGAATTGGTATGACCAAGTGAGACAAGGCTCTTCAAACATTTGCCAACTTATATGGTGGGTAGAAAATTTCTCTCATACAAGTTAGGTGTAGTGTAAATAACCCCAAATTAAAATGCCATATTATATTTAGGTAATCAATTTTTAGAGTATTTCTTAATGCTTAGGTGATACAATGCTCAAACCAGCCATTTAAGGTAGATAAAGGTCATAAGAATATGAATGCAATAGTATTATTCCTTTCCCAAATGAAAAGTAAGATTACTCTCTGAAAATGAAATGAGGGAGATTGTCCTACTGCAGAAATGCCACAGTCCATGAGGTTGCCTCTAACAGCATTACCAAAAATTTTAGAAAATACTAAAAATGAATCAAGTATGTCCTGTCAATACACCGTAGGATGTATGATTGCTGAACCATTTAAACTAAGCAAGGCTCTATGATAACAAGTTGAGGGTCTGCAAGAAATTTGCATATGTAGAGTCCAGTAAGCAGAAAAATCACAGTATAGTTTCAATATTCTGCCAAGAAGAGGCTTCCTTAATGAACTAGCACAAATATTTATTTCTCTCTTTTTTTGAGACAGATTAGATATACCAGGCTAATGTTACTTGATGTCACAGACAATTAAAGTCCTTCAACTTACATCTCTTGCTCTGTTCTAGGATAACAAGATGGCATCCTATCTTGACAATAAATATGCTTAACCTGAATGTTTCCAGTGGGAAAGAAAAACAGTCATCAGTGTGGATCATTTAGGTTCAGCTCAGAAATGATAAAATTATGAGGTGCTTTGGTAAGATGCTGATGTAAACTCATTGTGGTTACATAGAAATGAAAAATCTGTGGAAAAGATCTAACCCTCCAACTCCAGGGTCCTATTGAAATGAGTGTCCACTACAAAATATTAAAAGGATAATAAGCATCACTAGAAACTGGGAAAGATGGCATGAACATGTTACAAACTTCATGTATTTATTCTAGTCTGATTCATTAGGTGCTAACTAGACGCCTGGTATATTTCTAAGTGCGTGTGATATATTAGTGAATAAAAGACCCAAATATCCCTACACTTTTATGGAGTTTACATTTTAGCTGGAGGATTCAGAAACTAATGGCAAACATTAATATAAGTAAATAATATAGTATATTCAGTTCAGTTCAGTCGCTCAGTCGTGTCCGACTCTTTGAGACCCCATGAATCGCAGCATGCCAGGCCTCCCTATCCATCATCAACTCCCGGAGTTCACTCAGACTCACGTCCATCGAGTCGGTGATGCCATCCAGCCATCTCATCCTCTGTTGTCCCCTTCTCCTCCTGCCCGCAATCCCTCCCAGCATCAGAGTCTTTTCCAATGAGTCAACTCTTCGCATGAGCTGGCCCAAGTACTGGAGTTTCAGCTTTAGCATTAGAAAGCAATTAAGTCCTTTGGAGAAAGGAAAACTCAAGCAGGGTCAGGGATGTTGTGAACCTTGGAAATGAAAAGGCAATTTGTGATGTTAAATAAGGAGGCCAGAGTAGATTTCTTTGAGAAGGTAAAATGCAGCAAAGATTCAAAAGAGGAGAAGGAGTTAGACAAATAGGTAACTGGGTGAAGTGCATACCTGCCAGAGGGAACAGCTAGCAGAAGGCCCTAGGTGAATGTAATTTGAAAGTTTTCTCATGAATTACTACCATGGCTCAAATTAAGGGTAAACAAGAGGATTGACTGACTGCCCCTGCCCACCCTGAAGCAATGCAAATACTTGGAGAAGAATCTAGAGGAAGCCAGCTGACTATATAACCATAGGGCCATGGAACAGACAACAGCAGTAACATCAGAGGAACAGTTCATATCTTTAGTTCCAGAAAAACCTTTTTGCATAGATTTACTCAAGGAAGAGAACAGAACATTTCTTACCTCTATTCAATAATAATTGATTAGTTCTTAGATCAGTAAAGTTACACATTTCTGAAAAAAAAAAACCTTTAAAATTAATAAACACATTGAAATGACTTTTGTGATAAATATGGTGAGTTTATCCTATGGTTTCCACTTGCCCCACTTCCCAAAATGTGGATAAATGATCAAAGGAATAAGAGGACATTTATGTCAGCCTGGAAACCAGGGAAGGGTTTATGAGGAAACTGGAAAACTTAGACCAAGCAAGAAACTAGTTTGAAGGAAGATTTGGTGACTCGTATGAGTCACCAGATAGAAAACTGATGAGGCAAATAAATGAAAATAGTGCATTCCAGCTGCAATCCTGAGTTCAGAGCAGCAGAAGTAAAAGGCAAAGGCTGATTGAGGGGAAGTTGGTAGAGGCAGCACATAACTTGAGCTTCTCAATGCACAGTCTCAACTTATATCTGACACACACACATATATATATAAAAGATTATTAACCACTATTTGTGAAAATACACCTGGAATATATTGGCAGCTGTTAATAATTTTTAAAACACAGCAATAGAGGACTTAGATACTACAGTAAGATTCTTTTCCCTCTTTTTAACTATGGATTTCTGGTAAACAAAAATAGATTAATCACAATCCTTGGTTTATTATATACTGACCTAATTTGCCTGTGCAAAGGATTTTTTCTTCATTTGATCTTTTTCAAACACACCACCCCAGCCAAAAAATACATAATATAAAATTACTTTTACCTATTTGCATAATAGAGCTTACTTTCCTTTTTGTCTCCTGGCCTCTCTCCTAGAGGGGATAACTATATTAAATTTTATGTTTGCCTTTTTTTTTTTTTAAGAGCTCTCTCTCACACACATGCATGCACACACACACTCATATATATGGCTAATCAATGTTTAGTTTTGCCTGATTTTTAATTTCATGACAGGAACTCATATGAATGTAGTCTTTGGGGTCTTGGTTTTCAACAAATATTATATTGATATTACAAAGATTCATCAGTGGGTTTGCATTGAGCTCAGATGTGTGGCTTCTTTGGAAGTTCTGCAGTTGCCATAGCACAGCAGTTTTCTGACACAAGTGAAACAATCACTGGCTGATCTTTTGTTGCCTTTCTAGAACATCTGTATCAGCTTCAACTCTTGATGGTTTAGCCATGAAGTCATACTTCTAATGAGCCCAAACAGTAATGCTCCTTCTTAGGTGAACACTGTAAGGCAAGTGCAGAGAAAAAGAGCGCAAACCAGGCAGTCAGGTAGGAAAAGGGAAATTTATTGGAGGGAAGAGAGAAGGTGACTGGCCCTTAAGGAGAACCAGTGTCCTCCCTTTCTGACGTGATCTTTCTTATACCCCACCAATGAAAAATTCTCTGAAGAAATGGTTAATTTTTAGCCTGTAGTTGAGTCCTGCGGTCTGGAAGTCTGGAATCGGTGGTCTTGCAGCTTTGAGAAGGTAGGTGCCAGTGAGGAAACGGAATGTCATTTGGGCAATTTGGTCAGTCTCAAGGATCACTGTGATTTTATTCTTTGTTTGCCAGGTCAACATAATGAGCCATCTTAACAATGAGACCCTATGTGGGCCCTATCATTCCAGCCTTTTTGATTTAGGATAAGGGCCAAAGGTGAATATTCTGTAACTACTTCCTGAGGGGCAGGGACGTCATGGGGGTGAGATAAGAAAAGGCTAGAATGTGGGTCAAGGGGATTTTTGTGGGGTCGAAGTTTTTGATAATCTGAGTGAGTTAGAAGTAGCTCGTGGATAGATAATTCGGTTGGTGAAGGCTTGTAAGTGGTCCTGAAGAAATTTTGAAAAAAGATGGATTAATATGGGCCGAAAGTTAGAATAAGGATAAGTAGAAGGAGAGGGCCTAGAAGGAGAGGGCCTAGAAGGTAGGACCTGGGGCATCCAATTCCAATTGCTTAACCAGTTTTCTCATGATTACTGAGGTGTTGAAATATTCTCAAGGCCCTGTTTGTCAGATTTCTTGCTGCTTTCTTTACAACGCCTGATTTATTGGCTTAGAAGCAACAGGCTTCCTCCAAAAATAGGCATAGGCTTCCTTTTTCTGCTGTGAGGAGGTTTATCCTCTTCTGTTTTGGAAGACCAAGGCTGTCAGGGAATCTAGCTGGTTTAGAATAGTGATAAGGCCATTAGTTATTTCTTCTAGGCTGTCAGTGAGGTCTTTAGAAAGGCTTTGATAGTAATTTAAAGAGGTTGTGAGTCTTGTAGTCCCTGTCCCAATCCCCACCACTGTTCTTAAACTGATTAAGAGAGGAATGAATTGAATTGACTGTCTGGGTCAGTTATGAGTTAGTGGAATAGAAAGGGTCTGATTGTTAGGAGCAATAGAAATATCTGGGGCCAGATATACCAGGGTGCATGTTCCTGTCCAGTTAGTGAGAAACCATACATAGGCAGTGCTTCCACATAAGAATAATATTTCAGGAGTAAGAAGACAACAGTTGAAATCGATACAAATAGGAGTCTTTGTGGAAACTTGTTAGTGGTCTCTGAAACTAACAGTGTATTCATCAGTGCAGCCCCTACAAGAAGAGTATTTTCACCATATGCACAAGGGAGTCTCCCTGAGAAAGTAAGAGAATGTCCTGCAGTTCCTGAGACATGGTAGATGGATGAGCCTGAAGGGAAGGAGAGATGTGAGGTGTGATTACAGAGGTGTGGTGGTATAGTTCCTAGCTGGGGGTAAGAATTGTTTATAGGGTTTTGTCTGGAAAATCAGAAAGGAGCCTGTTGTTGTAAACAAACGTCAGAGGTTGTGGGTCCTCCTATAGCTGGTCCTTTATGAGTAGAAGTGAGATCTGTAAGGAGGGAGGTCAGTATCTTGTCAGAATTGCGAATTTGGTTAATTGAATATAAATAACTTATGTGTGATAAAAAGAGAGATTCTCCACTATATATAAAGAGAAGTGTTTATGTGAGTCCGTGTGGAAATGAGCAGTGCTGATTTTCTGGGTGAGGAGGTGGATAAACAAATCCAACAATCATGGGCCAGCGTCAGGATTGAGGTACTGAGTAAAGGATGGGTCAGATTTAGAGTTCTGAATAGGTAGACAAGGTTTGGGACAGGGTGAGTTATAGGTAGGGTATTAATATGACTTTTGGACTGTAAAAGAAGACAGATTAAGAGTAAAAAGATGATGTGATGTCTCATGTCTAAGGGGAGAAAAAGATAAAAGTAAGAATCCAGGTGTAGAAATCAAGTTGGGTTGGTGTGAACTCTATGAAATCTCCCTGGAGACAAAGATCTGTTATAAAGTCAAGGAGTAAACGGAGATCAGTAACAGTGGTGTTTCCAGGAAAGGGAAGGGCTTGTATTACATCCGTAGGATCAATGAAAAAGCAAAAGATTTCCAGAAAAACATCTATTTCTGCTTTGACTATGCCAAAGCCTTTGACTGTGTGGATCACAATAAACTGTGGAAAATTCTGAAAGAGATGGGAATACCAGACCACCTGACCTGCCTCTTGAGTAATCTGTATGCAGGTCAGGAAGCAACAGTAAGAACTGGACATGAAAAAACAGACTGGTTTCAGAACAGGAAAGGACTACAAGGATGTAAATAGTCATGCTGCTTATTTAACTTATATGCAGAGTACATCATGAGAAATGCTGGGCTGGATGAAGCACAAGCTGGAAGATTGCCAGGAGAAATATCAATAACCTCAGATACACAGATGACACCACCATTATGGCAGAAAACGAAGAACTAAAGAGCCTCTTGATGAAAGTGAAAGAGGAGAGTGAAAAAGTTGACTTAAAACTCAACATTCAGAAAATGAAGATCATGACATCTAGTCCCATCACTTCATGGCAAATAGATGAAGAAAGAGAGGAAACAGTGAGAGACTATTTTGGGGGCCCCAAAATCACTGCAAATGGTGACTGCAGCCATGAAATTAAAAGACACTTGTTCCTTGGAAGAAAAGCTATGACCAACCAAGACAGCATATTAAAAAGCAGAGACATTACTTTGCCAACAAAAGTCCATCTAGTCAAAGCTATGGTTTTTCCAGTAGTCATGTATGGATGTGAGAGTTGGAAAGCTAACATGAAGAAAGCTGAGCACCGAAGAATTGATGCTTTTGAACTGTGGTTTTGGATGACTCTTGAGAGTCCCTTGGATTGCAAGGAGATCCAACCAGTCCATCCTAAAGGAAATCAATCCTGAATATTCATTGGAATATTTCAGGCCTGGAGTGCTGCAGTCCATTGGGTCGCAAAGAGTTGGACACGACTGAGCAACTGAACTTAACTGAATTGTGTTACTATGTGAAGGATAGAACATAATGAATTTATCTAGGATGATCATAGTAAGAGGAGCTGCTGCTGCTGCTGTCACATCAGTCATGTCTGACTCTGTGCAACCCCATAGATGGCAGCCTACCAGGCTCCTCTGTCCCTGGGATTCTCTAAGGAAGAGTACTGGAGTGGGTTGCCATTTCCTTCTCCAAATAAGAGGAGGGCCAGGCCCAGAAAAACAAAACTATGGAGAAGTAGGTAAAACAGAGGGAAAGTTTTTAAATGATAATCCATTTAGGGGGAGATACAGTGTAAAGTTCTATTGTGAATAAGGTAAGAGGGGGAAATCCCAATCCAATTAGTAACCAATATATTTGTTTTTGTTATACTTATCAATATTTGTTTCTGGATGTTTTGTTTCTTCTGGAACCCAATCCAGTCGAAGCCTGGTGGGTCACAGAACAGTGCTGGTGTAGAGAGGAGTGTATGAGTGGGGAATGGTTCTTGGCAGAGATGGAGAGTCTCCTGGGGCCTGCTTTAATCTAGAGATATGAAACCAAGAGGAATGACCTGCTAGTTTAGCAGCTGTTAGTGTGGTTAGAATGACCTCAAATGGACTAGGCCATTGAGGCTGGAGATCCATATGATGCGAGATTTTAAGAGGACTCAGTCCCCGAGTATGAGTGTTAAGTCATCTGATTTCATTTGATGAGGTTTTGGAAAGGAGTGAACTGCATGTTCTCTCATGAGGTGTCTAATAAGGTTAAGAGTGGGAAGATAATCTTCTAGCAAGGGACTTTCAATAGGGAACTGACCTAAGGGAGGAGGGCTTCCACACATGAGCTCAAAAGGACTGAGGAAAGATGGGTCCTGAGGAATAGCCCTCAGTTGTCTTCGACTTTTGTGGGGACCACATGGATTGCAGCATACCAGGCTTACCTGCCCATCACCAACTCCTGGAGCTTACTCAAACTCTTCTCCTGCCATCCAACCATCTCACCCCCTGCCACCCCCTTCTCTTCCTGCCTTCAATCTTTCCCAGCATCAGGGTCTTTTCCAATGAGTCAATTCTTCACATCAGGTAGCCAAAGTATTGGAGCTTCAGCTTCAGCATCAGTCCTTCCAATATATATTCAGGACCGATTTCCTATAGGATGGGCTTGTTGGATCTCCTTGCAATCCAAGGGACTCTCAAGTCTTCTCCAACACCACAATTTAACAGCATCAATACTTTAGCACTCAGCTTTCTTTATAGTCCAACTCTCACATCCATACGTGACTACTGGAATAATCAAAGCTTTGACGAGATGGACTTTTGTTGGCAAAGAAATGTCTCTGCTTTTTAATATGCTGTCTAGGTTGGTCATAGCTTTTCTTCCAAGGAGCAAGCGTCTTTTAATTTCATGGCTGCAGCCACTATCTGCAGTGATTTTGGAGCCCCCACAAATAAAGTCTCTCACTGTTTCCATTGTTTCCCCATCTATTTGCTATCAAGTGATGGGACCAGATGCCATGATCACTGTTTTCTGAATGTTGAGTTTTAAGCCAACTTTTTCACTCTCCCCTTTTGTTTTCATCAAGAGGCTCTTTAGTTCTTCTTTGCTTTCTGCCATAAGGGTAGTGAGCTGCATATCTGAGGTTACTGACATTTCTCCTGGCAATCTTGATTCCAGGTTGTGGTTCATCCAGCCAGGCATTTCACATGATGTACTCTGCATATAAGTTATATAAGCAGGGTGACTATATACAGCCTTGACATCCTCCTTTTCCAATTTGGATCCTGTCTGTTGTTTCATCAACTGTGGTGTTGGAAAAGACTCTTGAGAGTCCTTTGGACTACAAGGAGATCCAACCAGTCCATCCTAAAGGAGTTCAGTCCTGGGTATTTATTGGAAGGACTGATGTTGAAGCTAAAACTCCAAAACTTTGGCCACCTGATGCAAACAGCTGGCTCATTTGAAAAGACCCTGATGCTGGGAAAGATTGAGGGCAGGAGAAGGAGGGGACGACAGAGGATGAGATGGTTGGATGGCATCACTGACTCGATGGACATGGGTGGACTCTGGGAGATGGTGATGGATAGGGAGGCCTGGTGTGCTGCAATTCATGGGGTTGCAAAAAGTCGGACATGACTGAGCAACTGAACTGAATTGAACTGTTGTTGCATGTACAGTTCTAACTGTTTTTTGACCTGCATACAGATTTCACAGGAGGTCTTAGGAGAACTAACACCCCAAATAGATGTCCTTTTCCTTACAGGAGACTGGAATGCAAAAGTAGGAAGTCAAGAGATACCTGGAGTAACAGGCAAATTGGGCCTTGGAGTACAAAACAGAGCAGGTCAAAGGCTAACTGAGTTTTCCCAAATTAATACACTGGTCATAGCAAACACCCTCTTCCAACAACACAAGAGAAGACTCCACAATGGACATCATCAGATGGCTAATACTGAAATCAGATTGATTATATCTTTGCAGACAAAGATGGAGAAGCTGTATACAGGCTGCAAAAACAAAACCAGGAGCTGACTTGTGGCTCAGATCATGAACTCCTGCTTGCCAAATTCAGACTTAAATTGAAGAAAGGAGGGAAAACCGCTAAACATTTAGGTCATTCAGGTATGACCTAAATTCAATCCTTAAGATTATACATTGGAAGTGACAAATAGATTCAAGGGATTAGTTTTGATAGAGTACCTGAAGAACTATGGGTGGAGCTCTGTGACATTTTACAGGAGGCAGGGATCAAGACCATCCCCAAGAAAAAGAAATGCAAAAAGGCAAAATGGTTGTTTCAGGAAGCCTTACAAATAGCTGAGAAAAGAAAAGATGCAAAAGGCAAAGGAGAAAAGGAAAGATATACCCATTTGAATGCAGAGTTCCAAAGAATAGCAAGGAGAGATAAGAAAGACTTCCTCAGCAATCAGTGCAAAGAAAGGAAAACAATAGAATGGGAAAGACTAGAGATCTCTTCAAGAAAATTAGAGATACCAAGGGAACATTTCATGCAAAAATGGGCATAATAAAGAACAGAAATGATATGGACCTAACAGAAGCATTAGGTATTAAGAAAAGGTGGCAAGAAAACAGAGAGGATCTATACAAAAAAAGATCTTCATGACCCAGATAACCATGATGGTGTGATCACTCACCTAGAGCCAGACATCCTGGAATACACAGTCAAATGGGACTTAGAAAGCATCACTGTGAACAAAGCTAGTGGACATAATGGAATTCTAGCTAGCCATTTCAAATCCTAAAAGATGATGCTGTTACAGTGCTGCACTCAATATGCCAGCAAATCTGCAAAACTCAACAGTGGCCACAGGTCTGAAAAATGTGTTTTTATTCCAATCCCAAAGAAAGGCAATGCCAAAGAATTCTCAGTCTCCCACACAATTGCACTCATGTCACACACTAGCAAAGTAATACTCAAAATTCTCCAAGCCAGGCTTCAACAGTATGTAAACTGTGAACTTCCAGATTTTCAAGCTTTATTTAGAAAAGGCAGAGGAACCAGAGATCAAATTGCAAACATCTGTTGGATCATTGAAAGAAGGTTAGGATAGGTGATAAGAGGTCTTAAGAGATAAAGAGGTTTAGTGCCTATGTGCAGGGCCTGGTCTGTTGGAATCTGTGGCCTGAGATTGTGGAAGAATATAGCCGTCCTGTTTTTGTAACTAGCCTCCTTGTGGTTGTGTTCCCTCTTGCAATAATTGTGTTTCTTCTTCAGGGAGGTAAAGGGGCTTAATGTTGGGGATTACTATAAGTTGTTGAGCTGGTGACTGGAGTGAGGCTTGTTTTGCTTCTCTGTCTGTGGCATCATTGCCCCTGTGACATGTGATCTGAGGCCATTTGGTGACCTTGGCAGTGTATGATGCCTACCTCAGTTGGCATGCTAACTGCTTTTAAAAGTTGGAGTATAAGTGATGCATTAGTTATGAGCAAGCTTTTAGTAGATAGGAGACCTTGTTCCTTCCTGATGGCAGCAGGTCAGTGTATGATGTGGAAAGTATATTTAGAATCAGTGTGTATATTTGCTCTCTTGTTAGCTGTGAGGGTAAGGGCTCTAGTTAGTGCAATAAATTCTCCCTTTTGGGAAGAGGTTCCCGAGGGGAGAGGTTAGGATTTAACAATTTCAGTTTCAGAGACAATTGCATATCCAGCTACTTTTTTCCTTTTGATGTCATAGAGGAGCTGCCATCAATATACCATAAGTCAGGGTTATATGAAGGGGTTGAGGAGATGTTGGAGAAATGGGGCATCAGGTCTTCTAATGCCTCTTTGTGAGTGTGGATGGGGGGCTCAGAAGAATTATGAATAAGGGTGGCAGGGTTAAAAGTAGGACAGCAATCAAAGGAGAACTCAGGAGATTCGAGAAGGGTGACATGAATTAGTTTGATGTGGGAAGGAAATAGAAGGGTCATGGATTTGTGAGAAAGTAAGTCCTTAAAGTCATGTGGTGAACGAATGACAGTTGGTGCTCCAAAAGTAAATCACTTACTTTCCTGAGTGGGGAGTGCAGCTGCTCCCAGAGCATGTAGGCAGGCTGGCCATCCCTGAATTGTGGTATCTAATTGCTTTGATAGATAAGCAACAGGGGTGAAGGAAGGGCCCTGATTTTGTCCCAAAACTCCTAGGGCAATTTTGTATTTCTCAGTAGTGTAGAGTATAAAGGGGTGAGAAAGGTCAGGAAGTATTAGAGCTGGGGCTGAGAGAATGGCTTGCTTAAGGGTGTTAAAGCCTGAATGGATATTTAATTTTAGCTCTAGGGGTTCTGAAAAATCTCCTTGGGTGGTTTGATATAGGAGTTGTGCCAAGAGCGCAAAATTAGGAAACCAGAGGCGTAGATGTCCAGCTAACCCCGAGAAGGACAGGATCTCTGTTTTTGATATAGGGAGTGGTAGGGTGGACATAAGGGACTTGCTATCGGTAGTAATATATCTTTTTGTTGGTGTTAAAAGGACTCTGAGATAGGTGACTCTAGGAAGAGAGAGCTGAACTTTGGTGGGAGATACTTGATAGCTTTGATCAACTAGAAAATTGAGGAGTTTTATAGTGTGTTGTTGAGAGTGTGTAAGCGAAGGACTACAAAGGAGGAGATTATTCACATATTGTAGTAAGGTTAAGAGAGGTTAGGTCTGATGCTAGAGCTTGGCCAAAGAAATGAGGGCTATCATGAAAGCCTTATGGGAGGACTGTCCATATCAGCTGTTAAGAGCGATGATTGTCTGGATCAGTCCAGGTAAAGGTAAAGAGGTCTTGAGAGTCTGGGTGTAAAGGGATAGTAAAGAGACATCTTTGAGGTCTAGAACAGTAAAGTGGGTAGTGGAAGAGGGAATGAGAGAGAGAAGAGTATAGGGATTTGGAACTACTGCGTGTATGGGGATAACAGTTGCATAAGTCTCAGGTCCTGGACCAGGTGACAGGAGCCATTTGGCTTTTTGACAGGTGGGATAGGCATGTTATAGGGAGAGTGAGTTGGGCACAAGAGGCCCTGACATAGGAGTTTAGTGATGATAGCCTTTAACCCTTGTTGATATTTTTGAGAGATGGAGTATGGTGGTTGATTGGGGAATTTAGAGAGGTCTTTGAGACAGATATGAATTGGAGCATTGTGAGAGGAAACAGATGGGTTATCTGTACCCCAGATTATAGGGTTTATGAATGAGGAGGGCAACAGGGTGGGGGTAGAGGAGGTGGTATTGAGAAACAGTAGCCAGGCTAGATCAGAGGGTGGGCTTAAGGTAGTAATAGAGGCTTTAAATTTTGAGAGAAGGTCTTTTCCAAGAATAGGAATGAGGCATTTTGGAATTGTGAGAAAACAATGGGAAAATGAGGTATCTTGAAGTGTGTAAGGTAGAGGCTTGGCTATTTGTGGTGTAGATACTAAACCATCAAACCCAATAACAGAGACCTGAAAGACCTTTATTTTTCTAGAGTAGGCAGGCATAGCAGAATAAGTGGCTCCCATGTCAACAAGAAAGGGGAACAGCTCATCTGCCACTCTAAGAGTTACCCTGGGCTCCGTAGAGATGATGAGAGTGGGGATCTAGGACCCTGGGCACCTTCAACCTTCAGCAGCAAGTCCAAGGAGGGTGGGCAGAACTGGGTCAGGACTCCTGCTCAGGACCAGGAGGGGATGTCTGGATCCCTAGAGGTGGATTTGGGCAGTTGACCTTCCAAAGTCCCTTTATAGCACAGCTGGGACATGGACCTGGAGGGGGCCTTGGCTTTAGGCATGAGTGGGCCTTCTTTGCCACATTTGAGGCAGGGTCCAGTTGTCTTCCTTTCTTTGTTGGTTGATGGAGGCTTGGAGCCATGTAGGGCAGTGGCTAAAAGGTGGTATTTGGCCTGATCTTGTTGGGCCTTCTCTAGCTTTGCCTGTTTTTCTCACCTATTGAAAATCTTAAATGCTAAATTTAAAAGATCTCATTGAGGGGTTTGAGGGCCTTCTTCTGCCTTTTTTAGTTTCTTTTGGATATCTGGGGTTGACTGGGAGATAAAATGGGTATTAGGGACAATGGTGCCCTCTGCTGAAGTGGGGTCTAATTTCGTATCTTTTTATAGGGCTTCCATTAACCTGGCTAGAAATTGTGCTGGGTTTTTGTTAAGCCTTTGATTTATTTCCTGGAGCTTATCAAAGTTGACAGCTTTTTGCCCTGCCTTTTGAAAGTCCACAATGAGGCAAGCAACCATATGATTACGGGCTGCTCTTTCAGGTCTCCCTGCCAGATAATCCCAGTTGGGATCATCTCGGGGGACAGCCGTTGTCCCTAAGGGCTTAATGTCCTTTGTCCTGTGTATCTCATCAGCATGCACCTGAGAAGTTTTCCATATTCATTCCTTGTCTTCTGAGAAAGGAGTGGAGGAAAGTATGTTCTAAATATCACACCAGGTTAAGTTGTAAGACTGGGTTCAATTCAGTTCAGTTGCTCAGTCGTGTCCAGCTCTTTGTGATTCCATAAACTGCAGCACACAAGCCTCCCTGTCCATCACCAACTGCCAGAGTTTACCCAAACTCATGTCCGTTGAGTCTATGATGCCATCCAACCATCTCATCCTCTGTTGTCCCCTTCTCCTCCTACCTTCAAACTTTCACAGCATCAGGGTCTTTTCAAATGAGTCAGCTCTTCATATCAGGTGGCCAAAGTATTGGAGTTTCAGTTTCAACAACAGTCCTTCCAATGTACACCCAGGACTGATCTCTTTTAGGATGGACTGGTTGGATCTCCTTGCAGTCCAAGGGACTCTCAAGAGTCTTCTCCAACACAGCAGTTAAAAATCATCAGTTCTTTGGTGCTCAGCTTTCTTTATAGTCCACCTCTCACATCCATACATGACTACTGGAAAAACCATAGCCTTGACTAGACAGACCTTTGTTGGCAAAGTAGTCTCTGGTTTTTAATATGCTGTCTAGGTTGGTCATAACTTTCCTTCCAAGGGGTAAGTGTCTTTTGATTTCATGGTTGCAATCACCATCTGCAGTGATTTTGGAGCCCCCCAAAAAGAAAGTCAGCCACTGTTTCCCCATCTATTTCCCATGAAGTGATGGGACCAGATGCCATGATCTTAGTTTTCTGAATGTTGAGTTTAAAGCCAACTTTTTCACTCTCCACTTTCACTTTTATCAAGAGGCTCTTTAGTTCTGCTTCACTTTCTGCCGTAAGGGTGGTGTCATCTGCATATCTGAGGTGATATTTCTCCCAGTTCTTGATTCCAGCTTGTGCTTCATCCACACCAGCGTTTCTCATGATGTACTCTGCATAGAAGTTAAATAAGCAGGGTGACAATATATAGCCTTGATGTACTCCTTTTCCTATTTGGAACCAGTCTGTTGTTCCATGTCCAGTTCTAACTATAGCTTCCTGAACTGCATATAGGTTTCTCAAGAGGCAGGTCAGGTGGTCTGGTATTCCCACCTCCTTCATAATTTTCCACAGTTTATTGTGATCTACACAGTCAAAGGTTTTGGTGTAGTCAATAAAGCAGAAATAGATTTTTTTTTTTTTTTTGGAATTTCTTGCTTTTTTGATGATCCAGTGGATGTTGGCAATTTGACTTCTGGTTCCTCTGCCTTTTCTAAAACCAGCTTGAATATCTGGAAGTTCACAGTTCACGTATTGCGGAAGCCTGGCTTAGAGAATTTTGAGCATTACTTTACTAGTGTGTGAGATGAGAGCAATTGTGTGGTAGTTTGAGCATTCTTTGGCATGGCCTTTCTTTGGGATTGGAATGAAAACTGATCTTTTCCAGTCCTGTGGCCACTGCTGAGTTTTCCAAATTTGCTGGCATAGTGAGTGCAGGACTTTCACAGCATCATCTTTTAGGATTTGAAATAGCTCAACTGGAACTCCATCACCTCCACTAGCTTTATTCATAGTGATGCTTCCTAAGGCCCATTTGACTTCACTTTCCAGGGTGTATGGCTCTAGGTGAGTGTGAGTGGTCACACCATTGTGATTATCTGGGTCGTGAAAATGTTTCTTGTACAGTTTTTCTGTGTATTCTTGCCACCTCTTGTTAATATCTTCTGCTTCTGTTAGGTCCATACTCACATCCAAGGTCAGGGATGGTGGCTGAGAGGAGCTACCCCACGTTCCAGGTAAGGAGGAGCAGCTGTGCTTTGCTGGAGCATCCATGAAGAGATATCCCACATCCAAGCTAAGAGAAACCCAAGTAAGATGGTAGGTGTTGTGAGAGGGCATCAGAGGCAGACAGACTGAAACCACAATCACAGACAACTAGGCAATCTGATCACAGGGACCACAGCCTTGTCTAACTCAATGAAACTAAGCCATGCCATGTGGGGCCACCCAAGATGGATGGGTCATTGAGGAGAGGTCTGATAGAATGTGGTCCACTGGAGAAAGGAATGACAAACCACTTCAGTATTCTTGCCTTGAGAACCCCATGAACAGTATGAAAAGGCAAAAAGATAGGACAATGAAAGATGAACTCCCCAAGTCAGTAGGCACCTAATATGCTACTGGAGATCAGTGGAGAAATAACTCCAGAAAGAATGAAGGGATGGAGTTAAAGGAAAAACAACATGCAGTTGTGGATGGGACTGGTGATAGAAGCAAGGTCTGATGCTGTAAATAGGAAGACTGGGTAAGATACTTGAATTCTTTTAGATAATTATCAGGGTCTGAGGAGAAGGAGCCAAGACGTTTTTCAGTCTGAGATAGCTTGGTGAGGGAGAATGGGACATGAACCGAACAATGCTTTCTGCCCCAGCTACTTCCCATAAAGGGAGGAGTGAAGCAGGGAAAGGAGCGGGGTCCTGCTTTGAAGTTTCCTGTTTTAAAGTTGTTCGGACCAGGTATAGAGAGGGGAATCTAGGGAGTTCAGAGTAAAGCCTTGGGACTCTCAGAGTAGAAGGTAGGGCTGAGGTATCAGACTTTGCCTCTAGCACAGGCAGTGGAGGGGGTTTGGGAGCAGCGGTGGTGGTGGCCTGCGCTTGAGAAGGAGGGAGGGAGGAGGGGGCGTAAGGTGGAGGTTGTGGAACTAGATCTGGAGCACAGCAATGGGATTGGGAGCTATAGGGGGTGGGCTGTAGTCAGAGGGCTCAAAGGAAGAAGATAAGTCTGAACAGAGATCGGGAGACATTGTATTAGGAGGATGTGGCCCAGAGTGGGCTAAGAGTATTTGAGAAGTAGAGCAGGATTCAGAGAGGGGGGTTGACAGTGAAGAGCAAAGAAAGCCTGAACATAAGGAATTTCTAACCACTTGCCTTTGTGGTGGTAGAAGTTATTGAGGTCCCATAGAGTTCTGTTTTCTGGTCGCTGGGACCTATTAGCAAGTCTGTATTGAGGCCAGATAGTGTTAGAATAGTAAATAAGTCTTTTTGGTCTTATCTCCTGTTGGAAGCCCAAGGCTTTTAGGTTGCAAAGAAGGCATCCTAGAGGAGTAAATTTTGAGGGCTGGGATTGAGAATTTCCCATTGCAGCCGAATACCGAGGTTAGACAAGGGCAAGAAAAAGTGAGGAGAAAGGTCCGAGAGAAAAGGCAACCCTGTTCTTAGGACTTTCTCAGAGAGTAATAATAGTCTGCTTTGAAATGGGCCACATCATCCTAATACAATATCTCCAAGAGGAGAATAGCGGAACAATTAAGGAGGAGGCTGGGCCCTGCCCAGACCACATATTTCTCATTCTCGAAGTCAGAAGACCTCCCTGACCACACATACAGAAAGGCTCCTTGGAAAAAGTGAGGAGAAAGGTCCGAGAGAAAAGGCAACCCTGTTCTTAGGACTTTCTCAGAGAGTAATAATAGTCTGCTTTGAAATGGGCCACATCATCCTAATACAATATCTCCAAGAGGAGAATAGCGGAACAATTAAGGAGGAGGCTGGGCCCTGCCCAGACCACATATTTCTCATTCTCGAAGTCAGAAGACCTCCCTGACCACACATACAGAAAGGCTCCTTGGAGGTCTCCTGATCTCTGTTCATGAAGGAGGTGGGAATACCAGCCCACCTGACCTGCCTCTTGACTTGCCAGGCCAATGGATGTCCTTCTTATATGCCTATCTGGTAGAATTACTTTGGCCAAGAGATGCCTGTGCACACATGGAGAGTCCTAAGATATACCAAATATAGACCATGAACCAGGCAAATCAAAATGATTGGTCAAAGGAAAACCAGAAGAAATGCCCCATATAAATTATTTAAACTGCCAGGATAGCATGTCTCAGGGACTCTCCCTCTGAGTCTGTTCCTGTGTGTATCCACATGTACTGTACTCTTTTTTCTTCTAATAAATACTGATTTCACTACTTTCTATCTTTGTGGAAATTCTTTTCTGCAGAGTTAAAGGGCCAGGGCCCTTGTCACAGACCACTGGTCTAGTGGCTGGGATTTAGTGCTTTCACTGCCATGACCCGGCCTTTATCTCTGGCTGGAAACCCAAGCCCCACCTCAAGCCATTGTTGGCCGAGTCCACTCAAGATCAAAACCAGATCAGTAAAATAGTATCTAGTAAGAGTTTACTGCATACAAAAGAACAGTTTGCAAACCAGGAATCTTCAAATCTAAAATCTACATGAAGCTTAGAGATACGAAGTTATAAAATGGCTTATAATGTGAAAAAGAGCACATTGTTTAACCTTTACAATGAGTGGTTATTACAGTGGGCGTTTCCAGATCACAGGCGATTAGTTAAAACTGATTATACTATTTTGGGAAAATGACTTGTTTCTTTTATGATTATCAGAGGCATCACAAGAAATAACCCAAGTTGTTTCACTTATGCTCATGAAATAAGCTAGATTTAATTTTGCTTATGTGACTTAAATGGTTTTATCTGCTTGGGGGATTCTCGGGCTTGGTCTCTTTTAGGTTTACTTTAACAACAGTAAGGGCTTCCCTTGTGGCTCAACTGGAAAAGAATCCACCTGCAATGAAGGAGACCTGGATTTGAAACCTAGGTTGGGAAGACCCCCTGAAGAATTAAAAAGCTACCCACTCCAGTATTCAGGCCTGGAGAATTCCATGGATTTAAGCTGCGAAGGGGGTCCACAGGGTCGCAAGGAGTCGGAAACGACTGAGTGAATTTCGCTTTCACTAACAACAGTAAAAATAGCTTAAGGCAGGCTCTTTCTCAGAGACTTCTTGGCCCACATAAACTTCCAAATGGTGGAGTCAAGCTGCTTCCACGCTCTCGCTCGTCCTTTGTCCTGCCATTATGTAGCTGTTCCAGTCAAGCTTGCCTGAAAGATTTCCCCAGGAAGGACAGAGGCAATTTCCTAATGTTCAGGGCTTGCAATTTCTAAATTCTAGGAGATAAATATCTTGCTCAAGGGCTTTCACTGAGTTCTCTCTGGTATAATGACGAGGGCCTAAATGTTTCTACAGTTTATCAGGCAGTCAGTGGGAGAGCTGGACCAAAACCCGCTTCTCAAAGGTACTCCCAGTTTCTCTGAGAGCCCTCTCCACTTGGCTTGAAGGGTAGAGAAGCAGCTCTCTGCTCACTCACAAGGGGAAGTGAGTGGAAACAATACAGCACTCTTAATCAAAGGTAACTCACTGCACAGAACACTTTCCTTTGAACCTTCCTAGTGAGAAATGGAATATTTCCTGCCATATCAGTAGATAAAAGATGTTATAATCATCAGCAATTGCAGCCATCTCAGACAGTGAGCTGATGAGCCCTGAGGGAACTCAGGAAGGAAAGAATACCTACCATCTACAGCCATCAAACTACAGTGAACCCTGAGGAAGCTCAGAATGTGAACAACACAGGAAACTGGTCCTGGATAACTAAGGTGCATCTCAAAGGAATGATTTCAGTGAGCCCAAACTATTGCATATTCTTATAAATAGGAAAGTGCTAAATTCCTTAACTTGGGATACCTGGCTTTCTTTAATTTACAAACAAACTTTTGATGTTCAGACTATCTGCCCTTTGATGTAAAAACTTTTCTGTAACCTGTCCCCCACCCCACCCCACTCTCACTATCACCTTGCCTCTTCTGAGCAATTCTCTCGGGTTTACTTGAAATTTGCATCCTGAGTTTAAGTTCTAAAAATTTCTGCTGAATAAAATGTAACTCTCAACTTTTAGGTTGTGTGTGTTTTTTCAGTTGACACTATCTGTCTATATGAAGTGAAGATCAGATTATCAGCTCAGAACCATTCTGTGATTTATTTTTCTTTTGCTTTCTTTTTCCTGTCTTTTTTTTTTTTTTCTTTCAAGAGGTTGTTTCCGCAACTGTTTCCAGCTTAAACATTCAGCTAACATTTCTGAGCAAATTGGAAAATATCTGAAACACTAGGTAGATATCAACTGCTGACATTAATTTTCAGAGGGGTGATTTTTAAGGTGGGTAGTATAAGACCTTTTTTTTTTTTGCATTGTTATAATGATTATGCATTATGTATCATTTCTTACAGTTTGAAAAACTACTTGGGGAAAACATGAAAATCTGATAGACTTAGTGGAAAATTAACAGAACGGGTAAGTATGGCAAACGTGCAAATATACTATTTCTAAGGGATCTGTTTTCTTGGCATGCATCTGATAAAATGATTATCTTTAAAACAAGTAACCATTTGTATGCATTCAAGTTTCACCAAACAATTAAAAAGTAGGAAACTCTCTGTAGTTTGATTTCACAGAAGAGTCCTACCAGCCCAACCGTCCCCCTTCCCCCTGTCCTTCCCCGCCTGCTGCCCGCTGCCCCGCCCCACCCACGACCTGGCAACCAAACACAGCAAAACACCTACTCATCACTGTCAAAAAATATTCTTGATACAAATAGGAAACAACAATTAGGGTTATCAAGTTAAAATGGTGAAACATTCTAAAATACTCTATTCACATGTTTGTTTCAGAGTTGTTTCTGGGTATATAATGACTAAGTCATTTTGAAAATTACTTAATTAAATCGAAAGATGGGGTAATCTTTTCTGAATTTGGAAAACTAAATGAAATTTTTTAAAAATATGACTCCAGTGATAAAATTTTTAATGTGTTTAAAAGTTTAACTTACATGAATTTTTTCTCCCTATATTTAATCTCCCACTATTTCATTGTCCTTTTACATTACTATAAATTGAAGATCTGCTCATGTCAGTCTTCTGCATTAAAAAAATCAATTTTCAACATCTTCCTGTCAGTTGAAATTAACACTTCCTAGTATGATGCACAGAGTAGCCCATCATTATGCATTAGATCTCTTTTCATTTTAATTTCATTGCACTTCTTCTCATGTACTCTGCATTTCAGTATCATTGAAGAATTCACTGTTCCCTGAGCTCATCATAACCTATTACATACCTATTTCTTTGCGCCTTCTATTCTTTCTGGCTGTAATCCTGAAATGACTTTCTGCCCATGAACTACAAATTATCTTTCTTTTTTTAAATTAATTATTTTAATTGGAGGATAATTGCAATATTGTAATGGTTTTGCCATACATCAACATGAATCAACCATAGGTACACATGTGTCCTCCCAGTCATGAACCTCCCTCCTGCCTCTCTCCTTTCCCTATCCCTTTAGGCTGTCCCAGAGCACCAGCTTTGGGTACCCTGCTTCATGCATTGAACTTACACCATTCATCTATCTTACATATGATAATGTATATATTTCAATACTATTTTCCCAAGTTATCCCACTCTCCCCTTCTCCTATCACGTCCAAATTTCTGTTCTTTATGTCTGTATCTCCTTTGCTGCCCTGCATGTAGGATCATTGGTGCCATTTTTCTAAATTCCCTATATATGCATTAATATGCAGTATTTGTCGTTCTCTTTCTGACTTATTTCACTCTGTATAATAGGCTGTAGGTTCATCCACCTCATTAGAACTGTCTCAAATGTGTTCTTTTTAATAGCTGATTGTGTGTATATTCCACAAATTCCTTATCCACTCATCTGCTGATGGACATCTAGCTGCTTCTAGTTGCTAGTTGCAAATAGTGCTACAATGAACACTGGGGTACCTGTGTCTCTTTCAATTCTGGTTTCCTTGGGGTATATGCTTAGCAGTGGGATTGCTGGGTCATATGGCAGTTCTGCTCCCAGTTTTTCAAGGAATCCCCACACTGTTCTCCACAGTGGCTATAGCAGTTTGCATTCCCACCAAAGTGTAAGAGGGTCCCCTTTCCTTCACACCCTCTCTAGCATTTACTGTATGTAGAATTTTTGATGACGGCCATTCTGACGGGTGTGGTAATACCTCATTGTGGTTTTGATTGGCATTTCTCTAGCAATCAGTGATATTTTCAGCCCATATGTTATCTCTGTAAGGCTTCTCTTAAAAGACTAGTGTAGCCAGTCATGCCATTTTCTTGTAATTATTAGCTTATGGCAATTACCTCCATCTACTGTAACAATTTCTTATTCAACTTTCTATCTCAAACTCTTAACAGAGTTGTTAGTGTAGATACTCAATAGCTATTTCTCAGCTTTGATGAATAAATTAAGAAAATTACTCTCTAGATTTAATGGAATATATTAAAAAGGTTCAACAATCACAGTCTAATTTTACAATTTATTCAGGAAAACAAAGATTAATTTGAAATCTATCTCCCTATATGGTAAAACCTATTGCAGTAGCTAATTTCACAGAAAAATGTTCAATAGCCTGAAATATATGCATAGGACTTTTATAAAGAGCTGCATAAAACCTAATTTTCAGCAAAAGCTAAAATTTTCTCTAGTATAAGAATTTAAACTTTTTAAGCTTAAGTTTAAAAGTTTTACTTTGACACTTTTTTTGTCAAGCTTCCAGGTTAAAAACAAATAACAATATTCTCTTAGAAAGCGAACAGAGATTGTATATGCATATCTCACTTAAAAGAAAAAAGTTTTGTTTTGTTTTTGTAATGTCACCTAGTCACTCTATGCCAAGGTTTGTGTAGTTTTCTTATTTCTTACATGCCCAGTGTTCTCAGGTGTGGGAAGAGAGTTGTCTCCATTCCATGAATGAGTCCACTTACTCTGTATTAATCTTATCTTACCCCAGTAGTGGCTGCCTTGGCCAGTTCTCTTGATTTATTATTTCATAGATCACTGCAAAGGTGATTATAGCAGGATGGTAAATGATTGGGAACTCAGTTTATTGCTCTGAGTTGCCCCTGCAGGTTTAAAATGACTTCACTCAAGGTTGACTACACATCTGCAAGCTTGATTTTTCCTGGGCAGAGGTATGTCTCTTGCACTTAAAGCTTTTCTATGTGACAGTTTGGTAAGAATACTTTTTCAGGTCAAATGGTACATTCTGGCTTATAGTTATTTATTAATATCAGGGTGATAAAGTAACATGTGATTCAGAGAACTGCCAGAGGCCCAGGCTGAGGGAGTCACTGTATTCTCAACTTTTTGAAGTTTGCATTGATGTGTTCTCTGTGAGAGGATTGTAAGACCCAACTGGCTGCTACTGCAGATGCTGTTGCTAAGGCAGCTTGCCAATCTCTTTCTTCTAGGCCTGCTTGTTTTCCCAGAGTCATCTTGGTAGGCTATATAAATATTTAAACTATGAAAAAAACATGCAGGAAAATTCTGAGAAAGATCACAGTGTAATAGATGATATAGAAGAAACTGATCAAAACAACTAAAAAGAAATAAAAGAAAAAAATAAAAACCTTCACCAGATCTGAATGGTGCAAACTACAAGCTCCAGATGATTTAGACTCAGCCAAATCAAAGGCAGGCACTAGGAGATAATGCAGAATTCCCCTTTGTAGAAAACAGTGTGGTGTTGCAGGAAATTATAGAAAGATCTTTCAGCAAACCCCTAAAATACCCTAAAATTTCTCACTAATTTGTTGGGTAATGGTTGATGAAAAAACACAAAACATTTCATTTGTTGACTCAAGTTATTGACCTAATACAAGTTAATAATCTACATATTATCCTGCTGCTGCTGCTAAGTCATGTCAGTCATGTCCGACTCTGTGCGACCCCATAGACAGCAGCCCACCAGGCTCCCTCGTCCCTGGGATTCTCCAGGCAAGAACACTGGAGTGGGTAGCCATTTCCTTCTCCAATGCATGAAAGTGAAAAGTGAAAGTGAAGTCGCTCAGCGGTGTCCGACCCTTAGCGACCCCATGGACTGCGGCCCACCAGGCTCCTCTGTCCATGGGATTTTCCAGGCAAGAGTACTGGAGTCGGGTGCCATTGCCTTCTCTGATATTATCCTGACATGCATGCAAAATTTAGCTTTAAAAGCACATTTTGGATGATTTACATTACAAAATAGACATTTGGAGAAATGAAGACACTACTATCTTGGCTATGACCCAGGATGTGTGGTTATTCCTTTCTCTGCTCCAGGTTCTTAACAGTGATGTGAGATTATTCTAATACGAGACAGACATTTCTGTGGAGGCAGAAGGGATATAAAGTTGGACCACAGAAAAGATGGGAAAAGCCTACCAAGAGCCACTACTGTAGTAAAGGGCAGCACCAGGAAAAGCAGATGAAATGGAAAAGGTGACAATACATGCAGACTTATTAACTTCAGTTTTTTGTAATCTAATTCCTCAACAATGTTTCATTTAATTTTGATGCAAATAAGCAACCCAGAAACTGAAGAACCCTCACCCACTAGGGAAAGTTTACCAATCCCCACAAAGTCAAAATAATCACAAAAAGCACCAAACAAATCAAATATAACTAAATATACATTTTGGGGGCCAAAACTACTCAATATTTTTTCAGATCACTGTATGACTGAACATATAATATAAAATTTGTATCTTAAATAAATTCTCTTAGATAAATCATAGGGAAAGGGCATAAAAATAATTCACCTTCACTTTTTTTTTTTTTTTTTGGAAATAGGGAAATACTAAGACTGTTTAAGTTTGCTTTCACTTAAACATGGATAACCATTTCAATAAACACAGTTGCACAAAATAAATGAAATAAACCTAGCCTGTAAAATATTTCAGAGCCTTATATTTAAAGTGGAAAAATATTATCTAGAATAGACTGAATATGAGCCTCTAGCCCAGTTCTATTATGTTCTCCCTCCCTGGTAGCTCAGATGATAAAGAATCTGTCTGCAAAGCAGGAGACCCGGGTTTGATCCCTGGATCAGGAAGATCATCTGAAGAAGGAAATGGCTACCCATTCCAGTATTCTTGCCTGGAGAATCTCATGGACAGAGGAGCCGGGTGGGCTAGAGTCCACGGGGTCGCAATGAGTGGGACATGACTGAGCGACTAATACATACACACTCTCTCATCACTGCTCCTCTGTCACAGGGAGCAAGAACCTTACAAGAGAACTAAGAGCTCCTTTCCCATCCCATACCATACAGAAAATTTCATGCTCACATTTAACGATCACTTCTTTTTCTTACCCTATCCTCACATTCTTCTTCTGTTGTCTTATTTTAGCAGGTGACAAAACCCAGCTTTATGATATTATATTCCTTTTTATTTTGGCTTCCTTCTAGTATTTCTTTGAGCCCAATGATTACAACCTGGAGTCTTTTTCTTTCATACCTCTGTTGGGTAAAAGCTGATGATAGCATAGAAAACATCTCACTT
The DNA here is from genome assembly GCF_023091745.1 of Budorcas taxicolor. Taxonomy (NCBI): domain Eukaryota; kingdom Metazoa; phylum Chordata; class Mammalia; order Artiodactyla; family Bovidae; genus Budorcas; species Budorcas taxicolor. Next base: position 96,181,561 of record NC_068917.1, on the reverse strand, counting down.
GTTGATTCAAGTTATTGACTCACCAACAATTAATTATCTATAAATTTTCTTGACAAACAAAAGTTAGCTTTAAAACATATGTTGGATGATTTACTTCAGAAAGTAGATTATTCTCAGAACATCTGAGGCAGCATAAGCTTGTATTCTTCAGGAAATTAAAATACAGGTTCTGTAAAATAAGAAATATTAAAGTAATGCTCAAAATTCTCCAAGCCAGGCTTCAGCAATATGTGAACCGTGAACATCCAGATGTCCAAGCTGGTTTTAGAAAAGGCAGAGGAACCAGAGGTCAAATTGCCAACATCTGCTGGATCATCAAAAAAGCAAGAGAGTTCCAGAAAAACATCTATTTCTGCTTTCTTGACTATGCCAAAGCCTTTGACTGTGTGGATCCCAATAAACTGTGGAAAATTCTGAAAGAGATGGGAATACCAGACCACCTGACCTGCCTCTTGAGAAACGGGTATGCAGCTCCAGAAGCAACAGTTAGAACTGGACATGGAACAACAGACTGGTTCCAAATAGGAAAAGGAGTACGTCAAGGCTGTATGTTGTCACCCTGCTTATTTAACTTATATGCAGAGTACATCATGAGAAACACTGGGCTGGAAGAAGCACAAACTGGAATCAAGATTGCCAGGAGAAATATCAATAACCTCAGATATGCAGATGGCACCACCTTATGGCAGAAAGTGAAGAGGAACTGAAAAGCCTCTTGATGAAAGTGAAAGTGGAGAGTGAAAAATTGGCTTAACGCTCAACATTCAGAAAACGAAGATCATGGCATCCGGTCCCATCACTCCATGGAAAATAGATGGGGAATCAGTGGAAACAGTGTCAGACTTTATTTCTGGGGGCTCCAAAATCACTGCAAATGGTGATTGCAGCCATGAAGTTAAAAGATGCTTACTCCTTGGAAGGAAAGTTATGACCAACATAGATAGTATATTAAAAAGCAGAGACATTATTTTGCCGACTAAGGTCCGTCTAGTCAAGGCTATGGTTTTTCCAGTAGTCATGTATGGATGTGAGAGTTGGACTGTGAAGAAAGCTGAGCGCTGAAGAATTGATGCTTTTGAACTGTGGTGTTGGAGAAGACTTCTGAGACTTTTGAGACTTTCCCCTTGGATTGCTAGTAGATCCAACCAGTCCACTGAAAGGAGATCAGTCCTGGGTGTTCTTTGGAAGGAATTAATGTAAAGCTGAAACTCCAATACTTTGGCCACCTGATGCGAAGAGCAGACTCACTGGAAAAGACTCTGACTGGGAGGGATTGGGGGCAGGAGGAGAAGGGGATAACAGAGGATGAGATGGCTGAATGGCATCACCAACTCGATGGACATGAGTTTGAGTGAGCTACGTCAATTGGTGATGGACAGGGAGGTCTGGCATGCTGCGATTCATGGGGTCGCAAAGAGTCAGACACGACTGAGCAACTGAACTGAACTAAACTCACCTGAAAATAAGAAATAAAAATATGCTGATAATAAAATATATTGAGGTGAAAAAATTCCTGGCATGTCTAAGGAATGAGTTTAAGAGAATAGAGACTATCAGTATGTACCCTAAAACTAAATTAGAGGCAATATAATACAAAATTGAAACTGGTAAAAACAGAATAATTGATGTGGAACATAGTTGAAAGAATACATCCCATAATACAGAGAAAAGGAACAGAGATAAAAGTGATCAAGAAAAAATGTATAATTTATATATAGCATATTTAAATAATTAACATAATTAAAGGAAAAAGGAAATATATCTGAAAAACTATTTAAAATTCAAGGAAAAACAATCCCTGAAGGAAAATTAATGTCTATGTACACAATTATTTGTGATCCATACACAAAATGAACAGCCATCAAGGGACTATTTACTTTGGAAAAATTATTGGATTTTACAGACTAGGAATCATATAAACACTACAGTAAAAGATATATGTGAAATGTAATATAAAATTAATATAGGTTTTAGATGTATCTTTTTTAATATTAGAAGCCAGAATGCAATGTAAAAATTTGTATCAAATTTTGAGTAGAAAACTAGGATATAAGAAACCCCCACAAATCATATAAATAAACCAGCAAACATAATAGAAACATACTCCCCAATACACTAGGGCATATATGCTATCTATCTCAGATTTTAAAAAGAGAGAAAGGAAAACTTCACACACATAACAATTACAGTATTGAAAATCATAAACATTTGAAGATATATTCTAGATTATTTATTAGATATTGTTTGATTAGATATTAGAAACTGCCACTAACTTTCCAAATAGACAAACCTATGGTTTTATAAGTAGTCATGGATGGATGTGGCCAACCAAGGTCCTGAAAGTCAAAATCACTATAAAGATTTCAATTATAGCTAGGTCCTTAACGTTGTCTATAAATCCTTCTCTGTGTATCTATTAAGTTTTACCTCCCATCCTCCAAGCTGGTATGTCAAATCTTGTCTATTTTCTTGTAGTGAACTTTATTGAGTTTGCCAAACTAGCATCTGTTCTGCCATTTCCTGAGAACATTGCATTGATATTTTCCATTAGAAAACTACTTTCCTTTCACAATCAAAATATACCATTGCTTTTAGTCTGACCTGACCCACTTCAGAATTTCAGAGATGGACACATGACCCAGGCTCAGCCAATCAATACATTCTGTAGCACTGTCAGTGACTGATTTAGGGAAGAACTCATGACTCAAGGTGGCAATGAAAAGACAAACCTAATAATCTGACTGGAACTATTGGAAAAGAAGTGCCTTTTCTTTTTGCTATAGTTGCTTGTCTAATACAATGCAAACCTAAATATTCCAATTGTCATTTAACAAGAAAATCAGCATGGAAAATGTGGCCAGTGCAAAGAGGAAACTGAAACAAGAAACGGAGAGGAAGATCTGATAAAATCTTTTGAGCCAGATGTGATTAAAATCATATGAACTTGGTAATCCACAGTTAAGTTATCCAGACATGTCATTTTTTTTTCCTTTTCAAACTATTTTGAACTACTTTTCTCTCACTTTTTGCTGAGTTGAAACTAAAACATCCTTGAAATATCAAAGCATACCAACTATATGGACACAATTTGACTCAAGGGTAATATAGTGAGTAATGAGAAATATAGAATAAGGGACTTGTTATATAGGCTTCCCCTGTAGCTCAGATGGTAAAGAATCTGTCTGTAATGCAGGAGACCCAGGTTTGATCCCTGGGTTAGGAAGATACCCTGGAGAAGGGAATGGCAACCCACTCCAGTATTCTTGCCTGGAGAATTCCATGGACAGAGAAGCCTGGTGGGCTGCAGGCCACAGAATCATAAAGAGTCAGAACAACTGAGTGACTGTCACTTCACACTTTAGAGTGGTTATATATCTATGCAATTGGAGAACCTAGCATAAAATTCTATAGAAGGTTTTTGCTTCTGAGTTTGGTAAGGGCCAAGAGATAATGTACTTTTCTAGGCCAGTAACTGGAAGCTAAGTGGCCCAGGAAGAGGAAGTAGGAAATAACAAGGATAAACTGCAAATCCTGAGCAAAAAATGGAACCCATATCTGTCTTTCACCATCTTCAAAAATGACGACATGGTGATCTGCAGGAAATTTTAACCTTTACCACAGAGTTGCACACATACTTCTCCCAGACTTGGAGAAACTGAAGGATGAGACAAGAGATCCAGTAGGAGTTGAAGGAGTTATGTAGGCTGGCTGCTGCCCCACTAAGGTGATCTAGCAAATGAACTGCAATGTATACAAGCCACAATAAAGTCTCATGTCTAACACCCAGAGAATAATGGTAGCCACTTACCTTCCACTTTCCAAATGCCATGCAAACATCTCTTGAAGCCAACCTTAAAACCTGAAAGGGAAGAAATTTTCAGAAATTACTTTTAGCTTAGCTAAACTGACACAACAAATTCAAATCCATCATGCCAATTCTTCTATCACTGCTGCTGCTGCTGCTAAGTCATGTCAGTCGTGTCCGATTCTGTGCGACCCTGGAAACGGCAGCCCACCAGGCTCCCCCATCCCTGGGATTCTCCAGGCAAGAATACTGGAGTGGGTTGCCATTTCCTTCTCCAATGCGTGAAAGTGAAAAGTGAAAGTGAAGTCGCTTAGTCGTGTCCGACTCTTAGCGACCCCATGGACTGCAGCCTGCCAGGCTCCTCCATCCATGGGATTTGACAGGCAAGAGCACTGAGTGGGGTACCATTGCCTTCTCTGACTATTTGTAGCAAAATATGTTTTCTACTTTAGAGAGTAAAGAGAAGACATTTTTAGGCAAAAACTGACAAAATGTCCTACTTTCACACATATAAAAGTACCTGTATGCAAATCCATACACAATTCCTTTCACTTTTTCTGCTCTTTATGCTCTAAATCGTACATCATACTCCATCCCCTTCTCACTTTGTTGGGGACTTCATCATACTGATTCTTTTTCAGCTCTTTCCAAGGGATTCTCTTCATACTAATGGAATTCCATAAGGTGGAAAAATTCGCATAGAATTCTAATCCAGGTCCAACAACTGCTTAAAGGTATAATAGTAACATTAAAGTAATTAGATTAGTATGAACAAAATGTGGAAAAGCTGTCAAAGTGTATTTTTGAGTATAATATTTTTGCTTTGGAAATTACTACTTAATTTTCTAAATAAGAAGAATAAAAACCAGAACAAATTTATATGTTGAAAGTCTCTCAATTTTAAAAATTCAAAGCTATCCAAGATTAGGAAAGAGGGTGATCAACTGGTTAAAAGTATAAAAAAGCAAACAACCAGAAAAAATCTAGACTTTTTAAGTAAATTTATCTGTGAGCTTGTTCTTGGCTAAAAGAGATTAACTGGAACTAGTTCATTCAAGAGATGAAAGAATGATTTAACAATTATGAAAAATCAATAACCAGAACATAGACATTAATATATATGAAAGAACAAGTATAAATATATGGGGAATGGTCAATATTACTTATATAAGTAATGAAAAACTAAAAATGCTTTAGCATTGGAAAAGACTCTTGAGACTCCTTTGGACAGCAAGGAGATCAAACCAATCAATCTAAAGGAAATGAATACTAAATATTCATTGGAAGGACTGGGGCTAAAGCTGAAGCTCCAATACTTTGGCCACCTGATGTAAAGAGCCAACTCATTGGAAAAGACCCTGATGCTAGGAAAGATTGAGGACAGGAGGAGAAAAGGGTGACAAAGGATGAGACAGTTGGATGGCATTGTGGACTGAATAGACATGAGTTTGTGCAAACTCTGGGAGTGACTGAACAACAGTTATATGAATTTGCATATATGCTTCTCACAGCTCATCCTTTTTTGTACATAGAGTTATAATATATTGACTGGGGCCTCTGAGATTTTTGGAGCACAATTTGGAAAATATTACTTTGTCAATATTAAATCTTTATTTTCTTAAAAAGCAAATCATTGGAGGACTAATTTTGTTACTGAAATTTTCTAGACTGACAAGGAGATCCAACCAGTCCATTCTGAAGAGATCAGCCCTGGGATTTCTTTGGAAGGAATGATGCTAAAGCTTAAACTCCAGTACTTTGGCCACCTCATGTGAAGAGTTGACTCATTGGAAAAGAGTCTGATGCTGGGAGGGATTGGAGGCAGGAGGAGAAGGGGATGACAGAGGATGAGATGGCTGGATGACATCACTGACTCGATGGACGGGAGTCTGAGTGAACTCCGGGAGTTGGTGATGGACAGGGAGGCCTGGCGTGCTGTGATTCATGGGGTCACAAAGAGTCAGACACGACTACCGGCTGAACTGAACTGAACTGAAACATTTACATAGTTGAGAAATTATTGCTGAATTTCTTTGGGATATGTATTTCACTAAGGTGAAATTTAGCACTAATAGGGCATAGTGCATTCATAGAATATATTGTTTTTATGAAACTCTCTTTATATGATTAAACTATTTAGAGATTTTCATTTTTTTCTTACCTTTGGCTGAAAATAATAAGAGAATCAAATTAACATCTTTATTAAATGCTTCAAAACATATTTATATACTGTTAATAATTTTTCTTAGTATGCTTATTAAAAATGCTATATTAATAAAGTGATTTTTCTATAGAAATATATTTTTTCTCAATCATTACACTCATTTCCCTATAAAAATATATCTTTTATTAACAATCAAATCATACAACTAAAATGGAAAATGAAGTCTCCTTGATTCATTATATGCACACAACTCACTGATAAAACATTTGAATTTGTTATATTGATTTTTCCCTGAATGCTTTTATGACAGATAAAAATAAGAAGGAAATAAATTAGCAATAGTGAATGTAAAAAGCACATTTTGGAGAAATCCTTATTTTTCTTTTAGACTATGTATACTCAGAGAGGTTTGTGGTAATTGCATCAACTCTTAATGTTTATGTTAATTTGTACTCTGTGGGGGCTTACAAGATTGTTAGCCAAATTGACATATTGCCTATGAAAAACACAGTGAGATAGGAAATCTCTTGTTACTGAATTTTTAGGATATTGCTGTTGAATCATATATTTGGGGATTTTTCAGTGGTCATAGGAATAATTAAAATTATTTTTATAACTTACTTTTGAATAAATGTTTGGTTCACTGTTTTTCCTCTCATATGCCTTAATAATTAAAAGATTAAACCTTGAGTGCCTTTGGAATATGCTCACTGACTTGAAATAAGAGGACTGATAAATCTTTCCCATTAAAACTTCTAATTGAAAACTACACATTCTACACATTACTCACTAAGAGGAAAACTGCAACCCATTCATTTAATGTAGCTGATATTTTGAAAAGTACCAAGTGGTTGGTGGAGCAGAGCCATGTGGTTCTTTGGATCACTTATGATGCAGGTGCTGGATCCTATTCACTGGAATCCCCATTCCCTTAGTTCTTCAAGTGTCAGCATAAGATTAGTTTTGTTGTGACCTCTATATCCATAGCAAGACACTGACACAAATAGGATTCTAAAGAATTACATGGAGCTTAGGTCAGAAGAGTTGTATCATCCCACTCTGGACCTCTGAATCCCAGTTCCAAATACAACATAACTATATTAATGTCTCTATGTATCTCTACACAGTCAAAGGCATTTATGTACATCAGAGGAGTGTTTCTTCACTGTATGCTTTGATAACAGAAATTTTAAGAGCAAATATCCATTCATTCTACCTATTATTTTTTCCCTGTTTAGGTTTGCTTTCTGTTGAACATTAATCAGTATTGAGGTTGAAAAGAGCAAAAGATCTTAAGAACTGCAATTTGGAAGACAGAGACTTGGGAAAAACTGAGAGTGTTCCAGGGAAGAGAAAGAGTCAGGGGCTTATAAAGACAAAAAACAGCAAGGTTTGTTAAGGATGCTCAGAGATAATTGTGCTTGACTCTTCAGGAATATTTGTCAATAAGGAATCACGTGTTGTTTTCAGGTAGGGTCCCGTAAGTAGATAAGCTGTCACAAGTTATTTTAAGGTAATGGTCTGATAAATATCTTGAGTTTCTGTTAGATGTTCTAGATACTTTTGTTAGGATACTGAGTGGTTAAAAAGTCAGATTTCACCAAGTTTATAATGTGCATAAGTTACACTTGGTCTCCTGTATCCATTTTAGATAGCTCTCTTAGCAATTCTGTCTCCGTTTTGATTTTTCTTTCATGCCCCCTCCAACCTGAAGAAAGTGATAGTAGGCCAATAGTAGTAGAGTTGACCACATGAGAGCTCTTGGTGTAGTTCATGTTGCCAGGCTAGTGCTGAAGTGTATCTCTCAGAACCATATCTATATTGTCTGTGACTTGGCCTATGTATATAATTTCAGAGGGAGTTCATGGAAAGTTTACAAATTTCTTTCTTTTCATTTTTTTTTTTACTTTACTATTATCAGACAATGAAAGTAAACTGCATATTATAAGATTGTAAAATTCAATTGAAATAATTCATGTGAAATAATTTTGAGAATCTTGGGGGCAAACTGATGCAGTGATAATATCAGATGATTTGAGGATTAGGAAACTATTAAATAATAATAATAAAATAATTCTAATGCCTTTAGGTCAGGCATGCATTCTATTCTTGACCATGGTAGCTACCTCATTCAATTGTTATTTATCTCTAATCTCTTATGCATTTATATTGCCTGCTTGCCTGCTAAAAGCATTTGAATTAACATCCCCTAATACAAACTTTAAAACTGAATTACCATTACAATATAAAATCTAGGATACACTTTTCAAAAGATAAATTTATAGTTTATGCAAATTATTTCTGTGTAATCAGAAGTTCTATTATCAGATTGTATGCTATTTAATGTTTCATATATTAAATGCTCAATTTTTATTTTGTGTTTGTTATAAAAAGACACTAAGGATAAAAAGACAGTAATGTATAAAATTTGAGCTCCATAATGACCTTGAGAAATAATTCTAATCACTTCCTTAATATGTAGAAATCTCAGTTTAAAAAAATTTTCATAAGATAATTTTGTTTCTTGGCAACAAGTACTTGTAAAAACTATAATATGAACTATAGTCTCAGAACATTTTATGCTGGATGTGACATCTTGCAATCAAAAATATTTCAAGGTAGTTCTTCGAGATTTTTTTTTTTGTTATTAGGATGCAATACACACGCTCTATATCCCTCAAAATTAAACAGCTGTTTAGAGAAAAAGAAATCTGGTGCTGTTTGGAGTATGTATATATATATATATATACACACACACATATATATATATACATATATATGTATATATATATATAATTAAATTACCATACAGGTAAATTCTTATAATTTGTATTTTGCATGGATAAAGAAAAGGAGCAATCTAGTGTCTTTGTGGGGAGTTATTTCACCAGAATAAACTTTGCTCAATTGATTTGATTTGCAAGTAGCTACCATGAGAGATTTCTATTTGAATCATATTTGGCTATTAACAAAACTAGATTGCTTTCCTCAAGCTTTTTCTTCATAACCTATTTTCAATAGGTATCTACTCTCATTTTATTTTGGTTTTGGATGAAACCATATGAACATGCTTAAAATGTACAAAATGACTATGGCGGGGGGTGAGGGGAGAGGTGGTGCAGGGGAGAGAGACGGCCTTACAAACAGATTCAACTTAAAAATTTTGGAATTAATGATGGAAACAGAAGCTTGGATCTGAAACTAAAAACATGAAATTGGAACCTCGTGTATGGCTGGAGGGATTAAAAGAATTTTAGGATGATCAAGGGAAAAGATGTGACCACAAGAGGTAGAAACATACATTAAGCACTTTAGGGAGATGCTTGAATAGGGCTTCATAAGAGAGGAAGTCCCACAAACAGGAATCTGTCCAGAGGCTACAGCATTGGGTTCCAACCAATAAAAGGAGAAGCATAATGGAAATTTCCAGGGGGAGAGATATCAGAGAGGATTATACTTATCTAGATGATGTCCAATACTTAGGCCACCAGATGCAAAGAACTAACTTACTGGAAAAGATCCTGATTCTGGGAAAGATTGAAAGCAGGATGAGAAGAGGATGACAGAGGATGAGATGGTTGGATGGCATCACTGACTCGATGGACATGGGCTTGAGAAAGCTCCGGGAGTTGGTGATAGTCAGGGAAGCCTGGAGAGCTGCAGTCCCTGTGGTCACATAGAGTCAACCACGACTGAGAGACTGAACAGAACTGCACTGAGATAATCTCACTACAGAACGGGAAAGAATCTTTGGGTCAGAAAACTCCAAAGAAAAATTCTGCTTGAGTATTTTTCTTAAAAACAACTGGATGGGGATAAGTTTGTTTGGCACTGGCAAGCAACTGAGGTAACAGGGCTCATCTCCAGCAAAGAAATAAACAATCCAAGGTCCAATACATAGAGGCCACCTTTGACTCACTCTAATCAGTTCAGTTGCTCAGTCATGTCCGACTCTTTGCCACAGGGACAGAGGATCTGGGTGCAGCAGGCTTAGGTATGGCATAAGCCCTCTTGGAGGAAGTTGCCATTAACCCCACTGTAGAGCTGCCAGGACTTACATCCATTCAGTTCAGTCACTCAGTCCTGTGTGACTCTTTGCGACCCCATGAATCGCAGCACGCCAGGCCTCCCTGTCCATCACCAACTCCCAGAGTTCACTCAGACTCACATCCATCGAGTCAGTGATGTCATCCAGCCATCTCATCCTCTGTTGTCCCCTTCTCCTTCTGCCCCCAATCCCTCCCAGCATCAAAGTCTTTTCCAATGAGTCAACTCTTCACATGAGGTGGCCAAAGTACTGGAGTTTCAGCTTTAGCATCATTTCTTCCAAAGAAATCCCAAGGTTGATCTCCTTCAGAATGGACTGGTTGGATCTTCTTGCAGTCCAAGGGACTCTCAAGAGTCTTCTCCAACACCACAGTTCAAAAGCATCAATTCTTCGGCGGTCAGTCTTCTTCACAGTCCAACTCTCACATCCATACATGACCACAGGAAAAACCATAGCCGTGACTAGATGGACCTTAGTCAGCAAAGTAATGTCTCTGCTTTTGAATATGCTATCTAGGTTGGTCATAACTTTCCTTCCAAGGAGTAAGAGTCTTTTAATTTCATGGCTGCAGTAACCATCTGCAGTGATTTGGGAGCCCCCCAAAACAAAATCTAAAACTGTTTCCACTGTTTCCCCATCTATTTCCAATGAAGTTATGGGACCGGATGCCATGAGCTTAGTTTTCTGAATGTTGAGCTTTAAGCCAACTTTTTCACTCTCCACTTTCACTTTCATCAAGAGGCTTTTTAGCTCCTCTTCGCTTTCTGCCATAAGGGTGGTGTCATCTGCATATCTGAGGTTGTTGGTATTTCTCCCAGCAATCTTGATTCCAGCTTGTGTTTCTTCCAGTCCAGCATTTCTCACGATGTGCTCTGCATAGAAGATAAATAAGCAGAGTGACAATATACAGCCTTGACATACTCCTTTTCCTATTTGGAACCAGTCTGTTGTTCCATGTCCAGTTCTAACTGTTGCTTCCTGACCTGTATACAGATTTTGCAAGAGGCAGGTCAGGTGGTCTGGTATTCCCATCTCTCTCAGAATTTTCCACAGTTTATTGTGTTCCACACAGTAAAAGGCTTTGGCATGGTCAATAAAGCAGAAATAGATGTTTTTCTGGAACTCTCTTGCTTTTTCCATGATTCAGCGATTTGATCTCTGGTTCCTCTGCCTTTTCTAAAACTAGCTTGAACATCAGGAAGTTCATGGTTCATGTATTGTTGAAGTCTGGCTTGGAGAATTTTGAGCATTACTTTACTAGCATGTGAGATGAGTGCAACTGTGAGGTAGTTTGAGCATTCTTTGGCATTGTCTTTCTTTGGGATTGGAATGAAAACTGACCTTTTCCAGTCCTGTGGCCACTGCTGAGTTTTCCAAATTTGTTGGCATAGTGAGTGCAGCACTTGAATGTGGTCCACTGGAGAAGGGAATGACAAACCACTTCAGTATTCTTGCCTTGAGAACCCCATGAACAGTATGAAAAGGCAAAATGATAAGATACTGAAAGAGGAACTCCCCAGGTCAGCAGGTGCCCAATATGCTACTGGAGATCGGTGGAGAAATAACTCCAGAAAGAATGAAGGGATGGAACCAAAGCAAAAACAATACCCAGCTGTGGATGTCACTGGTGATAGAAGCAAGATCCGATGCTGTAAAGAGCAATATTGCATAGGAACCTGGAATGTCAGGTCCATGAATCAAGGCAAATTGGAAGTGGTCAAACAAGAGATGGCAAGAGTGAACGTCGACATTCTAGGAATCAGTAAACTAAAATGGACTGGAATGGGTGAATTTAACTCAGATGACCGTTATATCTACTACTGCGGGCAGGAATTCCTTAGAAGAAATGGAGTAGCCATCATGGTCAACAGAAGAGTCCGAAATGCAGTACTTGGATGCAATCTCAAAAATGACAGAATGATCTGTGTTCATCTCCAAGGCAAACCATTCATTATTACGGTAATCCAAGTCTATGCTCCAACCAGCAATGCTGAAGAAGCTGAAGTTGAACGGTTCTATGAAGACCTACAAGACCTTTTAGAACTAACACCCAAAAAAAAATGTCCTTTTCATTATAGGGGGCTGGAATGCAAAAGTAGGAAGTCAAGAAACACCTGGAATAACAGGCAAATTTTATAGCAACAGGAAGGTCTTCAAGTAAAATATTCTTTACATTTCTCATGTCCTATATTATCTACAATTCTCATATCTCCAAAATTGTGGAAATATCCTTGGAGTACAGACTCACCCTTTTACTTTTCTCCAAAGAGAACACATTCTTTACTTGGAAGGTGGGTATCTAGCTGCCCACAATGTTATTTCCTAAAATGTCCAAATTAGATATAACATATTTTCTAATATTTGAGTGGAAAATTTACCTAGCTTTCAGTAGTAATGCATATTTTACCATCTTTATGCTCATTCTATTTTCTAATTACTAAGGATTGGGTGGGAGGGGAGCTGGAAACAATTTAACACCATAATTATTTGACATATTTATCTTGAATAGTTTATATTCCATAAAACCATATTTACTAAGCTTACTAATTATAGAATTAATCAGACTATATAAACAATTAAGTAGGAGAATTAATTTAAAACTACTAACCACTTTCGCACCTTGAAAAAGAATATTAAAAAAAATCTTTTCCTACTATAAATACACTGAAGTTAACATCACTTTCTATAAGTCCTTGTTTTCATAATGAATATTCACTGAGGATAATTTTATAGAAAGTTTGTAGATTGTTTACACTATTTAAACATTTGAAAACATGTTTTATAATATTAGAAAATTACGCTTATCATAAACATCATAATTATTTGTTTTCCCGTCCTAAGGGAGGATTATACATCACTTTCTCCTTGATGTCAGACTTGACCACATGACTTGCCATGCTCTGCCTGGCTGGAGATTGTATATCCACACAACACCTGCTAAGTATTAGGCTTGGTCAAGTCACTTGCTGTGTCTAATGCAATATAAATACAAGTGACATAAGTAAAAACTTTAAGAGCCAGCATAGTGTTTATCATCACTCTTTTCCTTCTGCATGAGACTGGCAGTGTTTTAGCTGGATGTAGCTTCACCAGCCTAGGTCCTAAAAAGAAGACAGTGAGGAGCAGAGCTGTAGACAACATAAGAAAGATGGGTAGGATATGTGAGGAATAGACATGTGTTTAGTTGGCCTCTCAGATTCCATAACATTTATTGTCAGCATAGCCAAGGCTAAGCTAACAGATACGATCCTCAAGAATAACTATCAACATAACTCTAAAAAGTAAGGTGTAAGTATTTTGGCTAAATTTATGTGTCAATTTGGCTAGTCTATGCAAAAGCTGGCTTAAAGCACTACATTAAAAAAACTAGGATCATGGCATCTAGTCCCATCACTTCATGGTGAATTGATGGGGAAAAATTGAAAGCAAGGAAGATTTTCTCTTCTTGAGTTCCAAAATTACTGCAGATGGTGACTGCAGCCATGAAATTAGAAGACGCTTGCTTCTTGGAAGGAATGCTATGACAAACCTAGACAGCATATTAAAAAAGTAAAGACGTCATTTTGCTGACAAAGGTCATATAGTCAAAGCGATAGTTTTTCCAGTAGTCACATACATATGTAAAAATTGACCATAAAGAAGTCTGAGCGATGAAGAATTGATGCTTTTAAACTGTGGTGCTGGAGAAGACTCTTGAGAGTCCCTTGGACAGCAAGGAGATAAAACCAGTCAATCCTAAAGGAAATCAACCCTGAATATATTCACTGGAAGGACTGATGCTGAAGCTGAAGCTTCAATACTTGGCTACCTAATGTGAACAGCCAAGTCATTGGAAAAGACCCTGATGCTGGGAAGGATTGAAGGCAAAAGGAGAAGAGGGTGGTAGAGGATGAAACGGCTGGATAACATCACTAATTCAATGAACATGAACTTGGGGCAAACTCTGGGAAATAGTGAGGAACAAGGAGTCCTGGCGTGCTGCAGTTCATGGAGGTCACAATTCAGTGACTGAACAATAACAACAATGATAATATAATTCTGGTAAAAATAAATCCTGAAAAAATATCAATATTAAACCACAGATGGTTTTCAATTATGATAGTAATTGGGAAATAAAAAGTAAGCCAATAGAAAATTATATCCAAATTTGCAAAAAAAAAAACCTGTTTACATAGCAATGTCAATTTATCCAAGGAATGGAAAGAAGTTTAACTATTGGGAAAATGTCTTTTTTAAGCTACCTTTTATATCTCCAATGCTTTGAGAAGTTTTCACTATATCTTATCCATATATTGACATTGGTTTCCCAAACAGGGGTTGAATGATATTTATCTAAGATGTCAGTATGATTCATTTTATTTTCAAGATGACCTTACCTATGCAGAAGTTACTGCTTTCTTTACTTTATATAGGAGAAAGATGAGGTACAGAAATATCATGAAACTTAAACATCACCATATAGATACAATCATCAATGTCCATTGGTTTCTATGTTGAAATTTTAGTGCTCTTGGAAGCAGAAACAAGAAATTATTTATAGGTGATGAAAACTAGGAGATAACCCAATAATTCCAAGAAATTTGAAATATGTGTATATATATATATATACACACACACACATATATATGGATATATACACACATATATATTTTCTCTCTATATATTTCTTTTGAAGATCATGGGGGATACCTGCAGGCTAGGCCTGGAGCAGTCCCACTGAGAAGAGTGTGGGGTTTCCCAGAAAGCCAAACAGTCATAAGTTGAAGCCCTGCAGAGTATATTAGGTGACTTTGGTTGTGTAGGGTAGTAAGTTTGGGTCCTGATAGAGGCAAGGAGAGGATGGGCTGGCATGTGCTGAGCATTAGGAGCAGCTCAGAGGGATGAATTGGACTACAAGATACTGCACAGCAGGGGGCACTCTTCCAGGAGGAAGCCTGCTCTTACAGGATTTTAGGAGATCTACTGGAAAATCCTGGGATGAGAAACACTTGGATGTCCCTCTGCCTGCCTCCTCTATATTGAGTTAAATTCATATCACCTATCACACAATGACACACAGTTGTGTGTGTGTGTGTATGTGTATGTGTATAGAGAGGGAGATAGATGGATATAGATATATACAGTTTATATATGTTTACTTTGCTTTCAACACACATCAAGCTGCATGAGAGCAATCTATGAAATTGACTTGAGACTGAAACGATCTGAAAGTACAGTAAAAACTCAGATATCTAATTCAATGTGGTATTTTGTTTGTTATTCTGCACTTACCCTTTTCGGTATATTCTCTTTTGTTCTCTGAAAAAAGGTGGGTACATTATGTGCATTTTCCTGTGTTGAAAGGATGCTATAGTATTTAGGGAGTGTGTTCTCTACTCTGAGTGTTCTGTTAATTATCCTGCTTTATTTTTGAGATATTCATCCCTGTGAATTTTCTTACTTGAAGAAATCCCCATTTATTATACAAACAGATTGAAAGACGCAGGTTGATCAAACTCAACATACGAGTCTACAGATCCTTATCTATCTTTTCAGTTTAATTTTCACACAGGCTTAGCATTATACATAACTAGTCAGAAAAACCACATTTCTTGACCAAAATTATAACTAATGATCAGATAGAGAAATGTTCCAGAGCTCGCACATTCTAAAAATTATGAATAGTTTTATATAATTATGTTAAAACATCTGCTTGGTAACACTTTTAATAAGTAGCCTTGAGTAAAATGTATAAAACTGAGAAAACCTGTGAAAACATAGGGCATGAAAATAAAGAGCTTTTATAAATTCCAAATTTTCCTCTCTCCCTTCCTGTCATTAATAACTCCATTTTCAGGTGGCTGAAATTTCCACTATTCATATCATTCTTTGCCGAACTTCATAATATTTTAGGGCTTGAAGAAACCACAAAAATATTTTTAAGAATCCAGAACCTTGTTTCACAGATAGTCGAAAAAAATCCCAGAGAGAAATAGTGACTTGTCCAAAGTGCCACGATGGAAGAGTCAAAGCTAGAATCCAAATATCTGATACTACTCTTTTTAGATCATGTTACTCATTTGTAAGCTCTGTGATCTCAAGCAATTTAGCATTTTGAGGCTTAGTTTCCTGATCTGTAAAACAGGGACAATAATCATGCATCAGGGCAAAATTAAAAATTCAATGATATTTAACTGGAGACTCAAAATTTCAGCAAATATCACAGATGAGGGTAAGAAATAGTGAAGAAAGCAGATAAAACAACTGTAATGGTGAAATTAATTTTCACTTCCACATGGAATAACCAAGACGTTCAGAGGTAGTTTGAGGATAATGCTTGGAAGGAGCTTAGTTCTCCTGAGATCTAAAACAATTTTATACTTTCCCATTTTATTTGGGATACTATTTTTTTTTAAATATTTACCCATTATTCCACTTAAATACCAAAACCCTTGTCCTCAATTGACAAATGGAATCAAACCACAGATGGTTTTCACTATTTTAAGGACAGAGATAGTTATCTCCTTAAAGATAATTTAATAGGATGATTTATCATGTCATATTTACTGTTTTACAGACATTTAGCTAGTGAAGATGAGTTGCAATCATGGGAAATTTACTAAATATAATGCTAGAGTTTAGATTGATTTTTAGAAATCTGGTATATCACAATTGAAAATGCACAAAAAATTTCATATATGATATGATTTAGATATAAGTATTAACATATTGTTGAAGTTTTTAAGAACTAGATGTCAATAACACTGCAAAATCCAGGACCAAGAAGAGTTTGCAGCCTGCAAATCAGACAGAACCAAGTTATGAAAATATATGACAATTGCCTTATGGAATAGCTACAGATTTACAGCAATTACAAGGGACAAATAAGGGCTGCTGCTGCTGCTGCTGCTTCTAAGTCGCTTCAGTCGTGTCTGACTCTGTGTGACCCCATAGACGGCAGCCTACCAGGCTCCCCCGTCCCGAGGATTCTCCAGGCAAGAACACTGGAGTGGGTTGCCATTTCCTTCTCCAGTGCATGAAAGTGAAAAGTGAAAGTGAAGTCGCTTAGTCGTGCCCGACTCCTAGCGACCCCATGGACTGCAGCCTACCAGGCTCCACTGTCCATGAGATTTTCCAGGCAAGAGTACTGGAGTGAGGTGTCATTGCCTTCTCCCAAATAAGGGCACTACATACTAATCAAGGTATCTATCCAGGAAGTATATATATTATAAATATACATGCACCCAATATAGAAGCACCTCAATATAAAAGCCAAATGCTAACAGCAATAAAAGGGGAAATTGATGGTAACATAATAATAATGGGGGAGTTTAAACACCTCATTTATATCAATGGACAGAACATCCAGACAGAAAATCAAGAAGGAAACACAGGCCTTAAAAGACATATTGGATCTGATGGACCCAGTGATATTTATAGAGCATTCCAACCAAAAGCAGTCAAATACACTTCTTTTCAAGTGCACATGGAACATTCTCCAGGACAGATAACATGTTGGACCATAAAGCAAAGATGCTATAAGAAAACTTAAATCATATCAAGCATGTTTTTCAACTGCAAGGCAATGAGATTAGAACTCAAACAAAAGAAAAAAAAAAAGCCTGTTAAAAAAAAAAAAAACAAAACATGTGGAGGCTAAACAATATGCAGCTACTCAACCAATGGGTCTCTGAAGAAATCAAAGAGGAAATTAAAAAAATACCTAAGACAAATGTTAATGACAACACGACAATCCAAAACCAAAACCTATGGAATGCAGAAAAAGCAGTTCTAAGAGGGAGGTTTATAGCAGTACAATCTTACCTGAGGACATAAGAAAAATCAAATAAACAACCTAACACCTAAAGCAACTGGAGAAAGAACAAGAACAAAAACTCAAAGTGACTAGAAGGAAAGATTTCGTAAAGATCACAGCAGAAACAAATTAAATAGAGATGAAGAAAACAATAGAAAACATTACTAAAATTAAAAACTGGTTATTTGAAAGGATAAAATAGCTCAAATCAATAAAACTAGAAATGAAAAAGCAGAAGTTATAATTGAAACTTTTCCATCGGGATGGTCTTGATCCCTGTCTCCTGTACAATGTCACGAACCTCATTCCATAGTTCATCAGGCATTCTGTCTATCAGATCTAGTCCCTTAAATTTGTTTTTCACTTCCACTGTATAATCATAAGGGATTTGATTTAGGTCATACCTGAATGGTCTAGTGATTTTCCCTACTTTGTTCAACTTAAGTCTGAATTTGGCAATAAGGAGTTCATGATCTGAGCCACAGCCAGCTCCCTGTCTTGTTTTGCTGACTGTATAGAGCTTCTACATCTTTGGCTGCAAAGAACAGAATCAATCTGATTTCGGTGTTGACCACCTGGTGATGTCCATGTGTAGAGTCTTCTCTTGTGTTGTTGCAAGAGGGTGTTTGCTATGACCAGTGCGTTCTCTTGGCAAAACTCTTATTAGCATTTGCCATGCTTCATTCTGCATTCCAAGGCCAAATTTGCCTGTTACTCCAGGTGTTTCTTGACTTCCTACTTTTGCATTCCAGTCCCCTATAATGAAAAGGACATCCTTTTTGGGTGTTAGGTCTAATAGGTCTTGTAGGTCTTCATAGAACCATTCAACTTCAGCTTCTTCAGCGTTACTGGTTGGGGCATAGACTTAGATTACTGTGATATTGAATGGTTTGCCTTGGAGACGAACAGAGATCATTCTGTCGTTTCTGAGATTGTATCCAAGTACTGCATTTTGGACTCTTTTGTTGACTATGATGGCTACTCCATTTCTTCTAAGGGATTCCTGTCTGCAGTAGTAGATATAATGGTCATCTGAGTTAAATTCACCCATTCCAGTCCATTCAGTTCGCTGATTCCTAGAATGTCGACGTTCACTCTTGCCATCTCTTGTTTGACCACTTTCAATTTGCCTTGATTCATGGACCTAACATTCCAGATTCCTATGCAATATTGCTCTTTACAGCATCAGACCTTGCTTCTATCACCAGTCACATTCACAACTGGGTATTGTCCCTTCATTCTTTCTGGAGTTATTTCTCCACTGATCCTCAGTAGCATATTGGGTACCTACTGACCTGGAGAGTTCCTCTTTCAGTATCCTATCATTTTGCCTTTTCATACTGTTCATGGGGTTCTCAAGGCAAGAATATTGAAATGGTCTACCATTCCCTTCTCCAGTGGACCACATTCTGTCAGAGCTCTCCACCATGACCCGCCTGTCTTGGGTTGCCCCGCAAGCATGGCTTAGTTTCACTGAGTTAGACAAGGATGTGGTCCTAGTGTGATTAGATTGACTAGTTTTCCATGAGTATGGTTTCGGTGTGTCTGCCCTCTGATGCCTCTCACAACACCTACCATATGACTTGGGTTTCTCTTATCTTGGACGTGGGGTATCTCTTCATGGCTGCTCCAGTAACGTGCAGCCACTGCTCCTTACCTTGGATGAGGGGTATATCCTTATGGCTTTCCCTCCTGACCTTCAATGTGGAGTAGCTCCTCTTGGCCCTCCTGCGCCTGTGCAGCCACTGCTCCCTGGGGGATGGAATTCCAGTTGAGCTACTTCAAATCCTGAAAGATGATTCTGTGAAAGTGCTGCACTCAATATGCCAGCAAATTGGGAAAACTCAGCAGGGCCACAGGACTGGAAAAAAGATCAGTTTTCATTCCAATCCCAAAGAAAGGCAATGCCAAAGAATGCTCAAACTACTGCACAATTGCACTCATCTCACACAGTAGTAAAGTAATACTCAAAATTCTCCAAGCCAGGCTTCAGCAATACGTGAACTATGAACTTCCAGATGTTCAAGCTGGTTTTAGAAAAGGCAGAGGAACCAGAGATCAAATTGCCAACATCTGCTGGGTCATGGAAAAAGCAAGAGAGTTCCAGAAAAACATCTATTTCTGCTTTCTTGACTATGCCAAAGCCTTTGACTGTGTGGATCACAATAAACTGTGGAAAATTCTAAAAGAGATGGGAATAACAGACCACCTGACTTGCCTCTTGAGAAACCTATATCCAGGTCAGGAAGCAACAGTTAGAACTGGACATGGAACAACAGTCTGGTTCCAAATAGGAAAAGGAGTACGTCAAGGCTGTATTTTGTCACCCTGCTTATTTAACTTATATGCAGAGTACATCATGAGAAACACTGGACTGGAAGAAGCACAACCTGGATCAAGATTTCTGGGAGAAATATCAATAACCTCAGATATGCAGATGACACCACCCTTATGGCAGAAAGTGACGAGGAACTAAAAAGCCTCTTGATGAAAGTGAAAGTGGAGAGTGAAAAAGTGGGCTTAAAACTCAACATTCAGAAAATGAAGATCATGGCATCCAGTCCCATCACTTCATGGGAAATAGATGGGGAAACAGTAGAAACAGTGTCAGGGTTTATTTTGGGGGGCTCCAAAATCACTGCAGATGGTGATTGCAGCCATGAAATTAAAAGACGCTTACTCCTTGGAAGGAAAGTTATGACCAACCTAGATAGCATATTCAAAAGCAGAGATATCACTTTACCAACAAAGGTCCGTCTAGTCAAGGCTATGGTTTTCCAGTGGTCAAGTATGGATGTGAGATTTAGACTGTGAAGAAAGCTGAGTGCTGAAGAATTGATGCGTTTGAACTGTGGTGATGGAGAAGACTCTTGAGAGTCCCTTGGACTGCAAGAAGACCTAACCAGTCCGTTCTAAAGGAGATCAGTCCTGGTTGTTCATTGGAAGGACTGTTGCTGAAGCTGAAACTCCAATTCTTTGGCCACCTCATGCAAAGAGTTGACTCATTGGAAAAGACCCCGATGCTGGGAGGGATTGGGGGTAGGAGGAGAAGGGGATGACTGAGGATGAGATGGCTGGATGGGATCATTGACTCGATGGACATGAGTTTGAGTGAACTTCGAGAGTTGGTGATGGACAAGGAGTCCTGGTGTGCTGTGATTCATGCGGTCGCAAAGAGTCAGACACGACCTAGTGACTGAACTGAACTGAACAGTTGACATTGCAGAAAGGACCATAAGAGATTATTACAAGGTAGTATATGCCAATAAGATATTAAATCTAGAAGAAATGTCCAAAATCTTAGGAAAGTGCAGTCTTCCAAGACTGAATCAGCAAGAAAGAGAAAATATGAACAGATTGATCTCAAGTCCTGAAACTGAAAACTTCCAACAGACAAAAGTGCAGGACCAGATGGGTTCACAGGTAAATTCTATCAAACCTTTACAGAAGAGTTAATACCTATCCTGAATTCTTCCAAAAAATTGCAGAGGAAAGAACATTTCCATGTACATTCTATGAGACCACCATCATCCTGATACCAAAAACAGACAAAGATATTACAAAAAAAGAAAATTTCAGGTCAAGATCACTGATGAACATAGATGCAAATGTGGTTTAGTTGCTAAATTGTGTCCAACTCTTTCAACCCCATGGGGTGTAGCCCACTAGGCGCTCCTCTGTCCATGGGATTCTCCAGGCAAGAATACTGGATTGGGTTGCCATTTCCTTCTCCAGGGGATCTTCCTGATCCAGGAATGAAACACAGGTCTCCTGAATTGCAGGCATTTGATTTCCCAACCGAGCTATGAGGGAAGCCCAATAGATGCAAACATCCTCAACCAAATACTAACAAACTGAATCAAACAACACATTAAATGGTTCATATACCATGATCAAGTGAGATTTATCCCAGGGGTATAAGGATTTTTCAATATTGCAAAGTAATCAATGTAATACATGACATTAAAAAATTGAAGAATGAAACCATATGATTATCTTGGTAGGTGCAGAAAAAGCTTTTGACAAAATTCAGCACTCATTTGTAATAAAAACTCTTTAGAAAGTAGGCATAAAGGGAACACGAGTGCGTATGTGTTCAGTCGTGTCCAGCTCTTTGCGATCCTATGGACTGTAGTCCCCCAGGTTCCTCTGTCCATGGGCTTCTCCAGGCAAGAATACTGGAGGAGGTTGCCATGCCCTCCTCCAGGGGGTCTTTCCAACCCAGGGCTCGAACCCATGTTTCTCATGTCTTTTGCATTGGCAGGCAGGTTCTTTACCACTAGCACCACCTGGGAAGTCTATAAGGGGAACACACCTCATCGTAACTAAAGTTATATATGAGAAACCCATAGCTAATATCATGCTCTATGGTGAAGAACTGATAGCATTTCCTCTAAGATCAAGAACTAGATGGTGACGTCCACTCTTGCCACTTTTCTTCAACAGTTTTGGAAGTCTTAGCAACATCAATCAGTGAAGAAAAGGAAATATAAAGAAAATTGATATTGTTAGTTTTAAAGCTGGGGCCTGAAATACTGTCTATGTAGACATGCTTTACATCTCTGTACAAGATCTCTTTTTCTCTTTCTTTAATTTGTTTTATACCTCATTTATTTTTGTCTGATGTCATTGACTAGCCTATTTAGTACAATGTTGAATACAAATACTGACTCCTCCACTTAAAGTTCTCCAATTGCACTGCACTTTCCAGGGTGGGGGAAGCAGCATAGCATAATAACTAAGAGTTTAGCTGTGGTTTTAATGATAGCAAAGTCACTTACCAGCTGTGTGAAGCTTGGCAATTGAATATGGTAAATTGAAAGATTTTTCCACCAAGATGGATGATGAGAATAAAAATGCATCTTTAAAGGAGCTAGAGCAAGGAGTGCTTAGTAGATCCAAATAAGAAGAACAAAGGGAACCTTCTGTTAATTGTTTGAATGACTAGAGGGACTTGGGAGGAGGGTGCATTAGTTCTGTGAAGCAAATCAGCCTAAAACTTAACACTTTAAAAACAACAATCATTTATTATCTTATGGTTTCTGTGAATCAGGAATTCAGACAGGCACACTGTAGAGAGGCACACATTTCTGCTCCACTATGTCTGGAGCTGCAGCTGGAAAACTTGAGGGCTGGAAGTAACAGGAGGTGGGGAAGGCAGGGTGCTTGGAATCATCTAAAGGCTAGAGTGAGACTACAGTGTCTGCTTCCGAGGTGGTTCACAGGACAGTCAGGTTGGAACCAACACAGTGAATCCTCTCTAGTTAAGCCTCACCATGGGGATCACTGAGTATACGATCCAAGAGAGAAAGCGGAGCAGAAGTCATCCTTTCAATCACTAGCCAGGTTGTCACTCAGGAATTATTCACCCTAGCCTTAGAAGTCAAATAGCATAACTTCTGACACATTCTGTTATTATTAAGGGAGTCACTACTTCCACAGTCAAATGGAGGGGAATTAGCTTCACTTGTGGATGGGAGGAATGCCAATGAACCTATGGATGTGTTTTTGAAACTGTCAGAGATGGGGAATATATCAGTGAAGGATTTATGATATTATGTGTTATGCAATATGAGATAAAAAGTCCTTCTTGAACCTATAATACACTTAGCAAAATCTGCATTCTTTGATTACTTGTGGGACTTTTTCTTTGGTGGGGGTGTATCTAGATTCTACAGGAGAAATGTAAAAATGCACAAACTCCTGCATAATATTATACTCAGGCTTCAGAGAGTCAGTCTATGGTTCAACTGAATTACCTGGTTGTCTTTCATGATTCAGATTTTGCTATCATACCTAGACTCATCCCTCTTTTCTACACACTTTACGCCAGTGGTCCCCAACCTTTTTGGCACCAGCACCAGGGACCAATTTCATGGAAGACAATTTTTCCATTAACTTGTGGGGGAGGGGGTTAGGGATGATTCAAGCACAATACATTTATTGTGCACTTTATTTCTAATCTAACACTGCTACTGATCTGACAGGAAGTACCAGTCCATGGCCCAGAGTTTTGGAACCCCGGCCTTACACTATAAATAATTAAAGCTTCATGGCCAAAGAAGTGAACAAAATAAAACATATCACCTGGACATTTGCATAGGCGATTCTCTTTATACAGATTTCCCCCTATTTCTTCCACACCTCATCCTTTCACCATTATCCCAGATACTAATTTTCTTCCATAACCGTTCCCTCTGTTTCAGGTCAGGTTCCCAGGTAAACACATTCTGATATGGAAATTTGCTTGTGGAGGCTTACTAGGAAGAGCTCTCGGGATCAAAATTCAGAAAGTGTGAGGAAAGCAGGATTGGGTACAAATTGCACAATGATGCCACTGTGTCAGAGGCCTCAGTTCTACAGAAAGTTGCAATGGCGGGGCTTGATGTAAAGAGGACAGGTCTTCGAACTCTTCTACGCTACACTGAATTGCCTCAGGAAAGGAGGTATACATTTGGCCAAGAAAGCTCCCTTTGGCCAAAGGCAATCCCCTAATGTGGTCTCAGCCGTGAGCTGTTGGTTGCCACCACATCCAGCAGATGTCTATCTTGATCCTGATGGGTGTATCCTGGTGGCCCAGGACAGCATCCCTCACTCCTCCCCTGACTCTACTAATCTGTAGAGGGTTACCTGTGCCTCCTCGTATCACCCGATATGTCCCGTGTTGAACTCTTACACTATTTGTAATTGCTGGCTTATTTCACTTAATCATAAACTTTTAAGACCATTCCCAGCATCTACATCAGATTCTTGCACATCTAGGTGATGGTGAAGGTGAAAGTCACCCAATCGTGTCTGACTCTTTGCGACCCCATGGAATTCTCCAGGCCAGAATACTGGAGTGGGTAGACTTTCCCTTCTCCCAGGGGATCTTCCCAACCCAGGTCTCCTGAACTGCAGGTGAATTCTTTACCAGATGAGCCACAATGGAAGCCCAAGAATACTGGAGTGGGTAGTCCATGGCTTCTCCAGCAGATCTTCCAGACCCAGGAATTGAACCGGGGTCTCCTACATTGCAGGTGGCTGCTGCTGCTAAGTTGCTTCAGTCGTGTCCGACTCTGTGTGATCCCATAGCCTGGTGGGGAAGCCAGTTGTGGTCACTCAGTTGTGTTTGACTCTTAGCGACCCCATGGACTGCAGCCCACCAGGCTCCTCTGTCCATGGGATTTTCCAGGCAAGAGTACTGGAGTGGGCTGCCATTGCCTTCTCCTGCATTGCAGGTGGATTCTTCACCAACTGAGCTATCAGGGAAGGTACTTGGTAAATACCTCTTAAATAAAAGAGTAGATGAGTGAAGTCATATTGGAGCTGAGATAGGAATAGGAAGGTTTTTGCCAGATGAACAATAAAGGGAGAGCCACAGTCGGCAGAGGGGAGAGCCAGTCGTTTCGGTGACATGAAAGTGGGACATATTAAGAAAACAATAAAATAGATCAGTGTGCCTGAGATAAAATGAGAAATGAAAAAATAGCAGAACACCAGGTGGAAGAGACAGGTGAAAGTCAGACCAGGAATGGCCTCGTAAACTAGGTAAAATAGTTAATATTTATCCTTCAAAAATTCCACTGAAAATAGCTTTTCAAGAAAGTACCAATAATCATATCTTCATAAATAGTAAATACAACTTGCATTCCTTCTCTTTACCTAAGTATTTGCTCTGTGCTCTCTATGCTATTAATATTCAGCACATGCACAAATAGAAGATCAGATGTAGGGCAATAGATGTCAACCCAGTTCTCCTCAATCTTAGTGGCAAACATACCTAACAATATACCTTGCGTTTTTCAGGAACTTTAGTGAAATTATTTGGGTCGGTTCACACTGACATATGAACTTGTTATTCCAACAAAATGTCAATGTGATATTGGAATGCTAATTTATTTAAACAGATTCATGTCAATGTCACCCTGAAATAAGCTCACTTCTATTGCCACACCAACAAAAATTGTCAAAACATCAAGAAAAACAATAACAAAACCTCCAAACCTGCTACTGAATAAAAGTTCCTTGGCAGATATTTATTGGGTTAGGTGTTATAAATTTGTCAACTGGATGCTATTTGATTAGCAATAATTTAGAGACACTAAATTCCAACAGTCAAATAAAAAATTGATAAACCATTTGAATCTTATCCCCTGAGTATCTATTTGTATTAAAATAATTGCTATAAGCACATAAAAATTTGCATAAAAATATGATCAAAATGACAAATATCTGAGCAAATTCACAGCTTCCAGCAGAAATAAAAAACATGTTCAATGAACAGAATATATTGCGATCTTGTTGACTTTAAAAATGTAATCTTGGTAATGATTAAAAGTCAAGGCATTTTAGGGCTATAAAGGACTTAACAATAGTTCAATTCAACACTTCTTTTAAAGATGCAGAAACTGAGGCCTTGAAATACAAATTGTTTGGTTTAAGACAATGCAAATTCATAGCAAATCTAGTAAGTTTCTGAATTCTGAATCTGAACCCAGTTGTATTTATCTATTTCTACATTGTTTTCTATCTTGCATTTGTAAACGATCAATAAGGACTCATTCCAAAGACAATGCTGCTATTTTTAGCTGGGTTATTTTAGGTGCAATGTATTTTAAAATAAAATTTAGAGCAATTAGGCATTTCCATTCGTGATGTAGTCACTGAAGCAAAACTGCTAATCCACAGTTGACTTGGATTAATGTCAACTAGAATTACACCAGTTTTTGATATGACACATTTCATAGTGTGCCAGATAGAAAGCAAATTGATAATGCTAAGCATGCAAGTATGTTTTACAAGCATCCGACATAATTTAATCAGGGTGCAGAAGCTATAAGACCTTTATTTAAATACAGAGATCTAAAACCCTCTTACCTTCATTCCCCAAAGCTTCAAACTATTCTGTAAAGTTCTATTGTCATGTTTTTAAAAATTATGCCTGCTTAATCTAGAAATAAATAACTTTTTCAATCCCAGATCAAATTCACCTGCTAAAGGTCAGTATCTTTTATTGTAACCATAATGTATGAAAAATGTTTAACTACAAATCAAATACCGAGGAGACAACTGAATGTGATTGCTAATAAGTGTGAGTTATGGAAGATAACTGAAGCTAGTAGAAGCAATGACCTCAAATTAACATAAACAGCAGCTTCCTGTATAAATACCCATGGAACTCTGAGAGACTAAAGATCTATAGATGACACACCAGCTTTTAGAAACACAAGATCAAGGTTGAGATTGTTCCCTGGAGTACAAAATGTTTTAACCAAATGACATGTATAATGTCTGGCATTATTTAACATGTGCAGTACAGACCTGCTGTCATCCTCATGGTGTGGGACCAGATGATTAAAAAAAGGCAAATGTTGTAAAGATTCCTAATGGGTATTTTAGAAGAAAATTAAGATTACAGAACTGTAGATTTGTTTTAATTGGGAATGCCTACTGAAATACGTGTGAAATGAATGGGCATTTTTGAAAGTGAGTGAGCAAGGTATGAATATGTAAGTATAATGTCCAAATGAGTATAGCAGCAGTCTCATAGAGAATCTAGGTGAATGTGCATGGTCTGTCAAAGTCAAATATTCATTATATTGTACCAGGAATAATTTGTGTAAACTCTTTAATTAGTGATCAGCTTTCTAACTACTCATCTATCCAAGATTTCTGATGGAATAACCTAGTATATTGGTATGTTCTATGTTAGAACTTTGTGGATGAGAATTTGTAGCAAAAAGACAAATAATTAGCATAGGACCCATGGTGTTGCTGGTAATGGTGGTAGAAGTAGTAATAGTGTTTTTGATATCTGGTGAAAGTATGTACTATTTTAGTCTTCTTTAATGGATTTTGAATTTTGAGTGATTGCTTTTACTTTCTGAGAAACAGCTTGCAATACTGTTTGGCTTGTTAAACCTGAAGAAAACTAAAACAAAGAGAAAGGCTTCAAAGGAAATTCTTAATGAGGACTTTTGATAGTGTTTGCTACACTTCACATTCAGTTACTTCAGCCACCTTTTAAGCACTTAACATTTAGAATCTCATAAAATAGTTATAGTCAGATTTGGAAGATCTTTAAATTTACTTGAGGTAAACAAATGCAATTCAGGCACTTGTTGTAATTTGAAGTATTTTACTCTATGGTATGTGTTTTGTGTATATGTGTGTGTTCTAAATATCTTCTAGGCTTTTTATTCCTTAAGGTCATTGTATTCTGAAGTTTCATCACATTCATGGAACTGATTATTGTTTTGATTAATGCTGAGCACAAGATAGTCACTGGATACCTTAAGGATTTTCTGTGTTCCCATTCATTTGTTCCTTTACTTAAGAAACATTTATATAGTGTTCTACCTATCAAGAACTGGTTTAGGATATAGAAACTCCCTAGTGAATGAAATAGATCCTGCCCTTTTGGAATTAAGAATCTAGTGGGAATACAAAGAGGCAATTACAACAAAGAATGATGGGCTTTATAATATATTAGGAAAGTACAGACTATTATAAAGCTGCAGGATGGTGTCTAAATGAATCCTACGTAATAAGATGGAGTTAGGCAGAACAGCAAGGATTGAAGGGCTTAAAATTTTTAGGGTCTAAAGATGTGACAGAGCATGACCTGCTCTAATAAGTGAAAAATTATATATGTGGCTAGAAGATAAGACTGTGAAGGGGTAGTGATTAGAGGTATGGCCTGAGAAATTCAGGGGTAAGAATATGCTGTGGTATATTGAGCCCTTAAAACCATTACAAATTTTAGAAATGTGATGGATTATCATGTCGAAGCTTTAGAAAAAATAATCTTGCTCTAGCCTCAAGACTGGATTAGAGGAGAACAAGCCTGAAGATGGGCAGAAACAGTTACATATGTGTGCGTGCTAAGTCTCTTTAGTCCTGTCTGACTCTTTGAGACCCTATGAACTGTAGCCCTCCTCCCTTCTCTGCCCATGGGATTCTCCAGGCAAGAATACTGGAGTGGGTTGCCATGACCTCTTCCAGGGAATCTTCTAGTCCAGAGATCGAACCAGCATCTCTTATGTCTCCTACACCGGCAGGTAAGTTCTTTACCACTAGCTCCATCTAGAAAGCTCTTAGAACCTGTTATGTACTCAGTCTCTTCAGTCGACTCTTAGCAGCCCTATGGACTGCAGCCCAACAGGCTCTTCTGTCCATGGGATCCTCCATGTAAGAATACTCCATGTAAGATCCCCTTCTCCAGGGGATCTTCCCAACCCGGGGACTAAACCCTCATCTCCTGTGTCTCCTGCATCACAGATGGATTCTTTACCCATTGAGCCACCTGGGAAGCTCTAGAACCAGTTAAGAAGCTATTAAATCACCCAAAAGCAAGAAAGATAATGGCCCATATTATGGACATAGTTGAAGGACAGAAAGACATGTAAGGTTGGAAAAGAGGGCTGAGAAATAGAATGGATAGCTTTTTGATAGACTGAAATTAGAAAATGATATAATATGCAGACAAAACATTGTAGAGTACTCCCTGTGAAGGAGAAGAAAGAAAGTTGCAAAATTTGGGGGATCCGAATGCCAAAAAATGCTCAAATTACCACACAATTGCACTCATCTCACACGCTAGTAAAGTAATGCTCAAAAGTCTCCAAGCCAGGCTTCAGCAATACGTGAACCGTGAACTTCCAGATGTTCAAGTTGGTTTTAGAGAAGGCAGAGGAACCAAATTGCCAACATCCGCTGGATCATCAGAAAAGGAAGAGAGTTTCAGTAAAACATCTATTTCTGCTTTATTGACTATACTAAAGCCTTTGACTGTGTAGATCACAATAAACTGTGGAAAATTCTGATGGAGATGGGAATACCAGGCCATCTGACCTGCCTCTTGAGAAATGGGTATGCAGGTCCAGAAGCAACAGTTAGAACTGGACATGGACCAACAGACTGGTTCCAAATAGGAAAAGGAGTATGTCAAGGCTGTATATTGTCACCCTGCTTATTTAACTTCTATGCAGAGTACATTATGAGAAATGCTGCGCTGGAAGAAACATAAGCTGGAATCAAGATTGCCGGGAGAAATATCAATAACCTCAGATATGCAGATGACACCACCCTTATGGCAGAAAGTGAAGAAGAACTAAAGAGCCTCTTGATGAAAGTGAAAGAGGATAGTGAAAAGGTTGGCTTAAAGCTCAACATTCAGAAAACTAAGATCATGGCATCTGGTCCTATCACTTCCTGGGAAATAGATGGGGAAATAGTGGAAACAGTGGCTGACTTTATTTTTCTGGACTCCAAAATCACTGCGGATGGTGACTGCAGCCATGAAATTAAAAGACACTTACTCCTTGGAAGGAAAGTTATGACCAACCTAGACTGCATATTAAAATGCAGAGACATTACTTTGCCGACAAAGGCCTGTCTAGTCAAGGCTATGGTTTTTCCAGTAGCCATAAAGTTGCACTATAAATAAAGCTGAGTGCAGTGGAATTGATGTTTTTAAACTGTGGTGTTGGAGAAGACTCTTGAGAGTCCTTTGGACTGCAAGGAGATCCAAGCAGTCCATCCTAAAGGAGATCAGTCCTGGGTGTTCATTGGAAGGACTGAAGTTGAAGCTGAAGCTCCAATACTTTGGCCACCTGATGTGAAGAGCTGACTCATTTGAAATGACCCTGATGCTGGGGAAGATTGAGGGCAGGAGGAGAAGGGGACGGCAGAGGATGAGATGGTTAGATGGCATCACTGACTCAATGGCCATGGGTTTGAGTAGATTCCAGGAGTTGGTGATGGATAGCGAGGCCTGGAGTGCTGGCATTCATGGGATTGCAAGGAGTTGGACATGACCAAGTGAGTAAACTGAACTGAATTGAAGGTCAAGAAGGTATTTTTGAGATAAAAAAATTTAAGAATCCTACCCAGATTGTTATCCACACGCTCAAACTGATTAGATGTATTTGACTTAAAATCAAGGATTGAATTGGAATAAATTTTTATTAAACAATTCAAGCCAACACTTCTATTCAGAAATCAAATTATTTTAATATTATAGATATTATTGTATTATAACCACCATTAATTCATAGTAACTCTAATGCAGAGTGCTTATGGATCCGACAAAAAATTATATAGAGGGTCACCTAATCTTTTTACTAATAGAAACAGAAAACATAAAAATGTGGTTATTTCATTGAATCTGCCAAGGATCTTTAAGCAGAGCTATATTAAGATGTATAAGCCAGTGGTTCAGTGGTTAAACATCCACCTTGCAATGCAAAGGAGACTACTTCGATCCCGGTCTAGGAAGCTTCCACATGCTGTGGAACAACTAAGCCCATGTTCCACCACTACTGAGCCCACATGCCCTAGAGCCTGTGCTCTGCAACAAGAAGACCAGTGCACTGCAATGAAGAATCAGAACATTAAAAAAAAGAAGAAGGAAATAAATAAATCTTGAAGAAAAAAGATGTACAAACCAGAAGAGGGGTGGGCGCCATGGTTTGAGTTTGACCATTTCTGGCTGGCTTATTTCCCAAGGAATTTTTCTCAGTTCCTTCTTCCAGTCTGTACCATATCGCTTTTCACTCTGGTGCTGATGTTTTTCCTCCTGTCTTGACTCCTCTCACCTCTGCCTCTATCTTACAGCATTCTTCCATTGAACCTGTTCAGGTGACTAAGCTGGTAGACTTTCCTGAGTGTACAATGTCTGGGTGACTGCCTTCTGAGGGAAGCAAGTGCCTATGAGCTATCTGTCAAGGTTACTTGAATGCCTCTAGTGGCCACAGCCTTTGCTAATTTTGCCTAACTGAATAAAGCCACTCTACAGAAAAGTCTTAATACATATTTTTAGCCTTACCTCACATTCATCCCTTTTCAGAATTGCTTTTCTAAGCTCCACTTTCTTTATCCATGGCTTTACTTGTATTGCTTCCATGTTCTTAAATCAAACATGTTGACATCTTACAGATTTTTCAAGAGAACTACCAATTGCAATACCTCCAGGAAAATTTTCCTGATCTCATCAAAGAAAAGATTAAAAATCAAAGAGTAATTAGCCTGTAAGCAAATATTTATCATATGCACATATTCCTTTCATTTAAATCTACAGTGATGCATTTTACACAGATGCTGGAGCTCAAAATGCATCAAAATGTATTTCAGAGCATTCAGAGCATTTACAGAGATGAGTCTTACTTTTAAACACAACTCTCCACTTAACCCCATCTTTTGGATGCACTGTAGGTTACACTTATAGTTAAAGGGGTGTGAAAAGGTTGTGTGTTTTAAACACATTTCATTGTCCTAATACTTCACAAGTATTTGTTACTCCCCATGGATTATATTTCCTTTTTATTCATTCTGGTACTTATTATGCACTCCCAGTTACTAATCTCATATATACATAGATTTATGAGGTCTTTCTGTAGTAAAGAGAACTCAACTCACATTTAAGAGGCACCAATTTTGAGCCTGTTTTAAATTCAGACAATGCCTTGAACCAGTCTGACAAAACATATAATTCATCTAAGTTACATGTCTTTCATGAATACAAATCTTCTTACTCAGTGAACCAGTTTTAAAATTTCCACTTCTGATTCCCAAATGCTTTGTTGGATTGACCCAAAGATGCTATTGGAGATACTTGTTGAAAATACATCCATCTTAATAAGTAAAATTAAACTGATTTATTTCTTTGATGATGTTATCAAATACAGAATTCTGTCTGGTGTTTGTTTTTTGGCCTTTATGTTTATTCATCTATTTATAGCTTCTAGATCATCTCCGGGTTCTCTTGGGTTCAGTGCCAACCAAGGAAAGGAGGAAGCAGGGGAGCTGTTGCTCTTGTCAACAATAGCGCAACCTGGATTTCCCTGGTGGCCCAGTGGTAAAGAATTCATCTGCTGATGCAGGGGACAAGGATTTGATCCTTGCTCCAGGAAGATTCCACGTGTGTGAGGCAACTAAGCTCATGTGCACAACTACTGAAGCCTGGGCACCTAGAGCCTGTGCTCCGCAACAAGAGAAGCCACAGCAATGAGAAGCCTGCACCCCACAATAAAGAGTAGCCCCCACTTGGCAGAGCTAGAGAAAGGCCACACACAGCAATGAAGATCCAGTTTAGCCCAAGATAATATTTTTTCAAAAAGACTAGCACAACCTGAATCAGCCTGACTACATTTCATGTCCACAAACTAGTGTTCCCTCTAGCTAACCTGAACAATGGCATTCTGATTACTCCACGTTACTAACTACTGAACTTTCCTCCCCAAAAGCTCATCATACTTATCAGGGTGATTTATCCCTGAGGATTGTGTTAGTAAGCATTTTTATTCAGAGTCCTTGCAGATGCTCTATTTCTATGAGCTGGTTTGGCATGATTTAGCTAGGACTGCATCCGTAAGTTGTAGGTGAGTTATACAAACATGATCCTCAGACTAACACTTGCTCACACAGAGTATTCTGCATTTGATGAACTTTCCTGATGTATGCTTTCAATGAAAAGAAAACAACACCTGAATTTGAAAGTGTTATTTTCTTTAACGTTCATATATAGTCTAGCAATGAATATCCCAGGGTCTTGGCACTTTTGATGAGTCTTAACATTGTATGACTATAGGAGATCATAGTTTTAAAAGCCTGTTTGATCATACAGAAACTTTATTATTATCCATGACTAAAATGGGGAAATAATCTTTTTACAATGTTAAAGGATGACTGATGTCTAATTTTGCTAATCTGATCAGAATCAATACTAACCTCATTTTCTACCTTGCAAAAGAAAATGTCAAAGAATGTTCAAACTACTGCACAAATGTACTCATCTCATAAACTAGAAAAGTAATACTCAAAATTCTCCAAGCCAGGCTTCAAGAGTACTTGAACCATGAACTTCCAGATGTTCAAGCTGGATTTAGAAAAGGCAGAGGGACCACAGATCAAATTGTCAACATCCGTTTGATCATCGAAAAAGCAAGAGACTTCCAGAAAAACATCTACTTCTGCATTGTTGACTACACTAAAGCCTTCAACTGTGTGGATCACAACAAACTGTGGAAAGTTCTGAAAGAGATGGGACTACCAGACCACCTGACCTGTCTCTTGAGAAATCTGTATGCAGATCAAGAAGCAACAGTTAGAACTGGACATTGAACAATGGACTGGTTCCAAATTGGGAAAGGAGTATGTCAAGGCTGTATATTTTCATCCTTATTTAATATTTTGCAGGGTACATCATGCAAAATACCAGGCTTAATGAAACACAAGCTGGAATCAAGATTGCTGGGAGAAATATCAATAACCTCATATATGCAGATCACACCACCCTTATGGCAGAAAGCAGAGGAACTGAAGAGCCTCTTGATGAAAGTGAAAGAGGAGAGTGAAAAAGCTGGCTTAAAACTCAACATTCAAAAAACTAAGATCATGGCATCTGGTCCTATCACTTCCTGGCAAATAGATGGGGAAACAAAGGAAACAGTGAGCGACTTCATGTTCTTGGGTTCCAAAATCACTGCAGATGGTAACTGCAGCCATGATATTTAAAAAATGCTTGTTCCCTAGAAGAAAAGCTATGATCAATCTATACAGCACATTAAAAAGCAGGGACATTACTTTGCTGACAGATGTCCATATAGTCAAAGCTATGGCTTTTCCAGTAGTCATGTATGGATGTGAGAGTTGGACTACAAAGAAAGGTGAGCACCAATGTGTTGATGCTTTTGAACTGTGGTGTTGGAGAAGGCTTTTGAGAGTCCCTTGGACTGCAAGGAGATCAAACTAGTCCATCCTAAAGGAAATCAGTCTTGAATATTCATTGGAAGAACTGATGATGAAGCTCTAATACTTTGGCCACCTGATGCAAAGAACTGACTCACTGGAAAAGACCCTGATGCTGGGAAAGATTGAGGGCAGGAAGAAAAGGAGATCACAGAGGATGAGATAGTTGGATGGCATCACTAACTCAATGGACATAAGTTTGAACAAGCTCCAGGAGTTGGTGATGGACAGGGAAGCCTGACGTGCTGCAGTCCATGGGGTCTCAAAGAGTCAGATATGACTGAGCAACTGAACTGAACTTCTGATCTTAAATAGGATCTCTGATATACTTACATCTTCTGTTAAGGCATATATTTTCTGATGATTTAAAAAATTTTTATTTATTCTCTGTAATCTAATGCAAAGTCAATTGTTTCTTGGGACTTGAATGATACATTGATGAGGTTTTATCCAGAAGTCTTGATAAATATGAATATACTTTATGGAATTTCCACATCTACATTAATAGATAATATCTCCATGAAATCTGTACATAAACAGAATTGAGGGCTAGCTGATAGTGAAAGGGAAAATGCAAAAAAAAAATATTGTTCTTGTCATATTCCTATGGTCAGAGTTTGTATTACCTGTATACTACTTTGTTAAACTTTCATTCTTTTAAAAGAAGAATTCCCATGATACAGAATAGTGGTTTTCAAACTTTAGCCAAAAAGTCACCTAGGATGCTTATTAAAATGTATAGGAAAAATACATATATAAGAGTTCCCTGATAGCTCAGATAGTAAAGAATCTGCCTGCAATGCAGGGGACCTGGGTTTTATGCCTGGTTCAGGAAGATTCCCTAGGGACAGGAATAGCTACCCACTCCAGTGTTCTTGCCTGGAGAATTCCATAGACAGAGCATTCTGGAGTGCTACAGTCCATGGTGTTTCAAATCGTTGGACACGACTGAGCAACTAAAACTTTTACTTCACTTTTTTCATACATGTATAAAGTTTATACACCTTTATTTAAAACTTCTTGTATTGGGCTCAGAAATGTATGTTTTGACATATACTTCAGATGATAATTTGGGGTGTAATATAGAGAAAAGGCTGTCCTGAGTCTTTGAATCAGCATTCATATAGTTGGAGGCCTAGCGGGGACAGGTTTGCACTCTGATAGGCATTAAATCATGAATTTTCTAAGAGTTGTGCTTCTTTATTCAACTCTATAGTTCATGCATTTAGTGAATTTCCTTAAAGAACCTAATGAAACACTTATCAGTATTATTTCTCAGTGTTTTGATGAGCTTTTATCCCTCCCTGTGTCTTTATTGGTATATATGTTTGGAATTTGGGAGAAGATTGAGTCAAGGATGGCTAATCAGACACTATTTTAATCAGATTCTGATCACTTTTCCTTTGAAGGTTCTTTCAAGATCACTTTAGGTAAAAACATGACTTATAGGCTGAGCAGACTGTTAATGAAGTTCTCTTTGCACCTCTTTATAAAGTTGCAGCAAATCATTCAACCCTTTTCAGAAGGTCAAGCTTCATGCTGAGGAAATGATTGATTTCCATTGCTTCATCAGGGGGTTTTGAAGCCTGGAATAAGGAATTGCTCAACTCAAGTGTTTTTGGAGTCAGCTTCATATTTATTCTCATAACTTTCTTTTACGCCATATCATCATTCAGTGAGGCAAGCTGTGCTTTGAAGTATTTCTCTGATGATTCCTGAGAACAAGTGTCTAGTAGGCAAGGGATTTGAACTGACTTTAAGCACAGACTCATGCACTTTATGTGGATGTTTGAATGTTTTAACCTATTGTCTCTGAGGAAAAAGATTAAACATTAAACATGGCTTCATTCCATAGTTTCTAATATGTTTAATCAAGAGCATGTTTTTTTAACTTATTCATAAATTGTTTAATTTTGTTAAGGCAAGAATTAATCTTTAAATGTGAACTGAGGATTAATTGAGAATTAAATCTGCCATATGGTTAAGCATATACCCTTCTTTGTTAGCTCATAACTGTTTTGACCATCTTGTGGTGTATAAATTGAGCATATAAAATCTTGCTTGAAGGAAACAAGATCTCCAACATAAGATAAGAGTAGAATGACAATAAGTGAATAAGGGATTTGTGCAGGTTTAGCAAAACTTTAGACATAATTTTTCTCTTAATTCATATTCAATTTAATGTTAAACATTTTAATTATATACTCAACTAGGAAAAGATATTCATTTTTTTTAAATAACTCAACTAGCAGAAGTTAATTTCCTTTCCTCACAAAAGAAAAGATGTTTAGGATTCTAGAGAATTATAGGGGTTTTCTTAAAGTCTACTACTGAAGTCTTAACTCCAAAACTAATTAGCTTGAGTTTTACTGCTTTAAAGCTATTCCTCTCCCCCCCAACATACCTTTCAAACAAACAGACAATCAATAAGGAGTTTTATAATAGACCAATCTCATTAGTTTTGAAGACCTATTGAGGAAAATAGCACATATTGTTATGTTAGTTATTGTCATAAATATTCAGTATTCTTTCATGTAGCAGCAAGATACATTGATGTTTTCTCCTGTATTACTTCCATATTTTTTATAGATGATAGCATTTGTAATTTCATGTTACCACTTCCCTCCTAGAAATTCTGGAATATTGATGGCTCCTAAAGTTTTAATGAATTCTATACTTCTATTTTTCTAGGTGTAGATTATATGTATACTAACTGGAATTCTGAGTATATTATTTTATCCAAATATTTTCTATCTCCTGACAATTTTAAACAAAAGACAAAATTATTTCTTGATATTTTTATATTTTCACTTATAGTATTATCTAAATCTCTATGACATAGCTTTATTAATCCCAGATAGCTTTCTAAAAGCATTTTCTTTACTGCAAACAATCTGGTCATAACTATAAGAATATACTTTAAGGGTAACATGCTTCCTTCCTCTTGGCAATTTCTATGATTTCATCTCTGATTTATTTACTCACATGCCTGGAGACAGGCATTTAGTAACATGTTATTTTTTTAAAATTTGGAGGATACATATGAGTGCTTATCATTGAAAAATAAATAGCATCAACATGTAATATTTGCATTTAATGAAGGGAATAGTAGAAACAATGCTCAGTTGTTGATGTGTCTGGTGGTGAAAGTAAAGTCCAGTGTTGTAAAGAACAATATTGTATGGGAAACTAGAATGTTAGGTCCATGAATCAAGGTAAGCTGGATGTGGTCAAACAAGAGATGGCAAGAGTGAACATCGACAGTTTAGGAATCAGTGAACTAAAATGGATGAGAATGGGCAAATTTAATTCAGATGATCATTGTATCTACTACTGTGGGAAAGAATCCCTTAGAAGAAATGGAGTAGCCCTCATAGTCAACAAGAGTCCAAAATGCAGTACTTTGGTGCAATCTCAAAAATGATAGAATGATCTTGGTTCGTTTCAAAGGCAAACAATTAAATACCAGAGTAATCCAAATCTATGCCCCAAATGCTAACACCAAAAAAGTTGAAGTGAAGTTAAATGGTTCTATGAAGACCTCCAAGACCTTCTAGAACTAACAGCTAAAAAAGATAGATATCCTTTTCATCATAAGGGATTGGAATTCAAGAGTAGGAAGTCAAGAGATAGCTGGAGTAGAAGGCAAGTTGGCCATGGACTACAAAATACAGCAGGGCAAAGGCTAACAGAGTTTTGCCAAGAGATCACACTAGTCATAGCAAATACCTTTGAACAATATGAGAGATGATTCTACATATGGACACCATCAGATGGTCAATACCAAAATCAAATTGATTATGTTCTTTGCAGCCAAAGAAGCAGAAGATTTGTACAGTCAGCAAAAAGAAGACCTGGAACTGACTGTGGCTCAGATCATGAGCTCCTTATTGCAAAATTCAGAATTCAGTTGAAGAAAGTAGGGAAAATCACTAGGCCACTCACAAGTTAGCAACTGAACAACAACAATGGTGGAGACATAAGTATCAGTCGGTTCAGTTCAGTTGCTCAGTCATGTCCAAGTCTTTGTGACCCCATGGACGGCAGCATGCCAGGCTTCCCTGTCCATCACCAACTCCTGGAGCTTGCTCAAACTCAAATCCATTGAGTTGGTGATACCACCCAACCATCTCATCTTCTGTTGTCCCCTTCTCCTCCTGCCTTCAATCTTTCCCAGCCTCAGGGTTTTTCCAATGAATAAGTTCTTCCAATGAGGTGGCCAAAGTATTGAGTTTTCAGCGTCAGCATCAGTCCTTCCAATGAATATTCAGGAATGATTTCCTTTAGTATTGACTGGTTGAATCTCCGTGAAGTCCAAGGGACTCTCAAGAGTCTTCTCCAACACCACAGTTCAAAAACATAAATTCTTTGGCACTCAGCTTTCTTTATAGTTCAACTCTCACATCCATACCTGATTACTGAAAAAACCATAACTTTGACTAGATGGACCTTTGACTGCTGCTGCTGCTAAGTCGCTTCAATCGTGTCTAACTCTGGGTGACCCCATAGATGGCAGCCCACCAGGCTCCCCGTCCCTGGGATTCTCCAGGCAAGAA
This sequence comes from Budorcas taxicolor, assembly GCF_023091745.1. Lineage (NCBI taxonomy): Eukaryota > Metazoa > Chordata > Mammalia > Artiodactyla > Bovidae > Budorcas > Budorcas taxicolor. The sequence continues at coordinate 96,142,462 of NC_068917.1, read as the reverse complement.
GACTGGAGTGGGTTGCTATTTCCTTCTTCAATGCATAAAAATGAAAATGAAAGTGAAGTCGATCAGTCGTGTCCAACTCTTAGTGACCCCATGGACCGCAGCCTACCAGACTCCTCCATCCATGGGATTTTCCAGGCAAGAGTACTGGAGTGGGGTGCCATTGCCTTCTCCAGGACCTTTGACTAGACATTACCAAAAAGTAATGTCTCTACTTTTTAGTATTCTGTCTAGGTTGGTCATAGCTTTTCTTCCAAGGAGCATGTGTCTTTTAATTTCATGGCTGCAGTTACCATCTGCAGTGATTTTGGAGTGCAAAAAATAAAGTCTCTCACTGTTTTCATTGTTTCCCTATCTATTTGCCATGAAGTGATGGGATTGTACAACGTGATCTTCATTTTTTGAATGTTGAGTTGTAAACCAACTTTTTCACTCTCCTCTTTCAATTTCATCAAGAGACTCTTTAGTTATTCACTTTTTACCATAATGTAATGTCATCTGCGTATCTGAAGTTATTGATATTTCCCCCATCAATCTTGATTCCAGCTTTTGCTTCATCCAGCCTGGCATTTCTCATGATGTGCTCTGCATATAGGTTAAATAAGCAGGGTGACAATATACAGACTTGACGTACTCCTTTCCCAATTTGGAACCAGTCTGTTGTTCCCTGTCTGGTTCTAACTGTTGCTTCTTGACCTGCATACAGATTTCTCAGCAGGCAGGTAAGGTGGTCTGGTATTCCCATCTCTCGGAGGATTCTCCACATTTTTTAATTATCTACACAGTCAAAGGCTTTGGCATAATTAATGAAGCAGAAGTAAATGTTTTTCTGGTATTCTCTTACTTTTTCAATGATCCAATGGATGTTAAGAATTTGATGTCTGCTTCCTCTGCCTTTTCTAAATCCAGCTTGAAAACTGAAAGTTCACCATTCACATACTTGCCTAGAGCCAGACATCCTGGAATGCGAAGTCAAGTGAGCCTTAAAAAGCATCAGTACTAACAAAGCTAGAGGAGGTGATAGAATTCCAGCTATCCTAAAAGATGCTGTGAAAGTGCTGCACTCAATATGCCAGCAAATTTGGAATACTCAGCAGTGGCCACAGGACTGGAAAAGGTCAGTTTTCATTCCTATCCCAAAGAAAGAAAATGCCAAAGAATGTTCAAATTACCATACAATTGCACTCATCTCACACACTAGCAAAGTAATGCTTAAAATTCTCCAAGCTAGGCTTCAATAGTACATTATAAGTGTATTTTGCTAATATTATACATTAATGAAAAGTATATATTAACAACCAAAATGATGAGAAAGACTTATACAGCATCTATAGATTGAGAGAATATGGATTACTTTTACTTTCTCAATTGTATTTACATATATTTTTCTAAATTTCTAGCATTGGCATGTGTAACTTTTACAATAAGCCAGCACTTGGAGGATGTTAGTTCTTTTCTATGCTTGTGTTTTTTTCAGGCACTAATATCATGTATAGTCCAGAGAATCGAGAAGTTCGCTGAAGACTTCTTTGTTTGGGATCATTGTAAAGACCACAAAACGATATTTAGAGGATGAATTTTAAAACCTTAAAAACTATATTACTTTCAGTACTATTAACCCATGAAATAGATGCATAAAAGACATATGAAAGATTTTACTATCTGTTGGTAGCTCCTCCTCTCTAGAAATTAGTGGCAATACATCACATGAATGCTGCAAATTGAATAGTTTTTGTGTTTATCTCAAAGTTTCTTTTCTAAGTTTCTTGTTGATCACAGCAGCAGCCCAAAGAGTTTTTGGACATTGCTAAAGCAAAATATTAAGGTGTCATATAATACTTAAATTGCTTTCTAGAGAAGAACTCATTTTCCTATAAATTGCTTTGGCATATTCTGTCTGCTTGCACTTCAAGTAATGGAAATGGTTGAGTGATACTGTAGCTCTTTTCTATAGCATGCCTTCTATATCACTGAGAGTTCTTTCTTAGAATCTGAACATCATATGTTGTATTATGATAGTTTCTGTCTTTTTGACAACAGCAGCTTGATTGTTCATTTATTTCATGCTCAATATTGTGTGGGCTACCTAAGGGCCATGTGACTATTAATAAAAGATAAAAATATTTCTGTGGAATAGGGAGTTCATTGCTTTTCAGCTTTCTCTTTCACAGAAAACTTTTCAACAAAAAACTACTTTAATTCTCTATGTAGTATTTTTTTACTTATTCATTTTTTGTGTTATGATATTGATGGGGCCTTAAGGAAACATTCAAAATGGACTATGGCTAGCCTTATTGCTTTAAACTGTATTCTAAGAACAAAGGATACTCCTGAGTCTTTCAAATATATTTTCTAATTGAGTATTTTTTTTTTTTTGGCAACTAGGCTGCTGGAAGGTTTTCAGTTGCAGAACTGTTTATTAACATTTTATAATTTCTGTGTAAACAATATTATTTTTCAAGAGGATATATGTAACCAGGTATGATTTGAGTAATAGAAATTTGTGCCAGGGGAACTTGATTTTGTTTGGCTGAAATTAAAAAAAAAATTTTTTTTTTGGTCCCACTGAACTTATCTGGAGTTTGGTGCTATATGACCTAGTTCCATGAAGAGGATATAGCTACAGGAAGATGTGCAATTGTGTGGCTATGGAAGCCTGACACAGGCGGATTCTTTTCTATGGTGTAACTTATAGATTGCATATCTGTGGATTCACCTGGATGATCAGTGGGTTGAAATTGATTATTATGTGAGAGGGGCTCTTATGGGAATGGATAGGGTGACTTGGGTCATATGTTATCAAAAAAAGCCAACTTCTAAGCCTCAAGATTTAAAGGTCTGTTATATTCTGCTGTGATACCAGTGTGCATGAGGGGTTAATGCAATCTTCTAACGTTCTAAAAGCCAGATTGATCTTTGTCTTTTAAATGTCTCCTGGGGCTTCCAGGCTATGAGGAAAGAGTTGAAGGGCAACAACAATATATTTTCATGAGAGAGAGTGAATGTGACTGATGGCTAGCACACCATAGGCTGAAGAACAAAGGTGAAAACGAAAGTGACTCAGAGGTACACTCCATTTCATAAGTCTGTCTGCAGAGCAATAGTGACTTATTTTGTCAGTAACTCAGACTGCCTCATATTTACTTTATGTAGAAGTCTTACTGTTAAGGACAATGTACACATAAATGAATCTACATATATTTTTAATTTCTAATAGAACTCATGGTTGAGATAAGATTAATGTACACATTAGTGTGTGGACAATTGAAGGAGACTCAAATTTACCTCAGGCTAACTGATATTTCAGGCAAGTTATAGAAACTCTCTAGGTTTTCTTACCTCTAAAATGTGCTAGAAAATTTAAGGAGAAATCAGATAAACCATTTTCAAATGGTTGTGAGTATGTGCATATGTTTTCTTTACAATATTAAGAAATTGCTTAATAAAGCAAGATGTAAGAAAACTCATTCTAAAATGAGATGCTGTTTAGAGATGTTCAGTTCAGTTCAGTCGTTCAGTCGTGTGTGACTCTCTCCAGAATCGCAGCACGCCAGGCCTCCCTGTCCATCACCAACTCCCGGAGTTCACTCAGATTCACATCCATCGAGTCAGTGATGCCATCCAGCCATCTCATCCTCTGTCATCCCCTTCTCCTCCTGCCCCCAACCCCTCCCAGCATCAGAGTCTTTTCCAATGAGTCAACTCTTCACATGAGGTGGCCAAAGTACTGGAGTTTCAGCTTTAGCATCATTCCTTCCATTGAAATATGACTAAATCAAATAATGTATATGGGGTTTCCTAGGTGGCTCAGAGTTAAAAAATCAGCCAACAATGCAGGAGATGCAGGTTTCATCTCTGGGTTGGGAAGATCCCCTGGAGAAGGAAATGGCAACCCACTCCAGTATTCTTGCCTGGAGAATTCCATGGACAGAGGAACCTGGTGGGCTACAGTCCATGGGATTGCAGAGATGAACATGACTTAGCGACTAAGCATGCACGCACTATGTATGCATATAAGTGTGTGTTATGGATTGATAAACCCATATTAATAATTCACTTTCAAGGACAAATGTCAAAATTTTATAATTTCACAGGCCTATATTTAGATGGAATTTTGTGCAGGGACCTCTCTGGTAGTCGAATGGCTAAGTCCACTTTGCACTTCCAATGCAGGGGACCTGTGTTTGATCTCTGGCCAGGGAACTAGATCCCACATGTCACAACTAAGAGTTTGCATGCTGAAGCTGAAGATCCTGCATACTGCAACTAAAGATCCTACATGCCACAAGAGAAGTTGGAGATCCCACTTTGCTCTCATTATATAGCAATCAACCATGTACAAGAGTATTACCACAATTTGCTGCAAATATTTGTATCTCTCTTTGTGTACATCAGTCACTATCTAATTACTTCACAATTATCATTCATCAAAAATGATAACACTGTCTCTAAAAGTCAATTTTATTTTTCCTATTTCCAAAGAAACAGTTTCTATGTTACTAGCTCTTCTTTTCCACTACACCTCTTACCTTATTCCTACGTCTTCATCTGTCTAACACTGTATTTCTCCACAACTCTTCACAGCAAACTTGACTCAAAGAATTGAATAGACACCTTTTCATTTCACACTTTCCTCAAACCACTCCAATGTGGCAACAGTCATTGAAATGGGGAAAGTAATAGAACTTAACTTGTAGGGGTGTTGTGAATAGAGTCAATATATTAAATTAATACACTTAGGGGAGATTTTGGTCCATAGTGAGGCATCATTAAATGTTAGCTACCATAATTATCACTATTGTAATCAATATTACTGTTTTACTTACCAGGACTATTGTGTAAGTAAAGATCTCCATGCTGGTCTGGACTCATTAATGATTGAAAACCATCTTTTATTTATGTCTATAGTTCCAGTTCTGAGTACATTCCCTGGAAGATAGTATAAACTTAATACAATGATTCCAATAGTTCTTCAAATGTTCATTTTTTTATATTAGCATGTGATATTCATTCATTTGTTAAACATTATATTATTTCCATAAAATGTAGTTATTAAAGTTAAACCAAAATGTAGAATCTTATAAGATCATGAGGAATATTTTTGTGATTGAATCTATTCATAAAATGTAAAGAGATGCATTTGGGTAAGAAATCTTTAGTAGCTATTTAAATGGTCTTCAAGGATGCTACAATTCTATAAATCTGCTTAACTATAAATAGTATCCTATTGACACAGTTATTGGACACCTTCCACAGGTCAAAACTATAGTAAGGACTGAGAAATAATGGTGAATAATGCTTAATCCTGACATAAACAGCTTGCCTTCATTTATAGAAGAAGCAAATATAGGCAAACAATTACAACGAAGCATGGTGAATGCAGGGTACTTTGGATTCACACAGAAAAGTCATCAACTTATGATTATGGGATTTCCTGGTCAAAGTGGGAATTTGAGGAGAGAATTCTTGGCAGAATTAGCAGCATACAGAAGGATTTGGAGATCAGAGAGGATATTTTGAGAGGGAGACTACTTATGGATTTGCATATTTAAAATCTGAAGAGAACAGGTAGGGAATGAGGAGAGATGAAGCTGGGGAACAAAATGCTTCTATGACAAGGGTTATAGAAGCCATATTAAGGAATTCCAAACTTATCGCGAAAACACTGGAAGAGTTGGATCAAGGAGTAACACTAAGGTTGCTGTATTATAAAGACCACTCTGATAGAAACGGGTAGGTGGGGGATAAATGGAAGGAGGAAAGAATGGAAGTGGAGGAATTAGGAAGCTGTTTCAGTGATCCAGATGACAGCTGATGGTTCAGACAGCTGATGCCTGAAATAAAGCAGCAATGGTGGAGGCAGAGATCAAAGAATTGATGCGAGAAGTATTAAGAAGTGGCAGGTATTGTGGCAGGTATTCATATGAATACTATTGGTTGAGAAACCCAGCAACTGCAGGACAGTAAAAATGTTCTGGCCATTTAAATAAGATTTACCAGTTGCCAGAACTGAGGGGAGAGGGAAGTCACTTTCCATTCTTAGTGACAAAGCGACAAATGGGAGCTGAATAGCAAACCGCGTGTTTATGATTGTGACTGCTGAAGGTAATGCCTGCTTAAGACATTAATATTACAGTTATCAGAGCAGGGCGAGTGCAGATTGCAATTGGCATATGGAAGACATTAGCTCATTAAAATATGCGGTCTAGCAGATGTACATCTTTCAGTACACCAGGGGAAATATTAATTTTAAGAATTAAAAATCCCTGAGACTTTTTAAGTTCTTGGTTCTCAAAGTTCTCTGATGGGTAAATTGGAAACATTTCATTAGTTGTTTGTTCAGACACTTCTGATTACAGCTGAAACGTGCACAAACTCTGTTACTAAGGCAATCCTGGAGAGAAGAAGATGAAGAAAGAAACATCCTATAAAGCCCCTGTAATTATACTTTAAGTTTAGCTCTTAAAATGATGATGTACTACATACTGTCAGATCTAAAGGTAAAACACGTTTTACATAAATGATTTGAAACAGTTTTAAAATATGAAACTATATCTAAAGCCATCATTTCATACTGTATTCAGAGAGAAATAACAACATTTTATCATTTCCACAGTCTATGACTAAAAATCTTTTCTATATAACTGTCCTTTTAGGAAAATAGAAATCAAAGAAATCAGGAAAATTTCTTAAATTCCTGCTCAAAACAAAACCATAGAATTTAACATAGAAAACAAGGATCACTTTCAAGTCACCATTTTTTTCTAAATGAAATGATGAATATTTAAATGATTGAGTCCAGATGAGATCTGAACACTTGTTGTTTGATTTCATATATATAGCCTTCATCTCTATGGAATTGGGTGAATATTTTGTCATATTTATCTGTCATTCCTAAGAAGTATGTATGTGTGTGTGTGTGTATTTACATTCACAATAAATCTAGAAAGAATATCTTCTTCAATCAACAGATAGCGATTTTGAAGCATCCATCCCTGAAATCAAATAGCAGATGAAGCTGATTGTCAGAAACATCCACAGACCAAAAATGTGCCCCTGATGGAACTACATACAACACTACTAGGATTGAGAACTAACACAGCCTGAAACTAAGTCATTTGCATAACTCATGGAAAATCTGCTAAGATGGAGTTTCTAGCATTCTGGAAGAACACCCAAGTCTGGGAACCTGTAATAAAAACTGCACTGATTGTCAATAGCACAAGAATTATCATTCAACTTGAGAAAATATATTCTAACCAGATAAGCTGATGGACCTCTACTTTTATTTATAAATGTAAACAGATGATCAAGAATCATCAAATATTTGAGGAAAACCAAAACAATAAACAGAACTAATCCCTAAGGTAAACAGAAGGCAAACTTTGAAATAAGTATAATTAATATCATCAGAGAAGAAACTAACAAGTAAGAAAGGAACAGATTGCTGGGAAAAAATATGTAACTAGGTCTCTTTCTGATGTTAAAACCATATTTACTAAAAGACATTTCATCTTAACAGATAGGGTGACTAGTAGAATGGAAATGCTAAAAAACGGGTTAGTGGGCTGGAACATTGTGTCAAAGTAGTCTTTCCAACCAGTTATAAAGTCACCAAGAAGGAAAAGTTGAGATACAAGAAAATAGTTCTATAAGTTCTAATAGCCATGTAATAGTGTAATAGGAGAACCAGTAAGAGAGAACGAAGTAAAAGCAATAGTAGAGGGTAGAAGAAGTGGATAATAAAATGAGTAAAATAATAAAATTTCTCAGAACTTAAGATTTAAGTCTCTTTACATAAGAGTCTTTTAAATGCAAATAGCATAATAATTTGTAACAATGTTTTAAAATTTTATAACTCAGAATGGATTAAATATCTAAACATAAGACCAGAAACTATAAAACTCCTAGTGGAGAACATAGGCAAAACACTTTCTGACAAAAACCACAGCAGGATTCTCTATGACCCACCTTCCAGAACATTGGAAATAAAAGCAAAAATGAACAAATGGGACCTAATTAAAATTAAAAGCTTCTGCACAACAAAGGAAACTATAAGCAAGGTGAAAAGACAGTCTTCAGAATGGGAGAAAATAATAGCAAATGAAGCAACTGACAAATAATTAATCTCAAAAATATACAAGCAACTCCTGCAGCTCAATTCTAGGAAAATAAATGACCCAATCAAAAAGTGGGCCAAAGACATTTCTCCAAAGAAGACATATTGATGGCTAACAAACACATGAAAAGATGCTCGACATCACTCATTATCAGAGAAATGCAAATCAAAACCACAATGAGGTAACATTTCACACCAGTCAGAATGGCTGCTATCCAAAAGTCTACAAGCAATAAATGCTGGATAGGGTGTGGAGAAAAGGGAACCCTCTTACACTGTTGGTGGGAATGCAAATTAGTACAGCCACTATGGAGAACAGTGTGGAGATTCCTTTAAAAACTGGGCATAGAACTGGCATATGACCCAGCAATCCCACTGCTGGGCATACACACTGAGGAAACCAGAATTGAAAGAGATGTGTACTCCAATGTTCATCGCAGCACTGTTTATAATAGCCAGGACATGTAAGCAACCTAGATGTCCATCAGCAGATGAATGGATAAGAAAGCTGTGGTACATATACACAGTGGAATATTACTCAGCCATTAAAAAGAATACATTCAAATCAGTTCTAATGAGGTGGATGAAACTGGAGCCTATTATACAGAGTGAAGTAAGCCAGAAAGAAAAACACCAATACAGTATGCTGCTGCTACTGCTGCTAAGTCACTTCTGTCATGTCCAACTCTGTGCGACCCCAGAGATAGCAGTCCACCAGGCTCCCCCATCCCTGGGATTCTCCAGGCAAGAACACTGGAGTAGGTTGCCATTTCCTTCTCCAATGCATGAGAGTGAAAAGTGAAAGTGAAGTCACTTAGTTGTGTCTGACCCTCAGCGACACCATGGACTGCAGCCTTCCAGGCTCCTCCGTCCATGGGATTTTCCAGGCAAGAGTTCTGGAGTAGGTTGCTATTGCCTTCTCTGCAATACAGTATACTAACACATATATACGGAATTTAGAAAGATGGTAAGGATAACCCTGTATGCAAGACAGCAAAAGAGACACAGATGTATAGAACAGTCTTTTGGACTCTGTGGGAGAGGGCGAGGGAGGGTGATATGGGAGAATGACATTGAAACATGTAAATTATCACATGTGAAACGAATCGCCAGTCCAGGTTCGATGCATGATACAGGGTGCTTGGGGCTGGTGCCCTGGGATGATCCAGAGGGATGGGATGGGGAGGGAGGTGGGAGGAGGGTTCATGTTGGGGAACACATGTATACCCATGGTGGATTCATGTTAATGTATGGCAAAACCAATACAATATTGTAAAGTAAAATAAATAAATAAAACTGAGATGAAAAATAAATAAATAAAATTTTAATTCTAGAAACTTTTTGCTGAAATTTATTCTTTTAATATTTTGTTATCAATATTTATTTTAAAAATCTTACTTAAAACTTCTAAAAACACAGACATGTACCCCTTTAACACTTTACTGTGCCTGAATCCTACTACCTTCTTCAGATGTAATTATGTTTAACAGTTTGGTATATTTCCTTCTTGAATTTCTCCTATAAGAAATGCACATATATGCACATATACATATATATTACATTCTACATTATTGGTTAGAAATTCAAACTTATTAAACATTTTGAAAGATATGAAACATAATAGAAACAATTGAAATGAATTAAACATAAAATGACGTCCAGCCTCACTGTAATCAGAATGTGAATTAAAATGAGTTTGACAAAAAATTATATTTGTAATATTTTGTGTTGACAAGAGTAGGATCAGCATGCACACTTAAAAAAAAAACTAGTTGGAAATGAAAGAAGTACAGTCAATTAGAGAGAAATTTGACAGTATTTCATTCAACAAAAATATACAAATTCTGACTCAAAAATACATCATTTTCATGAATCTAGTTCCAGAGGTACTTTCAGATATATATATATATATATATTCACAAGGGCTGTGTACCATTCTTGAAAAGCCTAAAAGTAAACTTGGGAAAACATACATGCTAAGAGTAGACATGTGTGTGTCATTAGGCATGTGTCATTTGAAGCATGAAAGCTGTTAACTTATAAAGCCCAGTTTATCTATTGTTTTCTTTGGTTGCTTGAGTTTTTGGTGTCATATAAGAATCTTTTGCCAAAACAAAGGTCAGAAAGGCTTACTCCTATGTTTTCCTTTAAGAGTTCTATAGTTTTTGTTTTTACAGTTAGGTCTTTGGTTAATTTTGAGTTAATTTTTATATGTGATATGAGATAAGGTTCCAACTTAATTCTTTGGCACAAATTTATTGTCAGTTCATTTCAGTCACTCAGCTGTGTTCGACTCCTTGTGACACCATGGACTGCAATATGCCAGGCTTCCCTGTCCAACACCAACCCCCAGAGCTTACTCAAACTCATGTCCATCAAGTCAGTGATGCCATCCAACCATCTAATCTTCTGTCATCCCCTTCTCCCACCTTCAATCTTTCCCAGTGTCAGGGTCTTTTGCAATGAGTGAGTTCTTTGAATCAGGTGACCAAATTATTGGAGTTTCAGCTTCAGCATCAGCCCTTCCAATGAATATTCAGGACTGATTTCCTTTAGGATGGACTGGTTGGATCTCCTTGCAGTCCAAGGGACTCTCAAGAGTCTTCTTCAACACCACAGTTCAAAAGCATCAATTCTTCGGCACTCAGCTTTCTTTACAGTCCAACTCTTATCCATACATGACTACTGGAAAAAACCATAGCTTTGACCTGATAGATCTTTGTTGGCTAAATAATATCTCTGCTTTTTAATATGCTATCTAGTTTCATCATATCTTTTCTTCCAAGAAACAAGCATCTTTTAATTTTATGGCTGCAGTCACAATCTGCAGTGATTTTGGAGCCCAAGAAAATAGTCTCTCACCGTTTCCATTGTTTCCCCACTTATTTGTCATAAAGTGATGGGATTGGATGCCATGATCTTAGTTTTCTGAATGTTTTGTTTTAAGCCAACTTTTTCACTCTCCTCTTCCCTTTCATCAAGAGGTTCTTTAGTTCTTCACTTTCTGCCGTAAGGGCAGTGTCATCTGCATATCTGGTTATTGATATTTCTGCCACCAATCTTGATTCCAGCTTGTGCTTCCAAATTTATTGTGCCTCCAGAATAATACTGAATAAAAGTGGCAAGAGCAGACATCCTTGTCTTTTTCCTGATCTTAATGGAAAAGCATCTACTCTTTTACTATTAAGTTGTTAGAAGTGGGTTTTTCATAGACACCATTAATTATTTTGAAGATATTCAGCTCTAGTCCTAGTTTGATGAATGTTTTACAGCAAAAAGATGTTGAGGTTTGCCAAATGTTTTTTGCTGCATCTTTTAAGAAAATCATGTGATGTTTTTATTCTATTATTGATATGATATACTGTATTAATTTATTTTATGATGTTAAATCAACATTGCACCCCTGGGATAAATTTCACTTGGTTATGATGCATAATTCCCTTATATGTTGATGGATTTGGCTTGCTAATATTTCAAGGAATTTAGCATTTATATTTGTATGAGATGTTGGTCTGTGTTATTCTTGTGATATCTTTGGTTTGGATGGTTATTTTATTTTATACATTAAAATAAAAAGAGCATAAAATACTATCAAAATAATAATTAGGGGTTAGTGAGGATAGAAGGAAATGGCAACCCACTCCAGTATTCTTGCTTGGAGAATCCCATGGATGGAGGAGCTTGGTGGGCTACAGTCCACGGGTCGCAAAGAGTCGGACATAACTTAGCGACTTCACTCACTAGTAAGCATAGAATTTATGTCAAGAATTTTAGTCATCACTTTTACAGATATTTAAGCTCACCATTCTAAAATCAGTGGTTTTTTCCCCATTATTAAAACTAAAATAAAAAAATGCGAAAACAAAAGGAAAAAAGAAGAATAAAATCTCCAGGTTTTGAGAGGTTAATAAACTTGCTCAAAGTCACAACGTTAGTTCTAGGTCAATGCAGTGTTGTCTGTCTTCAAAGCATATGCACTTAATATCTTCATGAGTAGGTCAATATAGGTCACTATTTAATATTTGTTTAATCAGATAAACATTACTTAATATGTGTAATAATTATTTAATATATAATCAGATAAATATAATATTATAACTTATTCTTTGCAAAGCTATACATTTTTTAATGTTCTGATTTGGTCCTCTAGTTCTTTTCTCCTTTTAAAACTTTTCCTTAGATTCATCCTCACCTTGAGTTGGTTTTTGATAACAGTGGAGTATCTTTCTTTGTCTCATTATCTACAGTGACATTTTTAGAAGTCTTTTAGAAGTCTCTTAGCCATTCCTCTGGTATAGATCTTAGTTTTCTGAATGTTGAGCTTTAGGCCAACTTTTTCAGTCTCCTCTTTTGCTTTCATCAAGAGGCTCTTTAGTTCCTCTTCACTTTCTGCCATAAGGGTGGTGACATATGCATATCTGAGGTTATTGATATTTCTCCCAACAATCTTGATTCCAGCTTGTGCTTCCTCCAGCCCAGCATTTCTCATGATGTACTTTGCATAGAAGTTAAATAAGTAGGGTGACAATATACAGCCTCGACATACTCCTTTTCCTATTTGGAACCAGTCTGTTGTTCCATGTACAGTTCTAACTGTTGCTTCCTGACCTGCATATAGGTTTCTCAAGAGGCAGGTCATGTGGTCTGATATTCCCATCTCTTTCAGAATTTTCCACAGTTTATTGTGACCCACACAGTCAAAGGCTTTGGCATAGTCAATAAAGCAGAAATAGATGTTTTTCTGGAACTCTCTTGCTTTTTCCATGATCCAGCAGATGTTGGCAATTTGACCTCTGGTTCCTCTGCCTTTTCTAAAACCAGCTTGATTATCTGGAAGTTCACAGTTCACGTACTGCTGAAGCCTGACTTTCAGAATTTTGAGCATTAATTTACTAGTGTGTGAGATGAGTGCAATTGTGTGGTAGTTTGAGCATTCTTTGATGAAAGTGAAAGAGGAGAGTGAAAAAGTTGGTTTAAAGCTCAACATTCAGAAAACGAAGATCATGGCATCTGGTCCCATCACTTCATGTGAAATAGATGGGGAAATAGTGGAAACAGTGTCAGACTTTATTTTGGGGGGCTCCAAAATCACTGCAGATGGTTATTGCAGCCATGAAATTAAAAGACGCTTACTTCTTGGAAGAAAAGTTATGACCAACCTAGATAGCATATTCAAAAGCAGAGACATTACTTTGCCGACTAAGGTCAGTCTGGTCAAGGCTATGATTTTTCCAGTAGTCATGTATGGATGTGAGAGTTGGACTGTGAAGAAAGCTGATCGCCAAGGTATTGATGCTTTTAAACTGTGGTGTTGGAGCAGACTCTTGAGAGTCCCTTGGACTGCAAGGAGATCCAACCAGTCCATTCTGAAGGAGATCAACACTGGGATTTCTTTGGAAGGAATGATGCTAAAGCTGAAACTCCAGTACTCTGGCCACCTCATGTGAAGAGTTGACTCATTGGAAAAGACTCATGCTGGGAGGGATTGTGGGCAGGAGGAGAAGGGGACGACCGAGGATGAGATGGCTGGATGGCATCACTGACTCGATGGAAATGAGTCTGAGTGAACTTCGGGAGTTGATGGACAGGGAGGCCTGGCATGCTGTGATTCATGGGATCGCAAAGAGTCAGACATGACTGAGCGACTGAACTGAACTGACTGAACTGAACTTGAGCATTCTTTGCCATTGCCTTTCTTTGGGGAAACAGGGTCAGACTTTATTTATTTATTTTTATTTTTGGCTCCAAAATCACTGCAGATGGTGATTGCAGCCATGAAATTAAAAGATGTTTACTCCTTGGAAAGAAAGTTATGACCAACTTAGATAGCATATTGAAAAGCAGAGATATTACTTTGCCAACAAAGGTCCATATAGTCAAGGCTATGGTTTTTCCAATGGTCATGTATGGATGTGAGAGTTGGACTGTGAAGAAAGCTGAGTGCTGAAGAATTGATGCTTTTGAACTGTGGTTTTGGAGAAGACTCTTGAGAGTCCCTTGGACAGCAAGGAGATTCAACCAGTCCATTCTAAAGGAGATCAGTCTTGGGTGTTCATTGGAAGGACTGATGCTGAAGCTGAAACTCCAGTACTTTGGCCACCTCATACAAAGAGTTGACTCATTGGAAAAGACCCTAATTCTGGGAGAGATTGGGGGTAGGAGGAGAAGGGGATGACAGAGGATGAGATGGCTAGATGGCATCACCGACTCGATGGAAATGAATTTGAGTGAACTCTGGGATTTGGTGATGGACAGGGAGGCCTGGTGTGCTGGGATTCATGGGGTCGCAGAGTCCGACACGACTGCGCGACTGAACTGAACTGGTATATATGTCAATGAAACTTCATACATATAGAGTTAGTTGTACAAGGTCATTGGTAGGGTAGAATCACATTACTTCCCTAGCAAAGTTTTATACATAAGAGTTGGAATGTAAAATCACCTTTTTTTTTTTTTTTCTGAATAGGCACACCATTAAGCTTTTTTCTGATTAACTGATTTATCAATTTCAAGGTCTCTGTATTAGAGTGTAACAAACACTGTAGCAGAGGAATGATATATTCTGATTCAAACAAACCAACTATAAAAAGGTAATCATGAAAATTTTACTAAGGACTGGGTGTATAAAGATATCAGTGAATTATTTTAAATTTTCTAGTTGTGACAAAAACATATTGGTTCTATAAGAAAATGTTCATCTTTTTTTTTGAAATTTGTTCTAATTTTGTGAAATTGAAAGTATTAGTTGCTCAGTCATGCCTGACTCTTTGCAATCCCGTGAACTCTAGCCTGTGTGTCTTCTCTGTCCATGGGATTCTTCAGGCAAGAATACTGGAGTGAGTTGCCATTCTCTTCTCCAGGAGATTTTCACAACCCAGGGATCTAACCTGAATCTTCTGAATTGCAGGCAGATTCTTTACTGTCTAAGTCACCATTTTAACAATCATTTAAGAAACAAAGGGGACTTCCTGATCTTCCAGTGGTCAGGAATCCACCTGACAATGCAGGGGCACAGGTTTGATCTTTGGTCTGGGAAGATTCCACATGCCATGGGGCAACTAAACCCTGGGTGTCACAATTACTAAGCACATATTTTAAAGCCAGTGATCTGGACTGAGCTCACATAACACAACTACTGAAGCCCCCAAGCCTAGAACCTATGCTCCCTAACAAGAGAAGCCACTGCAATTAGAAGGCTGCACACCAGAACTAGAGTAGCCCTACTCACTGCAACTAGAGGAAGCTCACACAGAGCAATGAAGCCACGGCATAGCCAAAGATAAATAAATAAGTTTTTTAAAAACAAAGTGACATTGATGCAAGTAAGACTGTCAATTTATAAATATGCAATATGAATAGTGGTTAAATGAAGACTAATTCCTATGTTCTGGATATATTTTTAAATATTCATAATTAGTGATAACAAATTTATGATTTTAGGGCTCAGATTTTTTACTCAGAGGATGGAGATTTTAGTAATTGTTATAGTGAGGATTGAAAGAGAAAATATTAATATTTGAATAAGCATCCTCAACTTTTTTATGTTAAAATGTAGTTTTATTTTTAAATATTCTTTTTAAAATTATCTTAATTGTAAATAATTACTTTACAATATTGTGATTTTTTTTTTTTTTGCCATACATCAACATGAATTGGCCATAGGTATACATGTATCACCCCATCATGAACCCACCTCCCACCTCCCATCTCCCTCCTGATCCTATCCCTCTAGGTTGTCCCAGAGCACTGGTTTTGGGAAGCACCTACAAGTTTTATTAGATTGGTGGAAAAGTAATTACAGTTTTCCATTGTTGAATTTTGCTATTTGACACTGGAATGCGTTCTTAAATAAATGTGGTTATGTCATACATCATTTTAATGTGCTTTTCGTGCCTTTTGTTGTTGTTGTTGTTGTTGTTGTTAATGACTTATTCAGTTCAGTTCAGTCACTCAGTCGTGTCCAACTTTTTGCAATCCCATGAATCACAGCACGCCAGGCCTCCCTGTCCATCACCAACTCCCGGAGTTCAATCAGACTCACATCCATGGAGTCAGTGATGCCATCCAGCCATGTCATCCTCTGTCGTCCCCTTCTCCTCCTGCCCCCAATCCCTCCCAACATCAGAGTCTTTTCCAATGAGTCAACTCTTCCAGTGAGGTGGGCAAAGTATTGGAGTTTCAGCTTTAACATCATTCCTTCCAAAGATATCCCAGGGTTGATCTTCAGAATGGACTGGTTGGATCTCCTTGCAGTCCAAGGGACTCTCAAGAGTCTTCTCCAACACCACAGTTCAAAAGCATCAATTCTCATTTCACCCCAAAACAATGAATTTCACCTTTTTCTCAAGTGCTCATGGAACCTTCTCCAGGATAGATCACATCCTGGGCCATAAATCTAAACTTGATAAATTAAAAAAAATCAAAATCATTCCAACCATCTTTTCTGACCATAATGCATTAAGATTAGATCTCAATTACAGGAGAAAAACTACTAAAAATTCCAACATATGGAGGTTGAACAACACACTTCTGAATAACCAACAATCACAGAAGAAATCAAAAAAGAAATAAAAATATGCATAGAAACAAATGAAAATGAAAACACAACAACTCAAAACCTGTGGGACACTATAAAAGCAGTGCTAAGAGGAAAGTTCATAGCAATACAGGCATACCTCAAGAAACAAGAAAAAAGTCAAATAAATAACCTAACTCTACACCTAAAGCAACTAGAAAAGGAAAAAATGAAGAACCCCAGAGTTAGTAGAAGAAAAGAAATCTTAAAAATTAGGGCAGAAATAAATGCAAAAGAAGCAAGAGACCATAGCAAAAATCAACAAAGCCAAAAGCTGGTTCTTTGAAAGGATAAATAAAATTGACAAACCATTAGCCAGACTCATCAAGAAGCAAAGAGAGAAAAATCAAATCAATAAAATTAGAAATGAAAATGGAGAGGTCACAACAGACAACACAGAAATACAAAGGATCATAAGAGACTACTATCAGCAGTTGTATGCCAATAAAATGGACAACGTGGAAGAAATGGACAAATTCTTAGAAAAGTACAATATTCCAAAACTGAACCAGGAAGAAATAGAAAATCTTAACAGACCCATCACAAGCATGGAAATTGAAACTATAATCAGAAATCTTCCAGCAAACAAAAGCCCAGGTCCAGACGGCTTCACAGCTGAATTCTACCAAAAATTTCGAGAAGAGCCAGCACCTATCCTACTCAAACTCTTCCAGAAAATTGCAGAGGAAGGCAAACTTCCAAACTCATTCTATGAGGCCCCCATCACCCTAATACCAAAACCTGACAAAGATACTACAAAAAAAGAAAACTACAGGCCAATATCACTGATGAACATAGATGCAAAAGTCCTCAACAAAATTCTAGCAATCAGAATCTGACAACACATTAAAAAGATCATACCCCATGACCAAGTGGGCTTTATACCAGGGATGCAAGGATTCTTCAATATCCGCAAATCAATCAATGTAATTCACCACATTAACAAATTGAAAAATAAAAGCCATATGATTATCTCAATAAATTCAGAGAAGGCCTTTGACAAAATTCAACATCCATTTATGATAAAAACTCTCCAGAAAGCAGGAATAGAAGGAACATACCTCAACATAATAAAAGCTATATACGACAAACCCACAGCAAACATTATCCTCAATGGTGAAAAATTGAAAGTATTTCCCCTAAAGTCAGGAACAAGACAAGGGTGCCCACTTTCACCACTACTATTCAACATAGTTCTGGAAGTTTTGGCCACAGCAATCACAGCAGAAAAAGAAATAAAAGAAATCCAAATTGGAAAAGAAGAAGTAAAACTTTCACTGTTTGCAGATGACATGATCCTCTACACAGAAAACCCTAAAGACTCCACAAGAAAATTACTAAGACTAATCAATGAATATAGTAAAGTTGCAGGATATAAAATCAACACACAGAAATCCCTTGCATTCCTATACATTAATAATGAGCAAGTAGAAAAAGAAATTAAGGAAACAATTCCATTCACCATTGCAACGAAAAGAATAAAATACTTAGGAATATATCTACCTAAAGAAACTAAAGACCTATATATAGAAAACTATAAAACACTGGTGAAAGAAATCAAAGAGGGCGCTAATAGATGGAGAAATATACCATGTTCATGGATCGGAAGAATCAATATAGTGAAAATGAGTATACTACCCAAAGCAATCTACAGATTCAATGCAATCCCTATCAAGCTACCAGCGATATTTTTCACAGAACTAGAACAAATAATTTCAAGATTTGTATGGAAATACAAAAAACCTCCAATAGCTAAAGCAATCTTGAGAAAGAAGAATGGAACTGGAGGAATCAACTTGCCTGACTTCATGCTCTACTACAAAGCCACAGTCATCAAGACAATATGGCACTGGCACAAAGACAGAAATATAGATCAATGGAACAAAATAGAAAGCCCAGAGATAAATCCACACACATATGGACACCTTATCTTTGACAAAGGAGGCAAGAATATACAATGGAGTAAAGACAATCTCTTTAACAAGTGGTGCTGGGAAAACTGGTCAACCACTTGTAAAAGAATGAAACTAGACCACTTTCTAACACCACACATGAAAATAAACTCAAAATGGATTAAAGATCTAAATGTAAGACCAGAAACTATAAAACTCCTAGAGGAGAACATAGGCAAAACACTCTCCGACATAAATCACAGCAGGATCCTCTATGATCCACCTCCCAGAATTCTGGAAATAAAAGCAAAAATAAACAAATGGGATCTAATTAAAATTAAAAGCTTCTGCACAACAAAGGAAACTATCAGCAAGGTGAAAAGACAGCCTTCTGAATGGGAGAAAATAATAGCAAATGAAAACAACTGACAAACAACTAATCTCAAAAATATACAAGCAACATATGCAACTCAATTCCAGAAAAATAAACGACCCAATCAAAAAATGGGCCAAAGAACTAAATAGACATTTCTCCAAAGAAGACATACAGATGGCTAACAAACACATGAAAAGATGCTCAACATCACTCATTATTAGAGAAATGCAAAACAAAACCACAATGAGGTACCATTTCAAACCAGTCAAAATGTCTGCGATCCAAAAATCTGCAAGCAATAAATGCTGGAGAGGGTGTGGAGAAAAGGGAACCCTCTTAAACTGTTGGTGGGAATGCAAACTAGTACAACCACTATGGAGAACAGTGTGGAGATTCCTTAAAAAATTGCAAATAGAACTTCCATATGACCCAGCAATCCCACTGCTGGGCATACACACCGAGGAAACCAGAATAGAAAGAGACACATGTACCCCAATGTTCATCACAGCACTGTTTATAATAGCCAGGGCATGGAAACAACCTAGATGTCCATCAGCAGATGAATGGATAAGAAAGCTGTTGGTACATATACACAATGGAGTATTACTCAGCCGTTAAAAAGAATACATTGAAACAGTTCTGATGAGATGGATGAAACTGGAGCCGATTATACAGAGTGAAGTAAGCCAGGAAGAAAAATGCCAATACAGTATACTAACACATACATATGGAATTTAGAAAGATGGTAACAATTACCCTGTATGCAAGACAGCAAAAAAGACACAGATGTGTATAGCGGACTTTTGGACTCAGAGGGAGAGGGAGAGGGTGGGATGATTTGGGAGAATGGTATTCAAACATGTATACTATCATGTAAGAATCGAATCACCAGTCTATGTCCGATGCAGGATACAGCATGCTTGGGGCTGGTACACGGGGATGACCCAGAGGGACGCTGTGGGGAGAGAGGTGGGAGGGGAGTTCATGTTTGGGATCGCATGTACACCCGTGGTGGATTCATGTCAATGTATGGCAAAACGAATACAGTATTGTAAAGTAAAATAAAGTAAAAATCAAATTAAAAAAAATGAAACCACTATAGCAAATTAAAAAAAATAAATAAATAAAATAAAATTCCTGACTTAAAAAAAAAAAAAGAGCATCAATTCTTCAGTGCTCAGCCTTCTTCACAGTCCAGCTCTCACATCCATACAAGACCACTGGAAAAACCATAGCCTTGACTAGACGCACCTTAGTCGGCAAAGTAATGTCTCTGTTTTTGAATGGGCTATTTAGGTTGGTCATAACTTTTCTTCCAAGGAGTAAGCATCTTTTAATTTATGGCTGCAATCACCATCTGCAGTGATTTTGGAGCCCCCCAAAATAAAGTCTGACAGTGTTTCCACTATTTCCTCATCTATTTCCCATGAAGTGATGGGACGGATCCCATGATCTTCATTTTCTGAATGTTGAGCTTTCAGCCAACTTTTTCACTCTCCTCTTTCACATTCATCAAGAGGCTTTTTAGTTCCTCTTCACTTTCTGCCATAAGGGTGGTGTCATCTGCATATCTGAGGTTATTCATATTTCTCCTGGCAATCTTGATTCCAGCTTGTGTTTCTTCGAGTCCAGCGTTTCTCGTGATGTACTCTGCATAGAAGTTAAATAAGCAGGGTGACAATATACAGCCTTGACGTACTCCTTTTCCTATTTGGAACCAGTCATTTGTTCCATGTCCAGTTCTAACTGCTGCTTCCTCACCTGCATACAGATTTCTCAAGAGGCAGGTCAGGTCGTCTGGTATTCCCATCTCTTTCAGGATTTTCCACAGTTTATTGGGATCCACACAGTCAAAGGCTTTGGCATAGTCAATAAAGCAGAAATAGATGTTTTTCTGGAACTCTCTTGCTTTTTCGATGATCCAGCGGATGTTGGCAATTTGATCTCTGGTTCCTCTGCCTTTTCTAAAACCAGCTTGAACATCAGGAAGTTCACGGTTCACATATTGCTGAAGCCTGGCTTGGAGAATTTTGAGTATTACTTTACTAGTGTGTGAGATGAGTGCAACTGTGTGGTAGTTTGAGCATTCTTTGGCATTGTCTTTCTTTGGGATTGGAATGAAAACTGACCTTTTCCAGTCCTGTGGCCACTGCTGAGTTTTCCAAATTTGTTGGCATATTGCGTGCAGCACTTTCACAGCATCATCTTTCTGGATTTGAAATAGCTCCCCTCGAATTCCATCACCTCCACTAGCTTTGTTCGTAGTGATGCTTTCTAAGGCCCACTTGACTTCACATTCCAGGATGTCTGGCTCTAGATTAGAGATCACACCATCATAATTATCTGGCTCATGAAGATCTTTTTTGTACAGTTCTTCTGTATATTCTTGCCACCTCCTCTTAATATCTTCTGCTTCTGTTAGGTCCATACCATTTCTGTCCTTTATCGAGTCCATCTTTGCATGAAATGTTCCCTTGGTATCTCTCATTTTCTTGAAGAGATCTCTAGTCTTTCCCGTTCTGTTCTTTTCCTCTATTTCTTTGCATTGATCGCTCAAGAAGGCTTTCTTATCTCTTCTTGCTATTCTTTGGAACTCTGCATTCAGATGCTTTTATCTTTCCTTTTCTCCTTTGCTTTTCACTTCTCTTCTTTCACAGGTATTTGTAAGGCCTCCCCAGACAGTCATTTTGCTTTTTTGCATTTCTTTTCCATGGGGATGGTCTTGATCCCTGTCTCCTGTCCAATGTCATCATCCTCATTCCATAGTTCATCAGGCACTCTATCTATCAGATCTAGACCCTTCAATCTATATCTCACTTCCACTGTATAATCATAAGGGATTTGATTTCGGTCATACCTGAATGGGCTAGCGGTTTTCCCTACTTTCTTCAATTCGAGTGTGAATTTGGTAATAAGGAGTTCATGATCTGAGCCACAGTCAGCTCCTGGTCTTGTGTTTGTTGACTGTATAGAGCTTGTCCATCTTTGGCTGCAAAGAATAGAATCAATCTGATTTCGGTGTTGACCATCTGGTGATGTCCATGTGTAGAGTCTTCTCTTGTGTTGTTGGAAGAGGGTGTTTGCTATGACCAGTGCATTTTCTTGGCAAAACTCCATTAGTCTTTGCCCTGCTTCATTCTGCATTCCAAGGCCAAATTTGCCTGTTACTCCAGGTGTTCTTTGACTTCCTACTTTTGCATTCCAGTCCCCTATAATGAAAAGGACATCTTTTTTGGGTGTTAGTTCTAAAAGGTCTTGTAGGTCTTCATAAAACCATTCCACTTCAGCTTCTTCAGCATTACTGTTTGGGGCATGGACTTGGATAACTGTGATATTGAACGGTTTGCCTTGGAGACAAACAGAGATCATTCTGTCATTTTGAGATTGCATCCAAGTACTGCATTTTGGACTCTTTTGTTGACCATGATGGCTATTCCATTTCTTCTGAGGGATTTCTGCCCACAGTAGTAGATAAAATGGTCATATGAGTTAAATTCACCCATTCCAGTCCATTTTAGTTCTCTGATTCCTAGAATGTCGACGTTCACTCTTGCCATTTCATTTGACCACTTCCAATTTGCCTTGATTCATGGACCTGACATTCCAGGTTCCTATGCAATATTGCTCTTTACAGCATCGGACCTTGCCTCTATCACCAGTCACATCCACAACTGGGTATTGTTTTTACTTTGGCTCCATCCCTTCATTCTTTCTGGAGTTATTTCTCCACTGATCTTTAGTAATATATTGGACACCTAATGACCTGGGGAGTTCCTCTTTCAGTATCCTATCATTTTGCCTTTTCATACTGTTCATAGGGTTCTCAAGGCAAGAATACTCAAGTGGTTTGCCATTCCCTTCTCCAGTGGACCACATTCTGTCAGACCTCTCCACCATGACCTGCCCGTCTTGGGTTGCCCCACGAGCATGGCTTGGTTTCATTGAGTTAGACAAGGCTGTGGTCCTAGTGTGATTAGATTGACTAGTTTTCTGTGAGTATGGTTTCAGTGTGTCTGCCCTCTGATGCCCTCTTGCAACACCTACCATCTTACTTGGGTTTCTCTTACCTGAGGCGTGGGGTATCTCTTCATGGCTGCTCCAGCAAAGCACAGCCGCTGCTACTTATCTTGGAAGAGGGGTATCTCCTTACCGCCGCCTTTCCTGACCTTCAACAAGGGATAATTCCTCTAAGCCTTCCTGTGCCCGCATAGCTGTTTATTTTATATGTATATTAGACTGAGGGAATAATGTCAGACAAAAAGTAAATTTAAGCAATTTTCTTATTAGAGTTCAAAATCAGTCATAAAGCAGCAGCAGAGACAACTCACAACATTAACAATGCATTTGGCTCAGGAACTGCGAATTAACATACAGTGCAGTGATGATTCAAGTAATTTTGCAAAGGAGATGAGAATCTTGAAAATGACGAGCACAGTGTGTGGTCACTAGTATTTGACAATGACCAGTTGAGAGCTCTTATCGAAGCTGGTCTCTTATGACTATGAGAAGTTGCTGAAGAACTCAACACTGACCATTCTATGATTGTTCAGCATTTGAAGCAATTTGGAAAAGGAGAGAACACTTTCAGGATGGAGTCAAAAGAGATGTGACATTAGGACAAGTCAGAGGGACTACAATCATGAGTAGGATCAAGTGTGTGATTGCTAGCATGAAGATGGAGGATGCAATATGAAATGAGAAAAGCAGCTGATTTTAAACAGGGGAGAGATGCTTCTGGCTAAAAACCAGCAAGGAGACAGGGGCCGCAGCCTTGTTATCACAAAGAACTGAATCTGCCAGTAACTGAATGTGCTTAGAAGCAGACTCCTGATAAGAGCCCAGAGGCAATATGGCTTGTTGATTTCAGCCTTGAGAAAGTCAGAGCAGAGCCTATGTTGACTTCTGACCTACAGAACTATAAAATAATAAATTTGTATTGTTATATACCACTAAGGTTGTGGCAATAAGATATGGTAGCAATGGAAAATTAATACACTGTTCATTTTGAAAATATATACTTAGACTAGTTTTACTTAGATTTTAGAGTGACTGGGTCTCTTCTATTGGGCAGTATTTTCCTGGAATTATTGTGTGTATGTATTTGTGTGTGTTATTTCTCACCATCTAATAGATAAGAACTCTAGGAATAAGAGCCTAGGGAGAATTTTTCAAGAAGGCTATTTACTAACCTTCTAGTCTAAGTGTTAGAAAAAAGGGGTTAAAAGTAAAAAACAGAAGCAGAGTCACAGATACAAAGAACAAAAAGTGGTTACCAGCAGGAGAGTTGGGGAGGTATAAAATAAAGATTAAGAGGTACAAACTACCAGTTATAAAATAAATAATTCAAAGGAATATAATATACAGCACAGGGAATATAGAATATTTTATAGTAATTTTGTATAATGTATAATCAATAACAATAGAATAATTGTTTTACACCAGAAACTAACATACTATTTTTACTCAACTAACAAACATACTATTTTTACACAGCTTCAGTAATGTTTGACTCTTTGTGACCCTATAGACTATAGCCCACCAGTCTCCTCAGTCCATGAGATTCTCCAGGCAAGAATCCTGGAATGAGTTGCCATGCCCTCCTCCAGGCATCTTCCTGATGCAGGATTGAACCCACATCTCCTGCACTGCACTTGGATTCTTTACCCACTGAGCCACCAACTGCACTTCAATTGAAAAAAAAAAAAAAAAAAAAAGTAACCCTTGGTACCATATAAAATCTGCCTAACTCACTATGATTTAGGGTCCACATAAAGGTTTTGAGACTACAGTAATAAGTAAAATGTTAGAAATAGCATTTGTGCTATTTTTATATAGCAAAACCTCCAGTATTCTAGTATTCTTACCTGGAGAATCTAATGGACAGAGGAGCCTGGTCGGCTATAGCCTATAGGGTCGTAAAGAGTCAAACATGACTGAAGCAACTGAGCATGCATGTAGTTGAGTTAAAATAGTACATTAGTTTCAGGTGTACAACAATTATTCTGGAATCTTCCAGTTATATATTTCACTTTGGAACCTGAATTAGTAGTAGGTTGCTGGTTGAAGACTCAGAATTGAACTCCTAGTCATCTTTCTTTTCATGCTTTAAACACACACAGATTTTGATGTCATTTAAAAATTTAAAATTCTAATTTTTTAAGATCAACTATCTCTACTCTCTCGTATCTTTTTATGGTAAAATATTTATTAACACACAAAGAGAAGGAAAAAAAAATATTGTTCAGGAAATCACTCATTTGCCCTTGGTGTGCTGTTTCTTTATAAAGTAACTGAAAATGCCACAAACTACTTAGAAATCAATTCCTGAAATCTTACATACAAGGGATAAAAGGAGTGTGTGAGTGATATGTGTCTGTGTGACATGTGTCTGTGAGACAAACTTGTCAGTTAGAATGTAATTTCCAAAATAACTCATTTTTACTGATAGTTTCTAATGAAGAAACTGTATAATGGAGAATTAAAATTTTCGAAATTATAATAATGAGTTTGATTTAATGTCTAACTCAAAGGAAATTAAACATTTTGAAACATTATTTTTATTACTGATAATTGCAACCAAGAAGTAAATATATTTTAAATTATTTTATATGATGTTCATTATTCTGGGCATTTTGAAAGGAAAGAGATGCTCAATGAAGTGTAGGAAGGAAAAACTAAAGTTTATGAAATAGATTATTTTATTCTATTTTTAAATAATTGGCATTCAGTAAGTCTCATCTACTAATGAGGAACATGGTTTATAGTAAATCAGACCTTTTCCAAAGTTATATAATTTTCAGCAGTAAAAAGTGGGACTCAGTTCTAAGACTGATGGTCATTTAAATTCATGCTTTATACAGGATGAGACTCAGTTTGTGACTTTTATAAGACTAAAATTCAGTTCTTAATATAATATAGCTAAAAGTTTAAATAAAACCCCAAGAGTACAATGTTTAAAACAAGAAAAAGGAAGAATATAATTCAGTGCTATATACCTATTCATTATTTATCTACACATTCATCCATATAACAAATTTTAGTTGATTACCTATTACTGTGATCTCTCTTTAAGCATTAGGATAAAATAGAGAATAAGACAGACAAATTCTCTGTCACATTGAGATTATATTCTGGTGGGGGAATCAGACAATGAAGATAATAAAAGAAGTCCTTAATATATACCTCTATATTGGACCTAAGAAGAAAAATCAAGCAAGTGTATCAATCAGAATAACAATAGTAGTAAAGTACCTGTAAAATCGTAGTAGTTCAGAACCCAAAGAATTATTTCTTACTCATTCTACCAGTCTCTCATGTGTAACTGGGAGAACTCTGCTCTCTACAATTAGAATTCAGAATGACTGCATGGCCACTAGCTCAAATACTGGTGTATAAAATGTTCACTTCAAACACTGGTGTAGAAAATATTTAAGCAGAAAGAGTTCTTAGAAATGTCTTATAAAACCAATTAAATCTTCTGTCCTAGATGTAAATGTATTAATTTCATAATACATTGGCCAGGGGTCACATACCACCAAAACAAGTTTCCAGGAAGTGAAAGAAAGTGAAAGTGAAAGTCGCTCCATTTTGTCTGACTCTTTGCAACCTCATGGACTGTATAGTCCATGGAATTCTCCAGGCCAGAATATTGGTGTGGGTAGCCTTTCCCTTCTCCAGGGGATCTTCCTGACCCAGGAACTGAACTAGGGTCTCCAGGAAGTACAATGTTTCAAATAACGGAAATGGGAAGAATTGGAAACTTATTGTTGAATGTCGTACCCCTAAAAGATGTGCTGAAACCCTAACCCCTGGTACTTGTGAATCTGACCTTGTATGGAAATGGAGCCTTTGCAGATATCAAGCTAAGATAAAAACCATAAGGATGGACCCTAATCCATTATGACTGGTGTCCTCATAAGAAGAGTATAACATGGACACAGTGAGACACAGAGAAACACTACATGAAGATTGTGGCAGATACTGGAACTGATACATCTATAAGACAAAGAATGATGAGGGTTGCCAGCTATCAGCAGACAGAGAGAGACATTAGAACAGTTTCCCTCAGAGCTCTCAGAAAGAAACAAGGCTGAAGATAGCTTCAGTTCACACTGATAGTCTCCGAAAGTAAGAGACAACACATTTCTGTGTGGTAAGCCACCTACTTTGTGGGTGCTTTGTTATTAGCAGCCCTATAAAACTAAACAAGCACTAATGATTACCTAAAAAGATATAATGCAGGGGTGGCTAATGTGTAACAAGAGAAATTCTGTCTAAGAAGGTGCTATTTGAGCAGGAATATGAAACAGAAGGGCTTCCCTGGTGAATCAGATGGTAAAGAATCTACCTGCAATGTGGGAGAACTGGGTTCAATACCAGGGTTGGAAAGATCCCCTGGAGGTGGGCATGGCAACCCACTCTAGTATTCTTGTCTGAAGCGTCCCCATAGACAGAGGAGCCTGGCAGGCTACAAGGCCAGGGGTAACAGAGAGGTAGACATGACTGATTAACTGAGCACATGAAACAGAAATGTGAAAAAGTGAGGGGGTGAGCAATATTAAATCCGAGGAAATGTGCGCTAAATGTTGGTTACTTTGACATTCATGTTACATAAGTTTTGACATATAAAAACCAACTTGAATCCATAAACTACGTACTAGGAAACAAGGATTTTTCTAGGACTTAATAGACTTGTAAATTCCAGGAGGGCTTAGGAGAGACATTATGTTTGGCTTGCTTTTCTATCTACTATCTTCCTTGAGTTACTGCTGGTATATATTCAGTTCAACTAAGTTCAGCCAATCAGTCATGTCTGACTCTTTGCAACCCCATGGATTGCAGCTTGCCAGGCCTCCCTCCCCATCACCAACTCCTGGAGATTACTCAGACTCATGTCCATTGAGTGGGTCATGACATCCAATCGTCTCATCATCTGTTGTCCCCTTCTCCTCCCACCTTCAATCTTTCCTAGCATCAAGGTCTTTTTCAGTGAGTCAGTTCTTTGCATCAGGTGGCCGAAATATTGGAGTTTCAGCTTCTGTATCAGTCCTTCCAATGAATATTCAGGACTGGTTTCCTTTAGGATGGACTGGTTAGATCTCCTTGCAGTCCAAGGGAATCTCAAGAGTCTTCTCCAACATCAGAGTTCAAAAGCATCAATATTTCAGCACTCAGCTTTCTTTACAGTCCAATTCTTACATCCATCCATGTCCAGTTCTAACTGTTGTTTCCTGACCTGCTTAAAGAATTCTTAAGAGGCAGTTCAGGTGGTCTGGTATTCCCAATTCTTGAAGAATTTTCCACAGTTTGTTGTGACCCACACAGTCAAAGGCTTTGGCATAGTTAATAAAGGGAAACAGATGTATTTCTGGAACTCTCTTGTTTTCTCCATGAAACAGTGGATGTTGGCAGTTTGATCTCTGGTTCCTCTGCCTTTTCTAAATCCAGGTTGAACATCTGGAAGTTCATGGTTCACGTACTGTTGAAGCCTGGCTTGGAGAATTTTGAGCATTACAAGCCTGTGAGATTGGAGAAGGCAATGGCAACCCACTGCAGTACTCTTGCTTGGAAAATCCCATGGACGGAGGAGCCTGGTAGGTTGCAGTCCACAGCGTCGCTAGGAGTCAGACACGATGGAGCGACTTCACTTTCACTTTTCACTTTCATGCACTGGAGAAGGAAATGGCAACCCACTCCAGTGTTCTTGCCTGGAGAATCCCAGGGACGGTGGAGCCTGGTGGGCTGCCATCTATGGGGTTGCAGAGAGTAGGACACGACTGAAGCAACTTAGCAGCAGCAGCCTGTGAGATGAGTACAATTCTGTGGTAGTATGAGCTTTCTTTGGCATTGCCTTTCTTTGGGATTGGAATGAAAACTGACCTTTTCCAGTCCTGTGGCCACTGCTGAGTTTTCCAAATTTGCTGGCATATTGAATGTAGCCCTTTCACAGCACCATCTTTCAGGATTTGAAATAGCTCAACTGGAATTCCATCACCTCCATTAGCTTTGTTCATAGTGATGTTTTCTAAGGCCCACTTGAGTTCACATTCCAGGATGTCTGGCTCTAGGTGAGTGATCACACCATCCTGATTATCAGGGTCATGAAGATTTTTCTTGTACAGTTCTTCTTGGACTGCAAGGAGATCCAACCAGTCCATTATAAAGGAGATCACTCCTGGGTGTTCATTAGAAGGACTGATGCTAAAGCTGAAACTCCAATACTTTGGCCACCTCATGTGAAGAGTTGACTCATTGGAAAAGTCTCTGATGCTGGGAGGAATTGGGGGCAGGAGGAGAAGGGGACGACAGAGGATGAGGATGGCTGGATGGCATCACTGACTCGAAGGACATGAGTTTGAGTGAATTCCGGGAGTTGGTGATGGACAGGGAGGCCTGGTGTGCTGCGATTCATGGGGTCGCAAAGAGTCCAACATGACCGAGCGACTGAACTGAACAAAACTCTATATATTCTTGCCACTTCTTAATATCTTTTGCTTCTGTTAGGTCCACACCATTTCTGTCTTTTATTGTGCCCATCTTTGCATGAAATATTCCCTTGGTATCTCTAATTGTCTTGAAGAGATCATCAATCTTTCCCATTCTATTGTTTTCCTCTATTTCTTTGCATTGATCACTGAGAATGGTTTTCTTATCTCTACTTGCTATTCTTTGGAACACTTCATTCAAATGCGTATATCTTTCCTTTTCCCCTTTGCCTTTCACTTCTCTTCTTTTCACAGCTATTTGTAAGGCCTCCTCAGACAACCATTTTGCCTTTTTGCATTTCTTTTTCTTTCAGATGGTCTTGATCCCTGCCTCCTGTACAATGTCATGAACCTCCATCTGTAGTTCTTCAGGTACTTTGTCTATCAGATCGAATCCCTTAAATCTATTTCTCACTTCCACTGTATAATCATAATGGATTTGGTTTAGGTCATACTTGAATGGTCTAGTGGTTTTCCCCACTTGTTTCAATTTCAGTCTGAATTTGGCAACCAGGAGTTCCTGATCTGAGCCACAAGTCAGCTCCTGGTCTTGTTTTTGCTGACTGTATAAAGCTTCTCCATCTTTGGCTGCAAAGAATATAATAAATCTGATTTCAGCATTGATCATCTGGTGATGTCCATGTGTAGAGTCTTCTCCTGTGTTGTTGGAAGAGGGTGTTTGCTATGACTAGTGCGTTCTCTTGGCAGAACTCTCTTAGCTTTTGCCCTACTTCATTCTGTAATCCAAGGCCAAATTTGCCTGTTACTCCTGGTATTTCTTGACTTCCTACCTTTGCATTCCAGCCCCCTTGATGAAAAGGACATCTTTTTTGGGTGTTAGTTTTAGAAGGTCTTGTAGGTCTTCATAGAACTGTTCGACTTCAGCTTCTTCAGCGTTACTGGTCGGGGCATAGACTTGGATTACTTGATATTGGATGGTTTGCCTTGGAAATTAACAGAGATCATTCTGTTGTTTTTGTGATTGCATCCAAGTAATGATTTCAGACTCTTTTGTTGACTATAATGTCTATTCCGTTTCTTCTAACGGATTCTTGGCCACAGTAGTAGATATAATGGTCATCTGAGTTAAACTCATCCATTCCAGTCCATTTTAGTATTAGAGGCCAATTACTGAATATTTAAATCAAAGGAATCTATCAGTATGAAATAGAAGGAAACTGTAGTTTTGAAATTTCAGTCTAGGTATTTACCAAATGCTGTTTTCAGCCAAGTAGTATTCTTGCCTGGAGAATCCCATGGGCAGAGGAGTCTGGTGGGCTGTAGTCCATGGGGTTGCTAGGAGTCGGACATGACTGAACGACTTCCCTTTCACTTTTCACTTTCATACATTGGAGAAGGAAATGGCAACCCACTCCAGTGTTCTTGCCTAGAGAATCCCAGGGATGGGGGAGTCTGGTGGGCTGTCATCTATGGGGTCACACAGAGTCGGACACGACTGAAGCAACTTAGCAGCAGCAGCAGCAGCAGCAGTCCTTTTAACAAGAGAAATATCCTCCTCTACTTTTTAACAGGATAAGTTCAATTTTAGATACTGCTGTTCAGGTGCTAAATCACGTCTGACTCTTTGTGACCCCATGGACTACAGCACACCATGGTCCCCTATCCTTCACTGTCTCCTGGAGTTAGCTCAAATTCATGTCCATTGAGTCGGTGATGCTATCTAACCATCTCATCCTCTGCCACCCCCTTCTCCTTTTGCTTTCAATTTTTCCCAGCATCAGGATCTTTTTAAATGAGTCAACTCTGTTCACTCTTTAACAGAATAAGTTTGAATTTAGATATATTTTGTTTTAATTATCTTTGAGCTAGAAGATTAAAATAGCTTTAATTAGGATCTTAATTTGTATTTCACTAAAAAATACTCTGCAAAAGTCATTAAGACATAACTCCTGGGTTTGAGAAGAGCAGATGAAAGGAAGATTAAGATATATATCACATAATTTACCAGTGGAAAATACTGTATTTTCTATTATGTTCTTTCAGGTCTAGGAGGAAAATCTCCTAGATTAAGTCTCAAGCTGAGGTTAACTACCCTACTTGGTGAGCAATGGAGCAAGTTAAATCACCAGGTTATATGGTTACAATTTCCTGAGGGTCATTTTTCTCAAACAGTGATTTAAAAAAAAAAATTAGGAAAGTCTATGAACATGTTTCTAATTTTAACAAAATTATGATATACAGTGCTCTCAGGAAGTGTTGTGGTTTTCTCAAAAGTAGAAAAAAATGAATTATGGGCAGTAACTGGAAATTTTACTTATTTGTTATCAGATATTTCATGTCACTTATTTTGATACAAATGCAGCACAGTACCTTAGCAAGCACATGAGCACTAGCTAGCTCAGTTAGTGCTGGCCAGCTAAGGAATATAATTTGGAATTATAATTGTTCCTCGTCCCTGTGGCAGCCAGCACAGTTCTTTTTTTCTTGTTTTAATGAGTTTGTCTACTTATTAGCTAGTGTGTGTGTCTTTTTAATTCCATTCATATGCAAAAAAAAAGTTTACAGAAATTAGTTCAATAACCTGTTTCAATGTAAAAGCTAAGTTAAGTGTGCAAGTAATTTCTGCTTAAGAGTTTTCCATAAGAGAAACTTTTTTGGTGAGTTTGTATGATTTTTACTGTCAATTCTTATTTTAATTTTTAAAGTTTAATATTTTTACTATTATACACTCGACTGAGGTCTTCTAGAAAAAGTTTGACTTTTTAAAAAAATTTTCTTAAAAGTCATTTTCAGATATGCTGTGTGGAATGAAATGTGGGGTATTGGTAAATCCCCAGACTGTGCAGAATGCAATATGTCCTAACTAAAAAAAGAAGCAATAAAGGGTGGGGACAAAGAATCTTCATTTTTCAAAAAAATAAAAGCTCAAGATGACCATTTATTTGTTCTAAATCTTATATTTATACTTCCCAAAGAGCTTGATGATTAACAAAGATAGATAGATAAACAGACTGTCACTCAGCACATGGGTTTTGGGAGGACATATTAACACTTTAGAAAAAGTTAGATGTGAAATCTAAATACTGATGGCCTCTATCCTTGGCAGACCCAATGATGAGAATGGTACGCAAATCATTCCCACCACACGTTGAAAACATCTGCTCTTTGTTTTAAAGTACAGTTAATAGGGTAATTAAATTGGGAACAGGTGAGATGGGTAATGATGCAGAAAGCTTGTTCTAGATCAATGTAAATGTTCTCATCTAGGGTGAAATACAAATCAATGTCTTGAAAACAGGGTTGAATTGTTATTATCTGTCAGGGACAAACAAAATGCATCAGCTGAGGGTAAAAACCAGGGTAGAGTCAGTATAACACTGTTCCCAAAGTTGGCTTGTTTAGCAGATATTATTTGAGACTAAAGCAGTAAATATTTTATCTATATATTATTATTGGACTTCCTGGTGGCTCAGATGGTAAAGCGTCTGCCTACAATGCGGGGCATCCGGGTTTGATCCCTGGGTTGAGAAGATCCTCTGGAGAAGGAAATGGCAAGCCACTCCAGTACTCTTGCCTGGAAAATCCCATGGATGGAGGAGCCTGGTAGGCTACAGTCCATGGGGTCGCAAAGTCAGACACCATGGAGTGACTTCATTTACTTTACTTTACATATTAGAACTTTTACTATTCACACATATAAAACATTTATTGAGACCTATTTTATGGGGAAGGCAATGGCAACCCACTCCACTACCCTTGCCTGGAAAATCCCATGGACGGAGGCGCCTGGTAAGCTGCTGTCCATGGGGTTGCTAGGAGTCAGACACGACTGAGGGACTTCCCTTTCACTTTTCACTTTCATGCATTGGAGAAGGAAATGGCAACCCACTCCAGTGTTCTTGCCTGGAGGATCCCAGGGACAGGGAGCCTGGTGGGCTGCTGTCTATGGGGTCGCACAGAGTCAGACACAACTGAAGCGACTTAGCAGTAGCAGTAGCATTTTATGCCAGACACTGTTCTACAAACTGAAAATGAAACTTGCACTGGAAGGAGAGATCTGTTCTTAGGCACTATTGCTAAGTCACTTCAGTCATGTCTGACTCTGTGTGACCCCATAGACAGCAGCCCACCAGGCTCCCTTGTCCCTGGGATCCTCCAGGCAAGAACACTGGAGTGGGTTGCCATTTCCTTCTCCAATGCATGAAAACAAAAAGTGAAAGTGAAGCCACTCAGTTGTGTCCACTATTAATGGAATTCAATTAATTAGCCAGGGTTCAAATTTATAGCATTTATGGAGATAGAAAGAGCACCATCATCAATAACTTTTATTCTTGGTTCAGATTTTTTCCCCTCAAAATCATAGGCACTCTTCCATTTACTTCTTTTAGTTAGAGAAGACATAAACCTAATTTGTGCTATTTTGTATACAAGCCATGTTTTGGTGTATACTTAAATATTTTTCTTTCCTTGTGGTTCAAATATTGTTACAAAGAAAAAGCAAAAAATAGACAACACTGGATCAGAGATCCCTTCGTCTTATCACATGACACTAGTAATTTGACCTCAAAAGCAGTTAATGCAACCACCAATATTGGTAACATAAAAACATTTTAATATACCACATCTCTGTAGCAGCATCTTGAGCTCCTTTCTTTAGGTAAATTTCCTAATATAGCTTATAAAGCAGTGGTTTAAATGCTGCTGTTTATATCCACATATTCGCATGTGTCTGAATTCTCAAAATACATAATGATGCCAAAACAGAACAGATAAATTGTTTGCATGTTAAATCTGATATGGAGTGTCAGCTCCCTTTAATTCAGCACCATTTCCTAAAATTGAAAAGACTGTATACAGTATTCTTGTTATATTAACTGAGACAGGTAAGTAATTTTCCCCTGTGGTAAGTAATGTAAATCATTACTTTGAAAATCAAACAGCACGTATATAATATGAAGCCAAGGGGAAGTTTGCATGGTTTTTAAAAGGGAAAATATGAGATAGGCCAGGCAGCTTGGGTTGTGCCCTCAGATTCTCTGGAGAATAATTTCTGTTTTGCCATTAAAGTATTTCTTTGAAAAAAATTTCAGAATTGTTTTAATTAAGAGTAGTAGACAGTTATCATAAGGAATTCCATAAGTATTTGTATTTAACTCACCTCATTTTATCAGTTTCTTTGCTCTCCTTGAGCTGAAGTTCATCCTGTCTTTTTAGTGTTTCAGGTCATTGTGAGGACAGAATTTAACCTGCAGGTGAAAATGATCTGCTAGTGCATCAGTGAATCAAGGCCAGCTCTACCTTGTTTTTCAAATCACTTGGCGTTTCACAGGTTCTGTGGAGAGGCCTGGAAATGGCCTGACTGCACTGTGGGATGCAAAAGAGTTTATTTGATTCTGGCACTCAACTTTCACTACTGTGGTTGAATTTTTTCCAGCAAGCCAGATGGTATTGGATTATATAGATCATAAAGAATAATTGGTATGTAATCATTCACCTAATGCCTTTTTAACTCTTATTTTGCATGGGACACAAAGATTGGTGCTTCTATCATAATATAGAAATTAGACATATGAAGACAGGAAATGCCCTTTACCTGCTCTGAATCAGAATGAGGGATTAAGCGGGAATGAAGGAATGTTCTTAAGAGTCTATGTATTTCTAAAGAGTTTATTTTCCCACTGTAGATGTGTTTCAGCCAATCAGTCAATACTCTCTGGATTGGTAAAAGTAAAAGATTAAGAAGATGGTGAAGAGGCAAAGAACTCATTCATTTTGTCTTTTTTTATTCCCTCTTAAAAGAATATTTAGTAGTCTAATCTTCCTGAAAGGATCTCTCTATATCAACAAATATTTATTAAACATCTTTCAAGGAAAGATTCTGTGGCTTATTATGACAAATCAGACATTTCCTTACCTTCAGAAACTTGGAATCTAGTGAGGAAGACAGATAAGTGCACAGTTAGGTTCAATAAATGGTAAGAGATTTGTCCAAGGTCCAGTGTAGCCTTGTGTTGGGGGATTAGCTCCATCTAGACCTGAAGCCAAAAAAAGGCTTTATATGGTACAGCAGCACCATGCATACAACTTTCTGCAACGATGATATTCTCATTGCACTGTCCAGTAAGGTAGCCACATGTGACAACTGAGCATTTTTAAAATGTGCTATTATGACAGAAAAACTGAGATTTTAAGTTCATTTAATCTTAGCTAATGCACATTTAAATTTAAGCAGCCACAAGTGGCTCATAGCTACTATATTTGGCAGGGCAGTGAGGGAAGGTACTTTGAGTTATTTTTGTCTTTATTCTCCTTTGTTATATTTTTATTCTGTAAGTATATGTTTGAGATGTGGGTGGAACTCTCAAATGAAAAGGAATAAATAGTTTGCTCCCATTTAAAAAAGCATGTCCTCTCTTTTGCTTGATGAAAGAGGTTTGATGACTAAGAACTACGTTGAATCTCATTCTTTTAATTCACTTCAGCTTTGGCCTTCCCAGGTGGTGCTAGTGGTAAAGAAACTGCCTACCAATACAGCAAACTTAAAATATGCAGCTTCCATCCCTGGGTTGGGAAGATCCCCTGGAGAAGGGCATGGCAACCCACTCCAGTATTCCTGCCTGGAGAATCCCATGGACACAGGAGCCTGGCGGACTACAGTCTGTGAGCTCACAAAGAGTCAGATGACTAAAGCAACTTAGCAAACATGTATGGGGACATTCAAATTCCAGATACCTGGATTTGCTTAGTTCTGTATAGGATAGCCAGGTCACTAGATGAGGAATGATTTCAGGATTCTTTGTTTACCATACTAACAAGCTTGCAAGTTGCTTTGGGGTAATAGATATGGAGAAATTATTTTAAAAATTGAAGGTACTTGTAATCTAAAGAGAAAAGAATTCCTAAAAACTGGAAATTAGGTATTACATATGACTCCTCTTAAAATTCAATGTCAAATGTCATATTTTTATTGCTTATGAAGTTAACAGAGAAGGCAATGGCACCCCATTCCAGTACTCTTGCCTGGAAAATCCCATGGACAGAGGAGCCTGGTGGGCTGCAGTCCATGGGGTCACTAAGAGTTGAACACAACTGAGCGACTTCACTTTCATTTTTCACTTTCATGCATTGGAGAAGGAAATGGCAACCCACTCCAGTGTTCTTGCCTGGAGAATCCCAGGGATGGTGGAGCCTGGTGGGCTGCCATCTATGGGGTCACACAGAGTCGGACACGACTGAAGTGACTTAGCAGCAGCAGCAGCATGAAGTTAAAAATTTTTCTTTAGGTTTATTGGACTTTTGTATCCCTCCTTTTCTGAAAATTTCCTCGAGTTTTATCCCATTTCTCAATTTGCGTACGTTTATTCAAATGTAAGGACTTTACAATTTTGAGACATTATCTTTTGTCATATACATTGCAAATATGTTTGCAGTTTGAGCTTACATTTTGTCAATGGTACATTTTTTGGCAATGAAATATTTTAAAATTTACCTAGTGTTTGTTGGTCTACTTACCTTTTTTTTTTTTTTTTTTTCTTTTCTTCCCCTGTCTGTTGTCACACTTAGACATGGTGTACTATACCAAGATTATTCGTTCCCAGAAATTGTTACATTTGTTACATTTAAAGCTTTAATTTTTCTGGCATTTACTATTATGTATGAAGTGCAGTGTGAATCTAATGTTACTTTTCTCTCTGAATGGCTAGCTATTTGTCCCGGAAGCATTCATTAAGACATCCATCATTTTCTCCAATCTGATATAAAATGTCACCTTTACCATAAGCTGTTTAAAAGTTTTGTATTTTCTGTCTTGTTTTATTGATCTGCCTTTTTTCCCCTGAACCAGATGCCACAGTGTATTTTTTATTCTATGTTTCTCTAAATATCAGTGTCAAGAGTAAACTGGTATCCTTTCTATCACACTTCTTTAAGATAAGCGGTTTACGTTGCCTTTTGTTTTTCCTGCATCGTTTCTCTCTCCTCCCCTCATACATACTTCAGTGTTCTTTGGATAGAATATGAATTTTTCATTCATTTAAAAATATATTTTTTATTATATATCTTTCATTTGATATTAATTTTCCATTTACATTAAATTAAGTACTAGTTTGAAAAAAAGTATATCCATCTGTATATATATGTGTGTCTGTATATACATGTGCCTCTATATATGTATATGAATATATGAGTGTGTTCATACAGATATACATCACACTTTTCTAGGTTTCAGTGCTTGTCATAAGTCCTTTTAAACTATTAATTTCCCTCCTAATTATCATACTTTTCTTTCTTTCTCTGTTCATATCTTCACTTTTTTTTCCAAAATGTATGGAGACTGAGCATATTTTTTTTAAGATTTATTTTTGACTGTGCTGCATCTTTGTTGCTGCGTGAGTAGGGGCTACTCTTGTTGTGTTGCCCAGGCCTCACATTATGGTGGTTTCTCTTGACGCAGAGCACAGGCTTTAGGTGCATGGACTCAGTGGTTGTGGTGTGTGGGCTCAGCAGCTGTAGAGCATGGGTCTAGTTGCTCTGTGGCATGTGGGATCTTCCCAGACCAGGGATCAAATTCAAGGGCCCTGCATTGGCAGGTGGATTTTCAACCACCAGGTCACCAGGGAAGCCACTGAGCATATTTTTAATATTTTCTCATTGAGTAGAGTTGTTCTGTTGGCTTCATGTGTGAAATGTAGCTCGGTTTCATTTAACATTCTTGATTCCCATTTTTGTCTATATATGTCTCATATTTAGTGATGCAAAGAAGTAATATAGAAGTAAACCTGATTTGTGTCCTTATATAAATAATGTGCTCATTCTCATCCTTCTTTTCTTTGTGGTTCAAGCATTATTCTAGGGTTTCACTGTATATAGTTCTTTATTTAAAATTGATGAGGACTTCCCTAGTGTTCAGTGGTTGTGAATCTGCCTGCCAATATAGGGGACACAGGTTCAATCCTTGCTCCTCCAAGAAGATCCCACATGCTGTGAAGCAATTAAGTTTGTGCAACACAACTACTGAGCCCGTGCTCTAGAGCCCAAGTACAGCAGCTACTGAAGTTCACTCATTCTAGAGTCTATGCTTTAAAACAAGAGAAGTCACTGCCGCTGCAGTGGATAAGCTTGTGCATCATAACTGAAGAGTAGCCCCACCTCTCACTGCAACTACATTTGGCACAACAATGAAGACCCAGTGCAGCCAAAAGTTAAGTAATTAATTTAAAAAAATAAAAAATAAAATTAACTTAGGGACTTCCCTTGTGGTCCAGTGGTTAAGACTCAGTGCTTTCAGTGCAAGGGGAGTGGGTTTGATTCCTGGCTGGGAAATTAAGGCAAAAGAAAAAGAAGTTTAAAATTGATTTATCCCGGAATATGACAATTCCTTACACTTTTTATTGATAGTTCTTTTGATCAAGAAGTTTTCCATTTATATTTTTGGTTATTTCTTCTATTTTTTTTCTTATTACAATAATGTCAGATTACTCATATTATGGCTTTCCTTTCATTTTCCTGATTTTATCATCTTATTTCACATTATTCATTCACATAGAAATTTCATCTGAATTATGCCATTATCAAAATTGAAGGTTGCATCACTAAATCAACAGTATGAAGAAGCAATTCTTTGTTGACTGTCCTTAATGTGTACTTTAATGCTGCTTTCATACAATAACATTGTCTATCGGATAGTTCCAGTGTTTTCTACATTTCCATGTGTGAAATTTAACATTATGTAAGACTCCCTCCCACAAACATAAAGAGAATATTTCCCCCTCTAATGTAATTGCAATTGTGTTTCCATATACCTCAGCTGTCATAATGCCGGGACCATGCTTGCCATTATAGTTTCTTTGTTTGTTTGCTTAGCAACTGTAATCTTAGACACAACATAATTGCTTTTCTCCTGTTTATTAAAATGATAGTCTTTTAAAATGTGGTTTTCATATTTATCTGTTCACAATAGTCATTGAGTATAATGAATTTATATAAACACATGAAATGTTTTCTATTTTGCATGCTTTGCATTCTTTAGGACTTGTTGTTCTTCTTTAGTAATTGTTAGGAATACAGGTTCTGCAGTTAGCTGAAACAGTTTTATACCCTGGCTGGGCAGCCAACCATCTGTATGACCTTTATTTTACCTAGGGAGCCTCTCTGCGACTCCGTGTGCTCAACCTCACTATGGGGATAATAGCAGAGCATACATTTTGGGGCTCTTTTGAGGATTATGCAGCATTCCTTTCTTCATTCACTCAGAAGATATTATTGAGTACCTCCAGCTTACAAGCTACAGTCTAGGCAGCATGCATGGAACATAAACAAAATAGACAAAGTTTCTGTCCTCATGGAGTTAATTTGCATCCTGGTGGTAAAAAGATGAATAAACATATAAACAAAATAAATTTAGGATTGCTTCAAGACCCTGAATTTGCTCACAGATAAGAGAGAGAAATTGATTATATTTTACAATTCTTAGAGCATCATTTTGAAGTATAAGAGTTTAACCTATATCACCATTATCAGAGTATTTTGTGGTTTTATGCATAACTGTGGAAAGCCTGGATCCCACAGTGCTGACCACTCTTTGTCATGCTATTATATCAGAAGTGTGTGTGTGTGTGTGTGTGTGTGTGTGTGTATGTGAGTATGAGTTCAGAGAAGCATGAGGTATAACTCTAAGAACTATTCCTCCTAAAATGTGCTTCAAAGAGGACTCTAGAGGCCTCAGTCAGGCACTAATAACAATGGTGCAGTTTTCCAAAAAAGAGAAACAGAATATAGTTAGTCAGAGACCTTGGGAGATGCACAGGAAAAGACCCTGTATTGGGCATTTAAGGGAATGCAGATGATATGGATAGCTCGCTACAAACTCAAGGGATAACATCCATGCAGGTATTCAAAAATAGGTACTCAAAGAGTTTCAATTTTCCAGTGATACAGTTGTAATACAATGTGCATTTCCTGCCAGTGAGTGATTGTTGATGAGTGGTTTGGATAAAAATGAATGTAACTATTAGCAAAGCTGAAGATGATATAGTTAATGTCATGGTAATCACTAAGGAAAATGGATGCAGTATAACTAACTGAGAGGTCTGATTTTTCTCCTCTATATCATAATTATCTAGTGAATATAAATCAAAAAGTGTGATATCTTACCTCTCTGTCAAATTGCCCAAGCAAAATTAACTGACCAGAAAGGAAACCAACTGCTGATATTTGCTTCATTTGTACCACCCCTCATCAGCTGAATGATACAAATTAAATCTATCTTGGTATTTGCACCATTTTCAGATACTGTAGCAAGGTTCCTGATGAATCCATTGTGCTTGCATGCATGCTAAGTTGCTTCAGTCGTGTCCTACTCTTTGCAGTCCTATGGACTGTAGCCCACCAGGCTCCTCTGTCCATGGGATTCCCCAGGCAAGAATACTGGAGTCAGTTGCCATTTCCTTCTCCAGGTGATCTTCTCAACCCAGGGATCGAACCTTCATTTCTTATGTCTCCTGTATTTGGCTGGTGGTTTCTTTACTACGGGCTCCCCTGGTGGCTCAGAGGGTAAAGGGTCTGCTACAATGTGGGAGACCCAGGTTCAATCCCTGGGTCAGGAAGATCCCCTGAAGAAGGAAATGGCAACCCACTCCAGTACTCTTGCCTAGAAAATCCCATGAACTGAGGAGCCTGGTAGGCTACAGTCCACGGGGTTGCAGAGTCGGACACGATTGAGCGACTTCGCTTTCACTTTCTTTACCACTAGCACTACCTGGGAAACCCCCCATTGTGCTTCAGTTCAGTTCAGTCGCTCAGTCGCGTCCGACTCTTTGCAACCCCATGAATTGCAGCATGCCAGGCCTCCCTTGTCCACCAACTCACGGAGTTCATTCAGACTCACATCCATCGAGTCAGTGATGCCATCCAGCCAGCTCATCCTCTGTCGTTCCCTTCTCCTCCTGCCCCCAATCCCTCCCAGCATCACAGATTAACAAATGAAAATTATGCCTATACTGACTGGCATGTCTTATAACTAGGTAAAACCTGGAAGATAATTTCACAAGTGGTTTTGTGTCCTTTAATACTGTAACTTTCTGGGTTAGTAAAATAGTTTCCAGAAAACATGATCCCTTCCATTCAATATTCTTGCTCAGAAACACAATTATTTTTAGATCTTTATATAATACAGTACAGTATAGAAAAGAAAGATATCAGCAGACTTTTAAAGAGAATGTGAGTACTCATAAACATTTATTCATTCCAAAACATTTAGAGTGCTCAAAATCCATCCCCCCAAATGATAAGCAGGTGTATAAATAATTGAAATTCATGTAAGGATGCATTCAATAGTGATGGGTCTAGAGTATCAAACAGTTTATAAGGGAAAGTAGTAAGGCAAATTTTCCTGGCTGGGACAAGAAAAAAGACATTTCAGATAGAGATCACCATGTGCAAATTATCCAAGGAAATCAATGTTATTCTGAGTTTGGGTAACTGAGAAGACTGGTGAATCTGAATTATATGGTCTCATAAAGAAAATGAGGAAGATGAAAATCTCAGCTGAAAAAGCTTTTGCCACAGTTCCAACCATGGACATATAGAAAGTTCCTTAGAGGAAAGGTCTGTGGTCTGTGCTTTGTCAGTTGCTCAGTCTCCTCCTCATCTGAATAAAATTTGTGGGCATATAGATCAACATAAACTTAGGAATGTCACAATACAAATTTTCTTTGGAACTGTAACAAAAGAAGAAAAATGTAATTACTGGTTTCTTTTAGATTGTATAATCACATGCCTTGTTGCATTGTCACTAACATCATAAAAGTGATGTTACAGCTTAGAGTTTACAGTGTTCTTTTATATAATTTTGCTTGTTTCATAATCACTACAACTATATTAGAAGAAATCTGAATTGAAAAGTACTTACAAGATGTAGTTTGGGGTTTAGACACAGTGTCGTATATTAAGTGTTAAACACTGTTACATTTTTTTTTTTTTTCAAATTCAGACAATTTATTATATATGAGTAGTCATAGCTTGGTAAAAAGCTCTCAAAAAAGTAACCATCCTTGATTTGTAACACTGGTAATTTCCTTGGTCTATTTACTCATCCTATTGGTAATTTTAAGCCATGGACAGTCTAACAACTGGTTCATAAAATATCTGTGTGTACAATGATTGGCTCTCCTACATTGGTATTGAGCTGGTATACACACCATTGTATGCAGGCACATATCATAGGCAATGTTATTCATAACAGATAATACTACTAGAGTGTTTATTGTGTGAATATTATCTATTATGAATAACACTGCCCCTGAAAAATGTATGAAAAGAGATTATTATTGCCCCCATTTTCATATAAGGACCTGTCATTTGAGAATGACTAAGTCATTGACTGCAAGTTCTAGAACAGCAGAGTCAGAATTTGACCCCATGGTTTGGAACTTTTGACCAACCATTATAAACCTTTTCTGTATCAAAGGTTATATGCTGGATAGAGTGTTAAGGTCAAGCTGCCTACATGGGAAACATTTATAAGAAGGAAAAGAAGGGAAGGAAAGAGAGCCATAAACAGACAGACATACAGAAAGAGACACAGAGCAAAAGGAGAGGAAACCCCTTCCACATCCCTCAAATAGAGACCTTTGTTAGCCTAACTAGGTCCATAAAGCATTTCAAGAGGTATACAGAGGATCTGTAACTCGTGCAATAGTAAACCTATCCCATCTGATAGGAAAAAGAGAAGCAACAAAGGCAATAAACCTTCAAGACATCAAGATTCCTGGGCTGCACAGGTTGGTGAAGCTCTATGGATGCTAAAGGTATGTGGTTATTAAAGGGGTCTCTTTCTAGGTTCCTCAATGAGTTACAGAGTTTTGACCTTGGTTTTGTTTCCTCCCTCTGGATGTAGAGTTATAGACTTCCATGTAGGATAAAATAAACCTTTCCCCAAGTTATCTCATTTATCCATTTCTGCATTAAAGAAACTATAGGCCTACAGAGCCTTGCTGGTGAGAATTCCCAGACCTAAGGCAGGGGACGACATCAGCAACAGTATAAACCATAATTCTTATTTCGATGTCTGCATCTCAATTCCCAGTGCACAATTTCTGCTTTAAGAGCTTGAATATCAAGTATGTTTAATGTGATCATCTCACGCAGGTTAGAAAGGAAATTAAGAGATCTTAGCAAGTGGCTGAGAGTTATAAGTCTTCATTAGTGACTCAGACCTGCCCTGGGCTTACAACAATCTGTTATAAAAGATCATGAGTTAGAGCTCACTTTATCATCCTCTTTTTCTCTGAAGAGAGGACTGAGGTTCAGAGAAGTTAAATAACTTTTACAAGTTCACATAGCAAGAAAGGGCTTCCCTTATGGCTCAGCAGTAAAGAATCTGCAGGCAGAAGACACATGTTCAACCCCTGGATTAGGAAAATCCCTTGGAAAAGGAAATGGAAACCCACTCCAGTATTCTTGCATCAGTTGAGTTCAGTTCAGTCGCTCAGTCATGTCCGACTCTTTGTGACCCCATGAATAGCAGCACGCCAGGCCTCCCTGTTCATCACCATCTCCCGGAGTTCACTCAGACTCACGTCCATCGAGTCGAAATCCCAGTCCCTGGGGTTGCAGAGTCAGACACAACCACACAACTAAACAATAAAGAAACATTAGTAAGAAAAAGTAGGCAGAAATCCATGATCTGTAACTT
Source organism: Budorcas taxicolor (assembly GCF_023091745.1). NCBI lineage: Eukaryota > Metazoa > Chordata > Mammalia > Artiodactyla > Bovidae > Budorcas > Budorcas taxicolor. The sequence continues at coordinate 96,098,366 of NC_068917.1, read as the reverse complement.
CAAATCACATTCTTTATCCACAATACTATTCTGGAACATGGGAAACCACAAAAGTTTCAATATCCAATACTGTACTGCAAATTACTACACAATTGATCCATAGAATATTTTTTATCTTACAAATCTGGGGGTTGAAAATGAAACAGTATCAGATCAGCTCAAATATGCTTTTCTCAACCACTTTATCTACTGATCTATTTATCTTATATTTCTTTAAAACAAACACTACTACATGATGGATTCTCTGTCAGGAGCTGATAAATAAAAAACAAGAGCTCAACATTTTGGACGTAGATATCCTTCATGACAATATTATAACATGGGTGATAAATTACAAAATGAGCACATAAAGGGAATAAATAAGCTTTGATTTGAAGATTTGAAAATGCTTTCAGAATTGTCAGAATTAATGACATTAGATATGTAACAGAAGATGAGGAGGTATCCTTAAATAGGAAGAGAGAGAGAGAGTTTTAAGAACAATTTAGATAGGGCATGAATGGCTTCACTTCTGGAGAAAAGAATTCCTTTGGGGAAGAATGGGCTGCAGAGTTTTGTAGAAGCTCTTCATATTAAGGAATCTGACCTCAATTTGTAAGCAATGAGACATTAGAGTAGAGTGAAATCATTTCGTTAATTTTTTTTCCGGCACTCCAATGTTTCCTTTATTGCAAATTATAGATCAATGTACCATATACCTTATATTTAGACTGACATTTTTTTTATTTTCCCCAAAGTCAAGTCTATAGGTACAGTGCTATTGCTTTAGAATACCCCATATCTACTTTTTTTCCCCCATCCCATTTAATTTTGACTAAAATTAAATGAAAGCACTAAAGTTAGGCTAGGATAGAGAAATATTTGCTTCTGTACTTCTAGTGATAAATAATGTTCACTCAATACAGCACCAGAAGTGGGGATGGAATGGAGCCCAAGTATCAGCAAGACTCTTCCAGACTTGGTGGGATGTATTGACTATGTATGGGCTTTGTGAATATGGAGTGATAAGGAGAGGCAGAAATAGAGAATAGTTGAAATTTCTAAAACTGGAAAACCATTAGTGCCAGCAATCAAAAAGATAGTAAAAAATAAAATGTCTTCTGATCTTAAGATGTGAGACAAAGATGCACTGTAGAAATATATCATTTTATTGTTATTATGTGTATGACCTCTTAGCATACATAATATATATATGACCTCTTAGAAATCATACATTTTAATTGCATGAATGTCTCCCTTCATAAAGTCCTTCAAATTAACCTGCTAAGTCGCTTCAGTCGTGTCCGACTCTGTATGACCCCAGAGACGGCAGCCCACCAGGCTCCTCTATCCCTGGGATTTTCCAGGCAAGAACACTGGAGTGGGTTGCCATTTCCTTCTCCAATGCATGAAAGTGAAAAGTGAAAGTGAAGTCGCTCAGTTGTGTCTGACTCTTTGCAACCCCATTGACTGTAGCCTACCAGGCTACTCCATCCATGGGGTTCTCCAGGCAAAAGTACTGGAGTGGGGTGCCATTTCCTTCTCCATTCAAATTAATCTATTTATAAATAAAGTTACATATTTTAATTTAGTGATATTTATAATTTGAAGCTAAATGATCAAATTGTATATGTATGTGCACTCTGACCAAGCAGCAGGTAGATCCAATATGTAATTAACTTAATGGATTTGGCTATTACATGAACCCACCATTAGTTAAAAAGCAAAGGAAAGATCAATTACTTAATACTATGAGGATTTTTAGTATAATTATGAGACCAACTGAAATCTGTCAGATTTTCTGCAAATGAATAACTATAAAACTGAAAAGATATATAACTTAGCTGTTTTAATTATCTATGAAAACAGTTCAAGAGAAATATAATTTTGCCTCATTTTTTGGACTAGATTGCCCACAAAATTAAATAATTTTGCTTTAATCTTGGGTCCACATTGTCTGCCTCAAAAGTCAATACTTGTAAGCACCTGACAATTATATATCTAGAACAGATTGGTGAGGAAGACTGATGAAATTTGTGTGGCAACTTCGTTAATCAGCAAGGCCTTTGGATGGATTTTAATTCACAATTAAGTCTGATCCAGGATAGTCTGCATTTAATGGAAAGAACTGGTTCAAGAAGCAAAACGTTCAGGCTGTAATAACAGCTCCATTGCTAATTAGCCTAAGAACTTTGTCAAGGTAAAAGCCGTCTGAATCTTAATAATCTCATGTATACATTACAAATAATGATGCTTGCCTTACCAACAAAACACTTTGAATGCCAAAGTCATCATATATGAGAGTGGAAGAATCTAGAACATACAACAGTATATAACTGTGAAGCTGTTACAATCAGAAAAGTGAACTGGAAGCTCTGTACAATTGAGAGGAGTAATTGCAGCTATTTTTCTATATAGTCTCATTCCTACACCTTCCACCTGCTTTTTTTTTTTTTTTAATCTAGTCTTGTTTCTGTCACTGATTCTGTGTAGTTTCAAACTTAGGTTGGAAAAAATATAGGCTAGATATATGTTTTCTGATCTTTGCAGACCAAAGATTCAATCTGTTAGATCCTTTGTGCTTTCTGAGGAAAATAACTACTGGGGCTGATTTGTTAATGTTTTGTATATACCCACTAAGTTTAGCTTGAAATGAAAATAATATAAACAATCAAAGCAGTAGTAGTTAACTATTGAGTACTTTCTCTATGCCAGATACTGTTTTAACATATTAACTAATGAAATTTTCTCTATAACCCAAGTAATTTTGAAAATTATTTACTCTCCACACCCTGACTCAATTAGTGAAACTTATTCCTCTGTTTTTTTGACTTAAGTTTGAGGTTGGTCCGGTGACTGGCTTTGACCAACAGAATATTAGCTGATGTCATGTGAGTGAGGGCTTGAAAAGTTCTTGCATGATTGGACTTGTTCTCTTGGGCTCCTGTTACACAGAAGGAACTTGGCTGCTGATCCCAGGAGGAGTGGGATAAATATGCAAATCAGAGACATTCCAAATAAACAATCATTAGCTGGGTTTCATCTGATCAGGCATATCCCCTCTGACCACAGAAATGTGAATTAAGTACAGTTGACCCTTGAACAACACAGATTTGAACTATACTAGTCCACTTATATGAGGATTTTTTTTTCAATTAATATGTACTATAGCACTACATACCATTTCGGTCCTTTATTGACCCATCTTTGCATGAAATGTTCCCTTGGTATCTCAAATTTTCTTGAAGAGATCTCTAGTCTTTCCCATTCTGTTCTTCTCCTCTATTTCTTTGCATTGATCACTGAGGAAGGCTTCCTTATCTCTTCTTGCTATTCTTTGGAACTCTGCATTCAGATGCTTATCTTTCCTTTTCTCCTTTGCTTTTCACTTCTCTTCTTTTCACAGCTATTTTTAAGGCCTCCCCAGATAGTCATTTTGCTTTTTTGCATTTCTTTTCCATGGAGATGGTCTTCATTACTGTCTCCTGTACAATATCACGAACCTCAGTCCATAGTTCATCAGGCACTCTATCTATCAGATCTAGGCCCTTCAATCTGTTTCTCACTTTCACTGTATAATCATAAGGGATTTGATTTAGGTCATACCTGAATGGTCTAGTGGTTTTCCCTACTTTCTTCAATTTAAGTCTTAATTTGGCAATAAGGAGTTCATGATCTGAGCCATAGTCAGCTCCCGGTCTTGTTTTTGCTGACTGTGTAGAGCTTGTCCATCTTTGGCTGCAAAGAATATAATCAATCTGATTTCGGTGTTGGGAATCTGGTGATGTCCATGTGTAGAGTCTTCTCTTGTGTTGTTGGACCTCATGCGAAGAGTTGACTCATTGGAAAAGACTCTGATGCTGGGAGGGATTGGGGGCAGGAGGAAAAGGGGATGACAGAGGATGAGATGGCTGGATGGAATCACTGACTCCATGGACGTGAGTCTGAGTGAACTCCGGGTGTTGGTGATGGACAGGGAGGCCTGGCGTGCTGCGATTCATGGGGTCGCAAAGAGTCAGGCATGACTGAATGACTGAACTGAACTGAATAGCACTACATGATCCACAGTTGGTTGAATCAGTAAATGAATCAGAACTATGGATAAGGAGGGAGGGCTAACTGTAAATTTACACACAGATTTTTGACCTGAGTTGGGGGTATGTCAGCATCTCTAGCCCCTATGTTGTCTAAGGGTCAACTGTAAATGTTTATTATGTTGAATACCATTGAGATTTTATGATTATTTGATGCATATCATTGTTTTAACCTGTATGAGTGTTGACTCATACAATAAGGTGGTATTATTATCCCCATTTAATAGTGGAGGAAATTGGAACATAGAATAATGATTTTTAAGGAATCACACTACTAAAGAAGCACTGAGCAGGAATTTGAACCAAAACAATTTAGCTCCAGTACAGTAAAGACCAGGAAATTAGTGCATAATATTTGGATTCTTTTCTTACAACAAACTCAAAATCTACCACAGATATGTTTAGAGGTTTTGTTTATTTTTCTTTTTAAACACTTGTGCTGATTAAAAAGAAATTCCCCAAAGCATATTGATAACAAAGACTGATGTCACAGGATTAGCAGTAAAGTGAAAATATGGACATATTTTAATATGAAATTAATATAGGCATATTATTAAAATAATTACTAAATACTGTATTACTGTTTTAGTATTAAATAGTCCCCAGTTTCGCTACTATTTTCTACTCCTATTCTATCCAATCAGTTCCATCTCTCCTTCTGTTAAAACTGACAAGTGTTTAAAATTTTTTTTCTGTAATATTAGAAGATGATTTCTTAAAAGTGCTTTTTTGAGTCTACGGGATGACATTTCCTTTAATTAGTACTCTGTTTTCTTTCCAGACCTTCACTATTTCTTTTTCTGTATTCTTTGTCTTTGAATGAAGCAAGAAATATACATACTCAGAGCCTGTAGATTGTTCTTGGACACCCTCTAATATTTAGTTGGGTGAAGATTGAGTCTCTCTGATCTAAGGCAGAAGAAATGTTTATACTCTATAATTTTCAGCATAATTCCAATTTTTTAGCAGTTATTCATTTAAGTGAATCTTTTGTTTTGAGATAAAATTATCTTCTTTCTCTCCAGCCTTATTCTTTTGACTTGTGATCTAATGGGTGTAACACACATAACATACACACATACATACACATTTTCTGCTCCTATTGTTTCCGTAATTTTTTGGAATTTTATTCCAAAAGAGATTCTAAATACTAGTTCTGATTCTGCTCTGGAGCAGTGATTATATTTTTGTTTCTGAAAGCATTTAGAAATTTGATCAGGGAGATATTTGTCAGCTCTACAAAATCATCACTTTTATAGCTGAGGCATGGTTAAATCCATACTTCTGATTAAAGTGAAGCTTCTGTAGCTAAATCAGAAGGCAGAAAATGATTAAGAAACAAAGTGACCTCTAACCTTTTTTTTTTTTCTTCCTGGAAATTTCTGTTTTTAAATGTAGTATGTTGCCAGGAGGTAAAACCAGAATATGGCCTTAACAGTATATTTATACTTAACTCATGGGTAGAATTATTGCCTTCCAGATATTGGAGTAGAATTTTCTTAAAGTTTAAATTTTTATTTGCTTTCTAGGTAACAAAACAGAGGTTAGTGGAAAGATAGCAGAGTCTTTTTCAGGGGTAAATAGATAGATATCCTGTTAACTGGAGGTCTGAGGTTTTCTTTGAGCTATGCTATCATTTTAGTATTCTACTAATTTTTTTTTTTTCCACTATGACTAACTGTCCTGTTTTCCATGTATGTGGCCCACCAGGCTCTTCTGTCCATGGGATTCTCCAAGAATACTGGAGTGAGTTGCCATTTCTTTCTCCAATGATCTTCCCAATTCAGGGATTAAACCTGCATTTCTTGCTTCTCTTGCATTGACAGGTAGATTCCTTACCACTGCACCACCTATTTTCCATGATCAATAATTATTTTAATTCAGTAATCTCACAATAGTGTTTGCAGAGCAAAAATACCATTGTTAACTTACCTCATTTAAACGCCTTTGGGAGTTTAGAACTGGAAAACCTTAGGAATTTGTAGGTCATCTCCATTTTATAGATGAGGGCTAATAGTTTGCCTAAGACAAACAAAAATTTAGTGTTAAACAAAGGACTAAAACTTAGGCACTAAATCACTTAACCCAAGATACACCTCTTTGGCATATTGATTATACTAAGCTGATTATTTTTAAGAAAAAGCAGACATAGGAAAAACTGAGTTATCCTTTTATAAGAAATATTTACATTTATCAGGGAAATATCCATTTATAAGGATGTCTCCCTCCCTGAACCAGGAAGAGAAGGATAATCAAATCTCTAGAAACCGTTATCAGTTGAGAAGAGAATGACTTAAAACTGCATAAAAACCATATCCTTGTTACCATGCTTTTCCTAGTCACTTTCTATAACTGACGCCCCACCCTCAACATCTTTTTATTTTCAGTTCAGTTCAGTTCAGTTCATTTCAGTCGCTCAGTCGTGTCCGACTCTTTGTGACCCCATGAATCGCAGCACGCCAAGCCTTCCTGTTCATCACTGTCTCCTGGAGTTCACTCAGACTCACATCCATTGATTCAGTGATGCCATCCAGCCATCTCATCCTTGGTCATCCCCTTCTCCTCCTGCCCGCAATCCCTCCCAGCATCAGAGTCTTTTCCAATGAGTCAACTCTTCCCATGAAGTGGCTAAAGTACTGGAGCTTCAGCTTTAGCATCATTCCTTTCAAAGAAATCCCAGGGTTGATCTCCTTCAGAATGGACTGGTTGGATCTCCTTGCAGTCCAAGGGACTCTCAAGAGTCTTCTCCAACACCACAGTTCAAAAGCATCAATTATTCAGCGCTCAGCCTTCTTCACAGTCCAACTCTCACATCCATACATGACCACAGGAAAAACCATAGCCTTGACTAGACAGACCTTAGTTGGCAAAGTAATGTCTCTGCTTTTGAATATGCCATCTAGGTTGGTCATAACTTTCCTTCCAAGGAGTAAGTGTCTTTTAATTTCATGGCTGCAATCACCATCTGCAGTGATTTTGGAACCCAGAAAAATAAAGTCTGACACTGTTTCCACTATTTCTCCATCTATTTCCCATGAAGTGATGGGACCAGATGCCATGATCTTCGTTTTCTGAATGTTGAGCTTTAAGCCAAGTTTTTTGCTCTCCTCTTTCACTTTCATCAAGAGGCTTTTTATTTCCTCTTCACTTTCTGCCATAAAGGTGGTATCATCTGCATATCTGAGGTTAATGATATTTCTCCCGGCAATCTTGATTCCAGCTTGTGTTTCTTCCAGTCCAGCGTTTCTCGTTATGTACTCTGTATAGAAGTTAAATAAGCAGGGTGACAATATACAGCCTTGATGTACTCCTTTTCCTATTTGGAACCAGTCTGTTGTTCCATGTCCAGTTCTAACTGTTGCTTCCTGACCTGCATACAGATTTATCAACAGGCAGGTTAGGTGGTCTGGTATTCCCATCTCTTTCAGAATTTTCCACAGTTTATTGTGATCCACACACTGAAAGGCTTTGGCATAGTCAATAAAACAGAAATAGATGTTTTCTGGAACTCTCTTGCTTTTTTGATGATCCAGTGGATGTTGGCAATTTGATCTCTGGTTCCTCTGCCTTTTCTAAAACCAGCTTGAACATCAGGGAGTTCATGGTTCACGTATTGCTGAAGCCTGGCTTGGAGATTTTTGAGCATTACTTTACTAGCATGTGAGATGAGTGCAATTGTGTGGTAGTTTCAGCTTTCTTTGGCATTGCCTTTCTTTGGGGTTGGAATGAAAACTGACCTTTTCCAGTCCTGTGGCTCCTGCTGAGTTTTCCAAATTTGCTGGCATATTGAGTGCAGCACTTTCACAGCATCATCTTTCAGGATTTGAAACAGCTCAACTGGAATTCCATCACCTCCACTAGCTTTGTTCGTAGTGATGCTTTCTAAGGCCCACTTGACTTCACATTCCAAGATGTCTGGCTCTAGATTAGTGATCACATCATCATGGTTATCTGGGTCATGAAGATCTTTTTAGTACAGTTCTTCCGTGTATTCTTGCCACCTCTTCCTAATATCTTCTCCTTCTGTTAGGTCCAGACCATTTCTGTCCTTTATCGAGCCCATCTTTACATGAAATCTTCCCTTGGTATCTCTAATTTTCTTGAAGAGATCTCTAGTCTTTCCCATTCTGTTGTTTTCCTCTATTTCTTTGCATTGATCGCTGAAGAAGGCTTTCTTATCTCTTGCTATTCTCTGGAACTCTGCATTCAGATGCTTATATCTTTCCTTTTCTCCTTGGCTTTTCACCTCTCTTCTTTTCACAGCTATTTGTAAGGCCTCCCCAGACAGCCATTTTGCTTTTTTGCATTTCTTTTCCATGGGGATGATCTTGATCCTTGTCTCCTGTAGCATAAGATATTCAGATAATGACTGGCTATTTCAAGACAGTTACTCAGTGTTTCTGAGTATCTCCAAGGGATACAGGGGGTATGTGTGCATGCTGTGCTAAGTTGCTTCAGTCGCATCTGACTCTTTGTGACCCTATGGACTATAGTCCGCCAGGCTCCTCTGACCATGGGATTCTCCAGGCAAGAATACTGGAGTGGGTTGTGATACCCTCCTCAAGGGGAGCTTCCTGACCCAGGGATCAAACCTGTGTCTCTATATATTATTAAACTTTTGTTGTTGTTGTTAGTGTTTCTTATATCAATATAATTATTATTTCAATTTAAGTATTGAAACCAAGCAGGATCCTGTGGAGCCCTCCCAGTTATAAATCCTTCTTCCACCCCCTGGTTCTTGTCTGTAAGAAATATGTTTTATTCAGCCTCTTAGACCTTTTCTGAGTTCCAAAGGGCAGACTCAAACAATCGCTAATTAGGTAAGTGAGGAAATGCAGAAATAAAGGAGGAACAGTCTTGAAACAATATTGCAGTGTCGGGGGGGAAGGTCCTGGCTCTTCCTGAATAAATATACATAACAATATCTTTGAGTTCTTTCACAGAAAATAAGGTTCCCTCTCAGGTGGAGAATGGTAACCTCAGTCTAAGCACAAGATTCCTGGAATACCACCACCCCTTTACCTCATCACCAATTAACCAGAAGAAAGTCCCACACCCAGGAGCCCTTACTCCAAATTTTGCCTATAAAAACTTCTTACCCGAAACCATCAGGGAACTTAGGTTTCTTTGTGCACGAGCCACTTGGTCAGCTTCTTGGCCCTGCAGTGAACTCATCTCTGCTCCAAACTTGAAGGTTTCAATTTGTTTGGCTTCACTGTGTATTGGGTACACAAACTTGCATTTGGTAGCAAGACCAGCCAAAGAACCTAGAAATGTAAGAGGAAAATTGTTCTGCCTATACAGTTTCAGCAAAAGCAAGAGTAAGAACTGAATCATTTGAAAAGACCCTGATGCTGGGAAAGATTGAAGGCAGGAGGAGAAAGAGATGACAGAGGATGAGATGGTTGGATGGCATCATTGATTCAATGGACATGAGTTTGAGTAAACTCCAGGAGTTGGTGATGGACAGGGAAGCCTTGTGTGGTGCAGTCCATGGTGTCTCAAAGAGTAGGACATGACTGAGCGACTGAACGGAGCTGAAATGAATACAGTTTCAATGGCCACAAAAGGATCATAAACCAGTGAAACCAGCTGGACACTGGACCAGCTGGACAAGGATGCTGCAGCTGAGATCCAGGGACCTTTGTCAAAAACTGGCAGAAGGTAAGAATCTTACCATGTCAGTCTCCTGAATCTCTGCTGGCAGGGTTTGAAAGGTAGTGAGAATGGTGAGAGTCTTTTCTTTTACCAAATTTAGATTAGCAAGAGAAAATATTTAAGTGAGATCTTTTTCATTAGGTATAGCAACTTTGGTAAAAAGTTGTTATGAGTACTTTTGTTTTCTATTAATACTTTTCCTCTCAGAAAAAGTTTTATTATTTTCTTTTTTCTCTGCCATCTTATTTCATGTACTGAGAGCTTGGCTTTATGATTAGTGAGAATATTCTCTCCTGTCTCCAACACACCAGCATGGATCTGGCAGACAGCAAAATGGTCTGTGGATCTGATAAGTCAGATACTCAGAAGCAAACAGTACCATCATGGCCTGGGACAGCATCTCTCTTTGGGGAGTTTGTCATGAAAGAGTTTCACTCCATAAGAGTCCTTTGTTATCTCAACCTTCATCACCAAGTACTGCAAAAATCCCATTCCAGGGATCTGTAATAGCTTAGTGTTACAGATTACTGGGTTTATAACCAGAGGCATCTCACATTAGTATGGGAAACTAGAGACCCTATTTTCACTATACCATTCTCACTACCTGTAGAATAAAGGCCTTTTACTTTCTTAGACTATCCATATTGAAGTGGACAAAGAATGTTCAAACTACCGCACAGTTGCACTCATCTCACAAACTAGCAAAGTAATGCTCCAAATTCTCCAAGCCAGCCTTCAACATTATGTGAACCATGAAATTCCAGACGTTAAATCTGGATTTAGAAAAGGTAGAGGAACCAGACATCAAATCGTCAACATCCGTTGGATTAGTGAAAAAGCAACAGAGTTCCAGAAAAACATCGACTTCTGCTTTATTGACTACACCAAAGCCTTTGACTGTGTGGATCACAAAAAATGTGGAAAATTCTTAAAGAGACAGGAATAACAGACCACCTTACTTGCCTCCTGAGAAATCTGTATGCAAGTCATGAAGCAACAGCTAGAAGCAGACATGGAACAACAGACTGGTTCCAAATTGGGAAAAGAGTACGTCAAGGCTGTGTATTGTCACCCTGCTTATTTAACTTATATCTAGAGTATATCATGAGAAATGCTAGGCTGGATGAAGCATAAGTTGGAATCAAGATTTCTGGGAGAAATAGCAATAACCTCAGATAAGTAGATGACACCACTCTTATGGCAGAAAGTGAAAGAAAAAATAAAGAGCCTCTTGATGAAAGTGAAAGAAGAGAGTGAAAAAGCTGGCTTAAAACTCAACATTCAAAAAATAAAGATCCTGGCATCCAGTCCCATCACTTCATGGCAAGTAGAAGGGGAAACAATGAAAACAGTGGGAGACTTTCTTTTTGGGGGCTCCAAAATCACTGTGGATGGTGGTTGCAGCCATGAAATTAAAAGACACTTGCTCCTTGAAAGAAAAGCTCTGACCAACCTAGACAGCATGTTAAAAAGCAGAGACATTACTTTGCCAACAGAGGTCCGTCTTGTCAAAGCTGTGATTTTTCCAGTAGTCATGTATGGATGTGAGTTGGACCATAAAGAAAGCTGAGTGCTTTAGAATTGTTGCTCTTGAACTGTGGTGTTGGAAAGACTCTTGAGAGTCCCTTGGATTGCAAGGAGATCTACCCAGTGAATCCTAAAGGAAATCAGTCCTGCATATTCACTGGAAGGACTGATGTTGAAGTTGAAACTCCAATACTTTGGCCATCTGATGAGAAGAAGTGACTTATTCGAGTAGACTTTGATGCTGGGAAAGATTGATGGCAGGAGAAGGGGACGAGAGAGGATGAGATGTTAGAAGGCATCAGTGGCTCCATGGACTTAAATTTGAGCAATCTCCGGGAGTTGCTGATGGACAGAGAAGTCTGGCGGTGCTGCAGTCCATGGGGTCACAAAGAGTCAGACTCGACTGAGTGACTTAACTGAACTGATGAAAGTAACTAATTTAAGGGCCAGGTCTTTAGTTTTGAGTGCTGCAGAGTGAAAAATTTCAGACTGATACAAAACCCACAGCTCACTACCCAGGTCATTTTAAATGCTGTGATTAAAGAGCCCTCCTTCACATAGGCTCTTTAATTACCCTATATAATCTTACAGTTCCAAAACTGGAAAACAGTTCAGAAGGCCTTATCTATTTCTGTTTTCAGCTTCCCCTCAAGGGTCTTAAGATGCTAAAAAAAAAAAAAAAAAAAAAGGTTAATTAACAGGATAATGGGAATAAGCCAAGGGGAGAATCAAGGGACTCTTCTTGACAAGGTGGAATTTTTCTTAACAATTACTGCTGCTGTTGCTGCTGCTAAGTCGCTTCAGTCGTGTCTGACTCTGGGCGACCCTATAGCTGGCAGCCCACCCGGCTCTGCCATCCCTGGGATTCTCTAGGCAAGAACATTGGAATGGGTTGCCATTTCCTTCTCTAATGCATGAAAGTGAAAAGTGGAAGTGAAGCCGCTCAGTTGTGTCTGACTCCCAGCGACCCCATGGACTGCAGCCCACCAGGCTCCTCCATCCATGGGATTTTCCAAGCAAGAGTACTGGAGTGGGGTACCATTGCCTTCTCCTAACAGTTACTAATGTTACCTAACTCAAGTATGGCTGCTCAAACAAATCAGTCTTAATTTGTCTCTCTTTGGTAGCAATGAGAGTGATTGAACAGAGAAATTATGTTTCAGCAGAAACTATAATACCCATTTGTAGGTGTTAGATTTCAGTGCTGTTCATTGTCTTTGAGATTTCATTATTTACTTTTAAACTGGGCTGTACCCCAGTTTCTAGATTCTAGTTTCCTCTAAATATCTGGTTTTGACTCTCCAAACTAATGTTTCCAATTTTATCCCATTCTTTTGACTTGGAATCACTAAAAACAAAAATTGCCCTTTTATTCCCTACAGCCCTGCAAACTGAAGCTATAAGACTTGATACAAACTTCAGAGAAATTATCACAACAGCTCATATTTAGATAATCCTTGTACCTGTTGCTGTATGGTCCAGAAGTACCAATTTACCTGATAACATCATCGGAGACATTCAAACTCCAAACCTGGAAAATCCATTTTGGAGGCAATCCATCCAGATTGCCACTGTCTGCCCTCTCTTTATCTGAAGATGCTTCAGGCCTGGCATCTAGAACTCTTCTTTCAACTGGTAGTTCTCAGGACTCATAACTTCACAAAACTCACAGCCTTCAACATCTCTGTCTTTAGCTGAAGATGGCATTAGCCATATCAGTTTTACTCGGTATCTTCAATGGGTAAAGAAGATATTCATGTTATTAAACTTTTGTTTTTCTTCTATTAATCTGTCTTATATCACATGATTTTTTGTTGGCCAAGTAAATTATACTGGACACTAATTGTGAAAAAATATGGAGTTTGAATTGTAGGGAGGAAACTCAAATGATGAGCATATGTGTATATATATATGTATATGTGTGTGTATATATATATATATATAAATTTATATAATGACAGGATGTTAAATATCATCTCACCTAGTACTAACAACTACCTTGCAGAATGTAATATTTCCCCTAATTGAAAGGCAAGAAAAATACTCAACTGAAGCATTCACTCATTTGTTCAAGGTCACACAACCAGTAAATTCAGAGCCTTCATTTTAATTCAAACTTGGAGAGTGTATTGAATCGCACTTCCTATTTTTATACACTGTTTACTTTGTCAAATTACTCATAAGCCTGGCATCTTAGCTTCTGCATTTTTTAAAAGAAAAAAAAGAAGATGAAAAAAGTTATTACCTATCTGATAAAATTGGTCTAAGGATGAAATTGGAGAATGAATGTGGAAATGCTTTGAAAATCGTATTATGCAATACTATTAGATATTATTTATATCCTCTTAAAGTAGTCATCATCACCAGGTTTTACCATCACATTTAACACTTAAATGCAGTCAAGCATGACAGAGTTAGGTCTGACAAGGGAGATAACAGCAAGCTAAAGTGAATGCTGCCTAATCCCTATCCACTCATCCATGGTTGCTGTGAAATGATAATACTCCTCCAAATTTTCAACCTTAGTTCACTAGCATCAAAAGTCCGATGAAAGAGTGAAGCTGTTCAGCCTCAAGCAGCATTTATCTGCAGAGGTCCATATCTTTCAGCTTACAAAGTTGTAAAAACAACTTGCCAAGATGAAAGACGTGAAAATATTTCCTTATGTTTAGAGCAGGTTATCCTACACTGCAGACGCACTGACTTTGCCCATGCTGATAGGACACCTACTGGCCACTCTTAAGTGTGAAAAATGGAGATTTTGCCAAGTTAGGATGGGAGGTTAAAACAGTTTGTCTTTACCAAAGGGACATTTTTTAAAAGTAAAAATGTTGTCGGAATTATTTTGTTGACTTCATGTATAGTTTCTCATCTTGATTTCCATGTATTTGTAATGTGTGTACTTTAAAATAATTGTCATTTTTGAAGAAAGGTATCTGCTTATATATTGCAAGTACGTTTAAACATGTGGTTGAAAAATTCTGTTGAGTGAGGGAATTTTTTAGGGATACAAATGAGTCTCACATACTCTCAAATATGTTTAAAATAATAAGATAAAAATAGAAATATTAAAATAATATTTAGACTAGATTCCATGTTGTATAGCTTGTTGAGAAAACTTGTATAGAGAGAAGGATAAGCATCCTCCTGATAAACAGATAAAAAACTGAGGCTCAGAGAGATTTCATGTTTTCTTAATGTTACACAATTGAACTCAGCGATGTTCAAACTGGTTTTAGAAAAGGCAGAGGAGCCAGAGATCAAATTGCCAACATCCACTGGATCATGGAAAAAGCAAGAGAGTTCCAGAAAAACAGCTATTTCTGCTTTATTGACTATGCCAAAGCCTTTGACTGTGTGAATCACAATAAACTGTGGAAAATTCTGAAAGAGATGGGAATATCAGACCACCTAACCTGCCTGTTGATAAATCTGTATGCAGATCAGGAAGCAACAGTTAGAACTGGACATGGAACAACAGACTGGTTCCAAATAGGGCAAGGAGTACGTCAAGGCTGTATATTGTCACCCTGCTTATTTAACTTCTATGCAGAGTACATCATGAGGAAGTCTGGACTGGAAGAAACACAAGCGGGAATCACGGTTGCCGGGAAAAATATCAATAACCTCAGATATGCAGATGACACCACCCTTATGGCAGAAAATAAAGAGGAGCTAAAAAGCCTCTTGATGAAAGTGAAAGAGGAGAGCGAAAAACTTGGCTTAAAGCTCAACATTCAGAAAACTAAGATCATGGCATCCGGTCCCATCACTTCATGGGAAATAGATGGGGAAACAGTAGAAACAATGTCAGATTTTATGTTTTTGGCCTCCAAAATCACTGCAGATGGTGACTGCAGCCATGAAATTAAAAGACGCTTACTCCTTGGAAGAAAAATTATGACCAACCTAGATGGTATATTCAAAAGCAGAGACATTACTTTGCCGACTAAGGTCTGTCTAGTCAAGGCTATGGTTTTTCCTGTGGTTATGTATGGATGTGAGAGTTGGACTGTGAAGAAGGCTGAGCACTGAAGAATTGATGCTTTTGAACGGTGGTGTTGGAGAAGACTCTTGAGAGTCCCTTGGACTGCAAGGAGATCCAACCAGTCCATTCTGAAGGAGATCAACCCTGGGATTTCTTTGGAAGGAATGATGCTAAAGCTGAAGCTCCAGTACTTTGGCCACCAGATGTGAAGTGTTGACTCATTGGAAAAGACTCTGATGCTGGAAGGGATTGGGGGCAGGAGGAGAAGGGGATGACCAAGGATGAGATGTCTGATGGCATCACTGACTCGATGGACGTGAGTCTGTGTGAACTCCGGGAGATGGTGGTGGACAGGGAGGCTTGGCGTGCTGCGATTCATGGGGTTGCAAAGAGTCGGACACGACTGAGCGACTGAACTGAACTGAACTGAACTGAAAGTTAGGATTCAAATATATATAAGGAAATAACAGGGAAGAATTTTATATTTTGGCATATTCAGAGAATCTT
This sequence comes from Budorcas taxicolor, assembly GCF_023091745.1. Taxonomy (NCBI): domain Eukaryota; kingdom Metazoa; phylum Chordata; class Mammalia; order Artiodactyla; family Bovidae; genus Budorcas; species Budorcas taxicolor. Next base: position 96,082,613 of record NC_068917.1, on the reverse strand, counting down.
TATTTAAATGGATTTATTGGGAAGTTAGACATTTCATACAACCAAATCCCAGATAAGGAATTTTTATTCCTTTTGTATCTCTCCCACTTAACTCTTTAGTTTTAGCACTTAGAAGAAAGTGTACTAGAGATGAATTTAATATTTACTTTCTCTTTTCCTTGATAACTCATTATCATTTAGGTCAGTGGACTTCAATTCAAAAATGCCTTTAGAATTATATAGCAAGTGGACTGTTTGCCCCTACAATAAATGGTCTGCTGTATATTTGTATTGAGCAGAATTAATTTTTCTGCTTCTAAATTATTAATTGTTGTTTGCTTTCCCTCATATCTATTTAGGAAGTAACATTCCTCCATCCTTTTATCACCAATCTCAATCTTTCTACTTTGCTATTGTAGGGGAGAAAAAAAAAGTTCCCTCTTCAAGATTCTTGGCTGAGAATAGATTCGCAGGAAAAAAACAAACTGAAATTTAATAACATGTATACCTCCTGTATACATGGGTCATATCCAGGAAAACAAAGTAACTCCACGAAATGGTTCAATCCACCATCTTAAAATATTATCTCCTGCTAAAGACAAAATATCAGAGAAGGCAATGGCACCCCACTCCAGTACTTTTGCCTGGAAAATCCCATGGACGGGGGAGCCTGGTAGGCTGCAGTCCATAGGCTCGCGAACAGTTGGACAAGACTGAGCGACTTCTTTCACTTTTCACTTTTATGCATTGGAGAAGGAAATGGCAACCCACTCCAGTGTTCTTGCCTGGAGAATCCCAGGGACAGGGGAGCCTGGTGGTCTGCCATCTATGGGGTCACACAGAGTCGGACACGACTGAAGTGAGTTAGCAGCAAAGACAAAATATATTGGAGAGGTGGATTGGAGCAAGTTACAGGAGGTTTTCAGGAAAAGCATGGTAAATAAGGACATGTTGCTATTATGCAAATTTAAGTTATTGCCTTCTCTGTTTATAACAGTCAAGAGATTTAGTCACCCTTCACTCTTACAAACAGGGAATTTCCCTGATAAATGTAAATTTCTCTTACAAAAAAATGTAAATTTCTCTTCAGATTGATTTTCAGAACTTCTTCTATATCTTATGTTTCTTAAAAATTGTTGTTGTTGTTGTTTAATCACCAAGTCATGTCCGACTCTTTGCGACCCCAGGGACTGTAGCCCTTCAGGCTCCTCTGGCCATGGGATTTTCCTGGCAAGAATACTAGAGTGGGTTTCCATGCCCTCTGTCAGGGAATATTCCTGACCTAGGGATTGAACCTGGTCTCCATGTCTCCTCCATTGGCAGGTGGGTTCTTTACCACTAGTGCCACCTGGGAAGACCTTGCACACACCCTAATCTTGTCAGCAACTCCACCCTTTTGAAACTGCAGAAGAAAGAATACAAGACTGATACTCCTGTCTGACTATGCAATTTCTCTCTATTCACTGGGGAAGGTGGCACAGTTCTTGAGGCGCTAGGCTACTGTATTCCTCCTTTGCCTGGAAAAGTAATAGAGCCACTCTTTCTTTCTCTTCCTTCACTCAGTCTCTGTATTTCTATTTGGCATTGGTGCACAGATTTTGGCAACATCTCCTGCATGGGCAGGCAGCTTCTTTACCATTGAGCCACAGTTAGCCCTAAATAATCCTTATGCCAAACAGGCATACTTGTGGATTCCCCTTCACTGTTCATTGTAAAAGTAAAGGCAAAGTAAAGGCAACTTACTTAAAGTTGAGAATTTCCTTGAGTTAAAATCCACAAAATTTAATGAAAAAAAATTGCTAACATTGTAACTAAAGAGTTTGTTTAAATTTTGTTTAAATTCCATGTTTTCAGTTATATTTTGAGAGGTTATAATATATGCAGATTTACTAAAACTTCCTAATAATGACATGCTATTGGTTCTCAATTGAGAATTTATTTCATAATATATTCATGATATGCTATGAATAATTTTTACTAGCCCTCTTTGTGTTTTGTTTTGTTTTGTTTTGCCACAACACAAAGCTTGCTTAGTTCCTGAACCAGGGATTGAACCCAGGCCCTCCAGCAGTGACAGCACGCAGTCCTAACCACTGGATTGCCAAGGAATTCTGTGGACCAACTCTGCTTAATTTTTTTCCACATTTTTCTTTTTTGGACTCTTGTACAAATCACTTTTCATTATGTTTGCACAAAGCATGGAATTTCAATACAAAGATGTACCAAATAGAGACACTGGAGAACTGGAGTTCAAAGGTGATTCTCTGAATAATAAAATAGGAGTGATAAAAGGAATGGAAGAGAAGTCATTGTGGCCACCAGGGTAAGGCCTAATTATTTTTGCCCTAGGCAAAAGAGAAAAGGGTTCCTGGGATTTTTTTTTTCCCTCTACATTTGGTACCTTTGATGTAAACAGATTCCAGTGAAAACTGGCCACCCCCTTTCAGCCCAATGGAAATGCCTTAGGGTCTGTGGAGGGGAGGGGTGAGCTGGTCATCAGGTAAGAACTGAATTTCAGGTGTTTTCTCTGACTTGACACTAAATTAAGCCTAGAAAACATTAGTAAAATGGACATAGGTGAGAGTGGTGGCAAATTCTAATGTGTGCACAGGTACTACATTTTCAAGGGTAGAAGATAAAGAAGCCTTTTAAGAAAATGTTTGGTATGTCTCTGACTCTGAGGGCAGTTGGGGGACAGCTTACTTGCTCACTTTTTTACTTTCTTACATCAATCTTGACCCAGAATTCAGTCTCTTCACTGGTTTTCACAAGATAACCTCTTATTCAATAGAATTTCATGACTTTCTTAAACTTAACTAAAGAACCAGATGGATGTTCAGAAAAAAACTGTACCAAGAAAGAGTTTCCTTTCTTTTTCACTCTTACCTTCTCCATTCCTCCTGTAATTTCATAATGTAGAAGAATTTTCTGTATTAATGTTTTGGTGCTGGCTACTGTGTCTACCTAAGAAAGCCTTTTAAGACATTTTTCATAATATGAATTATATTAGCTATTAAAATGCATGAATGGTTTAGTAGACTTTGTTGTTACATACTCACATGAAATTCCTTTTACTTTTTAATTATGAAAATTTCCAAGCATATGGGAATAAATAGCACTTTACCCAGCTTTAAAAGCTATCAAAATTTTTCTACACATATTTTACTTATTTCTCCCTCTTTTTTCTATCACTGGGATGTATCAAAATACTTTATTTTTAAATTGTTCAGTCTGAAAAAAAAGGACAGTTTGAAAATCCATAGTGCTTTATCATATTTTACTTATTAACAAAAAGTGTTCAGTGATATTTTATAACCAATACATATTCCAAGTTCTCTAGTTGTTTAAAAATATTTCTTTTTCATAAAAATTTAGCATACTCTCCAAGTCCACTATATCTTCTAACATGTTCCTGCTTTATATATGAAAAATTTAATAGTTTTTTTTTTTCTAGTTTAATATATTTGGGGTAAATCTACTGAAAGCAAAAATCAAATAGAAGAGGAATGTTGCAGATCTCAGGGAAAGAGCCAATTGTGAAGAATGAGGGTGAGAAAGAGGAGGCATATCTCAGCAAGTACAGCAACAAAATACAATTTTTAAAGCAGAGAGCATTGCCTTAGGACCTGTGCAAATTTCACTGTAGGCTATTTTTCAAAACTTAGACCTTTTCTGAAATTTTCTTAGTTCGTTTTAACTTTGGGGTTACTGTTTTCATCTTTTTTTTATGACCACATTTCCTAGATGTGTGCTGCTCATCTCTTGGGATATCATTTATTTCAAAATGAATTTTATGTTTTGAAAGTGCATATTTGTTTGATAATTCTAGGGTCTTTGACAGCTAAACTGCTCTCTCATTGCTTGAATTCCTCACAATCTCCTTCCTGATTCTCCTTATTCTTTTTGTTTAGCCCACACTTGGGTTTCTAAAGGCTTTTTCCAAGTGTTCCCAGTTCTCAGATTCCCACTCAATGCATGATCTCCTGTAGACCAGAATATAGCAATTTACCAAGGCCCCTCCCCTTTTCTGCTTCTCACTGTTCTAAATACTGTCCAGTTGCTCATGATGTTGGGGAGTACTAATCATATTTATCCATATTTTGAGCTGGTGAGGATTACTTTCTTACCTAATTCTGTTTAAGATGTCCATATATTTGTTTTGATTTTATTTCACTATTTTCTCTATTTTTAAAGACAGGTTTTTAGGGAGATAGAGGATAGAAAGAAAGAAATAGATGATTGATAGATAGATAGGATGAATGTCATGTCTTTTGCCACTGGAAGAAGTATCTGTATACAAGTGATAAAAATTCGTTACACTTTGAGTGCACTAAGTTGTCATTTCTGAAGTTAAATTGATTATATTCTTTGCAGCCAAAGATGGAGCAGTTCTATACAATCAGCAAAAACAAGACCAGGAGCTGACTGTGGCTCAGATCATGAACTCCTTATTGCAAAATTCAGACTGAAATTGAAGAAAGTAGGGAAAACCAATAGGTCATTCAGGTAAGACCTAAATCAAATCCCTTACAATTATACAATGGAAGTGAAAAATAGATTTAAGGAACTAGAGCTGACAGACAGAGTGCCTGATGAACTATGGATGGAGGTTCGTGACATTGTACAGGAGACAGAAATCAAGACCATCACCAAGAAAAAGAAATGCAAAAAAGCAAAATGGCTATCTGAGGAGGCCTTACAAATAGGTATGAAAAGAAGAAAAGCAAAAGGCAAAGGAGAAAAGGAAAGATAAACCCATTTGAGTACAGAGTTCCAAAGAATAGCAAGGAGAGATAAGAAAACCTTCCCCAGTGAACAATGAAAAGAAATAGAGGGAAATAATAGAATGGGAAAGACTAGTAATCTCTTCAAGAAAATTAGAGATATCAAGGAACATTTCATGCAAACATGGGCTCAATAAAGGACAGAAATAATATGGACCTAACAGAAGCAGAGGATATTAAGAAGAGGTGGCAAGAATATACAGAAGAACTATACAAAATAGACCTTTATGACCCACATAATCATGATGGTGTGATCACACACCTAGAGCCAGACATCCTGGAATGTGAAGTCAAGTGGGCCTTAGGAAGGATCACTATGAACAAAGTTGGTGGAGGTGATGGAATTTCAGTTGAGCTATTTCAAATCTTAAAGGCTGATGCTGTGAAAGTGCTTCACTCAATATGCCAGCAAATTTGGAAAAGCCAGCAATGGCCACAGGACTGGAAAATGTCAGTTTTCATTCCAATCCCAAAGAAAGGCCATGCCAAAGAATGTGCAGACTACCCCACAATTGTACTCATCTCACATGCTAGTAAAGTAATGCTCAAAATTCTCCAAGCCAGGCTTCAACAATACATGAACCATGAACTTCCAGATGTTTAAGATGGTTTTAGAAAAGGCAGAGGTACCAGAGATCAAATTGCCAACATCTGCTTGATTATCGAAAAAGCGAGAGTGTTCCAGAAAAACATCTATTTCTGCTTTATTGACTATACTAAAGCCTTTGATTGTGTGGATCACAGTAAACTGTGGAAAATTCTGAATGAGATGGGAATACCAGAGCACCTGACCTGCCTCTTGAGAAACCTGTATGCAGGTCAAGAAGCAACAGTTAGAACTGGACATGGAACAACAGACTGGTTCCAAATAGGAAAAGGAGTACATCAAGGCTGTATATTGTCACCCTTCTTATTTAACTTATATGTAGAGTACATCATGAGAAACACTGGGCTGGAGGAAGCACAAGCTAGAATCAAGATTGCTGGGAGAAATATCAATAACCTCAGATATGCAGATGACACCACCCTTATGGCAGAAAGTGAAGAGGAGATAAAAAGCCTCTTGATGAAAGTAAAAGAGGAGAGTGAAAAAGTTGGCTTAAAGCTCAACATTCAGAAAACGAAGATCATGGCATCTGGTCCCATCACTTCATGGGAAATAGATACGGAAACAGTGGAAACAGTGTCAAACTTTATTTTTTGGGGCTCCAAAATCACTGCGGACGGTGATTGCAGCCATGAAATACAAAGACGCTTACTCCTTGGAAGGAAATTTATGACCAACCTAGATAGCATATTGAAAAATAGAGATATTACTTCGCCAACAAAGGTCTGTCTATCAAGGCTATGGTTTTTCCAGTGGTCATGTATGGATGTGAGTTTGGACTGTGGAGAAAGGTGAGCACCGAAGAATTGATGCTTTTGAACTGTGGTGTTGGAGAAGACTCTTGAGAGTCCCTTGGACTGCGAAGAAATCCAACCAGGCCATGCTAAAGGAGATCAGTCCTGGGTTTTCATCGAAACGACTGATGCTGAAGCTGAAACTCTAATACTCTGGCTACCGTATGCGAAGAGTTGACTCACTGGAAGAGACTCTGATGCTGGGAAGTATTGGGGGCAGGATGAGAAGGGAACAACAGAGGATGAGATGGCTGGATGGCATCACTAACTCGATGGACATGAGTTTGAGTGAACTCCGGGAGTTGGTGATGGACAGGGAAACCTGGCGTGCTGTGATTCATGGGGTCGCAAACAATCAGACACGTCGGAGCGACTGAACTGAATGAACTGAGACAGCATATTAAAAAACAGAGATATTACTTTGCCGACAAAGGTCCATCTAGTCAAGGCTATGGTTTTTCCAGTAGTCATATAAGAATGTGAGAGTTGGACTATAAAGAAAGCTGAGTGCCGAATAATTGATGCTTTTGAACCGTGGTCTTGGAGAAGACTCTTGAGAGTCCCTTGGACTGCAAGGAGATCCAACCAGTCCATCCTAAAGGAGATCAGTCCTGGGTGTTCATTGGAAAGACTGATGTTGAAGCTGCAACTCCAATATTTTGGCCACCTGATGTGAAAAGCTGACTCATTTGAAAAGACCCTGATGCTGGGAAATATGTAACACCTATAGATAGCAATGTTTGTTTTTAGGTAAAAGTTATAGTTATGCTTAACAATGTTATTATCACAATATAAATTCTAGATATACAAACACTGAATTTCAGGAATGTCTCTTTTAGAAAGGAATGGGTGGATTACTTTTGTTATACTTCTTAATGTGAGGGTAAAGCTGATAGAAGTTGGGGGCATCTTTTACCTGTAGTGATGGTGCTGGGTCACAGTTTGATCCATATAGTCACAATTGGTGTTCATGTAAGTCCAGTGAAGATAAGATGAAGAGTTTATTGCAACAGAAATTAGGGGAGATAATGAACTGATATGAATATGAAAGAACAGTAGAAAGATTTCTTCTAAAATACGCCCTTAATAAGCTATCTATGAAAGGTAGCTGGCTCTCAAGGACTGTCACCAATTTCTTTTGTGGGATACTAACAGGGAAACATTAGAGAAGGCAATGGCACCCCACTCCAGTACTCTTGCTTGGAAAATCCCATGGACAGAGGAGCCTGGTAGGCTGTAGACCAAGGGGCTGCTAAGAGTCGGAAACAACTGAGCGACTTCAATTTCACTTTTCACTTTCCACTTTCATACACTGGAAAAGGAAATGGCAACCCACTCCAATGTTCTTGCCTGGAGAATCCCAGGGACGGTGGAGCCTGGTGGGCTGCCGACTATTGGGTCGCACAGAGTCAGACACCTGAAGCAATATAGCAGCAGCAGCAGCAAGAGGGAAACATGATTACTTACATTAATGGGATTGAAACAAGGGATTACACATTACTAAAGACAGTTTATGAATGTTTTGCCTAAACATTACTCTCAGTTTGCTACTCAGCCCAGTTGTTTGTTTTTCTACCACATTGGAATATTTATTTTATTTTTTTAACCCCCCAAAATAACTGACAGAATCCAGATTATAAACTGGGCTGTACACCACTGATTAAATGAATGTTATCATGATTTTTCTTAGTTTAGAATGTGTACAGGGAAGGCTGAGTCTGCATGAAAGTGATAGTCAGTGTATTCAGTATACTTCTACATGCTGTACTGGGATGAAGATATTCTCTAGTTTTCAGCATTGGATATTGCAGCAGGATGTTTTGTTCACACAAGGAATTTTATCAGAAAACAAGTGTGTCCACAAACATCAGAAGGCAGCATCCAATAGGGATTCAAATAAGACAGAGAAAAATGTCTCGCTTGTCCAATGAACCAGTCTATTCCTTAAGAGCATCACTTGCTCCTGTATCAGAATGTGGCTTTAACCTGTGGCTGTATAATATCACTACCATATCCTTCATCTAGGGCCAAAGGAAGGCTCAAAGTGGGAAGACACTGCTACTGACTCCCGACCCTATATGTGAAGATATATAAGTTCTCCAGCTGTTGCTCTATGGCTATAAGAATAGTAGAGACTTTATATTAGGAAACTTAATTCACAGATATATTCTTGGGGAAAATGGGTCAAGAGAGAAAAAAAATACCAGCATTAAATTCCTAGGGTTGAGTAATATCCATTTCAAAAGGTGACACTTTTAGGTTTTTGTATTAACAAAAAAAAGTAAGAAATTGAAAGATTATAAAAGGAAAATGAAACTTTACAGGAAGAGTTTATTCAGATGCATAGGCATTACTTCGCTGACAAGCATAAAGACATGAGATGGTATTAAAGATTAAATCGTAGGGCTATAGTGCCAAATGGGCTTTCAAGGTGGTTCAGTGGTGAACAATTCACTTGCCAATACAGGAGATACAGGAGACCTGAATTCGATTCTGGGGTCAAGAAAATCCCCTGGAGAAGGAAACGGCAACTCACTCGAGTATTTCTTGCCTGGAAAATTCCATGGACAGAGGAGCCTGATGGGCTATAGTCCATGGGGTCGCTAAGAGTCGGGCACGGCTGAGCGACTTCACTTTCACTTTTCACTTTCATGCATTGGAGAAGGACATGGCAACCCACTCCAGTGTTCTTGCCTGGAGAATCCCAGGGACAGGGGAGCCTGGTGGGCTGCCGTCTATGGGGTCGCACAGAATTGGACACGACTGAAGCGACTTAGCAGCAGTAGCAGCAGCAGCTACATTTTCTTTAATGAAGGAGATCATATTCAGAAAAAATTGTGAAATCACAGTAGCTAATTGGATTTGTTACCACAATTGAATGCTTAAAGTAAGTTTTCAGTCAGAGACAGGTACTAGAATTGCTACATTTGATTTGGAATGCAATTACTGATTAGGGGTATGGGATCCTGATAATCTCAGCAACTGCCGGGGGATAGTGTCATCTACATAATGCTTGTTATTCCCCCATGAGTACACAGCAAAAGCACACAGTCCTAACTGCTGGTCCACCAGAGAATATCCTAAATGAGTTTCATCTGTACTTACATTCACCAACTATTTCTTGAGCATCTTAAGTACTCTGGTAGGCTTTGGAGAATCCAGTGATAAACAGCTCACTTTCTAGTGGGTAAGACTTTTAAAAAAAAATTGAACTTATAATAGTAAATAGCTTGTTGAACCTACATGCTGGCATATATACACATATGTCCCATTTAACTCTCATACTATTGATTTTGGCTTCATTTCCTGGCCTGTGAATATTATTTCAAATCTTGATTCTGTCATCTACTATATAAGCTCTGTTTCCTCTTCTTTTCTTTGCTCCCATTAACTCATTTTATGTATGGAATTCATAGCTATTTCATTTATATTATCATTGAAGTAAGTGATAAACAATTCAAGAGCATAGCTTTGTGATTTTGTAGTGGAATTTCTTCTCCTCAAATTATAATCAGTAAAATATAGAGAAAATTTATCAAACTGCTTTTATCTTCAGTCTGATCATATACAAATTCATAAAACTAGTATTAATTTCTGGAGACCTATGTGACAATTAAATTGATATTCTATTACTGTATTCAAAGTTCCTGGCACATAATAGGGACTAACTAATTACTTAAGCACCAAACTATGACAAAGGACCTAAGTCATCCTTTCTGATTATTATTCATCTATTGCTCAAACGTCTATTGAATATCAAGTCTATTCCAAATATTTTACCAAAGCCTACAGATGTTACGAACATTAAGATGCATTTTCAAGTTTGTGATTAATTATGAAAGATAAATAATTGAAAAGCTTTCAAGCAAGATATGCATGCATGTGTGCTCAGTCATATCTGACTCTTTGCAACTCCATGGAATGTAGCCCACCAGGCTCCCTTTTCCATGGGATTTCCTGGCAATAGTACTGGAGTGGGTTGCCATGCCCTCCTTCAGGGGATCTTCCCGACCCAGGGATTGAACCCACGTCTCCTGCATCTTCTGCATTGACAGGCTGTTGCATTATTGCTCAGTCATTTGGGAATCCCCAAGCAAGATATATAATAATATCAATCAATTTCATCCATATTTTTCTACATCATTTACAAATATGCTAGCTGATTCCTGTTGATGTCATTTCAAAACCTTGAGATCTAGCTTCGTCATCTAAAGGTGAAGTTCAAATTTCAAATGATACAGAGCAAAACCCTTTAAAGTCAAATTTAAATCTATCTCTCATCTTACTTTATCTCCTTGTGCCTTGTGTAAACACTGCTCTCTAACCAAACCAACTGCTCACCATTTCACATGCATATTAAGCTCCCTTTTGCTGCTCTGCCACAGTTTTGCACAAGCACATTTTTCTTTCCAGGTCTGGAGTTCTCTTACTCTCTTTTCTTTACCTGGCAAATTCCCGTTTCAAGAATGCATTTAAAAATACCTACTCTTATGAAGACTTTCTGATTTTCCTAGGCAGAGGGAGCACTAGCCTCCTCCAGCTTTCTAAAATATATTGTATTTGCCTCTTCTATATTAAAGAAAGATATTAATCTTTGTACTAACATTTTCTTATGACAAAACTGTATGACAATATGTGAAATGTTCAATTTACTTAATCATTTTTATATTGTATAAATGTCTTGCTTTTTATAACTTTCTTTCAGACATATTTGTTCTTGTAATTTTAAGATAACTGACAAATGCTGAATTACTGAATCAACACTGCATAACTTTTATCTAGTTTCTGTCATATTGTTACTTTGACTGATATTTAAATGCACTGAAGTGTCTGGAACTTTAAAGAAGCCACTCTTTATGAATCAAAGGGTATTAATGCCATACAAATAATCACCACATTTCTTTCTATCTGAGTCTTGTTTGTTTTTTGATATATAAAGGAAGTTTAATTTAAGATGATAACCATCTGTGTGATATCTTCCCAGCAGCTGTTCTATCTTGCTCATTTTGAGAGTCTGATTTCTCTAAACTAAGAAAGGTTTTATGCAAGAAAGTTTTAATGATGCACAAATAATACACTTTAACCTTTAAAGCAAATACCTTGAAATTTACATCTTTAGATGGTTGTCACATGTCAAAATTTGTATCTTAAAGGATCCAAAGATGCTTTCATTACTCAAAAGTATTTTGACTTCTTTGGAACAGTCTCTGAAGACATATTAACAAAAATAATTATTTTACACTTTCTTTCCTACTAAAATATTCATCACCTCACTGATAAGTTGAATTGTTGACTGAGTCATTTTCTAATTGCCCAAAGGTTAAACATATCTTCAAATTATGAATGCTGAAAAAAAGGGTTTCTGAATCTGAAGTTTCCAAGGGAGGGTTTCAATTATTTTTAAGCATCACTGAAATAAGTACAATCTTCTAGAAGAAAATTACTTATAAGATGATAGAACTCATTTTTTTCATTTATTTTATATCTACCAACAAAATCTCCTTTATTGTCTTGGTGCTCTGTTATGGTCTTTACAAACTGGGACCTGGGGACAGGAGTTGACAAAAAGAGGGACGTGCCCAAGTCTCGAGTGAAACAGGGTGCTTTATCTGTGGCAGCTTGTGTTTATATATCTTTATACAGTGAAGCTTTAGGTAGCAAAATTTATTGGCATTTCACAATTTTTAAAGAATTTTCACATAACTATTTTTCATTTCTTTTGTTAGCATTATTCATTGCATTGTAAACAGGTAGTTTTTAAGCATCCTTATTCTACTTATGAAATGGCAATCCACTCCAGTATTCTTGCCTAGAGAATCCTGTGCATGGAGGAGCCTGGTGGGCTGCTGTCCATATGGTCGCTCAGAGTCGGACATGACTGAAGCGACTTAACATGAATGCATGCATTGGAGAAGGAAATGGCAGCCCACTCCAGTATTCTTGCCTGGAGAATCACAGGGATGGAGGATCCTGGTGGGCTGCGGTGTATGGGGTCGCACAGAGTCGGACATGACTGAAGTGACTTAGCAGTAGCAGCAGCATTCTAATAATGATTCCACGACATTCAAGATATGATTTACTTTCGATACCAAAAGGACAGTAGATGATGAAACTGAGACTATACTCCAGACTCTTAATTTCTATTTTTAGTCTCTTTTTACTTCTCATACTGTCTTCAAGCTGTTAGGATTCCTTATCATCTGAAAATGCCTCCGGAACTTTGAGTTAATTAACCTGACATAGTAGAAGACTTTGTAAATTTCTGTACTTTATAATAAGTGGTCTCATGCCTATAGAGAAATATAATAGGCTTCAGTCTCTAGTACTTTTATAAATATTTTTCCATTAGGCAGTATATTATCTATGATAATGAATTCTCATGTTTTATTGCATGTACGAGCAACTCAGTCAGCTTAGCGTATTCAGGGGTTTTAACCACCTTGAATAGTCTTCTGACTAATTAATTACTGAGCTAACTGCTTGCAGCCCCAAAAAGACATACTATCTTCCCAAGTCTGATAATATATATATTTTTTACCTATGGATAAATATAAAAAATTAAATACCAAATCTTGCAATCTTGTATTATTTCAGGACTCTTAAAGCACTTTAGCCACTCAGAAGGCCGATGCTACAAAATGAATTAGGAAAATTGATTTATTAAGTCCCTTTCCATTTTTATGCATGTAACATAATGAGTATCTCCAGATAAGGTACTCCAGGGAAACTGCTAGTTAGGATGCTCAGGAAAGTTTGAAGTCTCTAAGGCTGCCTTAGAAAGTTCTATGTTATGCCAGATGGTTTTCCAGAATTCTAAGATTATTATAAAATTCCCAGGAGCCCATGAGGCAGATCAGAAATTTAAGTAGAGTCTGGATCCCTTCTGCCACCCTGTGTATACTTTTGACTTTCAGAAACTTGATTTTGATTCAAGTTAGCAAATACTTAAATTCTTATCTACTATGTACCAGACACTTGGTGAGACTGGAAACAACAGTGACAAACCCATGGTCCCTGCCTTCAAGCATTTTATCCTCTAATAAGAGAAATAGGCAGGTAAACAAACTAAGTCTGGTAAGTACAAGAAAAAATATGTGCAAGACATGGATGGAAAGAAGAGAATAACAGAACTATGGAAGAAACTTCTTTCACACTGAGCCCCTTTTACCTCCCTTCATCACTTGGCACAGTCTGGGGCTGGAAATCAAAATTATTCCACAGAGTGATTCACTGAATTGCAAAGTACCAGATATGCATACCAGTATGCTGAGGTTTCCTTGGGACATAACATCCTATCCTGAAATCTCAGATCCTGGAGAAAATTGGAAACCCCATCTAAAAGATGCTGTTAAACCCTTGACTTTAGAATTAGATGCCTGGATATGTTTCTCTTTTGTTAGCACAATAACTTAAAGACAAACCGTTAGAGTCTATCTTTGTATAATTTTATCAAATGATTCCTTTGAATGATTGCACAAGGTAAGAAATAAGGTGTAAGTCTTTGACACAAAAATATATTACTCAGGGACTAGTTGGGAATACAGATACAATGCTAAGTATATTCAGTAGAAAGGGATTTAAAAGAGGGGAAGTAGAGGTTTGTGCAATATTTGAAAGGGCTGTAAAAGCAGAGGTCAGGAAAACTACTACTGAAAATATCAGCTTTTAATAGCACAAAAGTTGAGGAGTTTCAGGAAAATTCCAGTAAACCTAGAGTTACAGTCAGCTTGCAGCTGCCACCAACTACTGAGCAGAGAGCCTGGCACACAGTAAGCACTCTGTAAATAACGGAAGTTTTTATTTTTGTTGTTGTTGTTATTATCATCATCATCATCTTATTTGCTGAGTAAAGCATAAATTATCTGATACTCAACCTGGTATTTACTCTGAAAATATACTAAATTCAAAATAAAATGGCAATTCTTAGGGGAGAGTAATGAATAAACTGGCTTTTCTTTTCTGGAGAGTGGGAGTGTGGGAACACTAGAGTATTAACCAATCAAGGAGGGATGTGTGGCTGTGTGTGTGTGTGTGTGTGTGTGTGTGTGTGTGTGTGAATATTTGAATAATACTTTGTCTCTCCTCATTTATCCTTTCAAGTCTTCCTCAAATGCTTTGTCATCGACAGACTCTCACTGGGATCAGGGTTCTAAGAGAGAGCAGGGATCTTCCCATCCCAGGAGTTGAATCCAGGTCTCTCTCATTGCAGGCACATTATTTACCACCTGAGCCACAAGGGAAGCCCAAGAATACTGGAGTGGGTAGGCTATCCCTTCTCCAGTGGATCTTTGTGTTCCAGGAATCGAACTGGGATCTCCTGCATTGCAGGCAGATTTTTTACCTACTGAAGTATCAGGTAAGCTCCTAGGAAATGCTATACTGCGTTTATGTTGAATGGATGACAGACTGTCATATGCTTGCCAAAGTTACTCCTAGCATATCTACAAATTGAATTGCTAATTTTCTTTTTATTGTTTATCAATATTTCCTTGTTTATATTTTAATTTCAAGAAGAATATATATGGAAAGAAAGGCAAGAGTTATTATATAAATGATAAGTCAATTTAAGAGATGGCACTTTAACTTTGGGTGGGAAAGAGACAACATTTCAAATGGTTCAAAGCACAAACTAAAATGAGACTAGACCTAGGTTTCAGCTCCACCTTTACCATTTATTAACTCCATACTTTTGAGCAAGATATCTAAACTTTTAAAATTTCAGTTTCCACATCTGAAAAATGGGGATGTGTGTGGATTTTTGCTCAGTCCTGTGCGGCTCTTTGTAACCCCAGGGACTGTAGCCCACCAGGTTCCTCTATCCATGAATTTTCTGGGTAAGAATACTGGAGTGGGTTGCCATTTCTTACTCCAGGGGATCTTCCTGATTCAGAGATAGAACCCATGTCTCTTGCATCTCCTGCATCATCAGGCAGATTCTTTACTACTGTACCACCTGGAAAAGCCTGGGAGCAATAGTGCCACCTGGGGATAATATCCTTCAAGTTGCTCAACAGATTAAAATAAATAATGTATAAGGACTACTGGGCAGGGAGCCTGGCATCCAGTAAGCACTCAAAAAATAATGGAAGTTACTTTTGTTGTTGCTGTTGTTGTTGTTGTTATTATCATCATTATCATCTTATTCACTGAGTAAAGCATAGAGTATCTAATACTCAATCTGGTATTTACTCTGAAAATATATTCAAAATAGAATGGCAATTCTTAGAGGAGATTAATAGGCTTTATTTCCTGGAGAGTGGGAGTGTGGGGACACTAAATAGAGTATTAGCCAATCAAGGAGGGATAGGTGGCTATGTGTGATTATTGGAAAGGCTGTCAAAAACAGCAAGAAAAGCATGTTCAGGCTCATCAGTTCAGTTCAGTTCAGTTGCTCAGTCGTGTCTGACTCTTTGTGACCCCATGAATCGCAGCACGCCAGGCCTCCCTGTTCATCACCATCTCCCGGAGTTCACTCAGACTCACATCCGAGTCCGTGATGCCATCCAGCCATCTCATCCTCGGTCGTCCCCTTTTCCTCCTGCCCCTAATCCCTCCCAGCATCAGAGTTTTTTCCAATGAGTCAACACTTCTCATGAGGTGCCAAAGTACTGGAGCTTCAGCTTTAGCATCATTCCTTCCAAAGAAATCCCAGGGCTGATCTCCTTCAGAATGGACTGGTTGGATCTCCTTGCAGTCCAAGGGACTCTCAAGAGTCTTCTCCAACACCACCATTCAAAAGCATCAATTCTTCAGTGCTCAGCCTTCTTCACAGTCCAACTCTCACATCCATACATGATCACAGGAAAAACCATAGCCTTGACTAGACGGACCTTAGTCGGCAAAGTAATATCTCTGCTTTTGAATATAATGTCTAGGTTGGTCATAACTTTTCTTCCAAGGAGTAAGCGTCTTTTAATTTCATGGCTGCAGTCACCATCTGCAGTGATTTTGGAGCCCCAAAAAATAAAGTCTGACACTGTTTCCACTGTTTCCCCATCTATTTCCCAGGAAGTGATGGGACCAGATGCCATGATCCTCGTTTTCTGAATGTTGAGCTTTAAGCCAACTTTTTCATTCTCCTCTTTTACTTTCATCAAGAGGCTTTTTATCTCCTCTTCACTTTCTGCCATAAGGGTGGTGTCATCTGCATATCTGAGGTTATTGATATTTCTCCCAGCAATCTTGATTTCAGCCTGTGTTTCTTCCAGTCCAGTGTTTCTCATGATGTACTCTGCGTATAAGTTAAATAAGCAGGTTGACAATATATAGCCTTGACGTACTCCTTTTCCTATTTGGAACCAGTCTGTTGTTCCATGTCCAGTTCTAACTGTTGCTTCCTGACTGTGCTTTGCTGGAGCAGCCGTGAAGAGATACCCCACACCCAAAGTAAGAGAAACCCAAGTAAGATGGTAGGTGTTGCAAGAGGGCATCAGAGGGCAGACACACTGAAACCATACTCACAGAAAACTAGTCAATCTAATCACACTAGGACCACAGCTTTTTCTAAGTCAATGAAACCAAGCCATGCCTGCGGGGCAACCCAAGACGGGCGGGTCATGGTGGAGAGGTCTGACAGAATGTGGTCCACTGGAGAAGGGAATGGCAAGCCACTTCAGTATTCTTGTCTTGAGAACCACATGAACAGTATGAAAAGGCAAAATGATAGGATACTGAAAGAGGAACTCCCCAGGTCAGTAGGTGCCCAATATGTTACTGGAGATCAGTGGAGAAATAACTCCAGAAAGAATGAAGGGATGGAGCCAAAGCAAAAACAATACCCAGTTGTGGATGTGACTGGTGATAGAAGCAAGATCCGATGTTGTAAAGACCAATATTGCATAGGAACCTGGAATGTCAGGTCCATGAATCAAGGCAAATTGGAAGTGGTCAAACAAGAGATGGCAAGGGTGAACGTCAACATTCTAGGAAACAGCAAACTAAAATGGACTGGAATGGGTGAATTTAACTCAGATGACCATTATATCTACTACTGCGGGCGGGAATCCCTCAGAAGAAATGGAGTAGCCATCATGGTCAACAAAAGAGTCCAAAATGCAGTACTTGGATACACTCTCAAAAACGACAGAATGATCTCTGTTCGTCTCCAAGGCAAACCATGCAATATCACAGTTATCCAAATCTATGCCCCAACTGGTAACACTGAAGAAGCTGAAGTTGAAAGATTCAAGCTCATAAATGTGTGCTAATAAGACATTTTGGGGAAACTGAAATAGTTCAGTTTAGCTGAAGTTTAAAGCTTGATAATGGGAAGTGTGTTAGTTATGGTGTTCCAGAGAAACAGAACCAATAAGATCTATACGTATATATGATTTATTATAAGAAATTGGCTCACATAGGTATGGAGGTTGAGACATCCCACCACCTGTCCTCTGCAAGCTGGAGACCCAGGAGAGATATTAACTTAAATTCCAGTTCAAGTCAGAAGGCTTAAGGATCAAGAGAGTTGATGGTCAAAATTCCAGTAAAAGTACAGAAGACCTCAGCTACGAAAAAAACCAAACCAAAACAAAACAAAAAAAACAGTCAGGAAGAATGAATTCTCCCTTATTCTATATTTTACTCTATCTTGGCCTCCAGTGGATTGATGAAAACCAGCATTGGGGAGGGCAATCAGCTTTAGGCAGCCCACTGATGGAAATGTTAATCTCATCCAGAAACACCCTCACAGACATAACCAGAATAATATTTATCCAAACACGGAAATGGCAACCCACTCCAGTATTCACACCTGGAAAATCCCATGGAGAGAGGAGCCTGGCAGGCTATATAATGCATGGGATTGCAAAGCGTATGATATGACTTAGTGACTAAACAAACAACAACAAAAACAATAGACAACCCTATGGCCCATCACAGACAGGGGTTGCAGAGAAAGCGTGACACAATACACATAATTTATCTGTAATGAATTGGGCTAAAGAATCTGGATTTTATTTTATAGGCAAATAGGTGTCAATGAATACCTTGACATATCAGATGTGGCTGAAGCAAGATCAGTCTGTTTAGTATGCGAAGAATGAATTATAGGGGGAGAGACCTGAATCAGAGAAAAGAGAATAGAGATAATTAGGAAGCAGTGGTGGGAATGGAGAGGAGAGGATGCCACTTGGCTTGATGTGTACACTAATGTCGAGGTAGAGGTATCTAGTAGACACTATAGATCAGAAGACACATCTAGACTGGGGATTTATAATTGGAAATCATCTGGTTGTAGAATGTTCATGGGAGTGGATAAATACTTCTGGAAAATGTGTAGAATAAGAAGAGAAATGGGCCACAGATGGAACATAAGAGGGGAAAGAGGTGAAAACACGGGATGGACGAAGGTAAATAGCAGAATGTGAGCCTGGTTTAAAGAATAAAAGCTTAATGCACATGGAAGTGGGAATAGAGTGGGGAAGAAAGCCATAAGGGGGTCCCAGCTACCATCACAGGCAGGAACAAAAGCCGTAGCTCAGGGATTTGAATGACTGGTCTTATATAAGTCTCAAAACTTTGCCACTTCCTTATTTTCGTTGTTTGATTTTCCCAGTCCATTTTACCACTGTGATCATCACAGAAGCCATACAAGGAACATGTCTCTAATTATTTTGAGGCCAGTAAACAGAAAATGTGAAGAGACAGCATTTCCCCTGCAGGAGCCCAGAGGATGGAGTAGGAAAGCTTAACTGAAATGGAAGGAGACAACCATGCAGAGTTCATGCTCCAAAGGAGAAAGAGCATTGACATTGAACCTAGCCAGCCTTTTCCTAACAGACTGGTTTTAAGATATGAGAATGATTTAAGAAATCCACCTCAGATATGCAGATGACACTACCCTTATGGCAGAAAGTAAAGAAGAACTAAAGAGCCTCTTGATGAAAGTGAAAGAAGAGAGTGAAAAAGTTGGCTTAAAGCTCAACATTCAGAAAACAAAGATCATGGCATCTGGTCCCATCACTTCATGGCAGATAGATAGGGAAACAGTGGAAACAGTGTCAGACTTTATTTTGGGGGGTTCCAAAATCACTGCAGATGGTGATTGCAGGCATGAAATTAAAGAACCCTTACTCCTTGGAAGTAAAGTTTTGACCAACTTAGACGGCATATTAAAAAACAAAGACATTACTTGGCCAACAAATGTCCATCTAGTCAAGGCTATGGTTTTTCCAGTGGTCATGTATGGATGTCAGAGTTGGACTGTGAAGAAAGCTGAGCGACGAAGAATTGATGCATTTGAACTGTGGTGTTGGAGAAGACTCTTGAGAGTCCCTTGGACTGCAAGGAGATCCAACCAGTCTATTCTGGAGATCAGCCCTGGGATTTCTTTGGAAGGAATTATGCTAAAGCTGAAACTCCAGTACTTTGGCCAGCTCATGCGAAGAGTTGACTCATTGGAAAAGACTCTGATGCTGGGAGGGATTGGGGGAAGGAGTAAAAGGGGATGACAGAGGATGGGATGGCTGGATGGCATCACAGGATCGATGGATGTGAGTTTGAGTGAACTCTGGGTGTTGGTGATGGACAGGTAGGCCTGGCATGCTGCGATTCATGGGGTTGTAGAGAGTCGGACACAGCTGAGTGACTGAACTGAACTGATACACATGTTCCCCATCCTGAACCCCCCTCCCACCTCCCTCCCCATACCATCCCTCTGGGTTATCCCAGTGCACCAGCCCCAAGCATCCCGTATCATGCATCGAACCTGGACTGGCGATTCATTTCGTGTATGATATACATGTTTCAGTGCCATTTTCCCAAATCATCCCATCCTCTCCCTGATGGTAAATTTTATATTACATTATTTTGGCATAATTAAAACTAAAAAAAAAAAAAAGTCCTATAGATTTCCTTCTAGTTATTATGGCAAGAAAGGAGGTAGGTGAGTGGAAACAAATTTTAGTGATAGAAACACTTGGCAGGAATATCCCCTGGTGTCGGTTTTCAGAAACCTCATGGTAATGAAGTAGACACAGCAGGGTGAGGGACCTCTAACCTTTTGTGTTCAAATTTATCTGTCCCTGGTGGAAGAACAGAGGCTTCTGGGACTTGAGTTGAAGAAGTAAAGATTCAGGTAACTGCTTGGCAGACATTTATTATTGAAACCACCTTCCTTCCTATTTTATGTATATCTCTCATCAAATAGGAAACCATATCACTGCTGACTGTGGAAACCACTTTTCAGTTTAACTCGATAGCCTTTGCCCAGAATCAACTCGCATTGACTTCAGTTTAGAGATAAGAGGCTGTTGCAGTATCTATGATCTTCCTTTGAAACCACACAGAGTATTAGACTGGCACATTTTCATGTAGTACTCTTAGTCTAGAATAAGTGTTTTCTCACTTTAATTATTGATATTCCAACAGGACTATTTCCTCTGTCTTTTGCAGTAACTTCACTGAAATTGTCTGCTAATTTGAACAGTGTTATTTTTCACCAACTGAATTCTTAGGATGAGTGAATTTTTTTGCTTTATCTCTATTTGAATATTTGATGAATAAAATATTGTGGCTTGACAACATGCTTTTTTGGCTCTTTTGACTAGCAAATGAAACATTTGTCTCTTACAGGAAAGCAACCTCTTCCCAATACTCCAATTTCGTTTAGTTTTGCTTTTACAAATGATAGCCTCTCATTTTAACTCAGTGCTTTTGGATAAAGCACTGGACTCTTTCTACTTCTCCAAGACCTCATAGCTGGATTGTATGACTATTGTCTAGATTTATTGAAGGAAGTCATATTCACTGCGAATGTCACTTCCTTGATTCTCAAATGTTCAATAGCAACCTGGATTTCTATTTCTACAATGTGGTCCCTGTGCTTCAATTCCAGGTTAGAAATGTTACTCCATCTCTGCACTATGCTTAGGCTTCTCTCCAACAGCTTTCCCTCTCTGGGCCCCATACTCACTGTCCCTCCTCTTCTTTTTTCTCATTATCCCCCTTCCTTCTCCCCTCCCCCAGTTTGCTCTTATGACAATGTTCCATGATGACTTCTTTTCCCGAGAGATCTCAGAGATTTCCAAAAGCATTACTGAGTAGAAGCAGGCTTATTTTTTAATTTTTATTCATTGGTGAATGACTTTAGGAGTGGGGATTTCCACTAAATCGATATTTATCTATATTCATTAGGGTATATGTCAACACATATAAATGTATAGTATTTCTGTTGTGTGTGTGTGTGTTAGTTACTTAGTTAGGTAGTTAAAATAGGAAAAATGAGTCTGGAATGGTGATGGCTGGTGGCTAAAAGACAAAGAAGGGAAAAGCCCAGGAAAATAGAATAAAGAAAGGTCTGAGGACCAGAGCGAGAATGGCAAGTAAAACAAACAGCCTTCATGGCTAGTCCAGTTTACATAGGGAAGGCTCAGGGGGAGGAGAAAAAAAAAAAAACAAAACATTAAAAAAGGAGCCAAAATTGAGCAGGGGTGGGAAGGGTTCTTCTTTTCTTCTCATGTCTTTTTGGTCAGTCCGCCCTCATGCCTCAAGGACGCATTTTCCTTTGCTTGCCAAATAAAACTGAGCTGTAACATGGAGCTGTAACACTGGTCTGTCCATTGCTTCAAATTTTTGTTGCAGTGAGACAGAACCAGGGAAGTTACACACTCCCCTGACGTTTCCAGTTAAGCAAAATCAATAAGGATTAGAAAACTTATACACATGCCTGCAGCAGTAACTAATATCAAATATTGAAAACATGAAAGAGTCTACTGTAAACAGTTCTAATTTTGAAAAGGGCAGAGAGGGAAATACTAGATATAAAAATAATATCCCTTTCTGCTGATAGAAGGCCTGTGTGGAAGATAGATCATACTTGATCTGGGAATAAAAAACAAAAATAGAGAACCCAGTTGAAGAAGGAATTCATAGGGCCTGGACTCCATCTTCGGAGAAGACAATGGCACCCCACTCCAGTACTCCTGCCTGGAAAATGCCATGGAGGAGGAGCCTGGTAGGCTGCAGTCCATGGGGTGGCTAAGAGCTGGACACGACTGAGCGACTTCACTTTCACTTTTCACTTTCATGCATTGGAGAAGGAAATGGCAACCCACTCCAGTGTTCTTACCTGGAGAATCTCACGGACGGGGGAGCCTGATGGGCTGCCGTCTATGGGGTCGCACAGAGTCGGAGACGACTGAAGCGACTTAGCAGCAGCAGGACTCCATCTTAGGCCTGTTCATGCTGATCATGCTCAGCCACCTTTCCAATGGACTCTGTGCTTAGTGCCTATGAAAACAACAACAGAAGGATAAGACCCCGGAAGACAGGGAACCTTGAAGATCATATCTAGGTTACTCATCACCTAAGAGAAAACATACACTAATCACCCCTTCCTCCAGACAGGCCATAAATTTTTCTGTATCTGAGTATAACCTTGGGTTTATTGATTATTGGCTAATTGTTTGACTGTTTGAGCACATGAGCACATAGCATGTGAATGATGGGGTTATTGGGATTATATTTTCCTTGGTTTATGTAAGTCTCAAGGAATTTGGACTGGTGGGTTCAGACATGTACACATGGGGTATAAAAGATTTTCACAAATGCTGGTCAAGGTCCTTGGCTAAGAGGAGACTCTGTCTTGGGCCCGCCGGTATAATAAACTGCACTCCACTATCTGCATTGTCCTTCTGAGTGAGTTTGTTTCCTGGAACACGTGGCTACAACACAGTTACAACTTCTAGCGAGCACAGTTACAACCAAGGGGTGAAAGTCAGTAAGAAGAAAGATTGTGAACCCATATACCTAAGAATGCCATGATAATTTGAAAGGCATAACAATTTGAACTTGTCTTATGAAATAATGGTCTTCTTCATCACTAGAAAGTTTAAGTAGAGGATGCTGGTTAGCGATATTGTAGACAATACTTCTTTATTAAGTAGTGATTGGGTTGGACAAATAAAGAAATACTCACTGGGTTCAAAACCAAAAATATGTTTGGATTTCTATGGTCTAAACATAATCAGTGAAACATAGTGGAAAAGGGTACTAGATTTTGAGTCAGAAAAGCTATCATTAATTTCTGGCTTTGTTATTAATTAGAAGTATGACTTTGAGCAAGTCATATAAGCTTGCTGCTGCTGCTGCTGCTGCTAAGTTGCTTCAGTCATGTCCGACTCTGTGTGACCTTATGGACAGCAGCCCACCAGGCTCCTTTGTCCACAGGGTTCTCTAGGCAAGAATACTGGAGTGGGTTGCCATTTCCTTCTCCCCATGTAAGCTTGCTAAGCCTTATTTCCTTCATCTATAAATGTTGATAACATTAATATCAACCCATGGGGGAAATGAGAGTAAAATCTGTGAATAAGTGAAGCACCTAGGACATACAGGGTACTGAATGGATCTTTTGGATAATCCATAGCTATTGATTCTGGGCCATTTTCACCCCAGCAGCAATCTAAACTAGGAGGAGATGAGAGGTTGTTGCTGAGCTATGAAAGATGCCAGGATTCTTGTCCTCCAGAGGAAAGGAATTCAATCCAGGGCCAGTGATGAGGCTTGATTGCTCATAGCTTTTGTATAATAAAGTTTTATTAAAGTATAAAAAAGATAGAGAAATATTCTGACATAGACATCAGAAGAGGGCAGAAAGAGTGCCCCCCTGCTAGTATTTAGCCACATGTTATATAGCTACTAGCAGGGTGTGAGAAAGGAAATGTCTCAAAACTCAGAGGCTGGCACCAAGCCCCTCACTCACAACACACATTTTGAGATAACATTGGCATAAAGTGGATTGTCCCTGGCCATAAAATGATTGACATAAATCTTTTAGAAAGGTAGGTTTTCAAGCAAAGACATAGTCTCATTAACATATCTTAAGAGAACATTTGCATGAGTAAAACATACTGGTTTGTCAAGTAGATTCTGGGTCTTAGCTGAATGGACTTGAAGACAGAGTCTAAGGTAAATACATCGTTCATTAACATAGCTTATGAAAAATATTTCCATAAGAAAAATGCACTGGTTAGCTCAAGGTTTGAGAAAAGTTAAGTTCAGGTGGAACCAGGTGTCATCAAGGCAACAGAGAATTTTAAAAGAAACCACGTGGTTTTTCTTTTTATAACCCTGTATGCGCCAGGATCAAGTTGTCAAAATCATAACAGCAGTCACATTGTGACTTTAGTTCATATGTCAGTTACTAAATTAACCAATAGACAGCGGAAATGCACCAAAAAGGCAGTTCACAAAGATCTATTGAGTGCTTACTAGGAGTCAGACAGTGAATCTTATCCCCTAATACATTTAGAAAAAAAAATAATAACAAGCCCTGAGGTAGCATGCAAAATAATGAATTAAGATTTTAAAGTGCACTTCAAAGTGCTGCTTTTCTCTAAACTTAAAATTAATCTTATTCTGGCTTTCAACATCTTCCTGGTGAAGATTATTGTAGCAAGGGAGCATCATGCCTAGTTACTTTAAAATTGTATCTTTGTTGAAAGTATATTAATATGTATT
Organism: Budorcas taxicolor; assembly: GCF_023091745.1. Classification (NCBI taxonomy): domain Eukaryota; kingdom Metazoa; phylum Chordata; class Mammalia; order Artiodactyla; family Bovidae; genus Budorcas; species Budorcas taxicolor. Next base: position 96,057,993 of record NC_068917.1, on the reverse strand, counting down.
ATACCACTGCTGTTCCTTAAAATGAAAATAAACATTTTACCTGGTTTTCTTCTTTTTATCTGACTGAATTTTTACATATTATTTTTTTCTCTCAAATTTACACAAATGCTTAAGGGAGAATTTTAGCATAAGTTCACATTTTCTCAGCAAATCTGTCAGGAAACATTTTAATAAAGAAAACTTTTCAGGTTTTTTTTTTTTTTTTTTAAACATGGATAAGACACATCACACACAATTATTTTTAAATCCTTTTCAATTGAAGACTATATCAGTTGGGGCTCAGTCAGGAAACAAACACCACATTAATTTGAATAGGAAATTTTATTTGAAGAATTATTCAATTAATAGGAGTTCTTTGGAAGGAATGATGCTAAAGCTGAAACTCCAGTACTTCGGCCACCTCATGTGAAGAGTTGACTCATTGCAAAAGACTCTGATGCTGGGAGGGATTGAGGGCAGGAGGAGATGGGGATGACAGAGGATGAGATGGCTGGATGGCATCACTGACTCAATGGACGTGAGTTTGAATGAACTCCAGGAGATGGTGATGGACAGGGAGGCTTGGTGTGCTGTGATTCATGGGGTCATAAAGAGTTGGACACGACTGAGTGACTGAACTGAACTGAAAGATAATTCTTTAAAATATACAAGAAAGAAGCAGATACAGGGAGCAGACAGTACCCTGAGGACTAATGCAGAATACTCAAGGAAGGAAAAAAGTTACAAGAGGCACCTCCACCCTGAAGAATGAGCTCTAGATCTCACTGCAGGAGTGGCTGTGGCTGTGGTCTCCCGGATGGTTGAGATGTAAGTGGGGGTGCCACAAGCTGAGACTAGTAAACAAAAAATGGCCCATTGGCCTGCCCACAAAACATTCCAGGAACCTGCCTTCTGGAGTGCTGTTGAAGACTCTAGGCAAACAGCCCGTTGGGGCATTTTCAAGACTGGCTGGGAAAGCAGTTGTGGCAAGAGTGGACCTTGCTGGGAACCCCACTGTGCTCAGACAAACCCCAGTTTGCACTAAATTTCATGGGAAACCACTGGTGGAAAATTCTGAAAAGGCAGAATGTTACACCTGCAGGAATTGTGCTGAACTCCCTAGAAATACAGCCATGGTATCAGTAAAACTCCCTGGGAGGTAAACACCACTGGGTGCTCTGCATGCTGACCATCACTGCAGCAGCAAGAAAGGAGGAGCTCAGTAGGGTAAGAAGCAGAAGCCCCTTCCTCTGTAATGTCCCCCCAGCATCCTCTGCTGACAGAGTTTCACATCATGCCAGCTGGCGAGAGGAATGTTTACAGGATCTAACTCTCGTATCACGAAGCAGGGCAATAAAGGATGGATTTGTTGCTGAGAGGCAAAACATTGAAAACTGGCGCAGAGGTCATTAATAACTTTTATCTCTGGAAATCTGGGTTGCTTGCAATGAATTATGCAAATGAACAGAAGTCTGAAAACTGAAAAGTAGAATAAACTTAGAGCTAAAGTAAGAATGCAGAATACAGGTAATACTGTGTATACTAAAGGATTAACCTTCTGAAAGAGAAGTTTTGCCTTTGTTCCCAGCCCTGGGAAGGAAACTTCTAGGCCTTTACAATGTTCTATCTGATAAATGTCTTTTGGGGGTCCATGGATGACACCAGACAGTGTATGCTAATGATGTGACTTATGGTGGAGACCTTAAGTCAAGCAGAATTGGCTTGACTTCTGGAGGTGCTGGAGGTGAAGGTCAGCCAGGCAAGCAGTAAGCCATGTCTATGGAATTTCCCCCAGGAAAGATTCTAGACATTGAAAATTGTGTGAACCTCTGTGGCTGGTAATACCCTGTTCTTGTTGTCACACATCATTGATGAAAGAAAGAATTGCCATCCACACAACTCCATTGTGACAGGAGAAATGGAAGCTTCACACCTGATTTTTCTTGGCTCCTGTTCCATGTGCCTTTTTCTATTCCTGATTTTAATCTGTGTCTTTTGACTGTAATAAAGCATAACATGAGATGCAGATTCGATCCCTGGGTTGGGAAGATCCCCTGGAGAAGGGAATGGCTACCCACTCCAGTATTCTTGCCTGGAGAATCCCATGGACAAAAGAGCCTGGCAGGCTATAGTCCATGGGGTTGCACAGAGTTGAACACTAATAAAGTGACTTAGCACAGCACAGCAGCACATAAGTGTAATAGCTCATGTTCAAGGGGAAAGAGGAATCACTGACCTTCTATTAGCTATCTATTTATCATATTTACTAGTTATCTATTGCTACATAATATTCACTACAAAACTTAGCAGTTTAAAACAACACATATACATTATCTCACAGTTTCTGCAGGTCAGGAATCCACACCTAAGCCCTCTGCTTCAAAGTGTCTTAGAAGACTAAAACAGTGCAAGTTGAAGCCATGGTCTCAATTGAAGGCTCAAATGTTTCCAAGCTCACTCACGTTTCTGAAAAGATTCATTGTCTCAAAGGTTGTTGTACCGAGGGCCTCATTTCCTTACTGGCTGTCGGCTGGAATCCACCCTTAGCTCTCTGCCACATAGTCTTGCCAAGGGCAGTTCAAAACATGGTGTCTTGCTTCATCAAAGCAAGTACAGGAGAAGAGCCAGCAAGAGAGTACCAACAAGATAAAGTCACAATATTTTATGGTCTTATTTTGCAATTGACATCCCATGTTTTTGCCATATTCTATTTGTTGGAAGCACGTCACTAGGTCCAGCTCACACACAAGGGACAGGATTCCATTAGAGTATGAGGAGACTAAGGTCATTGGGAGCCATTTCAAAACCTGCCTACCACAATCTTAGGAGGACTGATTAAAATAATAGCTGTGAAAATACTTAGAATGTATTTTTGCAAGGATTAGAGTTATTAGTCCACAAAATACAGTTTTTGCTCTGATCTTTAATTTGAATTCCTATCCTAGTAAAGTACATTTTTCTCCCATCTTATTGTCTAATTGGAAGTTAACCTGGCTGAAGCCAGGTTCATTCTAGGGATTAGAGCCCTGCCAAATCCCTGAACACCAAGCATTAAAGTTGATGTAATTATTTCTAGTGTCAGGCATTGCAGATTACTATGTAGCTTGATTCCCCATTACTGTCTTATTGTTGGTTTTGTCTCTGGCTCTGAAACAGAGCCATTCGCTGAACTTCTGGGGGCCACACCTTGTGTGCTATGCCAAATTCCTATGGTTAGCCTTCTGTGAAAGTACCATACTTGACAGGATTTACTCCTCCCTAATTAAATGTGCGTTCTGGGGTCTGGGAAGGTTTATATCATGCTACATTCCAAACCAGGCTTGACCAGGGTTCTATAATTAGACCATGATGACTTTGTGAAAAGTGTGTGACCCCAGCATTTTCACTGTTTTAGGATAGAGAAGTAAGGGATGATTCAGTGAAATTACTGTGTGTGTGTGTGCACGCACACACACATGCACACACTATGGAAATGAATGAGCATGGGCATTTAAGAAAAAAATAACAGTGATTCTGATGCAAATGTTTATGTCTTAATTGAGAAATCCAATCATGGAAATTAAGAGTGCCCATGAAGTTGGAAAAATTATTTAGCAAAGGAAAATATTCATAATGATTAATAGTTTTTCTGTAAAGACTGAACTCAGTTTCCTATGTTATTGGAATTTTATCATTATTAAGGTCAATTTCATTAACTCCATTCTCTTTTGGTCAAGCTAGACAGTTGTTCTCCATAACACAAAAGGAATTTATAATGCACACTACTTTATGAAGAATCAGTTACATAATTGGAACTTTACATGCATATGGAGTTCCTTAGGTTAACCAGCAGTTGTTAGAGCATAATCCTCTGTGAGTTTAAGTTCCACCCAAATTTTAGAGCTTCCTTTGATTCATTGTGGAGAAGGAAATGGCAACCCACTCCAGTATTCTTGCCTGGAGAATCCCAGGGACAGAGGAGTCTGGTGGGCTACAGTCCATGGGGTTGCACAGAGTCGGACACGACTGAAGCGACTTAGTAGCAGCAGCAGTTGATTCACTGAATGACTGTAATAATTTTAACAGTGTTTCCCAGTCCTAGCTCAAACTTCAAACAATTATTTCATATAATCTTAGAGCAAGTTTCTGATTCTTTAAGTTATAAATGACAAAGATTCAAACTCCGGCAAGGCTTTAAGTGTGTTTACAAGGAGATTTTCCAATTCTGCTTCTCACTGCATGGTTTTGCCTTTCTAGACCTAATATTACAAGGGGTTACAGGAAAGATGTTTCCATTGAGAGGCACATACAACTGATTAATGAAAAATTGAATCCTACTAGAATCTTTCAACCTTTCAAGAATCCACATCAAATTACTTCAGTAGACAAGGTTATAGTTACCAAACAACCAATAAAACTAAGAATGATTCACTTCTTTCTTGAAAAGAGTACCATCCAAAATTTTCTTCACATACTTAAGACTGTACCTCCCCAAACTGTTGTAGGCAGACTTCTAAGATGACCTTAAAATTCCCACTTGCTCGCCCACATCCACTCCATGCCTGCTCCAGGGTACACATGCTGTAATTTTCTCCCATTGAGTGAGCATGGAGCATACAAATATGACTGATGTTACTTTCATGATTTGGTTACATTTTATTAGCAAAAGGAAAGAAATTTTAACAGATGTGATTAAGCTCCCTAATCAGTTAACTTTAAGTTAATCAAAAGGGAGATTATAATAGGTGGTCCTACCATAACAGGTGAGCCCTTTAAAAAAAGAGGCTAGAGAGGTAATTGACTTGAAATAGCAGATACTCTCTTTCTTCTCCATTGCTGGCTTTGAAGAAGCAAACAGCCATGACATCTATTGCTGCAAGGAATTGGATTCTGCCAACAGCCACATGAACTTTTAAGATCTCAGGACTCAAACCTTGGATATGACCATAGTCCCAGCTGACACCTTGATTTCAGGTTTGTAAGACCGTAAGCAAAAAATTCAACTTATGCCACACTCAGACAGTTGACCTATAACTGTGAAGTAATAAACACATGCTTTATGTGCCTAAATTTATGGTAATTTATTAAGCAATAAAGAGATAACTCATATAGACTTTGATATCTGAAAGTGAGATAGTGCTATTAAAAAATACCTAAAATGTGGGTGTGACTTTGGTAGTGGAAATTGGGTGAAAACTAGAGCAACTCTAGAGGGCATGATAGAGAATACATAAATGGCCTTCAGCAGACTGTAAGTGTTATTACAGACCGTAGAAGCACTGTTGCTGAGGGTTTAGAGAAGCGAGGAACATGTTATTGGAAGCTGGAGAATCCTTGTTATGAAGTGGTAGGAAACTTCGCCAGATTTTCTCCTGCAGTTATGTGGAAAACAGAACTTGTAAACAATGTAACTGGTTATGTAGGTGAGATGATTTCCCAACAAAGTATTGAAGTTGCTGCCTGGTTTCTTCTTGAGGCTTAATGTAAAAGGTGAGAGGAAAGATAAATTGAGAAGACAATTCTTAATCAAAAGGAGCTAGGACCATATTATTTTCAAAATTCTCAGCCTATCTGGATGACTAAAAAGTTGATAAAAGTCAGAAATATCAGCTGAACCTGTGGCATGCAGAAAGCATTGAGTGTGATTGTACAACCTTTGGCTAAAAAGATTCTGAAAGATCAAGAAGTCAGAATATTCACTCACACTAAAGGCCCTTTATTAGATCCTCATAGACCCCCTCAATCAAACCAGAGGCCTCTAGGAAATTTAAGAGTATTTGACTTTTAGCCATTCAGCAGGACCCAATGAGAGAGAAGGGATTCTCTAAAAGATCTGTGGGTGTGGCTTTTGTTCAATGGCGTGAAACCCAGTGAAAATCCATACAAGATCCTGAGTCCTTACAAAAAATTGTTTCAGCAGAAACACTGGAAGCTTGGGCTAAAACAAGAAAAGTAAGAAAGGAGGTTGTCAAAATCCCAAGATTCTGCTGAAAGAATGCAGGATAGTGCAACCAGTCAGCTGAAAACATGTTCACTCATAAAAGGAACGATGATGACTCAGCGGGCAGAAAGCAGAGCCCCAAAGCTGAGTCTGGAAGCCATGGAGGATCATTCCTGGGTTTTGAAACCTAATCAAGAATCTCTGGCTGGACTTCAGAGCAGAGATGGAGTAGTGATTCTTTTCTACCTTCCATATCCCCTCTTAAAACAAAACAAACAAACAAACAACAACAACAACAATCCTGGAATATTTATAGCTATTATGCTATGCCTGTCTCACCACTGTGCATTCACCACTAGGGGTTGATAACCTGTCTCTATAGTTTTATAGGTGTGCAGACAGAGAGGAATTGAGTCCCAGAGGTTAAGAGAATATATCTTAATATTTAAGAGATTACATCTGGGAGCCTCAAGCTCACCTGGATGATTTGGATGATGAGATTTTGAACTCTGAGCTGATGCTAAAATGGAATGAGACACTTGGAACCTTTGGAAAAAATTAATGAACTTTGCATGTGCGAGGAAAGTGAATCATTAGGGCCAGAATTTGGGCTGCTGTAAGAAAAATTGTAAAATTGCTCCTTTAAATGTGAAAACTGTGATCATGATGACTATTATCATAATTATTAGATTATATTACATAATGATTTTTGCAGATGCAATTTAAGTTCTCTGTCAGTTGATTTTGCATTAATCTGAAGGGAAATTATCCTGGGTGATCTGACTTAATCTGGTCATTCCCTTTAAAAGAGGGTCTAGGTGCTTCCCAGGTGGCACTAGTGGTGAAGACCATGTCTGCCAATGCATTGCACATAAGAGAGGCGGGTTTGATACCTGGGTCAGGGTGCTCCCCTAGAGAAGGGCATGGCAACCCATTCCAGTATTCATGCCTGGAGAATCCCATGGACAGAGGAGCCTGGCAGACTACAGTCCACAGGGTTGCAAAAGCAACCTATGGACAGGACTAAAGCAACTTAACACACATACACAGGGGTCAGAGAACTTCTCCTATTGGTCTTAACAAGTGAGGAACTATGTTTTCCCTCATAGCTCAGTTGGTAAAGAATCTGCCTGCAATTCAGGAGACCCTAGTTTGATTCCTGGTTTGGGAAGATTCCCCTGCAGAAGGGATAGGGTACCCACTCCAGTACTCTTGGGCTTCCCTTGTGGCTCAGCTGGTAAAGAATCTGTCTGTGATGCAAGAGACCTGGGTTTGATCCTTTCATTGAAAAGATCCCCTGGAGAAGGGAAAGGCTACCCACTCTAGTATTCCGGTGAGAATTCCATGGACTGCCTAGGCCATGGGGTCGCAAAGAGTGGGACATGACTGAGTGACTTTCACTTTCACTTTCATGTTGTGAAAAAATGCATGAGAGGGCAAAGTAGCAAGGACCTGAGGCTGGTCTCAAGTTATGGAGAACAGCCCCAGCTGCGAGCTAGCAAGAACATGGGGTCCTCAGCTCATAAATGAAAAGAACTGAATTCTCACAACAACCATACCAACTTGTACAGAGGACCCTGAGTTCCATAAAGGAAGGCAGCCTGGCTGACAACTTCATTACAGCCTTGTCATACCCTAGCAGAAGAACCACTTAAGCTGAGCCTGAACACCTGACCCCAAAAGATTGTAAGATAATAAATATATGCTGTCTTATATATATATGCCCTTATAAATATATGCCCCTGCATTTGTGGTAATATATTACAATAGCATTAGACAACTAGTTAGTCAGAGTTCAGCCAGAGAAGCAGAAGCAGTAGGATGTTGCTTATGTAATTGAGATGGCTATCCAAGTAAGTCTGAAATCCATAGGCTGGGCAGGCACGAAGGGAAGGGCAGGAATTATTTATCAAATGTACTGAAACTGTTTTCTTCATTTTGTGGTTTGTCTTTTCAACTCCTGACGAAATTAATCCTTTTTTTCCCTTATATTTAGTGCCTTTGTGTTCTATTATCTTTTCCTAGTCCAGTGTAGGTGAAGACAGTCACCCATATTTCCTTCAAAAAATTTATTATTTCACCTTTCACAATTGGATATATACTACATCTGGGTTTAAATTTATATATGTTAGGAAGTAATGTCAATGTTCATTGTTTTCCAAATTGATATTCAATTTATCTGATGCTATTTCTTAAGAAGAAGATTTTAAAAATTATATTTAAGTGATGTGTTTGTCATAAATTATTAGCTGGTTATATATTTCTAGACTTTCTATAATGTACCATAGGTCTATCTGTCTATCCTCTGTCAGTATCCCACTGTCTCAATTACTATGGTTTTGTAGCATATTTTGATAACTGTTAGTATATATCCTCCAGCTTTGTTATTATTAAGGTTGCTTATGCAGATGGTGACTGCAGCCATGAAATTAAAAGACACTCCTTGGAAGGAAAGTTATGACCAACCTAGACAGCATAATCAAAAGCAGAGACAATACTTTGCCAACAAAGGTCCGTCTAGTCAAGGCTATGGTTTTTCCTGTGGTCATGTATGGATGTGAGAGTTGGACTGTGAAGAAGGCTGAGCGCCGAAGAATTGATGCTTTTGAACTGTGGTGTTGGAGAAGACTCTTGAGAGTCCCTTGGACTACAAGGAGATCCAACCGGTCCATTCTAAACGAGATCAACCCTGGGTGTCCTTTGGAAGGAATAATGCTAAAGCTGAAACTCCAGTACTTTGGCCAGCTCATGCGAAGAGTTGACTCATTGGAAAAGACTCTGATGCTGGGAGGGATTGGGGGCAAGAGGAGAAGGAGACGACAGAGGATGAGATGGCTGGATGGCTTCGCCGACTCAATGGATGTGAGTTTGAGTGAACTCCGGGAGTTGGTGATGGACAGGGAGGCCTGGTGTGCTGTGATTCGTGAGGTTGCAAAGAGTCGGACCCGACTGAGCGACTGAACTGAACTGAATCTTTATGATTAAGATTGCTATTATTACCACTAGTCCCTTGCATTTTCATACCAATTTTGGAATCAGTTAGTCAATTTCTACAAAATAGTTCTGGGATTTTTGATTGGTTTTTCATGGACTCAAGATAAATTTGGAGATACTTGGTATTTTTATAATATTACATCCACGAAAGTGGTCTATCCTTTCATTTATTTAGCTACTGTTTCAATTATTTCTTTCTTTTTTTTTTTTAATTTCTGGTACTGTGGTCTTACCTATCATGATTTTAGATTTCAAGACACTTTATGCTTTTTATGTCACTACAACTGACATAATTAAATCTTTAACTTTCTATTACCTTTTTACTTGTCTATAGTTACACAATATAGTTATAGCACTGGCCTTGTATCAGTGTCTTTGTTACACTCAGTTATTACTTCTAATGCTTTAGCTATAAGTTCTTTTGGATTTTTCTTCATGATAGTATTGAAGAACTGTGTGTTGCATTGAAGATGCCAAAAATGAGGAAACAGTGAGACTCCCCGGTTATAGGATGACATACCTACATATAAGTACAGATCAAATTACAATAACTATAAGGAAATCATATTACATCTTAATAAAAAAAAGCTGTGACAAACCTAGACAGCATATTTTAAAGCAGAGACATCAGTTTGCCGATAAAGATCCATATAGACAAAGCTATGGTTTTTCCAGTAATCATGTATGGATGTGAGAATTGGACCATAAAAAAGGCTGAGTGCCGAAGAATTTTTGTTTTTGGATTGTGGTGTTGGAGGAGACTCTTAAAAGTCCCTTGGAAGGTAAAGAGATCAAACCAGTCAATCCTAAAGGAAATCAATCGTGAATATTTGTTAGAATGACTGATGCTGAAGCTGAAGCTCCAATACTTTGGTAACCTGATGTGAAGAGCCAACTCATTGGAAAAGACCCTCATGCTGGGAAAGATTGAAGGCAGGAGCAGAAGTGACAACAGAGGATGAGATGGCTTGATGGCATCACTGCTTCAATGGACATGAGTTTGAGCCAACTCCAGGAATGACGAAGGACAGGGAAGCATGGCATGATGCAGTCCACGGAGTCACAAAGTGTCAAACATATCTTAGCGACTGAACAACAAGCTTCATAAACCCCTCTGTGAAAGTGAAAGTCACTCAGTCGTGTCCCATTCTTTGCGACCCCATGGACTATACAGTCCATGAATTCTCCAGGCTAGGATACTGGAGTGGGTAGCCTTTCCATTCTCCAGGAGATCTTCCCAACGAAGGGATCAAACTCAGGTCTTCCACATTGCAGGCAGATTGTTTACCAGCCGAGCCACAAGGGAAGCCCAAGAATACAGGAGTGGGTAGACTACCCCATCTCCAGAGGATCTTCCTGACCCAGGAATTAAACCAGGGTCTCCTTCATTGCTGGTGGTTCTTTACCAACTGAGTTATGAGGGGAGCCCCATAAATCCCTTTGGTATATATAAATTCATATGTAACTTTTAATATTGATAGTACTGTACTCCCTGTGATATCATCTTTTGCCTTCTAATATATTTACCAAATAGCAGTTAATATTTACTTATTGCTTAAATGTTAAGAGAAAAAGAGAAAGTCTATCAGGTTGGCTCTCTCGGCATAACAGGCCATCTTCTTCTTTTTTTCCCTAATGTTTTTAAAGTGTGACTTCACTGTTCTCAGAGGTGTTTAATCCCATTTCATAATCAATGAAAAAGAGCATGGAAAGATGTATTGTTCAGGTGTTTTAACTAAGGTTAAGTGAGACTAGAGAGTCTGCTGGAGACATCCTGATAATTATCTCATTGCCTGTTATGGTGGTTACCACAGCAGTCTGCCTCATGCCTCCTCTTCACAAAATTTCATGTGCTATTTCTTTACTCAATTTTAAATAACAGCAATAAACAGCTATTTCTCAGAAACAAGTGACTGGAAACTAACACTTGGCAAATTCATGGCTCAGCTTTAATCCCCACCCCCACCTCCTTTTTTTATTAACTAGACTGTTATACTTAAAATTAAATCCTCTCCTGGGCTCACAGCTGATACTGCAAACACTGCTAATTGGACAGACTGAAGTGTGAAACTAAATATATATGTTGTCATTTTACTCAACAGTTTCTGGAAAACGTATTGCAGGTAAATCAGCAGGCGTTAGCAAAGCTTTCAAGAAAGTAAACATGAGCATATTAAACCTCATGATGGATATGTTTTCCTGCCAGAGCAAAGCAAGCATCTGACTTTTGTAACCATTACTGAAGCAGCATAGATTTGTCATTCTGAAAACAAGTGGGGCTTTTACCTTACACAATTTTGAATGTTTTGATTGATTTTTGGATAATAGCCTTCCCAACTTTTTTTCCCCCTCCAGCATTTTGTCCTTTCTGATCGTCCCAAAAGGAATGCCAAATATCTCCTATTAAGTTATTTCAATATGTAAATGTCTTTCATTGTGTTGATTATACAGGAAGATCTTGTGAAATATGTGTTCAATGGCCAAAGCAACAGGATATTTCACATTGTTTTTCATTCTGAAGCCTCAGTGAGATAGAAGCATTGGAAATCAGGTAACTAAATACTTAAATCAGACATGATTAAATGACTGAGCAACTAAGCACAACACAGCAGATACTTAGAAAAGAAAAACCTCATTAGAGTTTCTTTGGGACCCAGGGTGATATCTACTTATGTTGCAGAAACCAGCACTCAAGAACCCAAGTGTCACACTCGGAGAGTTGAAGAACTCTGATTTATTATGCCGGTGGGCCCAGAGGAGTTAACACTCCAAGGTTTGAGCCCCAAACAAAGGGGTTACAAAGTTTTTATCCCCAGACAGGCATGATTAAGCAGGTTTGCAGGGATTGGGTGATTGCAAAGAGCAGGACAAGGGTGAGTGAGATAAGCTCCAGTTCCTAGTATTATAAGTCCCCACTTTCTGAGATTATGTGACCTACATGATCCAGACTTTGCAAGGATCAAGTTGGGTTACAGAGGCAGAAGGAGCAGGAGGTTATGTAAAATTTTAACTTTTTATCTTCATTATCCCCCTCTTGATGCTTCTATCACTCATTGTAGAAAGCATCATTTCATGTTTTGGTAGGACATTCAGAGCTCCCCAACGTTTAGGGGGCTATATTGAGCTATTATCATTTGTAACTTTATGGATTCAATTTAGGAGGTTATGAACTGGGTAATGGCATTGAGAATACAAGGGCCTAACAAGAGCACCACAAAGAACATGAAGAGAGGAGCGGTTAAAGGGAGAAGCCACAGTGCCCAGCTCCAGATATTGTTCCAATTACCCCAGGAATTTGCTAGTTCCTCTCTTCTTTTCATGATTCATTCCCTTAGCTATTGGGCCATGTCCCTGCCTATTCCTGATTGGTTTATATGAAAGCAGCATTCTTCATTCAAGAAGAGATAGAGTCCTCCCTTTCAGTTGTCAGTAGGTCTAGCCCTCTCCTATTCTGTAAAGCCACCACAGGCAGAGAATCTAGTTGGTCCTATAAGGCCACTAAAGATTTGGCTACTCTCTCTACATCCTCTGTGAAGTCCTTGGATAGTGTCTGGTAGAAGGTAGTTGATGAAGCAATTACTCCTAGTCCCATGCCTATCCCAGTTGTAATTCCCAGACCAGCTAAGTAGGGGTATAAACTGGATGGCTCTTTTTGACTGTGTGTGTGCCTGCTCATCCTCCCACAAACACAATATGGGGCCACCTCTATCAAGGCCTTTTCTTTATTTGTGGGACAGATGCTTACTTGCAGACAGATGTCTACCAGTCAGTTAGATGGGTATCTGCACCTTAGCTTTCCTCAATTCCCAGATGAGGTAAAGTGAGAGTTTGGTTGTTAGGGACAATATTCATCTGGAGATGGAGGAAAGCTAAGGTGAAGACACCCATCTAATTGACTGGTAGACATAAGTAAGTATCTGTCCCACAAAAAAAGGCCTTGATGGGGGCAGCACCATATTGTGTTTGTGGGAGGATGAGTGGGCCACTCACCTTTGAAAGCTTGATTGCATTTGTCCCTGGCTAAACTACCTACAGGTTCAGTTCCTCCATCATTTATAAAGCATTCTGGAGCCTTCTAGCCTTAAAATAGATTGCCCTTAAGACTGGCCCTTGTAAGGGTGGATCTATAGGAGCTCCCATGGCTGTTGTATTATTCAGTAGTACTGGTATAACTAAGTACTATGGAGCTCCTAAGGATAAGCCAAGCCAGTAATCCCTGGCCAGCTGAGGACTGATGTCATTAAGAAGGTGATGAGTTGCACTGAGAACCTGGTATAGACGAGGGTTTAAGGGAGAGTTAACTCTGTAACCTGGGCCATACTGCCATTAGGTAGAGCGTCAATTTTTTAGGGCCAAGTTGGTCCATGATTTCATTTGTCTGCATTATTGTCCCTGTCCAGTAGTCTTTTTTTTTTTTTTTTGCATTTATTTGGAAGACAGACACCTGTTCTAGGTTGTAACATCTGCATGGCATTTGGGGTACATGGAGGCACAGGGGCATGATGGCAATGCCATGGTGTTGGAATACCACCTAGGCTTTGGATCCTCTGGTGGGAGAAAGGTAGTGGCAGCAGGGGGCATAACTGAAAAATATTTTTGTCCCCCGGATATACATTGCATGGTTATGAAGGCAGTAGGTGATTGACCTATAGGACTGGCTATCTATACATTGTTCTATCTGATGGTTAAGTAAGTGATTTTCCAAGGGTTGGCTGTAATGTTGACAGGTGTATGATGGATAAGGAATGACACCATCTGTTTCAGAAAGGAACACCAAAAGGCTGTAAAGCAGCCTGCACATAACCGATAACTGAACACTAGCAAACGGTTTTCTCCCCCTCCTTGGGTTGTCACAGCTATAGCAACTGAGCCTATCATGAAGGGGGTCAGCTATACTGAGAGCGATTTAGTTAGTAAGGCAAATGGATCATAAGAGATATCTAATAAGAATGAGGCTTCCCACTATGGTGAGATAACAGACAGCTAACTGCAGCTTCTGACTCAAATCCCAGTCCTGGGGTGCGACTGAAGCTAGTCCTGTAGTGAAGAGCATAGCAATAATACCAATCAGGGATAGAGGCCAGGTTTGACAATGAAAATCCATTGATATTTTGATAGCCAGATCCTCAAACTTCCACCATGAGTTGACCAGCCAGCTGCTGGAGCGTGGCTGGAGCAAGGCTGAAGAATCCTCAAGCTTCTGCTGTGTGTTGACTAGTCAGCTTCCACAGTGACTAGAGCAAGGCTTAGTGTCCTTTGTGGGTGAGGGCCATTGCTTTTGGAACCAGATCTTGAGGGGATTTTCAGGGTCCTGAACTGCTTTCCAGGTGTTTTCATCACAGGAAGCCGCTGCTTTCTTGACTCTGGTGTTGTGGATCCAAGGGATGATGCCTGTAACTTTAACAGCAGTTGGGGTTACCAGGACGACCATGTGAGGGCCTGTCCAAACTGGCTGAAGTGGTTATTTTTTCCAGTCTTTAACCGATACCTCATCTCCTGGCTGATAGGGGTGAACCCAATTGCCCAGAGAATGGGTGTCCTTTCTAAGGTTTCTCGGGAGACATGGAGGAAGACTTTTCCCAGTGCCTGAGGATGTTGGGACATCTCCAGGGCAGCTAATTGTTGGGGGTTTCCCTTGAGTTTTCCTATTACTGGGGTCGTTCTCCCATATAAGATCTCAAAGGGAGAATAGCCTGAGGATCTCAGGGTATATTGGGCTCAGAGTAAGGCCAAGGGTAATATATCGAACCAAGATAACTGGGTCTCCTGACAGAGTTTAGCTAATGTAGTCTTGAGGGTCCAATTCATGCATTCAACTTTCCCTCAGCTCTGTGGCCTGTAAGCAGTGTGAAGCTTGCGCTGCCTGGCTTGGATGAAACTGCTTTCGTCAGTGAGCAGTTCCAGTTCTGGGCTCTGGAGAGGAATGTCCGTCAGGTCCAGTCTGCTCAAGTAAATTTCATCTATGACCTCCTCATAGTTACGAGCAGGGGTTCCCACTTCCATAGGTAAAAAGGTGGCAGGGTTCAGCATCTGCAGTCTCGAGTTGGACCCGTGGGTTTTCACAAAGCAGTCTTTGATAGTGAATTATCCTGGAGTTGGTCAGTCACTTTTGCCCCTGGCTGTTCATCAGGGCACTAACAGCATGGGGAACCTTTACATTTATATTTTGTCCTTGAATAAGCTTATCTGCTTCCCTGACCAAAACCGAAAGTGGCAGCTAATGCCTGGAGACATGACAGCCACCTCACGGCCACTGGATCCAGTCATTGGGACAGGTATGCAACCAGGCTGTGCCATGGCCCAACTGTTTATGTGAGGATTCCCAGTACAGTATGATTTTTTTCATGTACAAAGAGGTTAAAGTCCCATGTCACATCTGGCAGCCCTAATGCTGGAGTGCTGCTCAAGAGTCTCTTATCTCCTTGAAGGCCTTTTCCTGTTCAGGTCCTCACTCCAAGGGGTCCTTACCGGACCCTGCTGTGGCTTTAAACAAAGGTGTGGCAATTTCAGAAAAACCCGGTATCCAGATCCAGCAGAATCTGGCAGCTCTGAGCAACTCATGGACTTCTGTTTTGGGGTTCCGCCGAGGTATTGAACAGATATCTTGCTTCCTCTCATGTCAGAGCACCTGATGCCCTTTTGAGATGACAAACCCTGAGGTACTTGACCTCCTGTCTGCAGATCTAAGACTTTTTCCATGACACCTTGTACCCTACAGTGGAGAGTAGAGCCAACAGGGCTTTGGTGCCTCTCCAGCAGTCCCCTTGGGTGGGACTGGTTGCAACAAGTCATCCACGTACTGGATTAGGATGCAGATGAAAGTTTCTTTGGGAAAGGCAGCAAGGCCTGGAGCCAGGGCTTCACCAAACAGGGTAAGTGAGTTTTTCAAGACTTGTGGCAGTTGGGTCCAAGTCAGCTGTGTCTTTCTCCTGGTGTGTGGGTCTTCCCATTCAAAGGCAAACAAGGGCTGGCTGGCTGTTGACAGCTGGTGGCAGAAGAATGTGTCCTTGAGATCGAGGCAGGTGAACCAGCTTTCCAGAGCAGGTAAGAGACTCAGTAAAGTGTAGGGATTTTGGACCACTGGATGGATGGTGTTCACTGCAATGTTGACAGTGTGGGGGGTCCTGGACAGGGCGGTAAACATTCCCTCCAGACTTTTTGACTCGTAAGAGTGGAGTGTTCCAAGGAGACTGATGTTCAGTGAGGATCTCAGCATCTCACAGGTGCTGGATGTGGTTCTGAATTCCCAGGCACGCCTCCACGGTACTGGATATTGCTTCTAACAGGAGTGGCTCCTGACCTCAGGTCCACTATAATAGGGGCATATTTTTTGGCCAACCTGGGGGCCTCTTCTCTGCCCAGACATCAGAGAATTCTTTTAATAGTCTGGGGGGATTTATTTGTTCCCTCCCTGAGGAATAGAGATGCCATTCATCTTCTCTGGGCATGGTCACAACCATCATCAGAGCCAATTGTCTCCCCAGGGTGAGACAGGCTTTCTGGGGCAAAGGTGATTTGTGCCCCCAGCTTTGTCAGTAAGTCTCTACCCAGCAGAGGAATGGGACATTCCGGTAAGCAGAGAAATTCATGAGTCACCAGATGGCCTCCTAGCTGACACGAACAGGCCTTGCAAAATGAGCAGGCTGCCATGTCCCCTGTGGCCCCAACAATAGTTGCTGTTTGGCTTGTGCAGGGAGCCACAGGTGTGGTTACCACAGAGTGCTCAGCTCCAGTATCCACCATAAAAGTCACTGATTGGCCCCCTACTTTCATAGTGACTGTGGGCTCCCGGGGGCTTAGGATCAGGTAGCCCAGTCTTCCCTAGTCTGATTCTGCTCCGGCCAGGCTTATAAGGTTTTGGATGGCTGGTTCAGGTTGGTACCTTTCTTCGTTGGGTTGACTGAACTTCTTCGACCCTTTAGATATCCCTCTGCGATGAGGGCACTCATTTCTCCAGTGTCCGGTCTCTTTGCAGCAGGCACACTGGTAGTGGCATAGTAGTGGTCTCTTCTTAGTTTCCCCTTTCCACAAGGGAACAGTCTGTTTCACTTGATCGGAGCTCCTCAATGCCGCTGCCAGCAGGGCTGCTTTCTGTTTCCTTTTTTAATCTGCTTTTCATTGGGCTTCAAGGTCTAGGTTTACAAAGGCTTTATTTGCTACCTCCAGGAGCTACGTGGCACTCATTCCAGTGAAACCTCCCAGGTTTTGGAGGTTTTGTTGGATGTCTGCACAGGATTGAGCCACAAAGGCAGCGTTAATCATCCATTGATTTTCGGGTGTCTCAGAGTCGAATGGGGTGTATGTCCGGAGCTCTTCACACAGTCTTTCATAGAAATTGGTGGGAGTCTTATCCACTTTTTGGATTATCATTGTAATTTGGGACATATTGATGGGCTTTTTGGCTCCTGCTTGAAGTCTATGTAGAAGGGCATCAAGATAGTGACCCAGGGTTTCTTGTCCTTCTCTGGTATTGAAATCCCAATTAGGTCTCATCTCTGGCATCATTTCTCGTGCCCATTTATCTACATCTAAGACCTCTGCAGGTCAGGTGGTGTGCCTCCTCATTTGTCTCGGGCCCCTCTGCTCCAACTCAGCCGAGCCAACAGTCCGGTGGCTCAAGGGGCCAGCGTGGCTGGAATCTTGCTGGGGCTTTCAGAAATGTTGCAGAAACCAGTACTCAAGAACCCAAGCACCACACTAGGAGAGTTGGAGAACTCAGGTTTATTATGCTGGTGGGCCCAGAGGAGTTAACACTCCAAGGTCTGAGCCCCGAACAAAGGGGTTACGGAGTTTTTATACTTGGACAGGCATGATTAAGTGAGTTTTCAGGGGCTGGGAAATTGAAAAGAGCAGGACAAGAGTGAGTGAGATAAGCTCCAGTTCCTAGTATTTTGAGTCTCCACTTTCTGAGACTATGTGACCTACATGATCCAGACTTTGCAAGAAGCAAGCTGAGTTACAGAGGCAGAAGGAGCAGGGGGTTATGTAAAATTTTAACTTTTCCCCTTCACTTATGTAACAAGATTTTCTTTTCCAAAATTTTATAACTACATTCAACTTCCAGTTAGACATTATTGACTAACTTTTAATTTAGAAGAGGCTCAAGTCAAGGATAATGTTAGTTTTCTCTTCATGACAATCTTGATTCATTTTCTTCCACCTGTGAGAATAAATTTTGTAAAAGGCAACATCCAGGTACTCTTGATTTCTGGCTTCCACATGGTTTTGACCAGTGACATGCACTACCAGAAGACTAGAAAACAGGAGAAGGAAGAGGCTGGGTATTTATTTCCTTTTCTCCTTTATACCAGGTCACAGTTATGTCAGTTGTTGTGTTCATCTGTGAAAGACTTAGTCTTTTTGACAGACAGCCCCCCTTCTCTCAATAGACTCCAAATCACTGTTTCTTGCCCTTGCCCATTCAGCTATAATGGTACTAATGATCCACAAATTTGCTAATCTCTGAGCATCATTCCTCATTGGTTCTGTTAGCCTTGTCCACCTATCTATAAATTATTCTTTCTTATACTCTCTTTAATTAAACTTTTGAAGATGAAATCTGTTTTTTGGTGGACTATTGAGAGAGAAAATAATTGGCAGGAAGGTTGGACTCAAGAATTAAAACCTCAAAATGGAATTCTGGGTTTTCTTATATTTAATTGAATCACTGCATGGACAATATTGACACTGGTAATTGATGTTACATAATGACAACAGATAGTTTAAATACTCAACATTGGTTGCATCAGATGAAGAGTCAGTGGAGGGCAAGTCAATTAGAATTCAAGGGAAAAGTGGCACTTAAGAGTTTGTATTTGCTTTTTTTTGTGTATGACGGCTTTTTATCTAAATAAAAAGATGAAAATGGAATATGAATGGCATGAGTGGACCGTGCTGGTCCGTGCTCATTTATATCTTTTTTTTTTATAGTTTTTTATTTTTTAAATTTTAAAATCTTTAATTCTTATATGTGTTCCCAAACATGAACCCCCCTCCCACCTCCCTCCCCATAACATCTCTGTGGGTCATCCCCATGCACCAGCCCCAAGCATGCTGTATCCTGCGTCAGACATAGACTGGCGATTCAATTCTTACATGATAGTATACATGATAGAATGCCATTCTCCCAAATCATCCCACCCTCTCCCTCTCCCTCTGAGTCCAAAAGTCCATTATACACAGCTGTGTCTTTTTTCCTGTCTTGCATACAGGGTCGTCATTGCCATCTTTCTAAATTCCATATATATGTGTTAGTATACTGTATTGGTGTTTTTCTTTCTGGCTTACTTCACTCTGTATAATCGGCTCCAGTTTCATCCATCTCATCAGAACTGATTCAAATGAATTCTTTTTAACGGCTGAGTAATACTCCATTGTGTATATGTACCACAGCTTTCTTATCCATTCATCTGCTTTATATCTATATGCATTTTATTTGTCCTTCTTTCCACTGCCATGTGCTTTAGGAGGTTGTCTTCTACAGATTGTACCACTAAATATCTTTGCTACCTGGCTACTATATTAGTATTATCTCCCTTAATCAAGATTCATCCCTATAAGTTACCTTTCACTGAATTCTTTAAAAGTCTTTGTTGTGCTGTTTCCTGCCATGACACTGACTGATAAGACAAAACTCCCCAAAATACTAAATGAAAGCACTGGATCTTCTTGACTTTGCTCTTTGTAAGTGGCATTGTCTTAGGAGACAGGGAGTCTGAAGTCAAGTATTGGTTCCTCTTTCGAGGAATCTTTCTGTGACTCTGTTTTATTTACTGTTAGCAAAGAGCCCCTATTGTGTGAACTGCACATCCATACCCAAGACTTGGTATGGTATCTGGACAACAGGGGCCTGTAAGCATATGGACTTTATTATTTTTCTGGGAACAACTGCAGCAAGCTGTTATACTATGAGAAATGAAAATGGCCATATATCATTTTCTAAAAATGGTGAGAAAGAAGAGAACACACTAAGAAATTAAGAGATAATCAAAACTTATATATCTTAGTTCAAGATACTGGATGACTATTGGTAAAGAGAAAAACTGATTCTGACAAAGGTGGAAGTTTCTTAAACTGTCCAGTTTCTGGGAAACATTTCAAATTGCAGGAAAGGGAATAAGCCTTGAAAAAGATAAAGACTTCCTTTCACAGTGTTTGAGAATCATAATAGCTTGGGAGAAATCCACTTTGAAGCCTCAGTATTGGCTACAGTGAAAGGAGCCAACAGTGGCAGGAAGGGGACTGTGTACCATTTTTGAAATTGGCAGCATCAAAAAAAAAAGTCAACAAGGGCAGGTAACAGGTATAAGCTTGTAAAGACCTTAGAAGGAGAAATTTCTCACTAAAATTTTAGTTTTAGTATCTGTAATACTGGTTGAGGGGTCAGAGTGAATACCATTGTGACTGTTAACACTTTTGGTTTGGTTTAAGGGTTCTTATTAGAAAAAAACTCTGATGCTGGGAAAGATTGAAGGCAGGAGGAGAATGTGATGACAGAGGACAAGATGGTTGAATGGCATCACCAACTAAATGGACATGAGTTTGAGCAAGCTCCAGGAGATGGTGAAGGACAGGGAAGCCTGTCATGCTACAGTCCATGGGGTCACAAAGAGTCGGACATGACTGAGCAACTGAACAACAAAGGGATTCTGTTATACGTATTGACTGTTATAGAAATATATTGAACCACTACTGTGTGCCAGAAGGTGTATGACACTTGATATACTTTATTTCATTAATGCTAATAACTTTTCAAAGTACTTCTATGCTTATTTTATATATAAATAAACTGAATATGAGTAAATTTTATTAACTCACCTAAGTTACAGACCTATTAGGTCCACAAGTCTAGACTCAAAACTTATTCTCAGCATATAATCAATTCTCAACATTCTCACTGGCTAAGTTCCAATATTGGTCAGAGATTGTGTTTTAGAAGAAATTTCTTTCCTTTCACTATAATGTTACCCTTGGGTTGTTTTAATATTTTATTTCTTTTCCTTTTTTTCTCATATAGCAACTATATGCATCTTCCATCCCAGGTGGAATGAGGACAACTTCAGAAAGGCTGAGGCCAACCCATAAAAAGAACTAGAGCAAAAAGAACAGAAAGTGAAAGATCAGACAATAGCTTAATAGCTTTTAGGCCGGATTCAGGCAAAATCTAGTTGGTTTACATTGTTTTCTTCAGTTGGTCTCTGTTATGTTTCTGTCACCTGTGACAAAAGAATGCCAACTGTGAATTTCTGAAAAAATAATGATCATTATCTTGGGAGTCTGAAACATTAGCCTAATGACATGCTAATTAAATTGGCCTCTTTTTGCTGGTGGACTGGCTTTTGCATTGGTTTTATTCTTTAGATATTTCCTAGTTTATGAAAACAAGAAAACAAAATTTTTTCTTTGTAATTATTACCAAACACATATCTTATCGATAAGATACTTTAAAATCTTTCCTGTGATTTAGCACAGAACTCTAATATATTCCTAGGATTAAAGTTCTTTATGAATTTTTACCACTTAAAAACCTTTTCTAGGGGATGGACCTTCTATTCATGAAAATAACAAACCTGTGCCTAAGGCTTCACTCTCCAATTTCAGGCCTTACAATTGATACCTGACTTTTGTCTTCCTGTATCTCCAAATAGCATCTCCTGAATATCTTATTACCTTTGTCCTTCCCCTTCTACTAGTCTCAACACAGTCAAACTTTCTATGATATATTTTGGATGTGAGCCCATCTTTTTCAACTCAACTACTATTAACTACTGTTGACTTTATATCTTTTGCGCATGCCATGCCTGACTGGTCAAGTATTATTGCTCTCTGCTTTTCTTCTCCTACTCCTGACTCTTAATCTGACAGTTGCTGTTTCCAATCTCCTGGATCAACAATTATAACATATAATGCACTTTTGCCTCCATGCAATTCTTCCTAATATTCTGATAGTTCATTTGGCAAGGAAAAAACATTATGGCTAGTCTTTTTTGCTAATGGAAGAGAAACATGATATTAACTTCTAAGATGGGTTTTAACAAAACATATTGAGATTTTTTTCTACCCCATCAACTTATAGACTAAATAGGTGTGTGTCTGTGTTTGTGAAAACACTGATCTTCAAAAAGTTATGAATGAGAGTTGGATCTGATAACACAAATTAAATATTCAATTTATAAACTATTCAATTGGCTACTAAAGGAAGTGTTGGCCAGGAAAATAAGGCAGTGTTATCAGATCCCAAAATTATTATTTTTTAGGCCACATAAAAGAATGTGGTTAGAGGAAGAAAAAGTTAAATGAATCTTAAATCCCTTGTCCACATCTACTTTTTAAAGATTTAGGCTATGATAGAATAGCAGATAATTTTTCAAAGGATTACTCTATAGAGGGTGGGACTATAAGTCCTACTCCCTTTAAGCTAACCAAAATTGAGGAGTGGCTATCACCCTAAGCTTTATCAAAGGGGTTTCACAGATACGGTCCAGAGGGCTTGGCGTGTGTCTCCACTAATATCCAGATGTTAGTGGATCCATATACAATTCCACAAGGAAATGAAGGCATTAAGGGATAGGCTAGTTCTCTGTTACCCTGTGAGCAAAAGTAGAGGTGGCTTTGCTGGATCAAACATGACCAAATGGGAGAGAGAGAGCCATCCTGCCTGCAATAACTTCTGAAGTGGGAACGATAGTCAAATTAAGAACAGGGTGCATTTTAAACAGTTAGAACAGCAACAGAAACAACAGTAAAAACAAGATCTGAGTGAGGTCTTGCACAGATCACGGAACATGCAGTTTGTTGTTCTTGGGGAAGAAAGGAATCTAGGAAAGGACTAAAGAGTGAAGGAGTCATATTTAAACATCTGCTCTGCCCAGAAGGTACATGAACAATATGAAAGAGAAAAACAAAAAATAGTGAAGCAAGAGCTTCTTCCATAATGTGGTTGGGGTCTCATCCAATCAGCTGAATGCTTTGAAAGAAAAACACTGGATCCTCCAAGGTAGAGGGGATTCTGCTTCCAGATGACTTTGATCTCTAGCTGCCATGTCAACTCTTCCCTGGGTCTCTAGCCTCCTGGGCTGTCCTGTAGTTTTCAGATTTGCTAGTAATATGGGGTTACACAGAGTCAGACACGACTGAAGTGACTTAGCAGCAGCAGCAGCAGTACCCAAAATACAGTTAGCCAGGTCATTAAAATAAATTTCCCTCAGTCTATGTAGATGTATACCTTGGTTTTATTTCTCTGGAGAAGCCTGACTAACATCTATCCAACTTCTGAACCTATTCAATTTTCTTCATCTGACCATGGATAGATGGCAGAAAATGAACCTATAATTTTTTTTTTTTTTTTTTTGTTAACTTGATGGGGTAAGGAAATGGAAACATGAGAAATGGAAGAAGGACAACCTTCACTTTCTCCAGGTTCTCACTAATTAAAGGACCCAAGTGATGGAGATGATATTTACTTTATATCAGTTTTGATTAATATTTGGACATGGACTTTTTTTACAGAACTTTTTAATGAAGAAAGAAAGTTCATTCAGAAAGAAAGTTTCTCTTATAAATGTACAGTTGGCTCAATTTTTAAAAATGGAATTCAGTTATGCAACTGCCATCTAAATTAAGAAACAGAATGTTAGCAGTATAATTTCAAGGGTAGAAACAAACAAAATACATTTGCTTTCTCATTATAACCTGTGATTCATAATTATTTAACAAAAAGGTTGTAGAGTTAATATTTCCATCTGATTCTTCAAAATGCAAAAAGAGCAAAGTGCATGCCCATGTGTGTTTTTGTGTGTGTGTGTGTATTCAAATAATAAAATGCTAGCATTTAAATTGAGGATTTGATTTTATGCTTTAGATCTCTTTTGATAATATATGCTACATGTTCAACATAATGTTCAAAGTGAATTCAAATATCCCTTATCACAATTTTTGCTAAATTCAAACATTTTTTAATTGTGGTTCATGGGGTCACAAAGAGTCGGACATTACTGAGTGACTGAACTGAAAACTGAACTGAACCATTATCTCTCTCAGCCAAACAAAACACGTGTCAATTCAGTAAAACAACTACTGTGAATTGAAGGCAGAAATTCAGTGAATCATAATTTATTTTCCTGATTTTCATTGAATTGGCTTAATTGCTTGAATTGACATTGACATGAAATGTCTTGTCACCATATAGAAATAGCCTCTTAATTTACAGATCAAGCTTTCTTTTTCTTATCCTAGGTAGTATTGTTAGGGGAAGCACACTGACTGAGACCGCTCACCCTGGCCAGGCACCATAGTAACCATTTGCATGAGTTGTTTTATGACAGGAGATCCTGATAAGGAATACAGAACTAATAAGCCATCACCAACCAGAAGAGTTCGGGAAAGGTCTAAAGGAGACACCATGTGTCCGTCCACTTCCCAGAATCCCTCTCACTAGCATCCATCTTGGCTGAGCAATGAGTGCACCACCAGGAAAGACTCTGAATTAGAATGATTGGCCAAAGACCACCCAATCCCCATCACCATAAAACCCGACATTGCGAGTCATGTGGCAGAGCAGTTCTCCTGGGTTCCCTTACCCTACTGCTCTATACCCGGTGCCCTTTCCCAATAAAATCTCTTACTTTGTCAATACATGTGTCTCCTTGGGCAATTTATTTCCAAGTGTTAGACAAGAGCCCCGTTTTGGGCCCTGGAAGGGATCTGCCTTCCTGCAACAGTATTTAATAATTGTTACTGTGTGGTTTTCTATTGGTGTAATGTGATAATTAAAGTAATTAAAGAAAAATCGCTTTTTCAAAAGGCAGAACACTATAATCCATCATAAATGAGTAGTAAGTGTCCACTATTTATTAACTGGTTCCCATAATTAATTATTTAATCAAGGTATGGCTTAAAATCCCTAACAACAAATTGAATTTCGTGTCTACAAATATCTCATGCTGATTTAGGAAGCCTTTTCTAACAAATTTCTGCATATTTTTTAAAACCCCAAGCAAGTTTTGGATTGTGAGTTTTCATTAAATTTAAGCCCTATGAAAAGGTAGCAAAGAATAAATCTGTAAATTGCCTATTAGTTAGCATAGCTCCAGGCACACAGGCATATTTATTAAATATTGTTTGGTAATTTCATGCTGGAAATGAGGAAATTAATAATATATAGCACAGTAATTGTGGCTTTAATATTTTTATAGAAAATACATAAATTGGGTAGTAAAAATAACATTTACTATTATACAAATGTTTACGGAATGCATTCATATTTTCCAGTTCATTTTCTATTATTATACCATTTTACAGATGAATAAACAGGCTCAGTAAGGTATTACCATTGCAGGATCTATGCTCTGTTCACATTATAATAAATGAGATAGTTTTATTTTAATTAGACAGACTCACTATTGTTTCCCTAGTAGCAGCGCAAAGTAACAGGTGCCTCAACTACAAAGGCTGCAGGATGAGGACAGGAAGAAAACAATTCCTAGCTTAAGGCATTGAATTAGCCCATTTCTACCTAAACAATTACTCTGTTTACTAAATGTGAGTTGAGACTCAAATCCTAGCATTAAATGAATTCTGGTTAATTTACAAATTCCAGGGGAAAAAAACAATGGAGAAAATGTAGGAAATGTCAACCTGGTTGTGGATTTATTCCTCTAATTTTTTGCACCAATTGAAATGGGCTGGAGTTGTAATGGAATTAGCCCAGAAATGAGAATTTGCACAGTACTAATTTACAGACACTGGTATAGTCCAGTCTGTAAAACCATCTTTCGTCCTCTAGTTCTGATTTATATCTGGTCCTTAAGAAGTATGGAACATTATGTTTCTAAACATACAGTTTTTTTCATCTAAGTTATAGAATGAGACAGAAATTCAATGTTCTGTGGAATGCTTTTTTTTAAAAGGAATTGCTTTACAATGGTATGTTTGTTTCTGCCTTACACCAGTGCGAATCATATATGTATGTCCCCACCTGCTTGAGCCTCTCTCTCACCCTGACTCTGTGGAATTCTTTACACTGTAATTTTATTATAAAGCAATCTGTTGAGGATATTAGGTATAGGTATTCTGCTAAATTGTATGCTACACTGTCAAAGAGGAAAATAGTATAATTAGCAAGATAAATAGCTTAGCAAAGTGACATTCATAAAATAAATAAAATAAATATACAAATACCCTTGAAGGGTTAGAAAGTGTTAGTCGCTCAGTTGTGTCCAACTCTTTACAAACCCATGGACTGTAGCCTGCTAGGCTCTATGCATGGGGATTCTCCAGGCAAGAATACTGAAGTGGGTTGCCATGCCCTCCTCCAGGAGGTCTTCCCAACCCAGGGATCAAACCCAGGTCTCCCACATTGCAGGTGGATTCTTTACCATCTGAGCCACTAGGGAAGCCCCAAATACTCTTATATATTCCTTGTGACTCAGATGGTAAAGAATCTGCCTGCAATGAGGGAGACAGATTCAATCCATGGGTCAAGAAGATTGCCTAGAGAAGGGAATGGCTACCCCCTCCAGTATTCTTGCCTGGGAAATTCTATGGACAAAGGAGCCTGGTGGGCTACAGTCCATGGGGTCGCAAAGAGTTGGACATGACTGAGCTATGAACACTTTCACTTTCACATACACAATTAGGAGTTATAAAATATAATGAAAGTGATTGTCTTAATAAATTTGTAAGACCCATATAAGTCATAGTAAAACTTATATTTATTAAGTAAAATTTGGGGCCCTGGTGAAGACAATTACCAAATTACAAGATGAGACAATAAATTTTATTTCTTGCATGAGAATGCCAGTGATTTCAGGGCCACCCAGAGGAAAGAAATTAAGTGACAACAAATATAATCAAGAATATATTTTAAAGTAGGTAGATAATGGGGGCTTAGTTCAGTTCAGTTGCTCAGTCTCATGTCCTACTCTTTGTGACCCCATGGACTGCAGCATGCCAGGCTTCCCTCTCCATCAGCAACTCCTGGAGCTAACTCAAACTCGTGTCCATCAAGTCGGTGATGCCATCTAACCATCTCAACCTCTGTCATCTCCTTCTCCTCTCACCTTCCATCTTTCCTAGCATTAGGGTCTTTTCCAATGAGTTAGTTCTTTGCATCAGATGGTCAAAGTACTGGAGTTTCCGTTTCAGCATCAGTTCTTCCAATAAATACTCAGGACTGATTTCCTTTAAGATTGACTGGTTGGATCTCCTTGCAGTCCAAGGGACTCTCAAGAGTCCAATACCACAGTTCAGGAGCATCAATTCTTTGCCGTTCAGCTTTCTTTATAGTCCAACTCTCACATCCATACACAACTACCAGAAAAACCATTCTTTTGTTGGCAAAGTAATGTCTCTGTTTTTTAATACACTTTTTAACGGGAGTTACAGGCATATATTGCTAAAGTTATTTTGTTTTAATAACAGGGTAGACAACTCAATTTTGTCTTTTTACACACTTCATGAGGTTCTCACAGCAAGTGTACTAGGGTGGTCTGTCATTTGCCTCCTCCAGTGGATCACATTTTGTCAGAACTCTCCACTATGACCCATCCATCTTGGGTGGCCCTATATAGCATGGCTCATAGCTTCAATGAGTTTAGCAAGACCCTTTGCCACAACAAGACAGTGATCCATGAAGCTTACATAATAAAATATATTCATTTCCTTAGCAACAGTTAATTTTATTATTGTTATAGCTTATATATCACATTTAACATATTAGAGCCCTCCAGGTTCTTGTTAATGAAGCAGACAAAGAAAACAGATATGTAGGTTTTAAGTGATTCTGAAAATTGCTTAGTTCTTTCCCAATCAGTGTAATACCTAAGTAAAGAAGCAGTACATTCTCACTAGAGTGAGGTTCAAAATCACCCAGGAAACTGGTTAAAACACAAATTGCTAGAGTTTCTGATTCAGTTGATGGTTTAGAGATGGAACAAAAATATGCACTTCCAAAAGCTGCAGATGCTGCTAGTCCAGGGACCTCACTTTTTGAACCACTGAAGGAGAAACTGCTCTAAAGTAAAGAATGCTAGGTTAAAAAATTAATTCCATCCTTTATTGGTACTGCAGAATACTTAGTCTGCTTGGTATCAAATCTATTCTAACCTTATTTTCTCAATTGTGAAAAAGGGAAAATTATACCTATAACAAAGCATTGTTGTGAGATTTAAGTTAGACTAATACATATTGAAAACACTTAACACAGTATCTGAAAAATGACAGATTATACAATAAATATGATTTCCCATTTTCTCTGTAGTAATGGATATTTCAGTGTTTTTCACTGTATCTTAACTTTCTTTTCCATTCCATTTATTAATGATTTCCTGATAATAGGTTTTAAACATGAAATACTCTAAGTACTGAATTTAAAGTGTTAGAAAACTCTTTTCTAGGTACAGTAAGTCTCCTATATACAAATGAGTTCCATTCTGAGAGTGTCTTCATAAATCCAATTTGTTTGTAAGTCCAACAAAGTTAGCCTGGGTACAGTCTGTACTGTAATAGGTTTATAATAAAATAATGCATAAAATATAAACAAAAATAAAGAAAACATTTTAAATCTTACAGTAGATACCATGAAAAGTACAGTAGCGCCATAAAACAGCTGGCAAACAGGGGCTGGGATTGAGTGAGCAGGCAAGAACAGTTACTGACTGGAGGGGAGAGAGGAGGTGGGAGATGGTAGACCTGAAGGATTGTCAGCAATAGGAGAAGGAGGGCAAGCTGCAATGTCACTCATGCCTGATGTTGACGGCATAGGTTCTGGTTCCTTATTGGAGATTCAATTCTATCTACCCTCTTGAAAAAATGATCCAGTGATGTCTGGTTAATAGCTCCTTTTTCCTCTTCACAGATGATGTGATAGCACTGGACTGCATTCTGAATGGCTGCTGCAATCTTCATGTACTGCGCTGTTTGGGTCCTGTACCTCGAAAATTAACAATGTCTCCTTTATTTTCCAAATAAAGAAAATCCCCTTGACATTTCTTGTGCTGTGAGTCTCTTTGGTTCTTCAGCTACATCTTCTTCCTCTTGTCTCTCTTTGTCCTTTCTTTGAGACTTCAATTCCATCAAGTCTTCATTAGTGGTTCAGACTTGACTAGTGGCTTGGACTTCCCTGGTGGCTCAGAGGGTAAAGCGTCTGCCTACAGTGTGGGAGACCTGGGTTCAATCCCTGGGTCGGAAAGATCTCTTAGAGAAGGAAATGGCAACCCACTCCACTATTTTTGCCTGGAAAATCCCATGGGCAGAAGAGCCTGGTAGGCTACAGTCCATGGGGTTGAAAAGAGTCAGACACGACTGAGCGACTTCACTTTCACTTTCTTTCTTTCTTCATTAGTAAGATCCTCACGTTGCATAGCAAGGAGTGCAATGATCTTGATCTTGCTTTTGCAGATCTTACTTGAAATAAAGATACTGTACTACTGTACTGTGCAGTAAAGTATATGAACACACAAGCACTTGTAGAGGATGCATGCATATGACAAAGCTCGTAGACTAATTTACATGATTGAACATGCAAACGCAACTTTGCATCTTTGAAAATTTGCCACTTGAAGGTTTGCCCATAGGGGACTTAATATATAGGAAAACAAATTACTTTAAAAGTTTCAAGAGTGTTCTTCAAGACTACAAATTTGAAAATTCAAGTTTTATCATAGTTGTTAAACCCAAAATATGTGTAGAATATTGCATCATTTATAGACTCTATTTCTTCCATTTTCACTACCACTCATAAGACTTCTAAATGATTTTTTCAAATATTCTGGGTATCAGTTGATTATATTACTACATAAAGAAAAATTTGAAAAAAAGTTTTGCAAATTAATAAATTGATAGACCTGTCATAGACACAGAAGAAAATTTTATTTAGGAACTTACACAAAGCTTGGGCTTCCCTGGTAGCTCAGAGGTTAAAGCATCTGCCTGCAATGCGGGAGAGCTGCGTTCTATCCCAGGGTTGGGAAGATCCCCTGGATGAAGGAAATGGCAACCCACTCCAGTATTCTTGCCTGGAAAAATCCCATGGACAGAGGAACCTGGTGGGCTATACTCCACGGGGTAGCAAAGAGTAGGACATGACTGAGCGACTTCATTTCACACAAACTATATTTTTAAACTATTGCCATTTTTATTTAGTAATTGATACACTTGTTTTAAAAACAGAAAATAATTTTCACAAAAAGAAATTATATTTTCTACTCACTATAAATATATAGTTTATGTCTTCATTGATGTTTCTTTGTCTTCTGTGTGTGTGTGTATTAAGACAACAGGGAGAGAAGATAGACTTTCAGCTTGTTGGACTGGGGTCAGTTTTAAACTAGTAAATTTGAAAAAGTCAGTTTAATCAGGGAATCTTAAAAGTACATTATTTATGTCAAACTAAGTTTAGATATACATGTTTACTGATTCAGCCACACTCTAATGTAGGGCCAAGTGAAATTCATAACACTTAAGCTGACTGGATGAAATTTCACTCTGTTATCTCATAAGCCATACTCTTATTGCATGCTCTAGAATCCCAGTTTTAGGTTTTAAGATGGGTGGAATGTTAGAGGAGAAGCATTCTGGAGTTTTATTACTTGTTATAATATTTTAAAGATATTTGTAAAATTGTTTATGATATTTAAAAAGTTGTATTTACTGGGACTTTGCAAAACGTTCAACTTAGGACTCATAGGAGTTGAAAATTTTCATATTAGTATTTTATAATATCAGATTACATAGTACCTTATTAAATTATGTCATCAAAATAATGAGTACAGCTGTTAAAAACAGTGTTAGGAATAAACACAAGGGACTTGCCACTTATCTGGTGGGTGAAGAAAGGTAATATATACTCCTTGTTTTGCTACAATATATGATGATATTTTTTAAATTGGACCCTGATGCTAGGAAAGATTAGAAGCAAAAGGAGAGATTAAACATGGCAGAGAATGAGATGGTTGGATGTATCACTGACTCAATGGACATGCCTTTGAGCAAACTCTGGGAGATAGTGAAGGACAGGGAAACTTGGTGCTGCCATCCATGGGGTCGTAAAGAGTTGGACATGACTTAGCGACTGAACAACACAACAAGGCAGAAAATCAATATATCAAAAATATTTCATGGTTATTGTTACTTATTGTACTATAACCCCTCACTTTTAAAATTCCTAATTTTGATTAATCTCCCTCGTTGTTGTTTATGTGTTGTTGATTAACTTCTGAAAGTGCATGGAAATACATTTCAACGTCTCATGTATTTGTGAATGTTTTTCCAGTGTAATTTGTGAAAAGTGAAAAAGTGAAAGTGTGAGTCGCTCAGTTGTGTCCAACTTTTGGGACCCCTTGGACTGTAGCTCACCAGGCTCCTCTGTCCATGGAATTTTCCAGGCAAGAATTCTCTTCTAAAGGGGATCTTCCTGACCCAGGGATTGAACCTGATCTCCAGGGATAAAGTCGGTCTCCTGCGTTGCAGGCAGATTCTTTACCATCTGAGCCACAGGGAAGCCCTGTAACTTGTATACAACGGTTAATTCAGCTCTGTTAAGCCAAATAAATATATTTATTTTAAAAATATTTCCTTTTTGTAGCTCTATAGAAGAGGAAGTGTTATCTTTTGGCTTTAGGTGTTGCCATGGATATGTTTAATATACATTTCTTTGTAGATTCATTACTTTATCTTTCTGGATTATTAGAAATATTTGCAATATATAAATATTCATACACATACTTCTACTTGTTTTATATAACTTGTTTAAATCAACAGTGTAGCTGTGTTTAAATTAATTCTGCTACGTATTTAGTTATAGATGCTAATCTTTCTTGAGAGATGATACACTAAAGTGCTTTAGAGAACAGACTGCAGAGTCTGACAGCCTCAGGTTTAATCCTTTCTATATCAACATAGCAACTTTGATCTGAGGCAGTTGATCTCTTGGTGTTTTGGTTTTCTTGTCTCTAAATGGGCATAATAATCCTAACTCTCAGCCCTAGAGTTCCGTGAGGCTTAACTGAACTAATGACCAAATTTGTCCAGGGCAAGTTGACCGTGGCAAGCAGAATTTAAGCGACAAGCACAATGTGAGTATAAGCTTTAACTTTACTTCTTTGCCTCGTGAAAACTTTATTTTTTCAAAATTATTTATTCCCTTCTTGCGCAGTATTCTTCTGGATCTGTTCTTGAGGCCTCTAAGCTATTTTCTAAAGATTGAAATTTTCTCTCTGATTTGAATTTTTACAGTATCCAGACTGCTGTTTACTACTTTCCTTGAAGTTCTTAATTGGTAATTGTGTTTTTAATTTTTATGCTCTTTTTACGCTTCAAATCTTCCCTCTCTGTGAGTGTATGGTTTATTTAAAAGTAACTGTATTTTCTCAAGCCCTTTGCATCATATGAATTTTAAGTTTTCTTCAATTTAGAACTTGTTTGCAATAAATATTTCAAGACATAACAGTAGAATCCGAAGAATGATGCCCAAATGCCAGAAATGTCAAAGACTTACAATCAAGAGACATGCAAATGAAATTAAAGAATGAACTGAGTCATAAAACATAAAAAAATAAGAAAAGCAAAGAAATTAATGGACTTGCTGGCAAAATAATTAAAGCCAAGCTCCACAAACTCCACTAAAACTTGGAAGAGGCAGTGAATGAAATGCTGGTGCAAATTCCAGTTAGTGGAATTTCTTGCCTGGAGAATCCCACAGACATAGAAACCTGGCAGACTACAGTTCATAGGTTGCCCAGAGTTGGACATGACTGAAACGACTTAGCATGCATGAATGCACTCTAGGCATATGGGATCTTAGTTACACAATCAAGGATGGAACTATAGCTCTCTGTATTGGAAGCAAAGAATCTTAACCACTAGACTGCCAGGGACGTCCCCCCATGTAGCATTTTTGAGTGAAATTTATCTTTTCAAATTAGGGACTGTTAACAGAATTTAAGCAGATTTTTCTGTACTAAATTCTTGATATAAATGAAATTTTAGAGTTAGCTTTTGATGACTGATTTATATGTTCCCATCTGTATTACGTCTAGATATTGTTTATAATTTCTGGAATGTGGTTGGCCCTGTTCTTAGTTTCTCCTTGATTTTAGCATTCCATTGACTAACTGAGTGTGGAAATGTGTATAAAGGTACTGGATATTTCTGTTCAAGTCACTGCATTTCCTTGAAGTCTCATCCAGCTACTTCAGTCTTCCACATTCAGCTTTATCTCTATATTGGTCTATTTTCTAAGCAACTTGTTTTGATATATTGCTTTATAAAAATGATCCTTGAATTTCATTTAGAACAAATAAATAAAAAATTTCCTAAAATGTAGTTCTCACTACTGTGGTAAATTCCCCCCACCCCCCATACTACAATTAATATTTTAAGTTTCTTACAATGAAAAATATTTTTGTAGACCTGTTGTGTTATTAAGTGATTATTGTATCTGTTCATAGATTGCATAACAACTGCATGTGTACACCTCATTTATGTCAGTAAGTAGGGTCGATGACATATTTTTGTTCTCCCTAACAATATGTTAATAATTTTTGCTAAAAGCACTTACAGTTTTTAAGCAGAAATGAGATTAGGAGGGTGGTGAAGCTGGACCTTCATAAGTACTACCAAGTATTTGGAATCATTTATCTCAACTTTTGGAAACAAGAAAGAACAACCTGATTCTGTTGCTTAGTTGTCTAATTATATGTGGACAAATATATTTCTACAGCTTTTCAAAAGTTCTATAGAAGAAATTTTTTAAACCAGTGCTATCAGATTGAAATATGAAAGTCACAAATATGAGCCATATATGCCATGGAAAGTTTTCTAGTCATCACATTAAAAAACAAGTAAAGTTAATATTAATAATGCAAAAATTAATATTTTATTTATTTAACATATTTGAAATATGTAATCAATATTAAACACTGAGGAGATTTTACTTTTTTAAAAATACATATTTAGTGCAATCTGGTATGTATTTTATACTTACAACACATCTCAATTTTGTCTAGCCAGATTTCAAGTGCATAATTGCCACAAGTGGCCTGTGGCTCCCATACTGGACAGTGAAGTTTTAAATCCTTACTAGAAAGAATGGATAAAGTACAGAAACCAAGATATACTTCTTCACATGTTTCTGTTACTCACTTCATATTCCAGGGAATAATCCATCATTTCTTGTCTTCATCTGCTGTAACCATGTGGCATTAATTGGTATTATAGTCCTCAAAGCCATACAGTGTTTTTCTCAGGGAGGTGGGAGAGGCTGTGAGATAATAAAAGAATCTTAAAGCTAAACGTTGTGTTCAAGGAGTTTTGAGCCGCCTGATATGAAGAGCTGACTCTTTGGAAAAGATCCTGATGTTGGAAAGATTGAGGGCAAGAGGAGAAGGGGACTACAGAGGATGTAGTTGGCTGACATCATCAACTCAGTGGACATGAGTTTGAGTAAACTCAGGGAGATAGTGAAGGACAGGGAAGCCTGGCATGCTGTAGTCCCGGGATCTCAAAGAGTTGGACACAACTTAGCAACTGAACAACAAAGCAAAACAAAACAAACCAGAATAAAACACCAACTACCTTTCGGTCAGGGACACATGGATCTGTCCCTCTGATAAGTATAAATATGAGAAAGAGTGCTATAAAAGGTGTGATTAAAAATGCCTTACTATGTTTTCACTGAAGTGCTTGTTCTGCTTCAGGACTCTAACCTCACTTTGATTAGGGAATGTTCCTCTTTGGGACTGGCAGATAATTAATATACTTATTTTCTAATGCTATTGCAATAGTGTGTTTCCATCTATTGCTTCTGCAAGTGGTTCAATAGGAAAAGAAACAGGAAACATAAACATAATCTGAAAGGCTCTATCATAATTTTTAATAAGCTAGAAAAAACACTTATCATATGGAAAGGTGACTTGTTGCAATACTTATTTCTATGTTTTTTTCAAGTTTAGCGACCATGTAATGATGATCTTTGCTACCCTTTCCTTT
This sequence comes from Budorcas taxicolor, assembly GCF_023091745.1. Classification (NCBI taxonomy): domain Eukaryota; kingdom Metazoa; phylum Chordata; class Mammalia; order Artiodactyla; family Bovidae; genus Budorcas; species Budorcas taxicolor. The sequence goes on along the minus strand of NC_068917.1, from coordinate 96,023,114 downwards.
ATCCTGAACAAATATGTAATCCCTTGCTCAACTAGTAAAACATATGCTAATCAACATTATTTAGTAGTTATCTAATATTACCTTCTAATTCTTCTTTTTTTAAGTTTTAAACATCTTGTTCATTTTATTTTCATTATGTTTATCCATAGAGAAGTGATATTCAGGAAACTTCTTTCTCAATAAAATACATGAGTATGTAACAAAAGAAGTAATTATTCAATGAATTAATCATACCATTATGTTTGGTAATCAGGCATGTTATATCATTTCTTTGATGTGAACCTCAATTGGGAACAATGTATCTTATCTGTCATTGAATTGAATTTTATTAAAAATTAAAAGTCTCAAATCTGTAATAAAGTTAAAGATCAAGGACATGTCCATTAATATTTTATTCACACTGCAGCTGTGCTTTGGCCTTTACATACTTTACCTGCATTTTGAGATTAAAAAATCCCAGTGTAGACTCAGATCTTTATATAGGAGCAACTCAGAAATAATAGTTTAATCCTTACATATTTTTATCAAATATTTAAAAGGAAGCTCTTTATTAATGACTATGTGATACATTTAACAAGATGATCAGAAGTGACACTATAAAAATATTAAGCAGCATTTTAGTGTCTATAAAATAAAATACAAAACAGTACTAGATCTCTAATAAGAGCCTATAAAAGTCTACTCTGGTGTGATATCATGGGAAAGGACAAGATTATTTGAAAACTGACTTGAATGAAGAGTGTGCCACAGACAGCATGAGATTTGAGCAATGCACTCCAGCACTCTTGCCTGGAAAATCCCATGGACAGAGGAGCCTGATAGGCTACAGTCCATGGGGTTGCAAAGAGTTGGACATGACTGAACCACTTCACTTCTTCTTCTTTCATGGGCTAATCCCCAGAGAAACAAAAAAAGTGCACAGTGACTGCTGGCTTTGCTTCAAAGCCATTCGGTTTTTTAATATAAGTTAATTCCTTGTAGATCACAGTGTTTTACAGTAGAGGAGTGATCATTTAATTCAACCAACACAATGAGATTTGCTGAGCTATTCCCTTGAGATACATAAATAAAGCACAATCATTATGAAGGAGGAAACAGAACAGGCTCCATCTTGAAAGCAGGATTCCATCTTGGGCCAGACTGTGGACTTTGAGCTATATGCCCAGTATCTATGGAAATGACATACCAACTGGAAAACCAGATCCCCCGGATGGAAGAACCCCAGGGCTCATACCTAGACTCTCCATTGGCCTAAAGAAATACCCTAATTATCTGTGTAACAAAATAGAATCATAAATTCTATTATGTTTATTGGGGTATGACCACAGGCCTATTGATAATTGTCCACTGTTAACTACCTAGGCTTAAGGCATATGAATCATGGGTTAACTTTGATTGTATCTTTCTCTTCCTTTGTTCAGACTAGTTTCAGGGAATTTAGGGAGGTGGTTTTGGGCACATACACTTAAGGTATATAACGTTTTCACACAAACTGGTCGGGGTCCTTGGCTAAGAGGAAACTCTACCTTGGGCCCGTTGGTGTAATAAATTGCACTTCACTATCTGCATTATCCTTCTGGGTGAGTTTGTTTCCCGGAACGTGTGGCTACAATAATTACTTCAAGGTGTTCACAGTCCAAAGCAGAAGGCAGGCAGATAACAGAAGATTTTCAATAAAAAGTGTGAGTACATTGAATAATAATTTCAAAAATTTACAATTAAGTTTACCATTAAAACTTAGTAGTCATTGAATGTTTTCTTTGGGCTATGACTGTAAATGGCATTCTTTATATCCTATCTCAATAAATACCATATGGTTGATATTATAGTGACCATTTCATAAATTAGAAAATAGAATTTCAGACATTTAAAATACTTACCCAGGTGTTCAAGCTAGTCAAATGAGAGATGGAGCATTCATCACGTATTATGATTCTGGTACCCATGAACCTCTTAAACTTTTATTCTGGAATAATATACTTCCTATCATTCTATTTACTATTATATTGTTTCTTTTATGAAATTAACAATAATAGCAGACAGTGATTGAGACTGTCTTTTCCTTTTAAAAAATCTTAATTGGTAAACTAAAAGCTAGCAACACTATGCCAGTACTTTAATTTTTATTTTTAAAAATTGTTTTAAATTATATATCTTAAAGTCTGGGAATCCTGCTCTAAATTAAATTACAGAAATTTTTCTTTAATGGATGGGAAAAACTCACTAATTTTCCAGCCTGCATTACAGTTCTTGAGGCTGCCTATCTGTTACTTCCTAAGAGAAGATCAGTTTACAAACATTGTTTGATTGCAAAAAAAAAAAAAAAAAATTCTGAAGAACAGCATCTTCTCTAAAGATTAGTTATGATAGTTGCTTCGTTTACACACCACTTCTCATCAGGGATGGCTTTGAATCTCAAATTGGTCTATGTCTTTTTTAGGGCTTCAAACAAACCTGACCCAAATGAGTATAACTAGACAGCTAGTGTGGAGAGGACTTCAATTAAATGTTTATGAGCAGGAAAAAGCAGATGTTATCTAATAACACCTGTTCAAGGAACAGTCTGGGGGAAACCTGTAGCCTTTTGGCTGTACCTGCTGAAAACATCTGGAGCGGCCACCTTTACATTCAGATGCACATTGGCATCTGTGTCAAGTAACATATATCACACATAAAATCAACAACAACATGCCATTTCGTACAAACCCAATTTTTTAAGGAACCTACCACATTTCTTATATGCTATTTTCTGATCAAGTTTTCATATTAAACTTGTCACTATCCAGTAAAAAATCTTTGATAAATTTAATGAATTAAGATAAATGTTCCAGTGCATCATGTTCACTTACATAATTTATATATAAAAATCTGCCTAATTCAGCTCTCAGAATGTTATGTTTTGCCCCAAGCTGATAGTGATGGCAGGGAGGTCAGAGGCACATCTTTTCCCATCCTCAGCTCTACATCTGTCCTTGTTAAGATCAAAGGGAGTCTTGAGTGCTAACTGTGCCTCGGTAGGATGAGTCAGCCTGGCTGTTTCTGGAGCTCCATGGACAAGCATACAGCAGAGGAACATAGCGGGTGGAAAATAAACTGCTAGTGAATTGTTGACTCTGCAGATATGCCTTCTTTAAAAAAATATTTTTGAAAATCAGCAGTGTAATGTTGAAGTTTGCCTAAGAGGGTGGGATTACCATCCCTACTGCAGTTTCTGTCTCCATGCTACTTACTGTGTGGTTTCTGAGGGCAGCACCCCCATCGCACAACAGCTGGTGAGAATTGAAAAATCAGAATGTTTTGAACAAGATCCTAAGGTGATTCATATATATATTAGTTTAAGAATCATTGTTCGGTCCCATATTTTCCATCTTCTAAATTCCAGCTCATATTAGTTTCCTTTATTCTTGCATGCTGAGATTATGTACCCATTGATGGCATATATTCTGATCCTCTGACTCTGGGGTGTTTGTGCTAAGATGTAGCATGAGTAACTTGTGGTGATAAAAGTTTATCTCTTGATTAATCTCATTTTCCCCATCCTTCTTGAGCAAGCCTAATTTAGACCATTGCTACAGTTCAATGATCATTACAGTGAAGTTTGCCAAGTAATTAATATCCATCCTTCTCATAAGCACAGCTTCACAATGTCATGAAATTTAGTCCTGTGAACATGTTGCATCAAGTTCTGTTGAGCATCTCTGGTAGGAGATATCCTCAGCTGTATCTGGGATCATGTTCCAATATTTGCTCCTTGGCAGTGTAGAGTCACATTGCTAAAACTTTTCCTGGGTCAGCTTTCAGTTCTGTTCAGTTCAGTTCAGTCACTCAGTCATGTCCGACTCTTTGCGACCCCATGAATCGCAGCATGCCAGGCCTCCCTGTCCATCACCAACTCCCGGAGTTCACTCAGATTCATGTCCATCGAGTCAATGATGCCATCTACCCATCTCATCCTCTGTCATCCCCTTCTCCTCCTGCCCCCAATCCCTTCCAGCATCAGAGTCTTTTCCAATGAGTCAACTCTTTGCATGAGGTGGCCAAAGTACTGGAGTTTCAGCTTCAGCATCATTCCTTCCAAAGAAATCCCAGGGCTGATCTCCTTCAGAATGGACTGGTTGGATCTCCTTGCAGTCCAAGGGACTCCCAAGAATCTTCTCCAACACCACAGTTCAAAAGCATCAATTCTTCGGTGCTCAGCTTTCTTCACAGTCCAACTCTCACATTCATACATGACCACTGGAAAAACCATAGCCTTGACTAGACGGACCTTAGTTGGCAAAGTAATGTCTCTGCTTTTCAATATGCTATCTAGGTTGGTCATAACTTTTCTTCCAAGGAGTAAGCATCTTTTAATTTCATGGCTGCAATCACCATCTGCAGTAATTTTGGAGCCCCAAAAAATAAAGTCTGACACTGTTTCCACTGTTTCCCCATCTATTTCCCATGAAGTGATGGGACCAGATTTAGGCATGCTAATTTGCCAAGTCCCAGGAGGTAATTTGTTGATTTGTCACAGCTATCTTGTTTGTGACCATCTGCCACCTTAGGAGCATGTTAGTAGAATTAATTTGTGTCTATTCTGGAAGCATTTTTTGGAGGGAGGATCCTAACTATCTTCACTCCTCTGAATGAATTTGACACATGAATTTGAATTAGGATATATGATTATCAACTCCCACATTCCAGCTCTGAGTTGGGGTTGCCCTAATGGGTTATTCCTTAAGGATAGCCAATGCTACTTCCTTTTCTACTAAAAGTGAGATTTACATCAGGGAAGATTAGGAAGATGCCTGCAGATATTCTCTGCCAAATGAGGTTTCCTAGGAGAGTTTTACTGTAAATAGTCCCATTACTATTTTCTATAACCAAGCTTGGTTCTTCCTTTTCTGTAAAGCAGCTGCACTGTAAACAGCTCTTTTCAAAAGCTTCTTGCATTTATAACACATGTGAGGAAGATTTTTATTTTTTCTGGTGGTCAGAATTTGATTTGTGTACACCACAGGTGTTCATTTTATTGGGAACTCATTTGATTCTGCCCAGCAGATAGTTGCACACCCTGAAGCACTTTCTGTTTTAATGCTGCAAATGCCTCCTAAGCCTGAGTGGCTCCTTGACAGTGTTTTACGCTGCCCTGCCACATAGTCCTGTTAGTATTGTAACATCTCTGTGGTACAATCTAGACATGGTTTTCTGGCAATTCAGTTGCCAAGGGTATCCCCAGTTTCAGATGTGATATAGTCTCAGCACTTGCTCTGTTGTTTATCTACAACACAACCTGTGCCCTGAACCTGTATACAACAGAACCCGTATAATAAAATCTACAATAGAAGAGCAGATTCTGTTCTACAATAGAATCTACTGATAAAGGCGTTCTTTATCAGTAGATAATACTCATAAAGGGGTTCTTTATCAGTAGATAAAGGAAAATGTGGGCTTCCCAGGTGAAGAGCTGGTAAAGAATTCACCTGCCAAGGCAAGAACATTCTTTGGCATTGCCTTCCTCTGGGATTGGCAAGAGACGCAAGAGATGCAAGTTTGATCCCTGGGTAGGGAAAGTCAAAGTGAAGTCGCTTAGTCGTGTCCGACTCTGCGACCCCATGGACTGTAGCCGGCAGGCTCCTCCGTCCAGGAGATTTTCCAGCAAGAATACTGGAGTGGGTTTCCATTTCCTTCTCCAGGGGATCTTCCCGACCCAGGGATCAAACCCAGGTCTCCCACAATGCAGGCAAACTCTTTACCGTCTGAGCCACAAGATCGCCCAAAGTAAGAAATGGCAACCAATTCCAGTATTCTAGCCTGAGAACTTCTATGGACTGAGGAGACTGGCAGCCACAGTCCATGGGATCACAAAAAGTTGGACACGACTGAGCACACACAACACACAGGAAAACATGCATTCTGTGCAGTCCTGGTATTGATCTCCTGCTGCTGCTAAGTCGCTTCAGTCGTGTCCGACTCTGTGCGACCCCATCAACGGCAGCCCACTAGGCTCCTCTGTCCCTGGGATTCTCCAGGCAAGAATACTGGAGTGGGTTGCCATCTCCTTCTCTAATGCATGAAAGTGAAAAGTGAAAGTGAAGTCGCTCAGTCGTGCCCGGCTCTTAACAACCCCATGGACTGCAGCCTACCAGGCTCCTCCATCCATCGGATTTTCCAGGCAAGAGTACTGGAGTGGGTTGCCATTGCCTTCTCCAATATTGATCTAAGACTTCCTATACCCTTTCTGCAAAACCTTTGATTTTAAATGAAAGTTTGTGTCAATGGATAGATAATGTTTTCACACCAGCTTTCTCTCAGGTTATTCCTTACTTATATTTAGGAAAAATTTGGAGTAATTATGCAACTGTAAATGACGCCCAACTTTCTATCTGTAACTTCTAACCAAGAATAGTCAAGATAAGTACACCTAAGAAAAGCTTCTAAAACCTTTTTATTTTAAAGTGTTGTTCTGTGAACTAACACAATCAATATTGTGTAAATTTAGTCTTTCCTTCATTTTTCATTAACCTTTCATCAAATAATTTAGCAGTCACTTGTGAGAACAAAATCTTGAATGAAATCTTGGGTAGTAATTTAGTCTAAGATGTAGATGGATATAGCACTGGAATTTGGGATGATTTGGGAGAATGGCATTCAATCATGTATACTATCATGTAAGAATTGAATCGCCAGTCTATGTCTGACGCAGGATACAGCATGCTTGGGGCTGGTGCATGGGGATGACCCACAGAGATGTTATGGGGAGGGAGGTGGGAGGGGGGTTCATGTTTGGGAACACATGTAAGAATTAAAGATTTTAAAATTAAAAAAAAAAAAAAAAGAAATGGATCCTAAAAAAAAAAAAAAAAAAGAAACATTAAAAAAAATAATAATAATAAAAAATAAAAGAGTCCTGGGCAAGCCCCACTGGTAACCTGTATGCTAGCTTGGGTCATCCTGCCCTTCAATGTTCCAGTTATAAACTGGAAAAATTCTGTTCTACATAGAATGTATGTATGTATAAAGACACAATGGAATATTTCTTTTGTTTTATTAATTAAATAAAGTAGGAAAACCTACAAAATCACAGTTTTTTTTTCTTTTGAAATTTTTATTTCATATTGAGTTATAGCTAATTAACAATGTTGTGATATTTTCATGTGAATAGCAAAGGGACTCAACCATACAAAGACATGTGTCCATTCTCCCTCAACCTCTCCCCACCATTGAGGCTGCCATATAACATTGGGCAGAGTTCCATGTGCTACACAGTAGGTCCTTGTTGGTTATCCATTTTAAATATAGCAATGTGTACATGACCATCTTAGATTTCCCCCAGCAACTATGTTTGTTTTCTAAGTCTGTGAGTCTCTTTCTGTTTTGTAAGTAAGTTCATTTGTATCATTTCTTTTTAGATTACACATGTAAGGAATGCCATACAATATTTTTCCTTCTCTGTCTGATTTACTTCACTCAGTATGACACTCTCCAAGTCCATCCATGTTGCTTCAAAGGGCTTTATTTCATTCTTTTTAATGGCTGAGTAATATTCCATTGTATATATTGTACCCCATCTTCTTTATCCATTCTTCTGTTAGTGGACATTTAGGTTGCTTCCATGTTTTGGCTATTGTAAACAGTGCTGCCATGAGTATTGAGGTGCATGCCTCCTTTCAGATTATGCTTTTCTCTGGATGTATGCCCAGGAGTGAGATTGTAGGGTCACATAGTGGCTCTATTTTTAGTTTTATTTAAGGAAACTGCATACTGTTCTCCATAGTGGCTATACCAATTTACATTCCCACAAACCATGTAGGAGTGTTCCCTTCTCTCTTCACCCTCTCCAGCATTTATTGTTTGTGAATTTTTTAATGATAGCCATTCTGGCTGTTGTCAGGTGATATCTCATTGTAGTTTTGATCTGCATTTCTCTAATAATTAGTGATGTTGAATATCTAATAATTAGTTGATGTTGATGGCCTATTGGCTATCTCTGTGTCTTCTTTAGAGAGATGTCTATTTAGGTCTCCTGCCCAGTTTTTGAATGGGTTGTTTTGATGCTGGGTCATAAGCTGTTTGTAAATTTTGGAGGCTAATCTCTTAGTGATCACATTTGCAAATATTTTCTCCCAATATGTAAGTAGTCTTTCTGTTTTTTTTTTTTTTTTTTAAATTATTTCCTTTCCTGTGCAAAAGCTTTTGTACTTAAGTAGGTCCCATTTGTTTATTTTTTTCTTTTATTTCCATTATTCTGAGAGGTGAACTGAAAAAGATGTTGTTGTGATTTATGTCAGAGAGTGTTCTGCTTATGTTTTCCTCTAGGAGTTTTATAGAGTCTGGTCTCATATTTAAGTCTTTAATCCATTTTGAGTTTATTTTTGTGAATGAGTTAAAGAATGATTTAATTTAATTTTTTTTTACGTGTAGCTGTCCAGTTTCCCATTCATCATTTGTTGAAGAAACTTTCCAATATTGTGTAGTCTTGCTTCCTTTTTCATAGATTATTTGACCATAGGTCCATGGGCTTATTTCTGGGGTTCTATCCTGTTCCATTTATCTATATTTCTATTTTTGTGCCAACACAATACTCTTTTCTTGACCGTAGCTTTGTAGTAGAGTCTGAAGTCAGGGAGCCTGATTTCTCCAGCTCCATTTTCTTTCTTTCTTTTTTTCATGCTCTTTATTTTTTTTACTTTACAATACTGTATTGGTTTTGCCATACATTGACATGAATCCGCCACGGGTGTACATGAGTTCCCAATCCTGAACCCTCCTCCCACCACCCTCCCCATATCATCTCTCTGGGTCATCCCAGTGCACCAGCCTCAAGCATCCTGTATCCTGTATCTAACCTAGACTGGCGATTCATTTCTTACATGGTAGTATATATGTTTCAATGCCATTCTCCCAAATCATCCCACCTCTCCCTCTCCCACAGAGTCCAAAAGTCTGTTCTACACATCTGTGTCTCTTTTGCTATCTCGCATACAGGGTTATCATTACCATCTTTCTAAATTCTATATATATGTGTTAGTATACTGTATTGGTGTTCTTCTTTCTGGCTTACTACATGCTGTATACAGCTCCATTTTCTTTCTCAAGATTGTTTTTCTATTTGGGGTCTTTTGTGTCTCTATACAAATTTTGAAATTTTTTTCTAGTTCTGTGAAAGATGCCATTGGTAATTTGATAGGGATTGCATCGAATCTATAGATTGCCTTGGGTAGTGTACTGATTTTTACAATATTGATTCTTCCAATTCACAAACATATTATATCTTGCCATCTGTTTATATCTTCTTTTTCACAATATTGATTTTCACAATATTGATTCTTCCAATTCATGAACATATTATATCTTTCCATCTGTTTATGTCTTCTTTGATTTCTTTCATTAACATCTTACAGTTTTCAGAGTACAAGTCTTTTGTCTCCTTAGGTAGGTTTATTCCTAGGTATTTTATTCTTTTTGATGTGTAAGTTTTTAAAACCTACAAAATCACAGTTTTAAAAATTTCATGAGAGAAGTGAGATCAAAGAAACCTACTAAACTAAAATTCTGAAACTGACAAGCTCCCTTTAGGAAAAAAACAAAACAAAACAGACATACTGCACTCATCATTAATGAAGAGGAAGGAAGGGAAGTATGTTGCTACAGTTCAAGTAGGAAGACAAAATATTATCTTTTAAAAAGAGAAGGGTCTATGCTGGCTAGCATGTCTGTGAACCATCCCTAGGATCCCTAGACACACTAGAACATGAAAATATCTGTAACTCTTTTCTAGTGTGCCTTAAAAGAACACATATGTGAAAGATTGGAGGCAAGGGAATTGAGATACTCTTATGGCACCTGTGCATCAGGCAGGCTGATAGATGCAGAATGAACAGAACTCCACAAGTACTCCAGGTCTTCAGAGAGTATGAAGTGGTGACTACCTGTGCTTAGAGAACGGACAGGAGAGATGGTGAAAGAGACTCCCCCTTGAAGTCTAGGCACTCACTGTATGTGATATCTGAAGCCTGAACAGACAAAACAGATATCCTGGGTTTTTCACTAAGTATGAATCATGGTCAGACACAGCTGGAGAGTGTCAGGAGTACTGAGAGAACTCCATGAGTCATAGGTACATGGGTCTTACTGAAATATAAGGACCATCATGAAAATTGAGAAACCCCATAGGCATTTTGACACTCAAATTGAATATATGGCAGCAGGACTTTTGTGGCTTGGGCAGAGCCAGAAACCTGAGAAAAATATGGGAGTAAGGCACAGGGCATAGAATGTTGGCAGAATCATGGTCTCCAAAAGATATTTAAGGATTTCTCAGGGGCTTCCCCAGTGGCTCAGCAGTAAAGAATTCACATGCAAGGCAGGAAACACAGGAGTTGCAGGTTCAATCCCTGGGTCAGCAAGATCCACTGGAAGAGGAAATGACAACCCACCATAGTATTCTTGCCTGGAAAATCCCATGGACAGATGAGCCTTGCTTGCTATAGTCCATAGGATTGTGAAGAGCTGGGCATGAATGAGCATGCGTGCAAACACACACACAGGTGTCCATAGTGGTATAGAATCTGCCAGCGCAGGAGATAGAGGAGATGTGATCCCTGGGCTGGGAAGATCCCCTGGAGAAAGGAATGGCAACCCAGTTCAGTATTTTTGCCTGGGAAATCCCATAAACAGAGGAGCTTGGTAGGCTACAGTCCATGGGGTCACAGAGAGCCAAACATGACAGAGAGACTTCACTTCACTATATACCTCTAAGTTAAGGTAACTTGTTATATAGCAGCAGTAAACTAATGCAAGTCCTGATGAAATCTAAGAACACAATAAGAGAGCTTACAGAAATCATTCAACCATCCCATATATTATCCTGGGTATGAGGCAGCAGCTGCCTATTGCTGGGAGAGCCAAGTTAACAAAAAGAGGTCTCCCCAAGGTGTATGTACATGGAGTCTGCTAAAAGCTGAGGGAAAGGTAGCAGAAATGAAATCCTTCAAGTTTCCCAGAACCCAAGATATGCCAAAAGAAAGATTTTTTTCCGTCATCAAATAATCTGCAGTCTGTAGTAAACTAAATCTAACTAAAGTTACCAAAAAGCCTAATCCTTGCTCAATATAAACCAGATTGAATCACTTCCCACCCCCAATCTTTCTACCCATCTGCCTAAAAGAAAAAGAGGCATGCTTGTTTCTGAGCATAAATATTATTTACTTTAACTTTTAATGTCATATTACATATAATATTGGCACTCAATTTAAAAAATATGAGAATTCTGAAGATACAAGACCATGCACTTTGTCAAGAGAAAAAAATGTCCATAGACAGACTCAGAGATGGACATACTAGAATTACCAGATAAGTGCCATGAGAACATAATTATAATAAATATATTAAAACAGCTAGTAGTAACAGTAGATAATATGCATGAAAAAGACATAGAGATGAGAATTATAAAAAAGAGAAAAACTAAAATGTTATATATAAGAAACACAACATAAAAATAAATACGGTTTTTGGATAGGCTAAAATCAGTAGACTAAACATACCAGGGGAAATAATCAGTAAGATTCAGTCAAGTCAATAGAAATGACCCAAACAGAAACACAGAGAGATAAATGAATGATGGATAAGCAGTGCATCTGAGAGCTGTAAGGACACTATGAAACAGTCTAAAGTGCATGTAATGGTATTTCTAGAAGGAGAGAAAAGAGAAAGAATGGAGCAAAAGAACTGTTTGAGTGTATATTGGCTAATAACTTTTCAAAACTCATAAAATACTTTAGTCATATACCCAAGATGCTTATAAAACACCAATTAGAGTATACTGACCCACTACAAAAATAATCATACCTCCGGACATCAATGTAGACACATTGCCACAGATGAAGGTTAGGACACAATCCTGAAAACAGAATAAAAATATATAGTACACAAGGGAAACAACAATATGAACTATGGCCGAACTATTTTCAGAAACAACAGAAGCCAGAAGGCAATAGCGCAGCATCTCTAATGTGATAAAAAAAAAAATAATAATAATCCCATCAACCAAGATTTCCATATCAAGCAGCACACTCTTCGAAAATTAAGGCAACATAAAGACATTTTTCTTGACCAATGAAAATTGATTTTGTTTCTATAAGATGTATAACACAAAACATGGTAAATAAATGCCAAAGGACATTAGGCCAAAAGGAAATTATGCAGATAAAACCAAACAGTTTGTGTAAGAATTGAGAATCTTAGGAAGTACTTGGCAAATGTGATAGGAAATAAAGAAGCTATATTTTGAAAAAAAAAAAACCCTCTCTTTCAATGTAAATATATCTATTTAAAGATTGTTAACTGTTTAAGAATACTAAGAATATAATATAGAGTTTATAATGGGTGTAGGTGCAAAATATATGAGAACAAGATGTTAAGGGTGGGAGGATCATCTTTGAAAGTGTATTGTTATAATAATCTTGTGTTGTTTATGAAGTGGTAAAATATTTTTCAAGGCAACTGGTGATAATTTAACAATGCATACGTGGAGCCCCATATTATGAAGAGTTAGCACTAACTAAATCACACAAAGTGGCATAACTATACAGTCAAGAAGAGGTAAAATGGAGTTCTTAAAAACAAACAAACAAAAAAATTCTGATAACAGAAAAGAAACAAAGATTATGACCAAAAGAAATTAAACTGTAAGAAGACAGACTTCAGCCTAAACATGTGAGCAACTATATTCAATGTGAATGGACTAAGCACCTTAACTGAAAGGCTTAGACTGTCAAACTTGATAAAACACAAAGCAGTTGGTTGGACTAACTGACCAACTACATTTTTTTAATAAGAAATTCATTTTATAAGCACTGGCAGTTTTAAATGTGGAAAAAATATGTTATATAAATATAAATTAATGTATAATTAATCTGGCACAAGCCCTAATCATTTGGGTGGATTTCATCTATCCAAGGATATTTTGGGGTATATGTCTCCCCTTATCCTCTCTTGACCTCAAGTCCATGCATCTGTGGAACTGATTCAATTTATATGAATCATTTTACCATATATAGCATGTTGTCACTTTGTAGCATTATGTTGTGATATATTGAAAAAAAAAAACCAACCTAATTTCTTTACTCATGTTAAGCCATACCATAGAAGGTTAACAGAAAGAAATTTTTCCAAAAAGGAGTAGATAGTGATGTTGAAGGCTGTTGATAGGCAGTCAATGAAGTGTATATGTTGGAGAGATTAACAGAAGAAAATTGCTAACTTTGGAGCTGATATGGGGCAGAAATCAAATGCCATGAAATTTCTAACCTCATTTGGACTCTAGTGTCTTTAATCATCTTTAGATAATCTTTAATCATCAGTCTACTGAAATAACTTTTGCCTTGTTGCTACTCACAGTATAAGGCTATTTTCATAAGTCTGCATATTTTGACAAATAGAAGATTTAAATATAGTCGCAGTCAAATTTCTAAGAAGAGTGAGGGTAAGGATCACATAGAGGTGACAGTATGGCCAAGGAAGCAGTGGTGAAGCAGAACAAAGGATGCCTGTGAAGGGAGGTTACAGCATGGTCTAAAGTCATGGAAATGGTGATAGAGTTAAGAGAGGCTATAGAGGGCCTCTCTTCTTTATGCATAAACAAGTAAATATATTGAGAATAATAGGGGCCAGGAAGGGATTTGGGGCTTCCCTGGTGATTGAGAGAGTAGAGGGTCTGCCTGCAATGTGGGAGACACAATCGAACTCAGGTTCGATTGCTGGGTAGGGATGATCCCCTGGAGAAGGAAATGGCAATGCTTTCCAGTATTCCTGCCTGGAAAATCCCATGGACGGAGGAGCCTTCTGGGCTACAGTCCATGAGGTTGCAAAGAGTCAGACACAACTGAGTGACTAACACACACACAGGAAAGGATTTGCATATAGAGAAAGAATCCTGGGACGTTGAATTGGAAGGGAAGTTAGAAGTATGAAGATTTTTTTTTTTTTTTTTTAGTGCATATTGATAGAACTATTTGGAAATACAGATGTGCATATTTTTCTTAACCATTATTTTCTATAGGCTGAGAAGGCCCAAAAGCAATGGTGCCCCAGTAGCAATGAGCACAGTGAGTACTGAGATCTTTGTTTCTAAATACCAGCCTTCAGGTCATGTATGGATGTGAGAGTTGGACTGTGAGGAAAGCTGAGCACCGAAGAATTGATGCTTTTGAGTGGTGTTGGAGGAGACTCTTGAGAGTCCCTTGGACTGCAAAGAGATCCAACCAGTCCATCCTAAAGGAAATCAGTCCTGGGTGTTCATTGGAAAGACTGATGCTAAAGCTGAAACTCCAATACTTTGGCCATCTCATATGAAGAGTTGACTCATTGGAAAAGACCCTGATGCTGGGAGGGATTGGGTGCAGGAGGAGAAGGGGACAACAGAAGATGAGATGGCTAGATGGCATCACCGACTTGATGAACATGAGTTTGGGTGAACTCTGGGAGTTGGTGATTAACAGGGAGGCCTGGCATGCTGCAATTCATGGGGTCGCAGAGTCCGACACGACTGAGCGACTGAACTGAACTGAAAGGAATAAGAAGAGTTCCTTATAAAACTGGATGATTCTGAGACTGGGTCAGAGAAAGAACAAGATGACCTGGAGCGTGTTGTGCCAAAAATAAGGAAATGCTAAAAGAAGATAACAATCTTGAAAGAGATCCCACTTACCAAATACAGGAATATTTGACCAAAACATGTGCTTTATTATTTGCCATCAGTAACAGTGGTTATATCTTCTGAGTTGCTTGTGGATACGAAGGCTGGAGGATTGATTTGTTAAGGAAAAGAATATTCATAGTCTTACAGTATCACCTCATGAAATATGTAATTAAAAAGGAAATATAGTCACTCTATGGTAGATAAACTAGACAGACAATAACTTGACCAAGTGTTCAAGGTTAACATAACCAGTGATAGGATGGGTCAGCATGATGTATCTCCTGAGGTGATGCCCCCAAAGAGCATATCACCTCCATGATATTCCAGCCCAGGGTACATGGCCTGAGATGGGTAATAAGGAAACATCAGATGGACTCTGGTTGGTTGTTATTTTATGAAATGAAATGTCTGTATTTTTTTTTTTTAATTGTGAAAATAGGAAAAGTCTGAAAAACTGTTCAGGATTGAAGAAGACTGCAGAGACGAGACAACTTAATGCACTGCATGATCTTGGATTGGTTCCTAGACCAGATAGGAAAAAGAGACATGGTTGACAACTGATGTCTTTGAATTTGGTTCTGTGATCTGGATGGTAGTGTGCTATTGATGTTGACTTTCTGATTGGAAGGACTGAAGAGATGTTATATATGAGTAACTTCAGGTAAAATATTTGCATACTAGCATGTTTGGAAATAATGGGCAATAAATCAATAGGAGAGATAAAGAGAGAGTAAAACGTTAACAATTAGGAAATCTACACATAAGGGACTGTTTGTATAGTTATTAAAAATTTCTGAAAGTTTGAAATTAATTCAAAACAGATAATTTAAAATAAGTAAATATAGTAACCTCCTACATAATTAAAAATAGCATTTCCATGATGTTTTATTTATTACTAATAAATTGGTAGGGATAAAGTACTCATAAGATAGGATGGATAAACCAAGCAATTTAATATGATAAAATAAACCAATTAAATATGATAAAATGAATTGTGAATATTGTTTTCCATTGAGCAAGTTGCTAGGCAGTAAAATGAAGATAATTTAGATAAATATTGAATATATATATTTTTTAATTCAAAGTATTACCTTGTAGCTTTTGGGATTTTTTAAATTAAAATTTATCATTTGAACTATATTTTGTTGTTAGAAATAAATAACTAACATTTAAAACTAAGAAGGCATGACTGGGAATTTATCCAGACAACTGGAACTGAAGACAATATATTCCAGTGACAGCAGTGGAATTAGCTTTAGCCTCCACATTTATTATTTTACTTGTATATTGATTGACCAATTCAATCAAAGTGGAAGCAACAGTTATATGCTTCATGTCAGGAAAAACGGATGAAAATTAATGGACTCTGCCAAACAATCCTGTCTGTAACATGGTGCTAATTAATAATATGACAGATATTTCTCACCATCAGACTGATCAAATTTAATGAGAGCTTTTGAAACACTGGCACCATCTGCATATTTGTTTTGTCCCTAAACTCATGAAGAACTGGGTAAATGACACCCAGTATGAACAATGTTAGGTAAGGGTGAAAAGTATTTGGAGAAAAATAGGAAAGATGAAGTATTATAGGTCAACTGAAAACAAAAGAAACAGGATGTGACAGCAATCCAGTATATGAAATAAATATGATTAAACTGAGCCCTGGGTTTGTGTGCGGAGGAATCATAAAACATAGCAGGAATCATATTTTTTTTTAAATGAAAAGAAATACAATATTAAAGACCACCATTAAAATAATGCAAAACAAGCTCCCAATTTGTAAGATGATTATACAAACTTAATAAATATCTACTAAAAATGTGAGTGATACTTATGATTATGAAGAATATGTGAGACACATTGTGTCTAATACTTTTGAAGTGAAGTGAAAGTCACTCAGTCATGTTCAACTCTTTATTACCCCATGGACTGTACCTCACCAGGCTTCTCTGTCCCTGGAATTCTCCAGGCAAGAATACTGGAGCGGATAATCATTTCCTTCTCCAGGGGATCTTCCCCACCCAGGGATGGAACCCAGGTCTCCTGCATAGCAGGCAGAGTCTTTACCATCTGAGCCACCAGGGAATTTAGGTTATTTTTAACTAAAGTTGAAAAAGTGCAAGGATGCAGAAATGAAAAAAAAAATGCATGTGAAAAATTCTTTTATTTTAAAAAGGAAAAAGAAACATTTCTTGTTCTGAGATTAAGGGAAATTAATTGAAAGGAAAACTAATATTCAGCCAACTATTGGGAATTAGTGCCTTGTGGAGTTAATTCAATACAGTGCATAACCTTTACTATGTGAAGGCGATAAGACTGATTTGGAATTATAAAGCATGTGTACTGAGTCTTTTATAAAAATAATGGTTATCGACTGGTAATTGTTCAACCATACTCTCTGTCTCAATCTTATAACCATTTATACTCAAAGAATACATTAGAAGCTGCATCTCCAGCCAGTTTTAGAATCAGGTCTATGATTGAGCTTCATCAGACTGCTGCTTTAATTGATTCAACTGATGATTGTCACAGGACAGCCTATAGGGCAATGGTACTAAAAATATGATCCACAGACTAGCAACATCACTGCCATTATCTGGGAACTTGTCAAAATGAAAATTCTTGTGTACACAGACTTCCTGAATCAGAAAAGGAATGGGGCTGGCAATCTGTGATTTGTTAAGATTTGAAAGTGATTCTGATGTACAAGAAAGTTTGAGAACCACTACTATAAGATAAGTTGTTTTTTAATTTGCCCATGATGGTGGAGGAAATAAGAGTGGCCAGTAATTTCTTGAAAATATTTCTCGATCATTTGAATTCACAGGTCATTTTTAACCTTCCGACTGACAAAAGGTTTCTGTTGTTTTAAAAAATGTGCCCTTTACTTGGCATATCCTGCCCAGTACTCGTAGGAATTCCTTTCACTTTGTTGGACAATGTTGGAGAAAGAAAAATAAGCTGACACAAAGCAAACATTAAAGTTTACAGATTATTCATTAAGGCTAAAAGTCTTCAAAATCTCATTAACGTTGTGTAACAGTAATTTCAAAATGGAGGGAAATGGGCCAGGCTTTTCATTCTAGAAACCAAAGTGTTCTTTTTGTTATCTTCTGTTATTCCCAATATAGGGCTCTATTATTAGTTTTTGACAACTATTGTGTGCCCCTAAAACACAATAGATTCACCCCAGCAATGCTGCTTTTTTGCTTCCTGGCATTGCCCTCGTCCACTCCACTGTGCTCTCACCATTTCCTTATTTTGCTTCTTCCTACCCAGCTCCTTATATAAAACTGCATACAATGTGTCAGTTATCATAGTATACAAAATATATTTAGCCCTCCTTCCAGTGGCATTTACTGAATAGTTCCAGATGTTACCCTGGTTACCCATTCCTTGACAAACAATAATGATGATCAAGTAATAACTAATATATAACAGGAGCTAATTTTGTGCAAGGCAACATCCTAAGAATTTTACTTTCATCCATGAACTTAAAATGTAGGCAAAGGACTTGATAAAGAAAGAAAATCAGGAAGTAAAAAAAAAAAAAAAAAAGAAAAGAAAATTTTCTAAACAAAACAAAAAATACACAGAACATATTTACAAGATCAGTAGAATTATAATTGCTTATATCAACATAATAATTTTTACCTTCAGACATAATATTTGAAAGAAAATTGTAAGATAAATATGTTTTAAGGAAAGCCAAATATGGCATATAAAGGATTTCTTTGCATGTGACAAAGGACAGTACATAGGTTAATGTATGGTGTGCATTAATATATGACGTGGCAAAGGATTATATGTAAGTACAAAAAAGGAAAATATTGGAAACTATTTCACCGAATTAAAAAAAAAGTTAAATGCCAAATCAGTTTCCTTTAGCAAAAATGTATTCCCAAACACTCATTTGTATTTTCCTTTCTCTGGATTTTTGTTTCACAGATACTTTCTTTAGAAAGACACATCTTAATCCAATTGTTTATACCTCTTTTAGTATCTCTTTTCATAATTCCTTACAGCCCATGGTATATCTTGGTTTTAGAGTAAATTAAGTATCTCTAGTGAATATTTAAATAAGAGGCTTTTAAAAAATAAAAGCATAGTTTGTTTCTATAATGCTTGGAAATCCATTTTTTTCTGATTTAATGTCTTGGCCCTATCGCTTACTCACTATGTGATCTTAGAAAGGTTACTTTAGGGATTTCCCTGGTGGTCCAGTGGCTTAAGACTTCATGCTTTCAATGCAGGGGCCAGGGTTTGATCCCCGGTCAGGGAACTAGATCCAACATGCCACAACTAAGTTTGCATGCTGCAACTAAAGATCTCACAAGCTGCAATGAAGATGGAAGATCCTGCATGATACAACTAATATCTGCAGAAGCCAAATAAATAAATAAACATTAAAAAAAGAAAAGTTACTTTACTACTTTATGCATGAGTTCATCTAAAAAATGGAGAAAATAGTAGTTTCTAAGTCATAGATTTATTAGAGGAAAAATAGGGCTCAGTTCAATTCAGTTCAGTCACTCAGTTGTGTCCGACTCTTTGTGACCCCATGAATCGCAGTACGCCTGGCCTCCCTGTCCATCACCAACTCCCAGAATTCACTCAAACTCATGTCCATCTAGTCAGTGATGCCATCCAGCCATCTCATCCTCCGTCGTCCCCTTCTCCTCCTGTCCCCAATCCCTCCCAGCATCGGGGTCTTTTCCAATGAGTCAACTCTTCACGTGAGGTGGCCAAAGTACTGGAGTTTCAGCTTTAGCATCATTCCTTCCAAAGAACACCCAGGACTGATGTCCTTTAGAATGGACTGGTTAAATCTCCTGGCAGACCAAGGGACTCTCAAGAGTCTTCTCTAACACCACAGTTGAAAAGCATCAATTCTTTGGCACTCAGCTTTCTTCACAGTCCAAATCTCATATCCATACATGACTATTGGAAAAACCATAGCCTTGACTAGACAGACCTTTGTTGGCAAAGTAATGTCTCTGTTTTTTAATATGCTGTCTAGGTTGGTCATAACTTTCCTTTCAAGGAGTAAGCGTCTTTTAATTTCATGGCTGCAATCATCATCTGCAGTGATTTTGGAGCCCCCCGAAAGTAAAGTCTGACACTGTTTCCATGGTTTCCCCATCTATTTGCCATGAAGTGATGGGACCAGATGCCATGATCTTAGTTTTCTGCATGTTGGGCTTTAAGCCAACTTCTTCACTCTCCTCTCACTTTCATCAAGAGGCTTTTTAGTTCCTCTTCACTTTCTGCCATAAGGGTGGTATCATCTGCATATCTGAGGTTATTGATGTTTCTCCTGGCAATCTTGATTCCAGCTTGTGCTTCTTCCAGCCCAGCACTTCTCATGATGTACTCTGTATATAAGTTAAATAAGCAGGGTGACAATATACAGCCTTGATGTACTCCTTTTCCTATTTGGAATCAGTCTGTTGTTCCATGTCCAGTTCGAACTGTTGCTTCCTGACCTGCATATAGGTTTCTCAAGAGGCAGGTCAGATGGTCTGGTAATTCCCATCTCTTTTGGAATTTTCCACAGTTTCTTGTGATCCACACAGTCAAAGGCTTTGGCATAATCAATAAAGCAGGAATGGATGTTTTTCCTGGAACTCTCTTGCTTTTTCGATGATCCAGCGGATGTTGGCAATTTGATCTCTGGTTCCTCTGCCTTTTCTAAAATCAGCTTGAACATCTGGAAGTTCATGGTTCACAAACTAACAATAGGGCTAATATGTGTTAAATGCTTAGACTAGTATTCATGACATTAGAAGTTCTCAGTTGTTGTTAGCTATTATTATTGCTATTATGATTACTATCAGAAAATGAATATAGAAAGTCCACAACCTCAGCTAGTAATTGCCTTTGTTTATATGAAATGGAAGGTTATAAGCTATATTGTAGCTAATTTAATGAACTTCATGAACTTGATTTTCCACTTTGCAATGACAGCTGCAAGCATTCTTATATGGCTTCAGGTAATGCCATGCACTCTTGGTGATGTATGGAGTTGAAGGCTATTAATTTATACTTTATAAACAGCCAGGTCAGCCAATACTAAACAGTGAAATTTTCAATGCCTTTGCCCTAGTCCTGTTTCCCCAGCTCTGTGTAACTAGAATTAAATCTTATCCCTACATGTAGGTTGCCATGCCAGCCAGCTAGGAAGGGGCCATTGATCCTAACTATAATCAGCTGGGACTTGAAGCTATTTCCTCTGAGGGATAGGGTGGATCATTTTCTTTTGCCTCTTCTCCATTATAAAGTCAACTTCTCACCAGCCAAACCCAGAATTTCAAACTATCTGAACTTCAACTACTGTCAAAGCCTGAATAACCAGAGAGCTCCAAATATGGAATTTCCTAGGAATATGCTTCTTCCTGGATTCTCTCTCCTTAGTTCTGGCTCAGTTACTCTGCCAACTAACACATGACCTTCTGAAAAATTGAAGTTTAGATCTAAATATCTTCCATGTACTCATGCCAAAAGTTATGTTGGTCTTTGTTTATGCCAATGTTCTTCAGGACCAGAAATTTATTGGAAGCTTAGAATTTTTAGCACATTTCCCCCCTGATATCACCCATCTGACCAGAATCCTAAAACTTTAACTTTTGCTTTAATTTTTCACTGTTCTCCAAAGCCTACTTAATAGAATAACTTCAACAAAATTGTGGGAGCTTAGATTTAGACTCCTCCAGACATCATGAGTGCTCATGATTTTTCTCTTTCCTCCTAAGGGATAATATAATGTCATTTGCTTGGCATTTGGACAGCTCTCCCAGCCCAGAGCATGTATCTCTACCTGTTCCTTTCAGCTATTTACCTCATTTTCCAGGAACATACCACACTGTATGTTGTTGGTATTTTAGTTGTTAAGTTGTGTCTGAATCTTTTGTGGACCTATGGACTGTAGCCTGCTAGCCTGGTAGGCTGCTCTCCCCTGGGATTTCCCAGGCTAGAAAACTGGAGTGTGTTGCCATTTCCTTCTCCAGGGGATCTTCCAGACCTAGGGATTGAACTCATGTGTCCTGCATTGACATGGGGATTCTTTACCACTGAGCCACCTGAGAAGCCCTTATCATAGATATACAGAGATAATAAAACCAAAAATATTGTTACAGTCTGTGCCTTAAAGTATAGTGGAGTATTTCTCATACTCTACTTATGAGTGGTCCCAGCAGGATTAAGCAGCTTAATTTGTACCATGTTCTATGATGTTATACAACTACATGGAGGTAGAGGGTAATATTGCTCTTGCTGCACAGGAGATTTAGCAACAACAAGCTAGATTTACACCCAGCAGGAACTCTACAAAAGGCTGTTCAATAACAGAATGAACATTAGTCTTAAGATCTGGTTCTCTATATAGAATATTTCCCATTTGTGTCTTCTGGGTAAGTTCTTAGCAAACACAGTAGAAATCCCTAGATGTAATTATAGTTCAAAGGGTGTAGGGAAGGAAATCTTTAACTTTTAATTGAAAAGTATCAGTTCCTATTAAGCACCAGCAGGATGTCTATCACTCACTACAGGAATTTAAATCAATAATTTAGAGGAAGAATTAAAACATCAGCCAAAGAAAGAAGAGGTAACTGCCCTAGGAAATTTTATTGGCAAAGGCTAGAAGATGTAATCAGATTAAACCAAAGTTCATAGTACTCTTAATCATTAGGGAAATGAGCAATACATATTTATTGGGCAATCAAGTTTATTAGAATTGGAAGTGTATAAGAAGAATAAAGTGATAGCTTATTAGACTGTCAGTAAAGTAACATGGAGAAAACAATTTGGGGCATGCTAAAAATGTCAAATACATACATGAACATGAAAGTGAAATTGCTCAGTTGTGTCCAACTCTTTGCGACCCCATAGACTGTAGCCTACCAGGCTTCTCTATCCATGGGATTTTCCAGGCAATAGTACTGGAGTGGGTTGCCATTTCCTTCTCCAGGGGATCTTCCCAACCCAGGGCTCAAACCTGGGTCTCCTGCATTGTAGACAGATGCTTTACCGTCTGAGCCACCAGGGAAGTTGTCTCAAGTCCATACAACATATATGAACATATATAAAAATTAGAGGTAGAAAACAAACTTTGGAAAGGATTATAGTATGGGCTATAAGATATACATTATGTTTCACTCAGAAATACTGTTTTAAAGAGAAAAAGCAGAAATAGTCTTTTGAGCATTTTCCATATTTGCAAAACAGAGATGATGTTAATGTCTAACAAAAAATGACTTAATGAATGCATTACAGAACCACTCAATTAAATGTAATGCAGTGAATATATTATAATTCATATGAGTGATGAGCAAAATTTGAAAAAATAGAATTTAAATAGAATTTAAAATATGTGCACTAATTATAAAAATGTGAATTATGTATGCATATAGACAAAGACCAAGGAAGATTATGCAAAAAGATGAAATCGCTCACTCTCAGTACATAAATCAAAAATGATATACTTTTCTTTAGATATCTTCTATAAGATTGTAAAGATAACATTGAAATTTATATGTGTAAATAGATTGGTACCCTATTTTCAAGATTTTTCATGAAATTTTCAATCCCTAACTCTTGTAAGTCTCTATATGAATTCTTCACAAGTGGCTAAAGTGGGAATTCATATTTAATTTTCAAATTTAGAGTTAAGTTGGGATCTTTATGTGAAAAATATGTTAATACTTATATTTCATATATTTATACATATCATATGCAGTATATATTTTTCCAAAGATACAAGTTGAAGTATATATTATCTTCTTTTATTCCTTCTCCAGAGTATTAAGGTTTAGCAACACAGTTTTAATTCAGACAGATTTCAAATATTGCTTCATTAACAGTCTCACATTTGGCATCCTTGCTATAACTGCAGTGTGTATTATGTCAAAAGATGCTCTGTAACATCCCTGGAGACTTAGTTACTGTGTGCCTTGCCTGTAACCTGGGCAAGTATTAGTGTAATGTCTGATATAACAAGGGCATATTTTCTTTGAACATTTTTCAGATACTATTTGACATAAATATCATAGTAAATTACTTCTGAAACCATAAATGCTTGGACAAAAATAATACACTTATAGAAATATGATAATATGAGAAAATATTATTTTATACTAAAAATGTAAAAACTCATATTCATGATTTTATAGCCACTTAGGAAAATATATAAATTTTAATCCTTTTTCCATATGTTATATTCAATTATATTTTATAAAATATACTAAATTTCAAGCAGGTATTATGGACCCTTGGCATTCCTAGAAGAACACATCTGTAGGAAATATTTTTATTGCTTTATTTTTCTTAACTGCTCTAACTAATTTCAAAATGGTTTTGGGGGCTTCTTAAAAGAAACTTACGAGTATGCCAAGAACAAGTGCACAGCAGCAAAAGGATTCAAAAATTAAAAGAAAAATGAAAAAACCAAAAATCATAAAACAAAAAACAAACATATACAAATTCTTCCTAAAGGAATCTGCTTGCAATGCAGGAGATCTGTGTTCAATCCCTGGGTTGGAAAGATCCCTGGGAGAAAGAATGGCTGCCCACTGCAGTATTCTTGCCTGGAGAATTCCATGGAGTGCAAAGTGTTGGACACTACCGAGCAAATAACACTTTCACTTTCAAAGGAAGTTGCAATATTATTAAACTTAATTCTATTTATTATTCTATCATTCTATTTATAATGACCAGAACAGAAAGGAACATGATGGTTTACAGAACTCTAATTTTAAAATATTTTCCTTATGTGCAAATATTTTACTAGCCCTTATCTTATAGAAGAATTTAGTGCAGGTTTCATACCATGTGATCCTTGCCTATCTTAGCAAACTCAGGCCCAAAACTTGAAGTCATCCTGGTCCCCTCTCTTTCTAACACCTGCCAAGTCCAACCCATCAGCAAATCAAACAGGTCTACTTTCAAAATGTATCCATAATCTTACACTTTCTAACCACATTTACAGTTACTTTCCTAGTCTAAGACATCATCTCTGAACTGGATTATTTCCATAATGTTTTAATTGGTCTTGCTTTGGCACTTACTCCTCTACAATTTATTTTCATCACAGCTGATAGAGTGATTCTGGCATGCAAAAACAGATAGATCATTGCATTCCTCTTCTAAGAACACTGGTGGTTCTGTGACTAAAGGGTTATAAGGCCCTACCTAATTAGGCTCCTACTACTTCTCTCGTAAACATCTACTTTTTGTTTTGATTGTTTTGCTCTAATCGCACCGAATTTTATGCAGTTTCTCAGATCCACCAGGCATTTTCACACCTCAGGAGATTTGACATTTTTTTTTTCCCCCCTTTGCTTGGCATGCTGTCATCAGAGAGCTCCATGCATATCCTGCTCCCCCACTCCAGTTCTCTTATTTAATGAGTATGACCATCAATTATAAAGTCACACTCCTCTCTCCTACTTCCTGTTCTCTTATATTGCCTTACTTTTCCCTCCGAAGAATGTATTACCATATACTACTTGTATAAATACAATTAATTGTTTATTTGTGATAGGATGTATATAAGGAGAAACCAGAAGAGTAAAAAAGAAGTCCTATACTGGTGTTTTGATTTTGTTGAAGTAGCCAAATGGGATGGGGAAACCCTAAACTTCCACACATTTCCCTAGTGGATACTTTAAGCCACTTAAAAATAGAATCTCATCTCAACTCTCAATTATGCAGAAATGGCCTAAAGAGGTATCATTGTACTTTACATATCAGGTAGCATCTAACCATATGGGTATCACATATCCTAGGCACAGCTGTCTTGTTTTGGGTTATTTGTAATGTTCATGGATCTTCTAAAATATTTATCCTCTAATCTGAAGAGACTGAGTTTTCTTCCTTCTTCTACACTTCCTTTCTTCTTCCATATATATATATTTTAAGGTACCAATAGCCCCTTTCCTTTTCTGAATACACGAACTGTATCTTGCAGACAGAAATCTTGCAGCCTCTTGCAGTGGGTCTCAGCCTATCCAAAGCTGGACAAGTTTTGACTCTGAATATTCAGAATTACTAATTTTGCTTCCTCCTTTAGTCTTCTGACTCCCACTTTCTCTGTGCTGATGGAGAAAGTGAATCTGTTTTCTGTTTTTGGTTAAGCCACAGCCTACTTTCCAGTACGGATCATATGACCTTTGGGCTAGATAGAACCCTGTCTCCACCAATAATGGATGGAGAAACTGTTAAGATGAATTGTTTAAACTGGTTCTATTATAGCTTCTGATTACATACTGTGAAGTGGCAAAAATTCGCAAATTTATCGTAAATAGACTTTTTCCAGTGACCTGTTGGTTTATGTTTATCTTGAGATACAAAATATTGTAACAATGGCCTTTTAAAGCTGAGTTTTATTGAGCCTTATAGGGATGTCATATGCCTTTTCTGTTACATGTTGTTATGGGGATATCTTATAGTCATGAACTGTAATTGAGCAGAATGCCCCCCCCCCCCCCACCCCATCCCATGTCTTCTGCCTGCTTTTTGTTTGTAGAAAAGCTGTAGTCTCCCAGGCTTCCCTGAGTCACAATGGTTGGTTCAATAGTAAATGGCTGAAAGGATGTGAACATATAGTGACAAAAATTCCAGCTTGGATGGTCATGGTTTGGAAAATGAAAAACAACAATTCAAAGCCTATTGGATGCAGCAAAAGCAGATCTAAGAGAAGTTGATAGCAATGTGAGATTACCTTAGGCAACAAGAAAAATATCAAGTAAACAACCTAACCTTACACCTAAAGTAACTAGAGAAAGAAGAACAAAGAACATCCAAAGTTTGTAGAAGGAAAGAAATCATAAAGAACAACAACAAAAAAAATTAAATAGAGACTAAGAAAATAATAGAAAAGATCAGTGAAACAAGAAGTTGGTTCTTTGAAAAGACAAACAAAATTGACAAGCCTTTAGCCAGACTCATCAAGAAAAAAAGGAAGAGGGCTGAAATCAATAAATTCAAATGAGGATGAACTTAAAACCCACACCA
Organism: Budorcas taxicolor; assembly: GCF_023091745.1. Lineage (NCBI taxonomy): Eukaryota > Metazoa > Chordata > Mammalia > Artiodactyla > Bovidae > Budorcas > Budorcas taxicolor. The sequence continues at coordinate 95,996,419 of NC_068917.1, read as the reverse complement.
CAGGAAAACTAGGGACCATAAGATACTACTTGTTGTTTAGTCACTAAGTCTTGTCTGACTCTTTGTGATCCCAAGGACTGTAGACTGCCAGGCTTCTCTGTCCATAGGATTTTCCAGGAGAGAATACTTGAGTGGGTTGCCATTTCCTTCTTCAGGGGATCTTCCTGACCCAGGTATCAAACCTGCATATCCCGCATTGGCAGGAATTGGCAGGAGGATTCTTTACTGCTGAGCCACCAGGGAAATCCCCATAAGAGATTATGACAAGCAACTAGATGCCAATAAAATGCACAACCTAGAAGAAATGGACAAATTCTTAGAAAGATCTAATCTCCTGAGACTGAACTAGGAAGAAACAGAAAATATGAACAGACCAATTCCAAGTGCTGAGAGTGAATCTATGATTTTAAAAACTCCCAAAAACTAATGTCTGGGACCAGATGGATTCATAGGCAAACTTTACCGAAACTTTAGAGAAGATTTAGCACCTATCTTTCAAAACTATTCTTAAAAAAAAAAAAAAAAAAAATTGCAGAGGAAAGAACAGTTCTGAATTCATTCTATGAGGCCACCATCACCCTGATATCAAAAAAAAAAAAAAAAAAAAACCAGACAAAGACACTACACACAAAAAAAATTACAGGCCAACATCATTGATGAATATAGATGTAAAAATACTTAAAATACTACAAAACTGAATTCAATAATACATTAAAAGGATTATACACCAAAATCAAGTGAGATTTATCCCAGAATTGTAACAATTTTTCAATGTCTGCAAATCAATCTGTATGGTACACCAGATTAACAAATTGAAGAATAAAAACCATATGATCATCTCAATAGATGCAAGAGCTTTTGGTAAAATTCAACATCCATTTATGATAGAAACTTTCCAGAAAATGAGAATAGAGGGAACATAGCTCAACAAAATAAAAGCCATATATGACAAACATAGCTAATATCACACTCAGTGGTGAAAAGATGAGAAAGCATTTCCTATAAGATCAGCAATAAGACAAGGATACTCACTCTCACCACTTTTATTCACCATAGTTTTGGAAGTTGTAGACATAGAAATCAGAGAAGAATAAATAAAAATAATCTAAACTGTAAAAGAAGGTATAAAACTGTCACTGTTTGCAGATGATATGATACTATACATAGAAAATCCTAAAAGATACTACCAGAAAACTATAAGTGCTCATCAATGAATTTAGTAAAGTTGTAGGATACAAAATTAAGACATAAAAATCTGTTGCACGTCCATACAATAACAACAAAAGATCAGAAAGGAAAATTAATGAAATAATTCCAACCCCAATTATCATCACATCATAAAGAATAAAATACCTAGGAAATAAACCTACCTAAGGAGGCAAAAATCTGCACTCTGAAAACTATAAGATGATGATAAAAGAAACTGAAGACAACATAAACGTGGAAAGATATACCATGTTCTTGGATTAGAAAAATCAGTACTGTTAAAATGGTTATACTACTCAAGTTAATCCACAGATTCAAAGCAATCTGCAGATACAATGCAATCTCTTTCAAACTACCAATGGCATTTTTCACAGAACTAAACCAAAAATCTTAAAATTTGTATAGAAAAAGCAAAAATCTTAAAATTTGTATAGAAATACATAAGGCCTTGAATAGTCAAAACAATCTTGAGAAAGAACAACAGTTAGAGAAATCTGATCCCTGACATCAGACTACAGTCATCAAAATAGTATGGAACTGCCCCAAAGATAAACGTACATATAAATAGAACAGGACAGAAAATATATATGATCTAACTGTCCATCAACAGATGAGTGAATAAAGAAGATGCACTACTTATATATAATGGAGTACTACTCAGCCAAAGAAAAGAAAGAAATAATGCTACTTGCAGCAACATGGCTGCAACTAGAGATTATCATGTTAAATGAAGTAAGTCAGAAAGGGAAAGAGAAATATCATATTATATCACTTATGTGTGATACACATAGAAAGGCAATGCCAAACAATGTTCAAACCACCACACGATTGCACTCATCTCACACACTAGGAAAGCAATGCTTATAATTCTCCAAGCCAGGCTTCAACAATACATGAACTTCCAGATGTTCAAGATGGATTTAGAAAAGGCTGAGGAACCAGAGATCAAATTGCCAACATCCGCTGGATCATCGAAAAAGCAACAGAGTTCCAGAAAAACAGCGCCTTCTGCTTTAGTGATTATGCCAAAACCTTTGATGTGTGGATCACAACAAAATGTGGAAAATTCTTAAAAAGATGGGAATAGCAGACCATCTGACCTGTCTCTTGACAAACCTGCATGCAGGTCAAGAAGTAACAGTTAGAACTGGACATGGAACAACAGACTGGCTCCAAATAGGAAAAGGAGTAGTTTGAGGCTGTATATTGTCACCCTGCTTATTTAACGTCTGTGCAGAGTATATCGTGTGAAATGCTGGGCTGAATGAAGCACAAGCTGGAATCAAGATTGCCCGGAGAAATATCAATAACCTCAGATACACAGATGGAACCAAACTTATGGCAGAAAGTGAAGAACTAAAGAGCCTCTTGATGAAAGTAAAGAGGAGAGTGAAAAAGTTGACTTAAAACTCAACATTCAGAAAACTAAGATAATGGCATCTAGTCCCATCACTTCATGGAAAATAGATGTGGAAACGATGGAAGCAGTAAAACTTTATTTATTTATTTTTATTTTTTGTCCCCAATATCACTGCAGATGGTGATTGCAGCCATGAAATTAAAAAACTCTTGCTCCTTGAAAGAAAAGCTATGACCAAACTAGATGGCATATTAAAAAGCAGAGACATTAGTTTGCCAATAAATATCCATCTAGTCAAAACTATGTTTTTTTCAGTAGTCATATATGGATGTGAGAGTTGGACTATAAAGAAAGCTAAGCACCAAAGAACTGATACATCTGAACTGTGGTATTGGAGAAGACTCTTGAGAGTCTGGACTGCAAGGTGATCAAATTATTCAATTCTAAGGAAATCAGTCCCAAATATTCATTGGAAGGACTGATGTTGAAGCTGAAACTCCAATACTTTGGAGACCCGATGTGAATAACTGACTCATTGGAAAGGATCCTTATGCTGGGAAATTGAAGGTGTGTGGAGAAGGCGACAACATAGGATGAGATGGTTGGATGGCATCATTGACTTGATGGACACAAGTTAGAGCAAGCCATGGGAGTTGGTGATGGACAGGGAAGGCTTGCATTCTGCAGTCCATGGGGTTGCAAAGAGATGGATATGACTGAGTGAGTAAACTGAACTGATATGTGGTACAAAGGAACCTTTCTATGAAACACAAATGGAATCACAGATACAAAGAACAGATTAATGGTTGCCAAAAGGGAGGGGTTGGAGGAAGGATAGAGAAGGGGTTTGAAGGAAGGACAGAGTGGGAATTTGGGGTTACAGATATAAACTTTTACATACAAAATGGATAAGCAACATGGTCTTACTGTATATGGCAAACAACAATATTTACATGTATATATACATATATATGTATATGAATCACTTTACTGTGCAGTAGTAAGTAGCACAACATTGTAAACTAATTTTCAATTAAAAAAAAAAAGCTCATAAATAAACCCATGCATCTATGGTCAATTCAGTTCAGTTCAGTCGCTCAGTCTTGTTGGACTCTTTGCGACCCCATGAACTGCAGCACGCCAGGCCTCCCTGTCCATCACCAACCCCGGAGTCCACCCAAACCCATGTCCATTGAGTCAGTGATGCCATCCAACCATTTCATCCTCTGTCATCCTTTTCTCCTCCCGCCCTCAATCTTTCCCAGAAGCAGGGTCTTTTCAAATGAGTCAGCTCTTCGTATCATGTGGCCAAAGTATTGGAGTTTCAGTTTCAACATCAGCCTTTCCAAAGAACACCCAGGACTGATCTCCTTTAGGATGGACTGGTTGGATGTCCTTGCAGCCAAGGGACTCTCAAGAATCTTCTCCAACATCATAGTTGAAAAGCATTAATTCTTTGGTGCTCAGCTTTCTTTATAGTCCAACTCTCACATCCATACATGACCACTGGAAAAACTATAGACTTAACTAGACGGACCATTGTTGGCAAAGTAATATCTGTTTTTTAATATGCTATCTAGGTTGGTCATAACTTTCCTTCCAAGGAGTAACCGTCTTTTAATTTCATGGCTGCAGTCACCATCTGCAGTGATTTTGGAGCCCAAAAAAACAAAGTCAGCAACTGTTTCCACTGTTTCCCCATCTATTTGCCATGATGTGATGGGACTGGATGTCATGATCTTAGTTTTCTGAATGTTGAGCTTTAAGCCAACTTTTTCACTCTCTTCTTTCACTTTCATCAACAGGCTCTTTAGTTCTTCTTCACTTTCTGCCATAAGGGTGGTGTCATCTGCATATCTGAGGTTATTGATATTTCTCCTGGCAAGTTTGATTCCAGCTTGTGCTTCATCCAGTCCAGCGTTTCTCAAAATGTACTCTGCATATAAGTTAAATAAGCAGGGTGACAGTATACACCCTTGACATACTCGTTTTCCTATTTGGAACCAGTCTATTGTTCCATGGCCAGTTTCAATTTCTGCTTCCTGACCTGCACATAAATCTCTCAAGAGGCAGGTCAGGTGATCTGGTATTACCATCTCTTATTTTCCAGTTTGTGGTGGTACACACAGTCAAAGATTTTGGCATAGTCAATAAAGCAGAATAGATGTTTTCCTGGAAATCTCTTGCTTTTTCAATGATCCAACAGATGCTGGCAATTTGATCTCTGGTTCCTCTGTATTTTCTAAATCTAGGCTGAACATTTGGAAATTCATGTTTAACATATTGTTGAAGCATGGTTTGGAGAATTTTGATCATTACTTTACCAGTGTGTGAGATGAATGCAATTTTGTGGTAGTTTGAGCATTCTTTGGCATTGCCTTTCTTTGGGATTGGAAAGAAAACTGACCTTTTTCAGTCCTGTGGCCACGCTGAGGTTTCCAAATTTGCTGACATATTGAGCGCAGCACTTTCACAGCATCATCTATTAGGATTTGAAATAGCTCAATTGGAATTCCATCACTGGTCAGAATGACCATCATTAAAAAGTCTGTAAATTATAAATGCTGAAGACAGAATGGAGAGAAAGGAATTCTTTTTCACTCTTAGTGGGAATGTAAATTTGTACAGCCATTATGAAGTGTAGTATGGAAGTACTTTAAAAAGTTAAAAACAGAGTTGCCATATGATTCAGGGATCTCATATGCATATATCTGGAGAGGACTATAATTTAAAAAGATACATACACCCAGTGTTCTTGCAGCACTGTAATAGCCAAGACATGGAAAAAACCTCTATGTCCATCAACAGATGAATGGGTAAAGATTTTGTATACACACACACACACACACACACACACACACACACACATAATGGAAAAATATTCAGTCATCAAAAAGAATGAAATAATGTCATCCGTAGCAACACCGATGCACCTAGAGATTATCACACAAAGTGAAGTTATGCCAAACAGAGAAAGGCAAAGATCATATGATATCACTTATATGTGATATCCAAAACAAAACAAAACAAAACAAAACAAATGAACTGCTTTATAAAACAGAAATAGAGCCACAGATACAGAAAACAAACATGTTTACCGAAGCAGGAAGGGGGAGGGGAGGGATAAATTAGGACTTTGGAGTCAGTATATACATACTACTACGTATAAAATAGATAAACAAAAAGATCTACTGTATAACACCTAGAAGTATACTCAGTATTTTGTAATTATATATATATATTTATTATATAAAATTGAATTGATTTGCAATACACCTGAAACTACCACAATATTGTTAGCCAGCTACAACTTTTAAAATATTACAAAACAAATAATTTGGCTAGAACTGGTAACAATTTAAATAGTAAATCAACCTTTTGCCAGTTACCGAATCTTTATTTCCTTCCTGAAATATATAGGTAACATGATCTAATGTGCATTCCTGAGTTGTTTTACATATTCTAAAACTCCCACCAAATGGAAGAAGCGAACTGCAAAATGACCAGTTACATGTAGCCTAAGACCAGCTGGAACCTAAGAACTGATAATGTTACTCTGTGACACTGTCCTGTTATCTCATCATCAACCAATCAGAGAACTATGCACCAGCCAATCATACACAATGTGATTCTTCTCCTTTCCCTCGCCCTTAAAACTTTTCCCTGTAACGTATCAGGGAGTTCAGTTTTTTGAGCACTAGCTGCCCCACACTCTTTGACTGGTGCCAATGATAAGTGCTGGAACTGCCTTCACTACAATCCAGTGTCAACAGATTGGCTTTAGTGTGGACCGATGTTTGGTAAAACAATCACTGCCATTACTGCTGTCCTGAACTTCAAAAAATAGAGGGTTGAAATTTTAACTCTTGATAGCATTTATTGAATGGAATTAGAAGTCTTTCTATGACTTATGTGGTGTTTTATATTTTGGAAGGATATTCTTCAGAACATGATACATTTTCTATAAATGTTCTTAAGTTTGGGTTTCCCCTTAGAATGATAAAGAAAAGGTACAGAGTTATGACTCAAATCATGTGAAATCTTCCTATAGCAACTTCCCTAAAAAATAAATCCTGGCATAATACTTAAACTGCATTTCCACATGCCAATAGCATCACATCAGGGCTTCTCAGAGGCTGAGAGAGACCTAGGCTATGTTAACTTTCAAGGATCTCAGTATGTTATACCTAGAGCCAGAACTTATTTTTGACATTTAATATTTAATTTTTATCCTGTATACCAAGGATATTCATTAATAGTTAATTTTAACTAAGAAACAATAATGCAAGCACAAAATAAATAACAAACCCTGAGTGTGCCGTCCAGCACCAAAGACTCCTTATACTCCTGTCATGGAGTATACTCCTGTCCGTTCAGTTCAGTTCAGTCGCTCAGTCGTGTCCAAGTCTTTGTAACCCCATGGACTGCAGCACGCAAGGCTTCCCTGTCCATCACTAACTCCTGGAGCTTACTCAAACTCATATCCATAGAGTTGGTGATGCCATCTAACCATCTCATCTTCTGTCGTCCTCTTCTCCTCCCTCCTTCAATCTTTCCCAACATCAGGGTCTTTTCCAAAGTGTCAGTCCTTCGCACCAGGTGGCCAAAGTATTGGAGTTTCAGCTTCAACATCAGTCCTTCCAATGAATATTCAGGACTGAAATATTCAGGACATAAAGAAAGCTGAGCACCGAAGAATTGATGCTTTTGAAATGTGGTGTTGGAGAAGACTCTTGAAAGTACCTTGGACTGCAATGAGATCCAACCAGTCCATCCTAAAGGAAATCAGTCTTGAATGACATCCCCATCTCATCACTGACTTAATGGACTTTGAGTAGGCTCCAGGAGTTGGTGATTGGCAGGGAGGCCTGGCATGCTGCAGTCCTTGGGGTCTCAAATAATCAGACATGACTAAGCAACTGAACTGATCTGAAGGTCAGGTGGTCTGGTATTCCCATCACTGTAAGAATTTTCTAAAGTTCTTGCTCTTATGGGAAGACAACATGGACTGGCAGACCAAGGTTCAGATCTAGCCCTTGGTTCATTTCCAGCTGTCCCGTGTCAGGGAAGATGTTCAGAGACTCAACACTCCTTCCTCTACTACAGGATTTCTCTGCTATTCTTCGTGTTTGGAGTAAGATGGTGGAGTAGAAGGACGTGCGCTCATCTTCTCTTGTGAGAACTCCTTAACTACAACTCGCTGCTAAACAGTCGACTGGAGAATGTTGGATCGAATCAAATAAAGATATTCCACATCCAAGGGCCAAGGAGAAGTCCCAGCAAGATGGGAGGAGGGGCGAAATCATGTTTAGAATCAAACCCCTTACCTGCCAGAGACACTCAGAGGGCTCAATCAAACTTTGTGCAACCCAGGACCCAGAGACCCCACAGAGACCGAGCCAGGTAGGCTCACTATCTTGTATCAAAGGCACTTATAGATATCTAACGGATCTGGTGACAAGCCATAAAATGATCTTATCTCATTTTTAAGTGGTTCCTTCTGACAATCCTGACAAGAGATTCAGGGGTCAACTCTTATTATTCCTATTAATTTTTATTTATTTTCTCCTCTGGCCAAAGCTATAATTTATCACAATACATTCTATTTATCTCTCCCTCTGTGATTACTGTGATTGGCTGAAGGAACCACATGGCAATCTGATACCCAACTACATACTTGATATCTCTGGATCTCTAGGAGGAATCTCAAAATTAACATGAACAAACAACTTTTTTTCCCCTCCAACTTTATTGAGGTACATTTGAAAAATGAAAATGATATGTATTTAAAGTATACAACATGATTATTTGATATACAAATTCACTGTGAGATATTTACCACAATCAGGTTAATCAACACATCAACCATCTCATATAGTTACCTCTTTTTTGGTAGTAACAATGCTTAAGATCTACTCTTTTAGCAAATTTGAAGTATACAAAATAATAGTATATTAACTATAGTCACCATGTTATGTGTTGGATCTTCATAACTTACTCATCTTATAACTGCAAGTTTGTATCCTATAACCAATATATTCCAATTTCCCTTACTCCCTAGCCCATGGCAACCACCATTCTACTGTTTCTATGAAGTTGACACTTTTTGTTTTGATTGCTCCCATGTCAAACCTGTTTTCCTCATCTTCAGTATCAGTTTCAGTTCAGTCACTCAGTCGTGTCTGACTCTTTGTGACCCCATGAACTGCAGCACACCAGGCCTTCCTGTCCATCACCAACTCCCAGAGTCCACCCAAACTCATGTCCATTGAGTCAGTGATGCCATCCAATCATCTCATCCTCTGTCGTCCCCTTCTCCTCCCACCCTCAATCTTTCTCAGCATCAGGGTCTTTTCAAATGAGTCAGCTCTTCGCATCAGGTGGCCAAAGTACTGGAGTTTCAGCTTCAACATCAGTCCTTCCAATGAACACCCAGGACTGATCTCCTTTACAATGGACTGGTTGGGTCACCTTGCAGTCCAAGGGACTCTCAAGAATCTTCTCCAACACCACAGTTAAAAAGCATCAATTCTTTGGTGCTCAGCCTTCTTTATAGTCCAACTCTCACATCCATACATAACCACTGGAAAAACCATAGCCTTGAGTAGATGGACCTTTGTTGGCAAAGTAATGTCTTTGTTTTTTAATATGCTGTCTAAGTTGGTCATAACTTTCCTTCCAAGAAGTAAGCGTCTTTTAATTTCATGGCTGCAATCACCATCTGCAGTGATTCGGGAGCCCAGAAAAATAAAGTCAGCTACTGTTTCCACTCTTTCCCCATCTATTTTCCATGAAGTGATGGGACCAAATGCCATAATCTTCGTTTTCTGAATGTTGAGCTTTAAGCCAACTTTTTCACTTTGCTCTTTCACTTTCATCAAGAAGCTCTTTAGTTCTTCTTCACTTTCTGCCATAAGGGTGGTGTCATCTGCATATCTGAGGTTATTGATATTTCTCCCAGAAATCTTTGATTCCAGCTTGTGATTCATCCAGTTCAGCATTTCCCAAGATGTACTCTGCATATAAGTTAGATAAGCAGGGTGACAATATACAGCCTTGACGTACTCCTTTTCCTATTTGGAACCAGTCTGTTGTTCCATGTCCAGTTCTAACTGTTGCTTCCTGACCTGCATACAGCTTTCTCAAGAGGCAGGTCAGGTGGTCTGGTATGCCTATCTCTTTCAGAATTTTCCAGTTTATTGTGATCCACACCTCATCTTACTAAATATTAATAAATGGTGCCCACTGTTCAAATTGTGGAAGACACAATCTTAGGCATCATCAATGAAGATATACTTCTTGGTGCTTTTGCTGTCTTTTATCCACTTCCCTGGTGGCCTCAGACAGTAAAGCATCTGCCTGCAATGTGGGAGACCCGGGTTCGATTTCTGAGTTGGGAAGATCCCCTGGAGAAGGAAATGGCAATCCACTCCAGCACTCTTGCCTGGAAAATCCCATGGACGGAGGAGCCTGGTAGGCTATAGTCCATGGGGTCGCAAAAAGTCGGACACGACTGAGTGACTTCACTTTCACTTTCATCCACTTCAATGCCTAATGTTAGAGACTTAAAAGGCTCAGCCCTAGACCTTCCCTCATTCTTGACCTAAATTATCTCACTAGGAAATCCATTGACTCCTAGCACTTTAAATGTCATCTGTAATATATATTATCTGCCTTTCTTTTCTTTCTTTCAAGATTGGCATCCAAAGCATAAACAAGTTCCTACAGCTCTACTTTTAAAAGATACTCAAAATCCCTCTCTTCTTTTTGTTTACTCTGTGATGACCCTAATGCAGGACTTCATTATTTCTTTTAGGGACTACTGCAGTGACCTCCTAACTGGTTCCTCTGCTTTTTGTCTTTCTCTAATAAAATTTATTCTCTTTATTCAAGAAAAAATTAAAAAAACAAAATCAACATGATAAATTATATTATCTTACTCTCTTGCTTAAAAGCTACCAATGGCTTCTAATTACATACATAATGAAATTCAAATTCCTTATACTGACCTACAGGGCTCTATATGATCTAGCCTCTCTCAACTTTGTTGATCCAATTTCTTACCATTTTCTTCTTTATCCTCTCTCTTCATTCGTAGAAAACTATCCCCCCCCTCCCCGCCTTAAACATGGCAAACATGTTTGTGCATGTATCTGCACTCCCTGGTTTCCCTATGAGAAATGCTTTGACTCTAGGTACAGAAGACTCCTCTTCCAACCAAAGTAAAATAATTCATCCTCTTTTACCTCCAGTTACTATATGGTATAACATCCTGTTCTATTTTTATTACAGCACTCTCTGGATTATATTTTATTTTTATTATTTTCTGCCAACATAATGCTAGGATGTCAGCATTATAAGTGTAAGTATCTTGTATGTCTTGTTCACTCATCCATCCACAGAATCTACAACAGGGTCTAGCATTGCATAGGAATGCAACTTAGATTCAAGTGAATTAATGAAATATATGTCATTAACCCCTCTTGTTCCTGAATCCTCACATTCTTCAGAGTTTACAAAAGACTGACAAAATTAAATTCAACATATTAAATACTTCAATAACATAAAAACAAAACAAACAACAAAAAGCCTGACAAGCCATTTTATTGCTATTTTCATTTCTAATTGTATAATTTTGATGTGCATATGGCTTAAGTGTTATTAATCATTGTTTTGTATCAGGAGTGTCCAGCATATTTGGTTTGGCATTCCAAGGAGAGGTGTTTGGATGCTAGGTAAGCCTCAAAAGGCTCTAGGCTGTCTCTTTTGGGGCATAGATATATTGTGGGGCATTGTGGCAGAGCTGTGTATGCAAACTATCTGTAGGTGAAAAGTGTTACTGTTGAAGCCATATTTTCATGAGTTAGAGAAGAGATAATCAGTTGAGTGAGCCAATAGAAATTTTCTCCCTCGCTTTTGAAGTTTGGGGGTAGCTTACAAAGATTAAGCTTCTACAAGACTTCTGGAAATTTTGCCATGTTTCTTCACTAGATTAAGACACTGACTTTTCCAACATAATCCTAGGATACTTCCCCAGCATGAACTCCCAGGCATCCAAGGATCCTCCTCTTTACTTCAAAATCCTGACCCCACTCTAGTGATATCCTGAGTTCTCACAGGTACAGTCACTTTATTCCTATGTTCTGAAGGAAATTAAAAAAAGAAAAATGTCTAAACAAGCAACTGATAACCCTACTGTCCTTTTGATTCTTTCATAAGCAGTCTTGTTGGCTCATTGAATTCAAAGCCATGAGTCATTAAAATAAAATTCTTCTTTCTTCAAGGTCAGATAGCATGAAATATTCTCAGAAGGTGAAGGGGACATCTATGCATTATGACCCTCTAATACATCAAAATAAAGAAATGAAAACAAACCAGCTCTGCTTTATTAAAAGTCATATTTCATATTTCAGCCATATTAAAACAGGCTGAAAGTTGATGCTATTAAGGTTGAAAAAAAATCCTTCCTTCTCAGTGTTGGGGAATAGAATAGAATGAGCCAAGTAGAGGGGATTAAAGAGAATTTAGCCCTGCCCTTGGGGAGTTGCAGAACCAAGTGTTTAATCTTAAAGGGTGTAAAGAAGTCCCCCCACCCCACCCCCCCGCCCTTATCCTTTTGTTGAGAGTGCAAAACTGGCATTGGTTGGTGTTAACCAGCTCAGTACAAAATGAGATTCAAAACGAGCTTTAAAAAATTATATCCACAGGAAGCCCTGAAGCAGCACATTTAAAACAATCCTGCATTCCTAATTCAGAAGACAAGTGTGACCAAGGCAAAACAGGCAGATCAGCAGTTCCTACTCGCTTGGTTTCCCTGAAGGTCCTCAAAAATGAGACGTCCTTTCAGAAATGGATTCTGACTGAGGCATGATGCCACAGCACACTATATCATCCTAACAGGCTGGGACCTTTCCCAGGGGCTTGTCTTAATGATAATGCCACACTGGATGATGTCATAAAGCACATACTCCCTTAGAAAGTTAAATCAAAGTGTGGTATTACAATACTTTCATGAGATTCTCATTGATTTTTAAATCTTTACTCTGATTTTTTTTTTTTTTCATACAAAGGAAACCCAGGAAAATTTTAAATTACTTCTCCTTAATTATAATCATATAGTTAAACAGACAAGAGATTTGGAAAGACAGTTTTGTATCAGGACTCATCTTCATCCCTTATCAGTTGACAATGGGTGGATAATGGAGGATTGGGCCTCTTTGGTGGCTCAAGTGGTAAAGAATCTCCCTGAAACATGGTAGACCCGAATTCAGTCCCTGGGTGGGGAAGATGCCCGAGAGAAGGGAATGGCAACCCACTCCAGTATTCGTACCTGGAGGATCCCATGGACAGAGAAGCTTGGCAGACTACAGTCCATGGGGTCGCAAAGAGTCGGACACAACTGAGTGACTATACTAGTACTATTAATGAGGAAAGTGAAACTGAAGTCGCTCAGTCTTGTCTGACTGTATGTGACTCTATGGACTGTAGCCTGCCAGGCTTCTCCGTCCGTGGGATTTTCCAGGCAAGAGTACCAGAGTGGGTTGCCTCTTCCGTCTCCAGGGGATCTTCCTGACCCAGGGTTTGAACCCAGGTCTCCCATATTGCAGGCAGACGCTTTACCCTCTGAGCCACCAGGGTTGATATCTAATCAGTTGATGACCACAGCCAAGTCACTAAACTTTCCTGAACTCCCATTCCTTTATCTATAATAGGAATGATAATAAAAATAATTCTCATGCAGGGTTGGTGTGAGACTTAAACATTATGCACAATTCCTTTGTATACTCTAAAATCACCTTACAATTCTTATTCATGTTTAACTTTCATAATCTCTACTAACATCCTGTAAGTGCAGGAGTTAGTGCCTACAGTTCAAATATGTGGTCTATGATCTACTAGCATTCTATGAAGATCACAGAATTTTGGTCTCTGGACTGGAATGCACTTGAGCAACATCAAATCAAAGCACTCATTCAGTAGTTCAACTTTCTCTACAAAGTCCATGATAACCAACTACCTGAACTTCTTCAGTTAACAGATAACTCACTACTTCAGACGGCTTTAATCATTTGTCAGCACTAACTGTTGGAAGGGACATCTTCATCCTGAGCTAAAAGTGATTTCCTTCTAACTCATCCAGTCATTTTAGTACTACTCCAGTTTTTCATATAGTCAGTCTGTCTGTTTTATATAAATCTTTATAATACAGAGTAAAACCCCCTTTCAGTAATATATCAGTAGTTAATAATTTGAAATTTTTTGAAAGATAATACTTTTACTTCATACCTGTAGTAAAATTGGATAAAACATACTCCATTATCTATTTTTCCCATGACAAATTGAATAGAAGAGTGGTGATGTACACCATACTTTACCCACTCCTATAGATGTCACAGGATTTAGTACCTCTAGTCTCAAAATGTGGGAGATGTGTGCATATAAGTTAGTTAGAGGATAAGCTCAAATATTGCATAAATCAAAGGTTTGGGAAATCAACAACTTAAAGAGCTTTACTCAGAGGATGATAATTTCAAATTGCCCATTCCCATTGCTGGCAAGGCAACTAGGTTCAAAAAGGAACTATTACATACATCCTGACATTTCTTCATTTTATTTATACAAAGATACTAGACTGCTGATTGAAATGTGCTTGTATATTTGACTTAATAGCTAATTTTGTGACTTGGAAATAATCATCTTTGAGAATTTTAGTTTCCATCTTGTAAAGCTGAGTGATAGTGGTCAAGTTGGAATAATTACTTCGTATCTATTAGATACAGTTTAAATGACTTATTTTGAGATATATTTAACAGAATGTATCCAAGATTATAATACTAAAACAAATTAATAAATAGTATTCAATCATCATAGACTAACAAAGAGTTAAATTCCAGGGAATTTATTTCTTTTGAGTTAAGAAAAAGATACTCTAAATTCATATTTTCTTATATCACAAGATGTTCTTCCTATTTTACAATTGAGAAAGAGAAGCTCAAAATAATTAAATAATTTATATAGCTCACATTGGTAGTGAAGGAACTGTCAATCAAGCAAATGACTGCTTACTATCAAGATAATTACTCAACACTGCTTCTGATTCAAGGATATATGTATATATTTTTTATTTTTGATAATATTATGCATGGTTTGTACATGTGGACTGTTTTATTTTCTTATATTTATAAACCAATTTAGGCTTAAATATGGGAGTGATTATTTCTACCAAAGCTGTGTTTATTAACATAATACAAAGAATATTTTCATTAATGTTCCTGACACTTTTCTAAGTGATATAGACTTGGAAAAGATCAAAACAAAATTAAATTAAAATTTACAGTTCAATACAGAAGGTAAAGAGGAGTTTTCAAAAACACAGTTCACAGTTCATTCCATGTCTACTAATAATTTATTTGAAAAATACCAAACCTGACAAAAAATGAAACCACTTTGATATTTGAAAGCAAAATAATTGAGTTTATTCATTCTCACCCATTCACAGTCAAATTTTTAGGGTATGATGATTTATGCTTCTTATATCTTCCCCACCTCACTCTTGTTTGCTGGTTGGATATATTTAGCACTTCTATTCCAATGACATTATCAAGGTGACACTTAGTGGCTCTTCCTTTCAACAGTCAATATACTGTACCAAAAATTATAAATATATTAAAATCTAATGCTATGTTTTACCTTGAGGCTGAGTTCAGTAGGTAAACTCAAACTAGACAATACTTCAAAGTAAACTTGAAATAAATAGCTTTCCATTAATCATATACTACATATATGGTATCATTTTTCTTTTCATTTAATTCACCTACATGTAACAGTACACTTTTTGGCAGTGGAAGCAATAGAAATAAATTAATAAAAGAATTGAATAATACAACCTTTTATCTTTGACTATTATAAATACAGTCTATCTATTTTTTTCAGGGTTAAATATACCCTTATTTTAAATGCAGGCAGGCAGTGGAAAATAAATTGTCTTTTCCCACCACCATTTTACTTCTGGGCTTTTTCTGTCCTGTTTTAAAAAAGAGTCTCAGATATGTGACTCTTGACTCCATTCTTTCTATAATAAAATGCTAAATCTGGTTTAGTGTGATATTATGAATCTGGAGATACAACCACATTTTCTCAAGAACCTATTAAACTCAGCCAACAGCAACTTATCATTAAATGCTTCAAAATAAAAATGTAGTCGGCTTCAAAATGCATAAGCATCTTGTGTGTATTGCAAGCCTTAAATATAATGTAAAAATTGGTAAAAGAGTAATATAAACCAAGCTGTTTTTAGTCAGGCAAGCTTTAGTAAATACCTCACTTCCTATCTCCCACACTATCACTTTTGAATATCTGCACAAAGAGTATTCCTTCAGTATTACTAAATTTAATTTAACTTATATAAGGCATTTAGTGATATATATCTTACGTTCAAGATGATTTACTGATTAATACATTCAATTTTAAAATCCAGTCTATATTGTTAAATGCAAAACAGTATGGTTGGACATATAAACATACTTTAACCAATGAAAGAATATAGAAACATGTCATTAGATCCAAATATGAGACCAATTATATTATGAGTCTAGTAATATAGAGAATTGGTCAAAAAGTTCATTTGGATTTTTCTGTAAGATGTTACAGCATGAAATTTTTGGCCAACCCAATATATTAAAATTTAAAGTATATATCATTCACAAAGTCAATCACAGTTCTCTCAGTAAACAAATTAATTCTAAATTTGTGAACATCACAAAAATTATTGCTTACCTAGTGATTCAGGTGGTAAAGAATCTGTCTGCAATGCAGGAACCTGGGTACAATCCCTGGGTCAGAAAGATCCCCTTGAGAAAGAAATGGCAACATACTCAGTATTCTTGCCTGAAGAATCCCATGGACAAAAGAGCCTGGCAAGCTATAGTCGCAAATAGTCTGACACGACTGAGTGACTAGCACTTTCAAACATTTGTTTTGTCAAAATATTTAAAAATTATTTTGGAAACATAATTTAATGGTTGCTTAATGTTCCATCAAGTGAAATATCTCTCAAAGTGTTGTTCAGGGACAACCTACAATAGGATCTTTTGGAGGTACCTGAAACAGAATTTGTGGGATAGGGGCTCAATAATATGCATTTTACTCAGAAGATTCTTACATGTTCAATTTTGAGAAGCCATAATTGATTAAATGTTTTAAAATCTATTTAACCATGTTTTCATTCTTCTAGGCAGGTTGTTTCCAAGGTTTATATATACACACACACATATATATATATATATATATATAAACATTTATCAAATAATAGCGTAATTGAAATTTATCACATACCATAAAAATCCCCTGCTTAAAACATACTTTAGTATAGTCACGGAGTTGTACCATCACCACTGTTTAATCTGGGGATATTTTCATTACCCCATAAACAAATTTTGCAGTCTTTAATATGCATTCCTCACCCTCACCTCAGGCAACCATCTATCTGCTTTCTGTCTCTATAGGTTTACTTTTTCTGGATATCTGATTCATGGAATTGAATAGCATGTTGTCTTTTGTGACTTGCTTCTTTCATGTAGCATGCTTTCAAGGCTCATCAATGTTGTGTTACATGTATCAGTACTTCCTCCCTTTTTTATTACTAAATAATATTTCATTTCTTGATTATACCACCTTTGTTTATCCATTCATCAGTTATGGATATTTGGCTTGCTTCCATTTGTGGCAATTATCAATGTGCACAAACATGTTTGTGCATGCTTTTGTGGGAAAATATTTTTATTTCTTGGGTATATACCTAGGAATGGGGATGTTTAATCATATAGTGTCTCCATGTTTAACATTTTGAGAAAATATCAAAATTCACTTTAGAAAATTCTAAAGTGATGCACCATTTTATATTTATATCAGCAAAGTTGGAAGGTTTCAATTTCATCCCTATCAATTCCTATGTCTGTATTTTTTGGTTTAGCCATCCAAGGAGTAAAAATTTGTATTTCATTTTGGTTCTGACTTGCATTTTCCCAATAATTAATTATGTAGGCATCTTTTTATATACTTACTGGCTATTTGTATATCTTCTTTGGAGAAAATATATTCAATTTTTTGTCTATTTTTTAAATGTGTTATTTGCTTTCACTTTTGAGTCCTAAGACTATTCATGTATTCTGGATATAAATCCTTCATCAGATTTATGGTTTCTAAAGGTTTTCTCCCATTCTGTGTGTGTGTGTGTGTGTGTGTGTGTGTGTTTTAACTTTTTTGATGGTCTTGTTTGTAGCACAAAAGTTTTAAATTTTGAAGAATCTAGTTTACCTAGTTTTTTATTTTGATATGTTCTTTTGGTGTTATGATCTATAATACAATCTATAATAATGTCATCTGCAAATAGAGGTAACTTTATATCTTTCCTTCCAATCTGAATACCTTTTATTTCTTTAGTTTATCTAATTTCCCTAAATATAACTTATAGTACAATTTTGAGCAGAAGTAGTGAGAATATATAATCTTCCAAAATTTAGGAAGAAAATAGTCTTTTACAATTATGCATGATGTCAGTTCTGGGTTTTTCATAGATAACCTTTACAGGCTAAGGAAACTTCTCTTCCACTTCGAGTTTGTTGACTATGTTTTAACATGAGCCCATGTTAAAACAAGTGCTTTATCAGTAATCAATGGAAGTTATTATATAAATGCTATCTTTTACTTTACAAACACAGTATATTAAAATGTTTAGTTTCAGAAGTTTAATCTGCCTTGCATTCTTGGGACAATCCTACTTGGTCATTGTGTACAATTCTTTTTATATGTTGCTGAATTTGACTTCTTAGTGTGGACAAAAAATGTCACCTGCCATATTAGTAAACAAAGGATGTTGTGGCCATCAAGCCATCAGCTACTGCAGCTGCCCTGATTGTGTGTACATCCTGAGGGATTCAGGATGGAGAAAAGTAGGATATTGGCCCTAGATAATTAAGGTACACATATCAAAGGAATTATTTCAAGGAGCCCAGACTCTTATCTTCCCAAACAGAGAAAAAGCTAAATTATTTAACTTGAGATGTTTGGTTTTCTTAAATAAACACTGCTGCTGCTGCTGTTGCTGCTGCTAAGTCGTTTCAGTCATGTCCGACTCTGTGCAACCCCATAGACGGCAGCCCATCAGGCTCCCCCGTCCCTGGGATTCTCAAGGCAAGAACACTGGAGTGGGTTGCCATTTCCTTCTCCAATGCATGAAAATGAAGAGTGAAAGTGAATTCGCTCAGTCGTTTCCGACTCTTCGCGACCCCATGGACTGCAGCCTACCAGGCTCCTCCGTCTACTAATCTTTTGATCTTCTGACTACCTGGTTTTTGTTGAAAAACTATATATCCAGATGCCTTCGTTAATTCTTTGAAATAGTCACTTTCAGAGATATCTGAGAGAGGCTGCCTCCTGGGCTTATGTCTTCAGTTTATCTGCTGAATAAAGCATAATTCTCAACTTTTAGGTTGTAATTTTTTTCAGTTGACATTAACATTTTTGTTGAGAATTTTTTCATCTTTGTTCATATTGAGTATTAATCTCTGGTGTTCTTTTTTTGTGTGTGATGTGTATCGTTTCAGTTTCAGAGTAAAACTGGCTGATTTGAGGCTTAAGAAATATGTCCTTCTCTTTTATTTCTGAGCAGAGTTTGTGAAGAATTTGGATTAATTATTCTATAAAAACGTGTAGAATTCACCAATAAAGTCATTGGGAGGAGAACTTCTCTTTCTGGAAAATGCATAGTTATAATTTGAAGCCATTACTTATTATAGATTTATTCAGATTTTCTTTCCTCTTTTAAAAAGCCAGCTTCAGTACTTTTCTCTTTTGGGGAATTTATTCATCAAAGTTATTTAATTTGTTGGCATACCATTGTTCACCGAATTCCCTTAAACTCCTTTTTATTTCTGTAAAGTCAGTAGTACTGTCAATTCTCTGCTTCTTGATTTCAGCAATATGATTTTTCTTCAATTTTTCATCATTCTAGATAAGAGTCTGTCAGTTTTGTTGATCTTTTCAAACAAATGACTTTTATTTCTTTGATTTTTTCATTTTGGTTCTCTCAATTATTTTCTGTGTATGCATAAAGATCTGCACATGTGTGGGACCTTCTATCTACTCAGAAATAGCAGAGCTTTCCAAAGCCCCATGTTGGCAATTTGTTTCTCAGATCTTTTCTTTTATGTTTTTGACCAGGATCTGGTTAGACCTAACTCATAGCATAGACTCAAGTAACTATGATGTTTTACAATTGCTGCTGATTGTTTTCAACAAATGCCCTAGGCTAGGGCTGTTTGCATTGAGAAAACTCAAAAAAAGATTAAATAATAGAAACACATTGAGTATGGGGATTTTCATCAGAGCTTCAAGGTAAACCAAACAATTGACAATGCTCTGGGAATGGGACTTTTTGAGGAGTTCTAATCATGCACTTCTGCTTATGAATTCAAGGTTGATGGTCTTCATTATTTCCATAGTTGTGAGCTGTTTCTTTGAAGATAGCAAGTGGAGAATTGGAGTAGGCTAAATTAAAAGGCTACAAACATGGCTGTTCTTCCCCAGGTTTAGCAGCTTTTATATGTTAAAAGGTTCTTAGATTACTGGATATTTTTAATAATCTGAATTTTGAAAAGTTAATTTTGACTATTTCTTTGGCCAGTGCTTTCAATGCTTTTATTGAAGAGGGTAATTATGAAGATTATCATATTGCCATTTCAGAAGTCCCTCCCAATTTCAGGCTATTTATTCAAGCTAAAACTTTTAAAAAGAAACACTAGGTAAGAAATATGAATCATTTTTGATGTTTCATAAAAACTGCAAACTTTCTTTCTGTAAAAGTTTATTCCAGTTTACACTTTCATTAGAAATAATATGAGAGTGCTTCTCTTACTATTATCTCATTCGGTTCAGTTCATTTCAGTTGCTCAGTTGTGTCCAACTCTTTGCGACCCCATGGACCAGCACACCAGGCTTCTCTGTTCATCACCAACTCCTGGAGCCTGCTCAAACTCATGTCCATTGCGTCAGTGATACCATCCAACCAACTCATCCTCTGTCGTCCCCTTCTGCTCCTGCCTTCAATCTTTCCCATCATCAGGGTCTTTTCCAATGAGTCAGTTCTTTGCATCAGATGATCAAAGTATTGGAGTTTCAGCCTGAGCATCAGTCCTTCCAATGAATATTCAGGACTGATTTTCTTTAGGATTGACTGGTTGGGTCTCATTAGCAACCACAATAATGAACATTTATAGTTTGTGTGTAATGCCTAGTTTTTTCCCTGCACAATTCTTACTTTTCTTTTTTGTTAACAATAGCTCCTTTCTTTTTCAAAACTGCATCTCTGTATTCCCGTTAGTGTTTCTTTTCAGTGTTGTCAACTGCATTACTTCCTTCCGTTGAATGTAGTCGGTGAGACTGAATATGTTCTAGAATTCAATATTGCTGCCTGAGGGATAGTTTATATGGGTAAAATTTAAAATCCAGGAAGTTTAAACATGACCAGCTCTCAGAAAGTCAGAAGAGTCATACACTAGTTAACTGAAATATTGAACTTGTGATGTTTACATATATTAACGAGAAAAATAATGAAAAGCATATAGACTGATTAAGATTAGTTTTCTCAGCAAGAGCCTTAGACAGGGCTTTAGGGACTATGGTTTGGATAAAAGCAAAATAGGAATAGTTATGAGATGAGTTGTTTAAGGGTAATCAGATTTAGTACTTTTATCATTGATAAGTCTATTTTAGATATGAGAGCAATACTTGCAGTGAAAAGAATATGTGGTGAGGAGGTGTCCAAAGGAAGATTGGTAAAATGTAGAGAAGGACTGTGATTTAGGTGCATTCTATTTTTTTTTAAGGGTACATCAGTTATGGGAAAAAAAAAAAACAAATGCCTGGATTCTGGTCATATAATTAAAGATTTTCAGAGAATCTCACTACTGCCTTCCTCCTTCATAAGAAGAAATCTGTGACACAGTAGGAATTTTATGTTTCCAATGACATCAATTGCTTCCAACCCTACTTATATCTCTGATAATTAAAAACCTGCTCTGAGTGCCCTCATCAAGGATCATGGCTCTTACAGCCTGTTGTATCAAGAAACTGTCCTTCTATGACTGACTTCTCTTTAACTTAAATTTTGGTGGCCTGTTTTTTTTTTCCTTTTTTTTTTTTTTAATCATTTAAAATTCTTAGCGTTTCTTGAAAACTTGCTTTTTGAGCTTTATAAAACCTTTTAAGGATCATATCTTCTAGAGGCTGAAATGTAAACTTACAGTGCTGTTCTCTATACTACACACTACTTAAACTGATATGATGTTTAGAAATTACTGCATCATTTTTATTTCTCTCTTACATGAACATGTACACATTATATTAATATCAGTGATTCTCATCTCTTTCAGGGGCACACACAATGGTGAAGGATTGTTCAGTTCATTCATTCAGCCGTGTCCGACTCTTTGTGACTCCATGGAATGCAGCACACAAGTCTTCCCTGTCCATCAGCAGCTCCTGGAGTTTACTCAAACTCATGCCCATCGAATTGGTGATGCCATCCAACCATCTCATCCTCTGTTGTCCCCTACTTCTCCTGCCTTCAATCTTTCCCGGTATCAGGGTCTTTTCAAATGAGTCAGTTCTTTGCACCAGTTGGCCAAAGTATTGGAGTTTCAGCTTCAACATCAGTCCTTCCAATGAATATTCAGGATTGATTCCCTTTAGGATAGACTTGTTGGATCTTCTTGCAGTCCAAAGGACTCTCAAGAGTCTTCTCCAACACCACAGTTCAAAAGTATCAATTCTTCAATGCTCAGCTTTGTTTATAGTCCAGCTCTCAGATCCATACATGACTACTGGAAAAACCATAGCTTTGACTAGATGAATCTTTCTTGGCAAAGTAATGTCTCTGCTTTTCCATATGCTGTCTAGGTTGATCATAGCTTTTCTTCCAAGGGGCAAGTGTCTTTTAATTTCATGGTTGCAGTCACCATCTGCAGTGGTTTTGGAGCACCCCACCCCCACCCCCCCCCAAATAAAGTCTATCACTGTTTCCACTGTTTCTCCATCTATTTGCCATGAAGTGATGGGACCAGATGCCATGATCTTAGTTAGGTGAAGGATTGTCCTTCACTATTTTTGTTTGTTTGTTTGTTTGAAGTTAAGTGTGACCATGGGACTTATTTTGGACAATAAAACTTAAACAGTGATATAATTTGGGTCTCTTCTGGGTGGAAACACTTAAAAATCAAGGCACAATTTCCAACTATTTTTTTCTCCTATAGTGGACACAACGATGGTATGGATGGTGGAATCTTGTTCAGAAATAGTCACATAAAATAAGAAACAGGCATGTTGTTTTAAGGCACTAAGATTTTGGAACTGCTTTAACTATAGAAAAATATAATGAACCCGACTGATTACAGAGACAAATTCTCTTAATTTTTAAAACTGATTCAAATTTATGAAGATGAAGAGTATCCAAAATGTGTGATATAGAGCACAAAACTATTAAAAGTAAAGATGTAAGCTGTCCTTGTCAGCAGATTATTTACTGTTATACACATGAGGTGTCATGGTGCTGTACCTTGAAGCAATTAATTTTCATCATAGATTCCAACAATTTTGATTGCAGTATTCTGTCAGTTGAGGGCCTTGGAATGCAGGTTGCATTGGAGACACCATAGTTGCCAATGACATAAGACTTGGGCTCGTAAACTAGAGACAGATTAAAACATCATGCACACCTTTAAGATGTTGGAGACATCAAAACTTTCATAAAAATGTAAAAGTGTACTTAATAAAAGTGACTTGGCATAGAATATGCCTCAAGAATAACTATCCTGCGGCAAATACATTGCCTTTCAGTGAAAATAAAAGTGAATAAGACAATTGCGTGTTACATACTATAACCTTCCAAATTAAGAGAACTATAGCTTGTACAGATTTTCCCCTTTATTTGATAAACTAAGGGTTATCAAAAATTCTTTAGTAATAAACTTGATTTAAAATGAGATTAGCATATATGTGTAAGAGAGAGAGAGAGGTGTATACAGCTTTTTTGCTTTTATTGTGTTAAGAACTTATCATGAAATCTACATTCTTAACAAATTTTTAAGTGTACAATATACTACTGTCAAATACTGCATGGGCACATTGTTGTAAAACAGATCTCTAGATCTTACTCATCTTGCAAAAGTTACTCTGTTTCCTTTCAACAGCAATTCCTCATTCCTCTCACACCTCCATGGCAACTACTGCTTTACTCTCTTCCTCTATTTGTATGTATTTTACTATTTAATATACCTCATATAAATGGTATCATATAGTATTTTCTCTCCTGTGACTAGCTTATGGCAGTTATTGTAATGTCCTCAAGGTTCATCCATGATGGGATATATGGAAAATTTTATTTCTTTTTAATTCTGAATAATATTCTATTTTATGTATTTTCTTATCCATTCATTCAACAACATTTATTTAGATTGTTTCCATATCTTGGCTATTGTGAATAATGGTGCAATGAACAGGTAGTACAAATATCTCTTAAAGACCCTGATTTGCATTATTTGGATTGTATGTAGAAGTGATATTGATGGATCATAGTATTATGATATTATTATCATACTAATATCATTTCTATCTTGTTTTTGCACCACAAACAGTATCAGTTCAGTTCAGTTCAGTCGCTCAGTCGTGTCCGACTCTTTGCGACCCCATGAATCACAGTATGCCAGGCCTCCCTGTCCATCACCAACTCCCGGAGTTCACTCAGATTCACGTCCATCTAGTCAGTGATGCCATCCAGCCATCTCATCCTGTCGTCCCCTTCTCCTCCTGCCCCCAATTCCTCCCAACATCAAAGGCTTTTCCAATGAGTCAACCCTTCACATGAGGTGGCCAGAGTACTGGAGTTTCAGCTTTAGCATCATTCCTTTCAAAGAAATCCCAGAGCTGATCTCCTTCAGAGTGGACTGGTTGGATCTCCTTGCAGTCCAAGGGACTCTCAAGAGTCTTCTCCAACACCACCGTTCAAAACCATCAAGTCTTCGGTGCTCAGCGGTCTTCACAATCCAACTCTCACATTCATACATGACTACTGGAAAAACCATAGCCTTGACTAGACGGACATTATTCAGCAAAGTAATGTCTCTGCTTTTGAATATGCTATCTAGGTTGGTCATAACTTTTCTTCCAAGGAGTAAGCGTCTTTTAATTTCATGGCTGCAGTCACCATCTGCAGTGATTTTGGAGCCCCCAAAAATAAAGTCTGACACTGTTTCTACTGTTTCCCCATCTATTTCCCATGAAGTGATGGGACCGGATGCTATGATCTTTGTTTTCTGAATGTGGAGCTTTAAGCCAACTTTTTCACTCTCCTCTTTCACTTTCATCAAGAGGCTTTTTAGTTCTTCTTCACTTTCTGCAAAAAAAACAAAAACAAAAACAAAAACAAAAACCCCGTTGAACTTCAGTTTCTTCAGCGTTACTCGTTGGGGCATAGACTTGGATAACTGTAATATTGAATGCTTTGCCTTGAAGACGAACAGAGATCATTCTGTCATTTTTGAGATTGCATCCAAGTACTGCGTTTCGGACTCTTTTGTTGACCATGATGGCTACTCCATTTCTTCTGAGGGATTCCTGCCTGCAGTAGTAGATATAATGGTCATCTGAGTTAAATTCACCCATTCCAGTCCATTTTAGTTCACTGATTCCTAGAATGTCGACGTTCACCCTTGCTAGCTCTTGTTTGACCACTTCCAATCTGCCTTGATTCATGGACATGACATTTCAGGTTCCTATGGGATGTTGCTCTTTACAGCATCAGATCTTGCTTCTATCACCAGTCACATCCACAACTGGGTATTGTTTTTGCTTTGGCTCCATCCCTTCATTCTTTCTGGAGTTATTTCTCCACTGATCTCCAGTAGCATATTGGGCACCTAATGACCTGGGGAGTTCCTCTTTTGGTATCCTATCATTTTGCCTTTTCATACTGTTCATGGGGTTCTCAATGCAAGAATACTGAAGTGGCTTGCCATTCCCTTCTCCAGTGGACCACATTCTGTGAGACCTCTCCACCATGACCCGCCCATCTTGGGTTGCCCTGCAGGCATGGCTTGCTTTCATTGAGTGAGACAAGGCTGTGGTCCTAGTGTGATTAGACTGACTAGTTTTCTTTGAGTATGGTTTCAGTGTGTCTGCCCTCTGATGCCCTCTTGCAACACCTACCATCTTACTTGGGTTTCTCTTACCTTGGGCGTGGGGTATCTCTTCACGGCTGCTCCAGCAAGGCACAGCCACTGCTCCTTACCTTGGACAAGGGGTATCTCCTTACCGCCGTCGTTCCTGACCTTCAGTGTGGGATAGCTCCTCTAGGCCCTCCTGTGCCTGCGCAGCCACTGCTCCTCGGGTTGCTCCTCCTGGCCGCTGGCCCTGGCCTCGGGCGTGGGTGGCTCCTCCCAGCTTCCGCCACTGGCCTCTGGCTTGGGGTGGCTCTTCAGGGTCACCGCCCCTGGCCTTGGGCGCGAGGTGGCTTCTTCCGGCTGCCCCTGACCTCGGATGCGGGGTGTCTCCTCCCAGCCACCACTGACCTCGGATACAGAGTGTCTCCTCTCGGCCGCCACTGACCTCGGACGCAGGGTAGCTCCTCTCGGCTGTTCCTGCACCATCGCAGCCTGGCACTCTAGGCCACTGCCCCTGACCTCAGACGTGAGGTAGCTCCTCTCAGCCACGCTTATGTAAGTGTGCCAGCCGGCAGCCGCCTGCACTTAAGTGTGCCAGCTTGCATGGAAAAAGCAAGAGAGTTCCAGAAAAACATCTATTTCTGCTTTAGTGACTATGACAAAGCCTTTGACTGTGTGGATCGCAATAAACTGTGGAAAATTCTGAGAGAGATGGGAATACCAGACCACCTAACCTGCCTCTTGAGATATCTGTATGCAGGTCAGGAAGCAACAGTTAGAACTGGACATGGAACAACAGACTGGTTCCAAATAGGAAAAGGAGTACGTTAAGGCTGTATATTGTCACCCTGCTTATTTAACTTCTATGCAGAGGACATCATGAGAAACGCTGAACTGGAAGAAACGCAAGCTGGAATCAAGATTGCCAGGAGAAATATCAATAACCTCAGATATGCAGATGACACCACCCTTATGGCAGAAAGTGAAGAGGAGATAAAAAGCCTCTTGATGAAAGTGAAAGAGGAGAGTGAAAAAGTTGGCTTAATGCTCAACATTCAGAAAATGAAGATCATGGCATCTGGTCCCATCACTTCATGGGAAATAGATGGGGAAACAGTGTCAGGCTTTATTTTGGGGGGCTCCAAAATCACTGCAGATGGTGACTGCAGCCATGAAATTAAAAGACGCTTACTCCTTGGAAGAAAAGTTATGACCAACCTAGATAGCATATTCAAAAGCAGAGACATTACTTTGCTGACTAAGGTCCATCTAGTCAGGGCTATGGTTTTTCCAGTGGTCATGTATGGATGTGAGAGTTGGACTGTGAAGAAGGCTGAGCGCCAAAGAATTGATGCTTTTGAACTGTGGTGTTGGAGAAGACTCTTGAGAGTCCCTTGGACTGCAAGGAGATCCAACTGGTCCATTCTGAAGGAGATCAACCCTGGGATTTCTTTGGAAGGAATGATGCTGAAGCTGAAGCTCGAGTACTCTGTCCACTTCACGCGACGTGTTGACTCATTGGAAAAGACTCTGATGCTGGGAGGGATTGTGGGCAGGAGGAGAAGGGGATGACAGAGGATGAGATGGCTGGATGGCATCACGGACTCGATGGACGTGAGTCTGAGTGAACTCCGGGAGATGGTGATGGACAGGAAGGCCTGGCGTGCTGCGATTCATGGGGTTGCAAAGAGTCAGACACGACTGAGCGACTGAACTGAACTGAACTGAACTTTCTGCCATAAGGGTGGTGTCATCTACACATCTGAGGTTATCGATATTTCTCCCTGCAATCTTGATTCCAGCTTGTGTTTCTTCCAGTCCAGCATTTCTCATGATGTACTCTGCATATAAGTTAAATAAGCAAAAGGTTCAATTTATTCTTGTTCTCACCAAATGAATCTTTTTTAAAAACATGATGGACATTCTGACAGGTATAAGGTGCTATCTCATTGTGGCTTTGATTTGCTTTTCCCTGATGATGAGTGATGCTGAACATCTGTTAATATATCACATAGTGTTTGTAATAATCACTGTTTGTGATGTGGAGAAAGCAAAACTTTGATATGTTTATTATTGCTCTAACTTAAACACTTTGAAAAAAGCAGAAATTAAAGTAGTAGATTCATTCATCCAACAAATACTAAGTTCCTAATGTAGGTGAAGGATTACTTTTCATATTGATTACTGAGCAATTTGTAGGAGTATGTATGTAGTGAAGAAAGTTAGAATAAGTCCTTCAAAAAGTATTTGAGTATCTTTTTTTTTTTTTTTTTTTAAAAAGGAACACTCTCTTTAATTTTCTGCTTTTGTTGTTAAATCATAGCAGGAGTTGGAAATCAGTCTTTGAATTGCTTTTTTCACCTGACCTAATAATAAGAGCTAAAGTAATCCAGTTTCTTAAAATAGCCCTAAATTCATGCTTGAATTTATTATTGAAAGAGTGTTTGACATTCTAGTATATGGGCTTTATTTACATGATGTTTCAAGTGACATATTGGTAAATAATCTATTAAAACAGGGAAAAAAAATGTCTAACAGTTTGTCAATCTTATCTTTTAAAAATACAACTCAGTTTCATTGATTTTTCTGTTTTGTTTTATTCCTTACTTTCCTGATTTCTACTCTAACCTTTATTATTTTTTCTTTTACTAACTTTAGGCTTAATTTGTTTTTCTTTTCCTAGTTACTTGAGGTGTAGTTTATTTGAGATCTTTTCACATTTTTATTGTAGGCATTTATTGCTAAAATTATCATCTTAGTACTGCTTTGCTGTACCTCATAAGTTTTGATATTTTGTCTTTTTATTTTCAATTATCTCAAGATATTTTCTATTTTCCCTTTGACTTCTTCTGTGACTTATCAGTTGTTTAAAAACACATATTTGTGAAATATTCAGTTTTACTGCTATTATTGATTTCTAGTTTTATTATATCGTGGCTGGAAATGATAACGTCATATGATTTCAAGTTTATTATATTTGTTTAGACTTGTTTCATGACAACATATGATTGGTCTTGGACAGAAATGTATATTCTGTTGCTGTTGGGAGAATATTCTCTATATCTGTTAGGTCCTACATCTTTAAACTAAAATAGATCATTATATACAGTTACAGTAAATAGTGCAGTATCATTAATTCTCAAAAGATTATGCTGTCAACTTAAAAATATTCAAAATTGAAGAACTCAAATGAAATTGTTATCGACATTGAAGAATGATGCAAAATAAATGATGTCAAAGAATGTGTTTGATGCTGTTTCAATTTGACATTTTTTTATAAAAGTCCAACAGATTAATTCCCTATGAAAGGCAGAATATGGACAATTTTCATCTACTTTATGTTTTTATATAATATTTAAAGGTCCTTCAATGGATTTTATTGTATTTCTTATTAAAATGATTTTAAATGTTACATGAGTCACTAGGGGTATTTTGCAAGGTTTTTGAGACATTTGAGCTGAATCTTGAAAAACTGATATAAGAGCAAGGAACTAAAGCAAAAAATAAAAGGAGAGACTTTGTAAGAAAAATGTATACAATTTACAAAACCATAGGTTCATAAATAGAGTTATCAGGACTCTAACTTTTGTTGTTATTCACTAAGTCATGTCTGACTCTGCAAACCCATGGACTGCAGAGTGCCAGGCTTCCCTGTCCTTCATTATTTCCTGTTCACCAGTTCACTGAATTGGTGATGCCATTCAACCATTTCATCCTCTCTCAGCCCCTTCTCTGCCTGCCTTCAGTCTTTCCCACCATTGAGATATTTTCCAACGAGTTGGTTCTTTGCATCAAGTGGCCAAAGTATTGGAGCTTTAGAATCAGTGCTTCTAATGAATTTTCAGAGATGATTTCCTCTAGGATTGACTGGTTTGATATCTCTTGTTGTCCAAGGGAGTTTCAAGAGTCTTCTCCAGCACCACAGTTTAAAAGCATCAATTCTTTGTCGCTCAGCCCTCTTTATGGTCCAACTCTCACACCTGTACATGACTTACATAACTACTGGAAAGACCAAAGTTTGACTATATGGACCTTTGTCAACAAAGTGATGTCTCTGCTTTGCAATAAGCTATCTAGGTTTGTCACAGCTTTCCTTCCAAATAACAAGTGTCTTTTAATTTTCTGACTGCAGTCACTGTCTATAGTAATTTTGGAGACCAAGAAGATAAAATCTGTCATTGTTTCCACTTTTATTTGCCCTTAAGTGATGCAACTGGATGCAATGATCCTAATTTTTTAAATGTTGAATTTTAAGCCAGCTTTTTCAGTAACTAGAGAAGTAACTTTAGTAAGACCTGTGGTCTGTAACTGTACAATTTTTAAATCCAGATACTACTATGATATATCATTCCATATGAATTTAAATGATTAATAATATTAATTGTTTATATTACTAGTAAATGTATACTTAGCACATGATCATTATTTTTTATTGAATGGCCACGGTTTCCACTTTTAAAAGGCAATTAGCAAAAATAAATATAGGAAGTATATTTTAATTAGCATCATGTTTTATGATATAAACATGTATTAAAAAAAATTCAAGCAAGCATCTTCACTTTGAATCCACATTATATAAATTATTTAACTATGTATTCAATTTTAAAATAGCACACTGGTTGAATTAACTAAAACAAATAGTTATTTTAATTTCTATATATATGACACAGATGTAAAACTCACTCAAAGTTTAAAAATAATTTGCTAACAGAATTTCATTGTCTTCAGCCTACATTTACAAAAGAGCTGGAAATGTATATCTCAACTGATTTAAAATATAGCACTCTCAAACACACAGAATGATAGCTTTTGTTCTCTAAGGAGTACAGCCTATTTTGAATATTTTAAAAATTAAACAGGAATCTTGCAGGAAATTCTCATGAAAATTATATGGGCATAACACATCAATAAATTATCTTAAAATGAATTTTATTATAAACAGAAATGCTTTTCTCAGATAGAATTCATCTTGAACTGAATTATTTTCTGTTGTGAACAATATTTGAGTGGGACCATAATTAATAAATAGAGAATGCAAATGAGTCATTGAGTTATTATGGATATTATACATTTGGATTGGGTAAGTTTTGAGATTTCTTAATATGTGTAAACTAGCAAGAGGTTCTAGTATTTCACTAGATTTTTAAAACTTATAAATTCATGAATGTTCTATTATTACAGAATGGTTAATATAAATGGTACAATATAAATTCAGCTTGAAAGCATATACTTTTTAGTATCCTTCCTCTTAATCACTTGTTTTGTGGAAAGTGTGGAAATAGTTCAGAATACCTCTTTGATCTTTTCTTAGTGAACTCCTGGCACCTAATGTTAAATATTACTTTATATATTTTTCCAGGTTGTTTATGTTTTTACTACATAGGTAGTTTAAATATGCTTTTACTGCACAAATTCATGATTTTTTTCTTTAACAGTGTGTCAGCCTACTTTGGAAGTTATCGTTGAATGATTTAGAATATACTGAAATGCAACACTTGGCAGAGTTTCTCAATCTCATTCTTGAAAAGTAGTTACATAAAAAAGTATATTGAAACATCTAATTCAAGAAATTAATGCAAAAAGTTATCTTTCCTTACCATTTAAAACATTCAATTCTATAATTAAGTCTCAAAAGATCATTTCATGAACAGCCTTCTTTAAACAGTTCACTCATATTCCACAACTCAATTACAATTAAAACTATATATCTTTAAAACTTGTAAATAAATTGTTCTATATAAATACTATATTTTTATTTTATGTGCTGTGTTCCACAAGACACTTAATTGAAGTAATCTTATCCAGGTATAAATTATTAGTAAACTGAAGTGTATTTGAAAGATCCAGATTTGCTAATAGATTTAAGAAAATTTTTGTAATATTTCATTTTATCTGTCAAGAATAATAGTAATAGTCGTTTCAAACTTATTTGAATGTATGTTATGAATTTTATTTAATAGTATTTATTTTATATGCTCGTTTTAAAATGCTGTAAAACATGGGAAGTAAGCATTTCACTGTTAGTTCAGTTCAGTCGCTCAGTTGTGTCTGACTCTTTGCGACCCTATGAACCACAGCGTGCCAGGCCTCCCTGTCCATCAATAACTCTCAGAGTCCACCCTTACCCATGTCCATTGTGTCGGTAATTTCACTCTTGCTGCTAAGTCACTTCAGTCGTGTCCGACTCTGTGTGACCTCATAGACGGCAGCCCACCAGGCTCCCCCGTCCCTGGGATTCTTCAGGCAAGAACACTGGAGTGGGTTGCCATTTCCTTCTCCAATTCATGAAAGTGAAAAGTAAAAGTGAAGTCACTCAGTCGTGTCCGACTCTTAGCGACCCCATGGGCTGCAACCAGGCTCCTCCGTCCATGGGATTTTCCCGGCAAGAGTACTGGAGTGGGGTGCAATTGCCTTCTCCGAATTTCACTCTTAAGGAGTTTCTAATTAAAGGTCGAGATTGGGTGGGAAACTGGGTTTGCATTAGCCACGAATTTCCTTTACCCTACCACTCCTGAAATATTTCCTGCTTTCATACATGCCCTACACTACATAAGCTTATGGTTCTTTGTGATCCTATTGGCCTATCTAGAATCTATCCTTCCACATAATCTTATATTACTCTTTTCTTTTGTTCTGTCAACTTTCTTTTGAACTGCAAATATAGGTAGCATATTTGTAGTTTAAAAGAAAGTTGATCGGATATGTACATGTAGATAATTTATATCTAGGGCATGATATGTTTAGCCTTAAAATATTTCATGAATGAATGATTGTTTGGTTTCGATAAGCTAAAAATACTGGATTGGCCAAAAAGTTCATTCCACTTTTTACATACAATGTTATGAAAAAGCTCGAACAAACTTTTTGATCAACCTAATATATGTTGTCAGTACACTTCTTTTTTCTGATTGTCAGACTTGTATTTCAAACTGCTTATAAACATGTTAGTAAAGTAATGTTCAAAATTCTCCAAGCCAGGCTTCAGCAATACGTGAACCGTGAACTCCCTGATGTTCAAGCTGGTTTTAGAAAAGGCAGAGGAACCAGAGATCAAATTGCCAACATCCACTGGATCATGGAAAAAGCAAGAAAGTTCCAGAAAAACATCTATTTCTGCTTTATTGACTATGCCAAAGCCTTTGACTGTGTGGATCGCAATAAACTGTGGAAAATTCTGAGAGAGATGGGAATACCAGACCACCTAACCTGCCTCTTGAGATATCTGTATGCAGGTCAGGAAGCAACAGTTAGAACTGGACATGGAACAACAGACTGGTTCCAAATAGGAAAAGGAGTACATTAAGGCTGTATATTGTCACCCTGCTTATTTAACTTCTATGCAGAGTACATCATGAGAAACGCTGAACTGGAAGAAACACAAGCTGGAATCAAGATTGCTGGGAGAAATATCAATAACCTCAGATATGCAGATGACACCACCCTTATGGCAGAAAGTGAAGAGGAGATAAGAAGCCTCTTGATGAAAGTGAAAGAGGAGAGTGAAAAAGTTGGCTTAATGCTCAACATTCAGAAAATGAAGATCATGGCATCTGGTCCCATCACTTCATGGGAAATAGATGGGGAAACAGTGGAAACAGTGTCAGGCTTTATTTTGGGGGGCTCCAAAATCACTGCAGATGGTGACTGCAGCCATGAAATTAAAAGACGCTTACTCCTTGGAAGAAAAGTTATGACCAACCTAGACAGTATATTCAAAAGCAGTGACATTACTTTGCCGACCAAGGTCCGTCTAGTCAAGGCTATGGTTTTTCCTGTGATCATGTATGGATGTGAGAGTTGGACTGTGAAGAAGGCTGAGCGCCAAAGAATTGATGCTTTTGAACTGTGGTGTTGGAGAAGACTCTTGAGAGTCCCTTGGACTGCAAGGAGATCCAACCAGTCCATTCTGAAGGAGATCAGCCCTGGGATTTCTTTGAAAGTAATGATGCTAAAGCTGAAACTCCAGTACTTTGGCCACCTCATGTGAAGAGTTGACTCATTGGAAAAGACTCTGATGCTGGGAGGGATTGAGGGCAGGAGGAGAAGGGGACGACAGAGGATGAGATGGCTGGATGGCATCACGGACTCGATGGACGTGAGTCTGAGTGAACTCTGGGAGATGGTGATGAACAGGGAGGCCTGGCGTGCTGCGATTCATGGGGTTGCAAAGAGTCGGACACGACTGAGCGACTGAACTGAACTGAACTGATTTGGTATTTTTCAATGTCTGTCCCTAAATCATACTTTTTAAAGTTCAAAACTTACCTAATTATCATATGCAGTCTTCATTGACATGATCCAATGACTGCCATTTTGGTGTCTGCTAACCACATTAATGAAATATTTGGGCCAAATAAAGGTATCTTATACAGGTAAGAAACCTGAAAGTCACATTCTTGTTTTCTTGGCCCCAGGTCCAAAGTCAGTGCATCACCAAGTAATGTGAATCATCAATTTTAAAAAAGTCTTTTAAATTCATTCTCCGTGCTCTCAATGTCTACTTCTGTTCCTGCATTTCAATCATTTAATCTCTCCTATGGGCCATATCAGATGTCTATCTTTTGGATCCCTGCCTTCTGCTCTTTCAACTCTTTCACTTTTAGAATTTACCCTCCACAAACACAGGCTTGCAGTGCCCATGGCCATTTGCTGAAAAGTCTGCAGTAGCTCTCCATGGTATTAAATGCCAAAAAGGCTTTTAGTGACTTGGCTACTAACTACTTTTCATGGCTCTTATCTGCCATGCCTACAGATGCACCTTATGCCCTAGTCATAATATATTACTCACACGACCTAGAGATTTTTAAAATTTGTATACTGCTATACAGTAATATATTTAGTGCCTTCTGCTAAGAAAGCTTTTTTCCAAAATTTCTTTATTCTATTTAAATCTTTTTTGCCCAAACTACTGCCTAAGAATCTCTAGAATAACATGAGCAATATAGAAATATCAAAATTCAAACAACAGAGGTGAACTCAATGGGTTCAAAATATCAGTTGACCATATTTGTATAGTATATACATATATACTGTCTTTTCTCTTTTATCTATCTTTCCCTCAATTCCACATATTTTTCTTAAATGGCAGTTTATAGTCTATCCAACTTCCTCCAACTTGGTTCTTCCTTAAAAGTGTGTTTTGTTTTGTTTTTTTTCAAAACAAACACATTTTTATTGAAGTATACTTGATTTACAATGCTGTATTAGTTTCAGGAGTACAGCAAAGAGATTCCGTTATACACACACACACACACACACACACACACATATATATATTGTGTACTGTGCTTAGTCACTCAGTTGTGTTGGACTCTGCAACCCCATGATCTGTAGACCACCAGATTCTGTCCATGGGGATTCTCCAGGCAAGAATACTGGAGTGGGTTGCCATGCCCTCCTCCAGGGGATCTTCCCAACCCAGAGATCGAACCCATATCTCCCACAACGCAGGCAGATTCTTTAATGTCTGAGTCACCAGGGAAGCCCAAGAATACTGGAGTGAGTAGCCTATTCCTTCTCCAGGGGAACTTCCCAACCCAAGAATAGAACCGGGTCTCTTGTGTTACAGACAGATTCTTCACCAGCTGAGCTACCAGGAAAGCCATATAAATGTATGTATATATATATATATATCCTTTTTCAGATTGTTTTCATTATAGGTGTTTACAAGTTATTGAATATAGTTTCCTGTGCCATACAGTAAGTCCTGCTGTGCACCTATTTTATTTATAGTAGTGTGTATCTGTTTCAAACTCCTAATTTATCCCTCCCTCCCTTTTCCCTTTGGTAAGCAAAAATTTGTTTTATATGTTTTGGAGTCTATTTCTTTTTTTAAATTAATTTTTACTGGAGTATAAGTGATTTACAATGTTATGTTAGTTTCTTCTGCAGAGCAGTGAATCAGTTACACATATACATATATCCAGTCTTCTTTAGATTATCTTCTCATGTAGGTCATTACCTAGTATTAAGTCGAGTTCCTGTGTTATACAGTAGGTTCTTAATTAGTTACCTATTTTATATATAGTTGTGTGAATCTATTTGTTTTGTAAATATTCCACTTGTTTCATCTTTTAAGATTCAATATGATATCTGGCTGACTTAATTCACACTGAATATGATAATATATAGGATCATCTACATGGCTGCAAATGGCATTTTTAAAAACTTTCTTTAATGACTGAGTAATCAAACTACCACACAATTGCACTTATCTCACACGCTAGTAAAGTAATGGTCAAAATTCTCCAAGCTAGGCTTCAGCAATACGTGAACCATGAACTTCCAAATGTTCAAGTTGGTTTTAGAAAAGGCAGAGGAACCAGAAATCCAATTGCCAGCATCCACTGGATCATGGAAAAAGCAAGAGAGTTCCAGAAAAACATCTATTTCTGCTTAATGACTATGCCAAACCTTTGACTGTGTGGATCACAATAAACTGTGGAAAATTCTGAAAGAGATGCGAATACCAGACCACCTGACCTGCCTCTTGAGAAACCTATATGCAGGTGAGGAAGCAACAGTTAGAACTGGACATGGAACAACAGACTGGTTCCAAATAGGAAAAGGAGTACGTCAAGGCAGTATATTGTCACCCTGCTTATTTAACTTACATGTAGAATATATCTTGAGAAACTTTGGGCTGGAAGAAGCACAAGCTGTAATCTAGATTGCTGGGAGAAATATCAATAACCTCAGATATGCATATGACAGCACCCTGGCAGAAACTGAAGAGGAACTGAAAAGCCTCTTAATGAAAGTGAAAGAGGAGAGTGAAAAAGTTGGCTGACAGCTCAACATTCAGAAAATGAAGATCATGGTATCTGGTCCTGTCGCTTCATGGGGAATAGATGGGGGAACAGTGGAAACAGTGTCAGACATTTTTTTGGGGGGGGTCCAAAATCACTGCAGATGGTGACTGCAGCCATGAAATTAAAAGACACTTACTTAGAAAGAAAGTTATGTCCAACTTAGACGACATATTAAAAAGCAGAGACATTACTTTCCAACAAAGGTCTGTCTAGTCAAGGTTATGGTTTTTCCAGTGGTCATGTATGGATGTGAGAGTTGGACTGTGAGGAAGGCTGAGCACCGGAGAATTGATGCTTTTGAACTATGGGAATGGAGAATACTCTTGAGAGTCCCTTGGACTACAAGAAATCCAACCAGTCCATCCTAAAGGAGATCAGTCCTGGGTGTTCATTGGAAGGACTGATGCTGAAGCTGAAATTCCAATACTTTGGCCACCTCATGCAAAGAGTTGACTCATTGGAAAAGACCCTGAAGCTGGGAGGGATTGGGGGCAGGAGGAGAAGGGGACGATAGAGGAGAAGATGGCTGGATGGCATCACTCACTTGATGCACATGAGTTTGGGTGAACTCTGGGAGTTGGTGATGGACAGGAAGGCCTGGTGTGCTGCGATTCATGGGGTCAGAAAGAGTCAGAATACGACTGAGTGACTGAATTGAACTGATGAACAAACTTGATATCTCATGTAGTTAAGCCTGGAAACAGGCTCATCTCTTCCTTAGTAGCCTTCAGTGTAGAAATTTGAGTCAGTCCATTCAGGTTAAGGTTATTATGATTACCCTCATGCACCATAGCCTTTCAATTCATCTAGAGTTTAACATTTAATTTTATCTTGTATAGCAATATTTTTTACCTTTTGACTTCCTAAGTGGACACCAATATCCTATTGAAGTTTTTAAACACAAAAATTGTTTAGAAGTATTTTTCAGACTGCTTAAATACATGTAAATTCAATTTCATCTTAATTGATTCACAGTTTCAATATCTGTTTTCACTGGTTCTCCTTGGCATCAGATGTTTTGTGATTTTGGTGTACCTCGGTTTTAATAAGGATATTTTATTTTGAGTTGTTTGATTTCATATTTATTTTGTTGCTTTTAAGCATCTGTAAAAGATCTTTACATAGTCTGGGTGCCTGATCATCTCATGTATATTCAAACACACACATGTACACATAATGTCAATATAGTCTATGCTTTTAAAAGTTGTTAATGATCATTGTGGTTGGATATATATGATGATGATGAAGAAATATGCTTCAGTGTATTACTGATCCCCTGCTCTACAGTAGAAACTAACACAACATTGTAAACCAACTTTGCTCTATTTAAAATTAATTTAAAAAAAAAAGAAATAGACTCAAAGAGATATAAAACAAACTTATGGTTACCAAAGGGAAAGGGAGGGAGGGATAAATTAGGAGTTTGAGACTAATAGATAAGCACTATTACAAATAAAATAGATGCACAGCAGGACTTACTATTTAGCACAGGGAACTATCTTCAATAACTTGTAATAACCTATAATGAAAAAATCTGAAAAAGAATATATATACATACAGTCAAGTTTGACTCTTTGTTCTAGCAAGAATACTGAAGTGGGTTGACATTTCCTCCTCCAAGGGATGTATATATGTGTATATATACACATGTGGTGTGTGCGTGCTTTGTGCTCATTCATGAAGTTGTGTTTGACTCTTTGCAACCCCATGGGCTGTAGCCCACCAGGCTCCTCTGTCCATGGAATTTTCCAGGTGAGAATACTGAAGTGGGTTTCCATTTCCTTCTCCAGGGGATCTTCCTGACCCCTAGAGATTGAATACGCATGTTCTGCATCTCCTGCATTAGAAGGAGAATTCTTTACTACTGAGCCACATGGGAAGTCTGTATGTTTACACAGATGAGTGTGTGTGTGTGTGTGTGTGTGTGTGTGTGTGTGTGTGTGTGTGTATAACTTTAAGGTGTTTAATTGAATCACTGTTACATTATCAGTTCAGTTCAGTCACTCAATCATGTTCGACTCTTTGCTACCCCATGAACCTCAGCACGCCAGGCCTCCCTATCCATCACTAACTCCCAGAGTCCACCCAAACCCATGTCCATTGTGTTGGTGATGCCATCCATCTGTCTCATCCTCTGCCTATCACCTTCTCCTCCTGGCATCAGTCTTTCCCAGCATCAGGGTCTTTTTCCAGTTGGTCAGTTCTTCGCATCAGGTGGCCAAAGTATTGGAGTTTCAGCTTCAGCACCAGTCCTTCCAATGAATATCCAGGACTGATTTCCTTTAGGATGGGTTGGTTGGATCTCCTTGCAGTCCAAGGGACTCTCAAGAGTTTTCTCCAACACCACAGTTCAAAAGCATCAATCAATTCTTCAGCAGTCAGCTTTCCTTATAGTCCAACTCTCACATCCATACATGACTGCTGGGAGCCAGCATGAGGAATTCCACCCGTGATAAGGTCATGCGGCAGAGCTCCGATGGCAAGGCTAATCAGACCTCAGGTTTTCCCCCTGGAATTTACTGAGCATCCACCCCCCCAAAATAAGAATCTGCCTGCTTTTCCACTCTTCTAATATTCTCTGGAAAAAGTCAAATCAGGGCTTTAGTCTTCTGCATTTGAAAGGGATGTTTCAGTTAAACCCCCTCTGATAAGTCTCTAGCTTGCCTAACAGGTTCTCCCAGACCTCTTACAGCTTGTGAATTGCTTACAGCCCCCCAACTGCAAAAGGCACAAAGCTTAAAAGCATCTTAAAGATACAGAGCCTTTTCTAAAGAGTTAAAAATTGTATTGGTAGAGGGTTTTCACTGCTGACTCAATGACTGCTGCCAGGCCTCCATATTCTTTATCTTTTAGGCACCTGGGAGGATGTTAATCAATGTAAATGGGATATGGAAAAAGCTTTATAGTAGTTTTGATGTTATCAACACTAGACTTTTGAGTTAATTACTTTTCTCTTTGTTATATGTCACTGCACTCCTCTTGCGTCCTTACTATTTAAGAATGTAACTTTATTTAGTGCTTTCTGAGAGTGGCACCAGACTTTGGGAAGATCAACACAAATAAGTCTTCTGGTTGACAAACCCTTATCAGAAAAAAGGCTGTAAAATGTTAATTGGCCCTTTTTGGCCAGAAGATGATGTAAATCACCTAAGACTTGTGTATACAATTAGGTATGCAGAGAGAAAAGCCTGGTTTTGATAAGAGTCTGGACTGCTAACACTGCATAATTTTGTATTACCCACTGATCTCCATGTTTTATCAAAAGTATAAAAGGCCTTCTGAACAATAGAGGCCGGAGCCAGTCACTGGACTGGTTTCCCCTGTGTCTCCTCTTTACTCTAATTTCAGGCTGAATTCCCATCTGGGGCGTGGAGGCTCACCATGTCTACTTACTTGTCCCAGCTTTTAAGATCCACGCTAGGGGGAGCCCGAGGCGGGGCACCCCGCGAAATTCAAGTGGGCACTGGTGGCCCAACGTAGATGGTGCAAGCTCCTCGTCTGGAACTTTATTGGCCTTCCCCGTAAGCCAAGTTATTCAGCCTTCTTTTTCCACTTAATTTTCCTACTACACTATTTCTTCCTAATCTAATCTTATATAAATAAATAAATAAGTTTTTTCCTCGCCGAAGCCGTCCCCACTTCGAATTCCCTGGATCCACTGGGGCTGGACCCCGGCACGTGACCACTGGAAAAACCATAGCTTTGACTAGACAGACCTTTGCTGACAAAGTAATGTCTATGCTTTTTAATAGGCTGTCTAGGTTTCTGCTTTTTTTCTACCTTAAGAAGATAAAGTTATAGACATAATAGAATGAAAAGAGTTCTTAAATCTGTATGTCTTTTCTTTAAATCATTTTATAAATGAATTATATCCCTTCAACAATAACAAAAGTCATCCTACCCGAATTTGTTGACCAAGTCTAGCTATTTGATTTGAAATATGTACATATAATAATATACTACATGTAAATTAGTATTTTTCTAGATGATTAATTCTGCTGCATTAATTTTTTCTCCACACTAATACTATACTTATTTAAATACTGACATTATAGCTTTATATATTGTTATATTTTGAAGAAATTTCTCTCAATATTTCCATGTTGCTGTGATATCTTGAGTATTTTTATACATTTTAATTTCATGAGGATATTTAGAATCAACCCTATCAATTTCCACAGAATCCATATGGATATATTTCTTTCAAATATATAAAATTTATAGATATATCAATAATTTAATCCACATACACATTCATACATACATGTATAATTTTGTTTTGAATTTTTCATTTATATTCAATATTTGAATTGAAATATTCAAATAAAACTTTAAAAATTCTTATGTCAATATCTACTATTAACAGGAACCTTTCATATATATTAAATATCTTTAGAGATTATAACATAGTATAATTAATGCTTTATTCTAGTTTTCCTTAAACTCATGTACTAGTCTGCTTAAAAAGTTGAATTCATAAAATACATAGGATTTCTGAATTTACCACTTGAATATTTAAAGAATATTAAATATTTCAATGTATATATAATTGATAAACTATCCTGTATTCCAAAATTATACTTTTTTTGACTTTTCCAACACTATTAAATTTGCAATTATAACTAAAATTGCAAAATGACACTTTAACCTTTGTCTAAATATATACCAGTTGTGTGCCTGGTTGCTCAGCTGTGTCTGACTCTTTGCGCCCCTATGGACTATAGTTTGCCAAGTTCATCTGTTCATGGGATTTTTCAAACAAGAATACTGGAATGGGTAGACATTCCCTCCTGCAGGGGATCTTCCCAACCCAGGGATCGAACCTGTGTCTCCTGCATTGCAGGCAGATCCTCTACCATCCCAGTCATCAGGGAAGCCCAAAAGTGGATTGTTAGTAGCTCAACCATGTCCAACTCTGCGATGCCCACCAGGCTTCTCTGTCCATGAAATTCTCCTGGCAAAAATACTGGAGTAGGTAGCCATTCCCATCTCCATCAGATGTTTTGTGATCCCTTCTCCAGGGGATCTTCCTGATCCAAGGAATGAACCCAGGTCTCTTACATTGCAAGCAGATTCTTTACCATCTGAGCCTTACAAGTTAGGACTCATTATATAAAAAATAACAGAGTTTGTAACCCTAACTGTTAATTAACAATAAAGGGAGTTTAGTGACTCAGGTTACTTCTGGGTCTAGAGCTATGCTTGATTTTATATGAAGTTGGATGCAGTGTTTAGTAAAGCCAGAATGAATCACATGTCTACCCTTCCTCCATTTCCTCCTTCCTCCTTTTCTCTTTCTTTTTATTATTTTTTGATAGTTAACTTATCTATGGTGAAGTACGAAAACCTTAGGTATATAACTTGATTAATTTTTATATACATATTCAGCAGTGTAATAACCTAGATCATGATGTAGACTATTTCTGGCATGCTCAGAAGTTTCCTTATATCACCTCCCAGTCAGTATTTCCCTCAATAATAAAACTGCAATCCTTACCATATTAGATCAGTTTTCCCTCTTCTTGAAATTCATATAAATGGGATCATCTAGTATGCAGTTTTCAGCGTCTGGTTTTCTAAGAAAGTCATTTTTAAAATGATCTCTTAATTTTACAAATAGATGACATATTGCTCACCCTCATTTTCTTGCATCTTTACAAAAAAGTTCATTATTAATCCTGCTTCCTTCATTTCTTTATGCCATCAGACTTATGCTCTCTCTACAGTACACTGTGTCTTCTCTGTCTGCTTAACTGTTTTGTTCTCCCCCATCCATTCTTCAGAATAAAAATACTTTCAAAATATAATCTCATTCACATTCTATCTAGCATTAACCTTGTGTGTGTATGTTAATCGCTCAGTCGTGTCTGACGTTTTGCAACCCCATGGACTGAAGCCCACCAGCCTTCTCTGACCATGGAATTCTTCAGGCAATAATACTGGAGTGGATTGCCATTCCCTTCTCCAGAGGATTTTCCCAACCCAGGGTTTAAACTCTGGCCTCCTGCATTGCAGGCAGATTCTTTACCATTTGAGCTACAGGGAAGTCTTAGCCCATCTCAAACTCCTCAAACATAGATATTTCCAAGGAGTTCAATTCTCCTCTCTATGATCACTCCCAAGTGACACTCGAAAGCATTGCTAAATCAATGAAAATCATTCTAAATCTTTTATATGTCTAGTTTTGGATCCTCAGTCATAGATGCAAGTCCAACTTTCCACGTGCCTGCTTTACATTATCGTTAGTATTTTCTTACCACCTTTCAAATGCTGACCATTAGAATGGTCAGCCCTCTCCTTCAAACCATCTTCAACTAATCTTTTGCCTTTGCAGATAATTGCACAAGACTTTTCCTGATATTAGAGGACTAGATCCTTGAGACATTCTCACGTATTTTAACAGTTGCCAAGTCCTACAAATCCTTCATTTTAATGTATTTTACACATTTTCTTTCTTTTCATGTCTACAGCCATTATCCTAATTTACTCCTCTGTGACTTTGTACCTGGACTGCTTGAAGTAGTCTCCTTACTCTCTTTCTGTTATTTCAATTTTAATGCATCATACTCAGTCGCATGCTAATTGTCATATATCAGAGTATATATACTGTCAGCCACAAGGTCTTGAACTATAATTAAAACAGACAATTAAAAATTGCTGACTTTAATTAAAAACAACAATATGAGCTGCAATCAAGACTCCTTATTCTTGAGTTCGTCTATAGATCTGGTAGCCCTATTTCATATCATTAATTCACTTAGTTGTTCTTTTATATGTCTATTACCTTTTATCACAAAGAAGTCAACTTCAAAGTTGAAGATTT
The DNA here is from genome assembly GCF_023091745.1 of Budorcas taxicolor. NCBI lineage: Eukaryota > Metazoa > Chordata > Mammalia > Artiodactyla > Bovidae > Budorcas > Budorcas taxicolor. Next base: position 95,953,006 of record NC_068917.1, on the reverse strand, counting down.
TTTGCATGTTTTGTTCATTGCTAAATACCCAGTCCCATAAAGAGGGTTGAACTCATAACAAGTACTCTTTAAGTACTGGTAAAAGAGAGTGAATTGTTTTATAGTCAAATGGGAATATTTATTCCCCAAAGACAATGAATGCTTTTATTTTTCTATCATTGCTCAAGCTGTATACCCTTAGTGTAATGCCCTTTCTATCTCTTTTTACATCATAAAAATACATAAGTAAAGATAGATCCTAACTATAGAAATTCTTTAAAGCTCATTTTAATCATGCCAACCTAATCTTAGTTCTTTCTCCTTTAAATTCCCATAGCACTTTGCATCACTTTTATAGAACCTATAATACGAGGCCCTTAAGACTCACTTGAAAAATTGCTTATCTTAATCTCCCTAAAAGACATCCTTTGAGGCCAGAAGCTCTATTTTAGATATATTTAGAACCTTAACATTTAGTGGAATAACATGTTAATGGTAAACAGTCAATGCATACTTATTTAATTGGGCTAGGTATTATTTTATGTTCAACATAAATTTGGCAGAATAAATCAATGTTTATCATGCACGGAAATGTCAAAGGATATTGTGCTTAATTTTCTTATAACAGATTAATTTGTTTGTGTCTGCTAATAAACAACTTAGTTACTATCCCTGGCAATGAAGGAAATACTAATTTTATGAATAGTTACCAGTGTAAATAACCTCTGTGATTTCATGTTTAACATAGTATTTATTATTTTTAGATAGACTCATTTAGGAAGAATTGTCCTATTCTGGAAAAATAGTAATTCATGTTCTGTAGATAGAAATGAAGTAGAGTTCATACTGTTAGCTAGTCTAAATTTCAGTTTGGACACTTAGCATGTTAATTTATACAAATGCATCCCAAATTAATGTGTCACATATCCAGCAGGTTTTGAGAAAGTTATGGGAGTGTGTTCTTTGTTAGATTTATATGGTGGATATGTGAATGCATAAATATACAACCAGAGTAAAAAATACGTTGTGGCGCAATGGAACCCAAGTAAAATGTGAGCAGCACTCGTTGATTCTGGAAAGTGCTAAAAATCTACATATATTTATGGGTAACAAAAATGTAAAATTTGTCCAGAAGCTATAGTCCAGATCAGTTTGAGAAGAAAAGGCTTTAAAATATAACAGATCAGTATTCACCTCCATGACCTGTAGGTAAGTAAAGCCTACACCAAGGACAATTCTAGATTCATTAAAAGAGTGGTTATTTAAAATTAAGCACAGAGTTAATGCTAGTTTCTTCAATTTGAGGTGTTCATGGGGATCTTATGAAGAATAAGTGAGATAATGCAATAATTGTCAACATTTTAAAGTATAAAAGCTTCATATCAAAGCACTAGTGGATACCCAATCCTTATAGTAATATTTTTAGGCTCAATTTACAATTAAAAAAAAATTCATTGAAAAACTACTGTGATTTTTTTTAAAGCTCTAAAAAGAATTTTCTTTTAGTTATTACAGTACTTACATGACTTTCAGCTTCCGTGGTGGCTCAGATGGTAAAGAATCTATCTGCAATGCAGGAGACTGGGGTTCGACCCCTGGGTTGGGAAGATCCCCTGGAGAAGGGAATGGCAATCCACTTTAGTGTTCTCACCTGGAGAATTCCACAGATGGAAGAGATTGGCAGAGGATAGTCCATGGAGTCTCAAAGTGTCAGACACGACTGAGTGATTAATACTTTCACATTTATATGACTTTGAAAAAGCCATAATACATATTTTTAATAAGGTGCTATTTTCGTTGCCAGTGAGTATTTTTCCCTAATAATAGATCAGCATAATATCATGCAATTCAATACTAAAATGTTCTTTCAGAAGAAGCTACAGCATTTATTAAGGTTATTCTTAGTTTATTACAGTCTTCCCATTTCTGGGTTAAAACCTTCTCTTTCCAAAGAGATCTAGGGTAATCACTTAATCTAAGTCTTGGTTTAAGTAACAGTAAGTGAATGAAATGGTAACATACTCAAGTAGTCTTGCCTGGGAAATCCCATGGACAGAGGAGCCTGGAGGGCAACAGTCTGTGGGGTTGCAAGAGTCAGACATGTCTTGGCAACTAAACCATCACCACCACAAAGTGAATGAACATGGCTGTTGTTGATAATGTTGGTAATGATAACGTTTTTAATGAATCTTCCAAAATTTCACACACACACACACACACACACACACACACACACAGACACACATGCAATTAAGACAATGATGTAATTTCTCATTAAAGGGAAACATTTGCATTTCACAAGCAATAGAACTTTAGTGTGGCATCCTGAATATACAAAATACCACTGATAATTTAAGGGTTTGTTTTTTTATTTCCATATGTCGTTCTTTAATCCAGCTGCAGATGAATCTGGCTGGATGCCCATAAGTGAGAGGAAATAGAAAATCACAGTTTAAAATATTTCCTTTATAATGACATTTTGTTGGCTGATTAATCTTTTCTGTTACAAAGCTAAATAACACCATATGTTAGCAGCAAGTTTATTGCTACAAGATACAAGAAAGATCTACCTCATGATAAATGATATGGATATTTTTTAGCTGAAAGTAAAAGGGAGAACAAAATGCTGTTGGAATCTTGTTTCCAAAACCATTTAGGTAGTTTGATTATATGATATATATCATAGAAATGAGGGTGTCTTCGGAGATCAGAGGAACACTTTATAAGTTAGGCTTTCTGAGTTAAGCCCATATGGGAAAACACAACTTTCCTTTAAATCTATGTGGATGGTGTTTTGGCAAAGTGAAACACTCTTTCCAACACAAGCTACTTGAAATTTAATTAAATACAATACTTAAACAACAACAAAAATATAAAATACATTTTTGATTGTGTATTAAAGCCAAATGAAGCTTAAGAACTAATTCTGTTTTATTTTCCAGATAGTTTGTATTTAAAACACAAACAGTAGCAAAACCACATTAGAGCAGAAGAAAAAAATGATAGTATAATGGAATTTTTTTTCTAGCATGTTATTTTAGATGTTTCTCTCAAGTCAGTCAAAATCATTTATTGAGTTCCTACTGTGTGCCTGTTATTTTATAGATTCTAAAAATATAGTAGTGGTCAAAAATAGATAAGATCTGTCCTCATAAAACTTATAGACTGGTTAGGGAAAATATGAATGAATGAATAAACAAATCATTATACCAATATAATATAACACTGTATAATATTACCAATAATTACTAATGATTTCAAAATAGAGTAGTACCATAAGGAATTTCACATAATGAAATTGAAGTATATAAATGCTACAAAAAAATAAAAATTAAGGGTGAAAAAAATGAAATAAAGTAAATGTTAAATAGCTCAGAAAATTCGTTCTTCCATTCCACCCAATAAACACATGAGACACATAAGCCTATCTTTTCTCAAATTCTCAGTTTAAGCATCATGCTCTGCTGAGTATATTTCTATTATGTACAAGGGTACATTTCACACCATCTGTAAAGGGAAAATCATTATCGACATTAATTTATTCAATTGTTTATTCACTACTTCAATTATAAATTCAGCAGACGTGTATTTAGTAAAGTCAATATAATTAAGATAAAAATTTGGATTCTGGAGTAATGCTGCCTGGCTTAAAACTTGGCTTAAATTTTATTTTTTAAATTAGCTGGTGCCCTTTAACTTTATAATGATAGCACATGCCTTATAGAGTTTTGAGGGTTAAAGGAGAGAAATCATGATATGGCAAGTACATTCTAAAGCAGCTCCCAAAGAATCATGCCTTTATGAAATCACTGCACCTTGAGTATGTAATCATGGGAGTAACATTCCATTGTGTTTACCATATTCTCAGGCTGAGGAACATGTCAGAGATTCTACACATACTCAAGGTGCAGGGATTTCATAAAGGCATGATTCTTTCATAGTTTTCTGAATGTTGAGTTTTAAGCCAACTTTTTCACTCTCCTCTTTCGCTTTCATCAAGAGGCTCTTGAGTTCTTTGCTTTCTACCGTAAGGGTGGTGTCATCTGTGTATCTGATGTTATTGATATTACTCCCAACAATCTTGATTCCAGCTTGTGCTTCATCCAGTCTGGCATTTTGCATGATGTACTGTGAAGCTGAAACTCTAATACTTTGGCCACCTGATGCAAAGAACTAACTTATTTGAAAGTCAGTTCCTGGGAAAGATTGAAGGCAGGAGGACAAGGAGATGACAGAGGATGAGACGGTTACATGGCATCACTGACTCAATGGACATGAGTCTGGGTAAACTCCGGGAGTTGGTGATGGTCAGGGAGGCCTGAAGTGCTGTAGTCCATGGGGTCGCAAAGAGTTGGGCATGACTGAGCAAATGAACTGAATGGAAACTCTGCTTATAAGTTAAATAAGCAGGGTGATAATACACAACCTTGATATATTCCTTTCCTGACTTGGAACCAGTCTGTTTTCTGTTGCTTCTTGACCTGCATACAGATTTCTCAGGATGCAGGTAACGTGGTCTGGTATTCTAATCTCTGGAAGAATTTTCAGCTCCCAGATGAGATCCTCTTGGAGTGCCTTTAAATGAAACAGAACATAACCTGGGATGGAAGGCATTCCAGAGAAGCTGTTGCTGAACAAATCTTAAGTAATGATCCTTTCTATCACACATTTAATAATTAGTTTCAATGTATTTCTTCCAATAAAATATAAACTCCCTGAAGGCAGGGATTTTTGTCTAAATTTCTAACCTAAATGAATCCCTCAGTGTTAGTAGTTAGTCTCTCAGTCGTGCCTGACTCTTTGCGACCCCATGGACTGCAGCCCTCTGTCCATGAGATTTTCCAGGCAAGGATACTGGAGTGGGTTGCCATTTCCTTCTCCAGGGGATCTTCCCAACCCAAGAATCGAACCTGGGTCTCCTGCACTGCAGGCAGATTCTTTACCAACTGAGCTACAAGGGAAGCCCTATAGTAAGCATTTATTTAACATTTATTTGATTAATGAATTCCAAGTCAATCAAATGGATAAATTTGTGAAGGGTCACAAGAAAATCAGGCAGGAAGGATAAATTAGGAAGGAGTGGCATCTGTAAAATATTGGTGGTCAAAGGGGCACTGTGTCCTTATAGCCATCAAGTCCCTTTTTTGCAAAATCTGACTGTCTGGAAGCACAAAATAGTACACTCGGGTCAATGCATGGATGTTCATTCATGTCTGCAAACACATGTACAGCAAAGTTGTGATGTGTTTCTATTCTCATTCATGGCATGTTATGTTACCAGGTGACAGAAATCACCTGAATACATATCATAATCTTTGAGAGTACAATAAAAATTAGATTTGTATTCCTTGGAAAGATTAAAAATCTATGCAATGCAAGAAATTGACATGGACTTTAGGTCAGTACAGGGGTTCTCAAGGATAAGCTCTAGATATTTTATCTTCAGCATACACACACACACAAAATTAAAAGACTTGAATTTTTTCCTTAGTTATCACTTCATTTCTCCCTTTTATTTATCATACATCATTAAGTTAGTAGGCCAGTACAAGTATTTCATATAACCTACACCCCCGCCCCCGAGACTGTAGTTTACCCATCTGTCTCCCCTCCCCTGTCCCCCCCACTTGCTCTGGTCATAGCAGTGCTGTGGTCCACAGCGTGTGTCCCCTTAGTCGGGTTTGTGCTTTGTCTTCATGTCTCATTAAATGGTGTTTTTCCCCCATAGCAGTAAGTTGAATTGGTGTATCACCATGCAGTTACAGGAGAAGGCAATGGCAACCTGATCCAATACTCTTGCCTGGAAAATCCCATGGACGGAGGAGCCTGGTAGGCTGCAGTCCACAGGGTCACACAGAGTCGGACACGACTGAAGTGACTTAGCAGCAGCAGCAGCAGCAGCAGCAACAACAACAACACTCTCGATAAAGGCAAAAGGTGAAAGCTTAGAGGTCATAAGCTTTTTTTCCTGGAAATGTTTACCAGATAAAAAATTAGTGAGGGAAGGCTGAGCACCGAAGAATTGATGCTTTTGAAGTGTGGTGTTGGAGAAGACTCTTGAGAGTCCCCTGGATTGCAAGGAGATCCAACAAGTCCATTCTGAAGGAGATCTACCCTGGGATTTCTTTGGAAGGAATGATGCTGAAGCTGAAACTCCAGTACTTTGGCCACCTCATGTGAAGAGTTGACTCATTGGAAAAGACTCTGATGCTGGGAGGGGTTGGGGGCAGGAGGAGAAGGGGATGACAGAGGATGAGATGGCTGGATGGCATCACGGACTTGATGGACATGAGTCTGAGTGAACTCCGGGAATTGGTGATGGACATGGAGGCCTGGCGTGCTGCGATTCATGGGGTCGCAAAGAGTCGGACACGACTGAGCAACTGAAATGAACTGAACTGAATATTGTTTTGCTAAATACAGCATAAAATTGAAACATGCACTATTGAAACTCAGAATGTTTCTCCAATTGAGCAGTCAAAATTCATTATTTAAATTTTTCTTTAGGTCTGAAATTCAGTTGTCTTTATAATGTACCTACCCTATACTAGAATACTGAAACCTTCTACATCAGAGACATGTGTTTTGCAAACATATTTTCATCAGTAATTTACTCTAGTGAAGAAAATCTCTTGATTCAAACCTTTCCACCTAACAGGAGGATAAAAAATAATTTCAGATACTGCCTCAGTATCAGAAATTTAAAAGCACTGAGAGATCAGTGGACAGTCAATATATAAGTATATTTTGGATGGGATTTATATCATATGTAATAAGGATCTGGAAGTTCTTAAGTGAAACACAAGAAGTGTGAGTCTTTCAAACTGAAAGAATTATCAATCATGTTTTAATCTTACTCACTATGGGTTTAATCAATGATGTGTAAAGTATGAGTATCATTTTGAATACTATATTGTGTAAGTATCATAGTGTGAAGTACAAATCAAAAATCAATTATCTTATTTAGAAATATTTAATAAAGGCTACATTGTAGTTAAACAAATTAAAATTTACATTAAAATATATATGTAAATAAACATAAAGGATTTTTATTGGCATTGTTGCTATTACAGTGGTTATTTTTATCTATGGTATAAAGTTTTTCCATCTCAGTACCTCGCCTAGGCATTTCTGTACACACTAAGAAAGAATTAGTGTGAATGGAGACAGGATTGCAGCCTTGTCTCTGCCATCCATTTTATCTCCACTCTTTGCTCCTTCCAAGTGGAAAGCATGGAAATACATGCAACCTTTAGAATTTTTAACACCTGACATACATGAGCTGCTTTTAATGCTGGGCGTCTGCTTCTCTGAGAGGGATAAAATTCTGATATGTGACATTTGCTATTCCCATAGTGTATACTTCCACTATGGTTAATTTCAAGATGCCAAATTATTTAATAGTTATTGGCAACATTTGAGAGTCAGTAGGAGCCCACAGGAGCCTGACCTGTGGGCATATCACAAGATACAATCATACCACAAGATACAGTCAAGTGTTCTATGCAGGGAGTTTGGAATTTCTAAATAGTAAAGTGTGGGAAGATAGTAGCAGGTCATGACAAAAAAGGAGGTTGGGTCAATCTCTTTGAGAAGGATATTTGTCATATCAGCAAATTAGTATTTGTTTGAAAAAATAAGAGATGTCAAAGGATTTTAAAGATTTGGCAAGATCAGATTTGTTAGTTAAAAAGATCATTTTGACAGTTATTTTGCATTTTGAAAGTTAAGTGGAATTCAGGTTGGAAAAGATGAGTCTAGAGGAAGAAGGACACGGTGGAAGAAAGACTAATTTAAGATTTTGTTAGTGAAGTGCAGTGGAGAAAACACAATCTGCAAAGGTCTTAGTGAAGGATTGAAAGTGAAAGTGAAGTCGCTCAGTTGTGTCCGACTCTTTGTGACCCCATGGACTGTACGACTCTTTGTGACCCCATGGACTGTAGCTTACCAGGCTCCTCCCTCCATGGGATTTTCCAGGCAAGAGTACTGGAGTGGGTTGCCACTTCCTCCTCCAGGAGATCTTCCCGACCCAGAGATCGAACCCAGGTCTCCCGCATTCCAGGCAGACGCCTTAACCTCTGAGCCACCAGGGAAGCCCTAGTGAAGGATTAGGTAAGGATTAGGTATCAATAAAACCTAGAGGAACTCTAGCCTACAGACTGACATCCTCAGTGCTGATTCCAGGGAGACATGACAATATAGACCTTGAACTAGAACTGAGGTTGAATTCCAGATCCCAGAATTCCTACTGAGAGCAAATTGCCAGTGCATTCCCAAGTATATGGAGAAAGCATTCTGATTGGTGGAGTCAGTTACTAGACATGCAGAAATCATCAAAAGAAATCAATTAGCAAAACCAGACCAAGGTTCTGGTAAGACCAGCAAGACAGCTGACTTGATACATGTATATTTAGTACTTGAACTCAGGGTTAAGTAAAGTCTTGATGAGGAATGGTCTGTTCTCACTCTCTGAGTTGAGTCTGATGCAGTATATTTCGAGACTATTCAAATGATACCATATTCAGAAATTTTTGAATCTAAGAACAGAGAGCTAGCTAGGCTGTTTAGTACAACATCATCCTTGATAAAAGGAAAGGGAACCTTTGAGTTTCACAGAATATACATTCCTTGCTAAAACTTACTTGATGGTGGGGTCTAATTACCTGCAAGGGCATCATGGAAGCAGATTTATGGAATTATATTGAGACAAAACATTTTGGTGATTAGTTGTATTTTGAATATAATTAGACACTAGAAATGATTTCATGTAAGTAGGAGAACTATATTTTACTAGAACTTTTGGTATGCATATTTTTATACTTCTAAAGAGGATTTTTAAAAGAAATATGCTTTACCATGACATATAGAGTTTTTAAATATTAGGAAAATCTTGTAATCATGAGCACCAGTGAATATATCAACATTATACAGGGTAGGATAAGGAGGATATTTTCAAATGATTTCAGATTTCCATTACATAATAAAACTGTCAGTCGATAGTTATAATGATTTAAATATTAATGGATTCTAGAGTAGTTTTAGAGTAGTATTAAAATTAAAATCTATCAAAGTTGATATTTTTGATTAGTATAAATGAGATATAAAAATGGAAATTCATATACACACTATAAAATGTATCAGTGGTTTTGAAAAAATATGGCTGAATTGTTATGCTTTTTAATTTAATATTTCTGATTTGACAACTTATAACAATACAATTATTAGAATACTGAAAAATAAATTGGTGAGACATCTTATGTTCTAGATAGATGAGCATCATTTTGAGAAGATGAGTGTCAGGTTAATTCCATATGGTGGTTACTAAATAGCTGGTCATCATAATCTTGGATTATGAAAATATGTCATAATGATGAATAGTTACAGTGGTATAGCCTGTTGTCAAAAAACAGCTAAGTAATATTCAATGCCATAGTAAGTAGATATTTATCAAGAATACGTTAGGTGTCATGTATCAAATATAAAGTTCCAAAATTTGCAGATGAATAAGAGAAAATTTTGCCTCTTGATGTTATAAACCTCACATGTTAATAGAAACAAATATGAAAAAAAGCATATGCTATGGAAGGGCTCTCTATAGTACAGAAGACTTTAGGGTTGAGTGAAAGGAATAGTTCAGTGTAGAAACTTCTGCATGGTGTAGGGAAAGGAGAGGTAAGAAAATTGGATCTTAACAGTAGTTCCAGATTTATGGATTTTCCCCTTTTATCCTGTGTGGCTTACCTTTCTATACTGCATTGACTTTCTATACTGCATTTCAATCTTGAACAATATTTTTCCAAGAATTTTTGCTTAACCCAACAATACTTGCTATCATTTTTTTTTTTGTTACAGAATTTCTCTCTCTCTCTTTTTGCAGCACATAACACATTTTAAATTAATTACAGCTGGGAAAATATTGGGAGGTTAATTGCTTTAGTGTGATTAAAAATTAATTTTCTAATTCAAAGTGTAACCAAGAGTAGTTTCTTTCCCTATGGGTTAGTTCTTATCTAGAGAACAGAGTCACAACATCTCAGAGGACAAGTATACCTTGGAGTTTTAATGTCATCTCCTCCATATGCCCTCCCACACAGAGCCCTTTTTGGGAAAGAAGAGAAGGATCCTGTGCTCAGAGGAGACATAGGGGTGCTAGTACTCCCCAGCACCTAGATCCCTATATTGGCCCAGGCTGATGCTGAAGAGAGGAGTGGAGGTCATTTAGCAGGTAGGACCAGAGGAATGCCTGGGCTTTCTCATCTGCTCAGAGCAGTTTCCAGTTGACCTGACAGTAAAGGAACATTTAGTGGTGTATATAATCTTGGTGTTCCAGAGAGAGGAGGGAAGTGTTCTTTATTTTATGCCTCCTATTTGAAACTTTACATGATAGTAACTCTACGTAATAATAGTTATATAAAATTATACAGCTTAAAAGTAAATGTCGTTGTTGTTATACAGTCCCTATGCAAAGCAAACAAACAACAACAACAAAAACTCAAGTCACCATATTAAAGTAATGGCATAAAATTACTCATGATTTAGGGTTTGCAATCTTCAACTAATTACAAGCATTGCTGTCCCTAATTACTAATGACACATTGACATATTGTGTGTCCATAGTAAGAAAATATATTACAGGGTGGCATTTTCTTGGACTCAGTTCAGTTCAGTTGTTTAGTTGTGTCCGACTCTTTGTGACCCCATGAACTGCAGCATGCCAGGCCTCCCTGTCCATCACCAACTCCTGGAGTCCACCCAAACCCAAGTCCATCGAGTCAGTGATGCCATCCAACCATCTCATCCTCTGTCATACCCTTCTCCTCCTGCCCTCAATCTTTCCCAGCATCAGGGTCTTTTCAAATGAGTCAGCTCTTCGCATCAGGTGGCCTAAGTATTGGAGTTTCAGCTTCAGTCCTTCCAATGAACATCCAGGACTCATCTCCTTTAGGATGGACTGGTTGGATTTCCTTGCAGTCCAAGGGACTCTCAAGAGTCTTCTCCAACACTACAGTTCAAAAGCATCAATTCTCAAGGTGCCATAAATAAGGAATACTTCCTAGGATCCCTGATGATATAAACATACTCTTTAATCCCAACACTCTCCTCTTTCAGGTTACCCTTCCCTTATTTAAACAGATGCTGGCTTTGTCTTCAATGCCTTTGGGGAGAGGGTAAGTGTGAGTAGCTAGCAGTTCTGTAATCAATTAATATTATTTAACCCAGAAGATCAAACTGAGAAAAAATAAGCAAACAACAACAATAAACAAACAAAAAAAGTAGAAGAGGTTAAAGGGTGTAGGGAAAATAAAGATTAATCAGGGACACAGAAATAACTAGTAGAAAGACAAGAAGAATTTTCCAGGCTAGAAAGAGATACACATATATTGTTTTTCCAATCCTAGAATGGAAATTGATATATTTCTCACAGGAATGAGTTTTTACACATGTATCCATACTTGTTACATAATAATATGTATTCCTTTTTATTTAATATATTGATTGTGCTATACAATTTAAAATATAGGCTGTATGCTTCATTAAAAGCATATAGAAACTATATTTTTATATCTCTAGGGTCTATGATATTGTTTGGCCCATAATATATTATATGCTTAACACTGTCAGCTGATGAGTAAATTTTTCTTGTTTCATCACTAATACATATAATTTTAAAGAATAAAGATATTATTCTGTATGCTGTCTATCAACATGACAAAGTTTGAATCCATCATTCTTGACATTTCTTTTCTAGCTCTGTTGCCCCTCCCTCTAATATGCATCTAGGTAGATATCCAAAGGAAATAAAATGACAGGGTCTCAAACAGGTATTTGAATTCCTGTGTTCATTAAACCATTATTCACTATAGCCAAGATATGGAAAAAAATCTATCAACAGATGAATGAATAAAGAAAATGTATATGCATATGCAATGGTATATTATTCAATAAAAAAAGGAAATGCTAAGTAAAATAAGCTAGATAGAGAAAACCGATAGTGCATAAACTCATTTATATAGGGAAGCCAAAAAAACAAATTTATAGAGGTATAAAGTAGAATGGCAGTTACCAGAGGCTAAGACATGAGAGAAATGGGGAGATCTGGTCAAAGGAAACACATCTTCATTTACAAGACAAGTTCTGGGGATCAGAACACACATACATGTATACCATGCACAGTATTGTGATGATGGTTAAATATATTATATATGAAATTTGCTAAGAGAGTAGCTCTTAAGTGTTCTCCCTGCCCTCTTTTCCCAGTTGTAACTATTTGAGCTGGTGGATATGTTAATTAGGTTGACTGTGGAAACCATTCTACAATATATATGTATATCAAATTTTCATGTGGCATACCTTCAATATATACAATTTTATTTGTTAATTGTTGTTGTTGTTCAGTAGCTAAGTCATGTCCTACTCTTTGTGACGCTATGGTCTGCAGCATACCAGGCTTCCCTGTCCTTGACTATCTCCTGAGTTCAAACTCATGTTCACTGAGTCTATGATGCCATCCGACCATCTCATTCTGTCTCCCCCTTCTCCTTCTACCTTCAATCATTCCCAACATCAGGATCTTTTCCAATGAGTTGACTTTTAACATCAGATGGTCAAAGTATTGGAGCTTCAGCTTCAGCATCAGTCAGTCCTTCCAATGAATATTCTGAGTTGATTTCCTTTAGGAATGACTGGTTTGACCTCCTTGCAGTCCAAGGGACTCTCAAGAGTCATCTTCAGCACCACAATTAGAAAGCATAAGTTCTTCAGGGCTCAGCTCTTCTTTATGGTTCCACTCTCACATCCATACATGACTACTGGAAAAATCATAGCTTTGACTGTATGTACCTTTGTCAACAAAGTGATATCTCTGCTTTTTAATATGCTGTCTAGGTTTGTCATAGCTTTTCTTCCAAGGATCAAGCAATTTTTAATTCTGTGACTGCAGTTACCATCTGCAGTGATTTTGGTGCCCCTTGCACCAAAATAAAATCTGTCACTCTTTCCACTTTTCCCCCATTTATTTACCATGAAGTCATGGGACCAGATGCCATGATCTTAGTTTTTTGAATGTTGACTTTTAAGCCAGCTTTTTCACTCTCCTCTTTCACTTTCATCAACAGGCTCTTTAGTTCCTCTTTACTTTCTACCATTAGAGTGCTATCATCTGCATATCTGAAGTTATTGACATTTCTCCCAGAAATCTTTGATTCCAGCTTGTGCTTCATCCAGCCTGGCATCTCACATGATGTACTCTGCATATAAGTTAAATAAGCAGGGTGACAATACACAGCCTTGACATACTCCTTTCCCAAATTTGAACTAGTCAGTTATTCCATGTTCTGTTCTACTGTTTCTTCTTTATCTGCAAACAGGTTTCTCAAGAGACAGTTAAGGTGGTCAGATATCCCCATCTATTTAAGAATTTCTCACAATTTGTTGTTAAAATCTTTAGCATAGTCAAAGAAGCAAGAGTATATGTTTTTTTGGAATTCTCTTGCTTTTTGTATGATCCAATGAATGGTGGCAATTTGATCTTTAGTTCCTCTGCCTTTTCTAAATCCAGTTAACACATCTGGAAGTTCTCAGTTACTCTTTCCCTTAGTTAAGTGGAGAGAAAAAGGAGCCTAACAAGAAGTATGTGATTTTGTGTGTGTGTAGTAAAAGTTTCTTACTATATAAATTGAGCATGCTCAGTTGCTAAATTGTGTCCAGGTCTTTGTAACTCCATGCTCTTTGCAGCCCCATGGACTGCAACCCACCAGGTTCCTATATCCATGGAATTTTCCAGACAAGAATATTGGAGTGACTTGCCTTTTCCTCCTCCAGGGGATCTTCCAAACCCAGAGACTGAACCCATATTTCTGGTGGCTCTTGCACTGACAGGCAGATTCTTTATCACTTAGCTACCTGGTGTGCATGCTAAGTCACTTCAGTTATGTCTGACTCTCTGTGACCCTATGGATTGTAGCCCATCAGGCTCCTCTGCCCATGGGATTCTCCAAGAAAGAATACTGGAGTGGGTTGCAATGGCCTCCCCTAGGGTATCTTCTCTATCCAGGAATGAACCAAAGTCTCTTATGTCTCATGCATTGGCAAGTAATTTTTGTTTTTTTTTAACCACTGAGACTCTTGGAAAGCCCCATAAATTGAGCCTTTTTTTCTTAGAACTTATACCAAGTTATGATAATGAGTCCTACTGCTTGACTGGACTTCTTAGTAGTTCAGCTGGTAAAGAATCTGACTGCAATTCAGGAGACCCCAGTTTGACTCCTGGGTTGGGAAGATCCCACAAAGGAAGGCGTGACAATCCACTCCACTATTCTTGCACGGAGAATTTCCATGGACAGAGGAGCTTGGTGGGCTACAGTCCATGGGGTCACAAAGAGTCAGAAACAACTGAATGACTAAGCACAGCACAGCATATTGCTTCACTTTCTTGTAAAATAGAATGCTTTTTATTTAGAACTTATAAAATGTGAACACTTTCTGGTAAAATATGTATTCATATATTATATAATATTTATAAATACATATAATGCATATAAAATATTGTATAAACACTTTCCTCTAAGTTATAGAATAATTAGTTGTATCTCTTCACAAACAGATATCCTGAAAGTGAATCCCAAAATACATCAGAGAATGAAGTGAGACTGGGAGTTAAAGAACATCTTAACTTTTATATTTTAGTTGAAACATAATGTAAGCTATGCTTACTGAGGGCTCACCTCAATAACAGGGACTTAAAAAACATCTTAACATTATATACCAGTTGAAGTGTAACGTGAGTCTAAAATTGGGCAAAATGTTCTGAGAATTAAAATTTGTAAACATATCTGAGTGGTATTTCAAAGGACAAAAGGAAAGATATATTCATTTGAATAGAGTTCCAAAGAATAGCAAGGAGAGATAAGAAAGACTTCCTCAATGATCAGTGCAAAGAAATAGAGGAAAACAATAGAAGGGGGAAGACTAGAGATCTCTTCAAGAGAATTAGAGATACCAAGGGAATATTTCATGCCAAGATAGGCTCAATAAAGGACAGAAATGGTATGGACCTAACAGAAGCAGAAGATATTAAGAAGAGGTGGCAAGAATACACAGAATAACTATACAAAAAAGATCTTCACGACCCAGATAATTGCAATGATGTGATCACTCACCTAGAGCCAAACATCCTGGAATGTGAAGTCAAGTGGACTTTAAGAAGCATCACTACGAACAAAGCTAGTGGAGGTGATGAAATTCCAGTTGAGCTATTTCAAATCCTGAAAGATGATGCTGTGAAAGTGTTGCACTCAATATGCCAGCAAATTTGGAAAACTCAGCAGTGGCCATGGGACTGGAAAAGGTCAGTTTTCATCCCAATCTCAAAGAAAGGCAATGGCAAAGAATGCTCAACCACACAATTGCACTCATCTCACACACTAGTAAAGTAATGCTCAAAATTCTCCAAGCCAGGTTTTAGCAATATGTGAACCGTGAACTTCCAGATATTCAAACTGGTTTCAGAAAAGGCAGAGGAACCATAGATAAAATTGCCAACATCCTCTGGATCATCAAAAAAGCAAGAGAGTTCCAGAGAAACATCTATTTCTGCTTTATTGACTATGCCAAAGCCTTTGACTGAGTGGATCACAATAAGCTATGGAAAATTCTGAAAGAATTTTTATTCTAATTGTGGGAATACCAGACCACCTGCTTCTTGAGAAACGTGTATCCAGGTCAGGAAGCAACAGTTAGAACTGGACATGGAGCAACAGACTGGTTCCAAATAGGAAAAGGAGTGCGTCAAGGCTGTATATTGTCACCCTACTTTTTTAACTTTTATGCAGAGTACGTTGTGAGAGATGCTGGGCTGGAAGAAGCACAAGCTGGAATCAAG
The DNA here is from genome assembly GCF_023091745.1 of Budorcas taxicolor. Classification (NCBI taxonomy): domain Eukaryota; kingdom Metazoa; phylum Chordata; class Mammalia; order Artiodactyla; family Bovidae; genus Budorcas; species Budorcas taxicolor. The sequence goes on along the minus strand of NC_068917.1, from coordinate 95,937,147 downwards.
ATAGCCAGGAGAAATATCAATAACCTCAGATATGCAGATGACACCATCCTTAGGGCAGAAAATGAAGAACTAAAGAGCCTCGTGATGAAAATGCAAGAGAAGAGTGAAAAGTTGGCTGAAAGCTCAACATTCAGAAAACTAAGATCATGGCATCCAGTCCCATCACTTCATGGCAAATAGATGAAGAAAGAGTGGAAACAGTGCTGACTTTATTTTTTGGGCTCCAAAATCACTGCAGATGGTGATTGCAACCATGAAATTAAAAGATGCTTACTGCTTGGAAGGAAAGTTATGACCAACCTAGACAACATATTAAAAAGCAAAGACATTACTTTGCCAACAAATGTTTGTCTAGTCAAGGCTATGGTGTTTCCAGTAGTCCTGTATGGATATGAGAGTTGGACTGTGGAAGAAAGCTTAGAACCAAAGAATTGATGCTTTTGGACTGTGGTGTTGGAGAAGACTCTTGAGAGTCCCTTGGACTGCAAGGAGATCCAACCAGTCCATCCTTAAGGAGATCAGTCCTGAGTGTTCATTGGAAGGACTGATACTGAAGCTGAAACTCCAATACTTTGGCTACCTGATGCAAAGAACTGACTCATTTGAAAAGACCCTGATGCTGGGAAATACTGAAGGGAGGATGAGAAGGGGACAACAGAGCATGAGATGAGTGGATGGCGTCACTGACTTAATGGACATGAGTTTGGGTGAACTCTGGGAGTTGGTGATGGACAGGGAGGCCTGGCGTGCTGCAATCCATGGTGTTGCAAAGTCAGACAGTACTGAGAAAGTGAACTGAACTGAACTGAACTCAAAGGCAGTGACAAAAATAAAAGATAAATTGAAAGTGAGACATTTGGGAGAGGAAATGATCAATAATGATTCCAATTTTTTTCTCTCTCAGAAGGAAGTGATGTTGATTTCAGTGATAATGTTTGGAGTGAGATCTATTTCTTCTTTTTTTTTTAAAAAGTGTTGCTTGGTCACATTTATAACTTGCATACCCAAGAAATAACGTGAATTTAAGTTATATGCAGTAGGATGACTGGAGTGGACTTATGGTTTTAGAGATGTTTAATGAAACCATAAGCTGAATGGAATTGCCTGGGGAGAATATATAGAGTGAGACAAGGAAAAGAGAAAAAGTAAAATAGGAATATAGCTTCATTTAATCAGTGGCAAAGGAAAAGCATCAAGAAAAGGAGTATAAAATAGTAGAAGAGATATTGTTATTAGAAATAGTGTATTATCACTATTCAAAGGGAAAACTTTTCCAAAGGAAAATATTGATTAATAGCAATGAATATTGGAAGGAGTTTTAGGACTTAGACAATTTAATGTAATTTTTATGATCGTGTTGTCTTTGAATGAATAATTTCTTAGCAAATCATTCACTGTTCTGTACTTTTGTTATCTGACCGACTTATGTAATATTCTGGAGATAGAGATGTAAAGAAACCCTTTGTTCTAGGATCCTTTTAGCCAGAAAAAGCGAAGACATGATGATAGTGTAGGAAGTATACATATTTAAAATGTATGTATGAGAGCTTGAAAAGTTGTACTTTGTTAGGGAATGCCAGTATTTCATGAAGGAAGGGATATTAACTGGTATTTCTAGGGCATTGGGCTTCCCTGGTGGCTCAGATAGTAAGGACTCTGTCTACATTTAAGGAGGTCCATTTTCAATCTCTGGGTCAGGAATATCCCCAGGAGGAGGAAATGGCAAACCACTCCAGTGTTCTTGCCTGGAGAATCCCATGGAGAGAGGAGCCTGGCAGGCTACAGTCCAGGGGGTCACAAAGAGTTGGGCACAACTGAGCGACTAACCCTTATCTTACCTAGGCAGAAGAAACAACTTGCCAGAGGCAGGGATTTGGTAGTCATATGGCAGGATGATGGATTCTGGGGTCTGTCTGTCTGTTTGCTCAGTTGTGTCTGATTCTTTGTGACCCCATGGACTGTAGCCCACCAGGCTCCTCTGTCCATGGAATTTTCCAGGTAAGAATACTGGAACGGGTTGCCATTTTCTACTCCAAGGATCTTCCTAACCCAGGGATGAAACTGCATCTCCTGTATCTCCTGCATTGACAGGTGGATTCTTCACCACTGAGCTACCTGGATCCTGGGATAGTCTGTGAGTGTATGGTAAAAAACAGGAGAAAGAGCATCAGCAAAGATTAGGTTTGAAAGGTCAGCTCTGGTCAGGTGTTAACAGCCTTAAATTAATAGAAAATAGAACTTAATTTTCTCTAAGCAAGGATGAAAATGCTTTGGGGATAAATTTTGGAACAACCAAATTTGTATTTAAGGACAATAACTCAGACTGGCTTGTGGATGCCAAATGTGAGAGGGCAGAAGTTAGAGGCAGGCTATCAGATAGGAAATATTGAAGTAACCATAACCACATTAATGGGAAATGGTGAGGACTAAGGCATCACTGACTCGATGGACGTGAGTCTGGGTGAACTCCGGGATTTGGTGATGGACAGGGAAGCCTGGCGTGCTGCGATTCATGGGGTTGCAAAGAGGCAGACACGACTGAACAACTGAACTGAACTGAAGGAGACTGGTAGGCTGCAGTCCATGGGATCGCTAAGAGTCGGACACGACTGAGCGACTTCACTTTCACTCTTCACTTTCATGCATTGGAGAAGGAAATGGCAACACTCTCCAGTGTTCTTGCTTGGAGAATCCCAGGGACGGGGGAGCATGATGGGCTGCCATTTATGGGGTCGCAGAGTCGGACAGGACTGAAGCGACTTAGCAGCAGCAGCAGCAAGGATAATCTATAGAAACTTAAATGGTTACAGGAATTGAGGAATGATAAAAAAAGATGCAAAAGCAATTTAATAAATAGAATTAACAGGCCTTGGTAACTGATTAATTTTATGTGAAGTAAAAAGGTTAATGAAAATTTCTACATTATATCCTTTTTGTGGAGTAAGTTGGGATAAATACTTGACATCTGAATAGATTCTAAGCAAACAACTCACATCACTTTATTATTTTCTCTGTTGTGAAAAATTTTAAATAGTGGACTTTTATAGAATGTAGAGTCCTGATTTAAACATGGCATTGTTCAGGTATTAAAGGTGGTTATTTTAGAAAGAGTGTTTTTCAAAATATATTATTTTCCAAACATCAGTGGAAAGTACACACACATACATATACAAATGCACATATAAAATAATTTATCCCAGAGTTTATATAAACTAATATTTGTGTGAATGTAAGAAAAAGATGAAAACATTTTTGTTTTTTCCCTCATCATTATGTAATAATCGGCTCTAAGAAACCGGGAGGACTGTAGGAAGTTGTAGGAAAGACTCTCTGATATGTTAATATACCAGGTTGCCTTTGTGTTTCAGTGCCCTATTGACATATCCAGAGTATTTCAAAGTCAAATGAATTTGGTAAATTCAGTCTATCGGAGTATATTCAGATAATGCATAGCTGATTTAAAAGAGTGTTCTGCTAGTGGTGACTAATGGATCAATTTTAACCAGCAGAATTGTGCTTCCAATTATTTACTATTTATTTTTAATTCATGAATTTAAAAACCTAGTATGGATCAGCAAAGATCTGACTCAATATAAAAGACCCTAATGCTGGGAAAGTTTGAAGGCAGGAGGAGAAGATGACAGAGGATGAGATAGTTGGATGGCATCACGGATTCAACAAACATAAGTTTGAGCAAGGTCTGTGAGATGGTAAAGGACAAGGAAGCCTGGTGTGTTGCAGTACATGAAGTCACAAAGAATTGGATACGACTGAGCAACTGAACAACAATGGATCAGGCAATGTTTTAGAAATACAAAGAGGGGTAAAATGTAGTTGAAGTTTCGGAATCAACTTGAGCTGGAAAAGAGAACTAATATTCATATAATTATAGGAAAGTTATAATAAATAAAAGAGAAGAAAATAAATTCCAATGAGAAGCAAAAGAAGTATTGTTTGATTTTGCTTTGAGAAATGTTTGTGGCTTTAAGGGCCGCAAGAACTAAAGAGCCTTCTGATAGGGCTGGTAAAGTTCAATTTCATATTAAGGTAAACTAAAAGGGCTAAAATATACTTTCTGTAACTTTCCACCTTTACCACTGTTCCAAGACACTTGTTTTCCCTTTCCTTTCATAATTTTTTCAAGATTATATATTCACCAGCTTCCTGATACTTAACTTGTCCAAAGTGAGCTATAAGCAGCAGTGTGGTGTACCAATAGATAGAGTACCTATGTTGGAGGCAGGTTGTGGGGATTAACTGGATAATACATTTAAAATATCTACCTGACACTTTAGGCACTTATAGGCAAAGATTATGACTATTTTCATCTCCATCAGTGTCATTCTACTTTCATATTAATAGCTATACACGTGCTTCCATACCATCATCATGCTTGTTCTTAATGCAAAACATGCATTTTTAGTATTTTCACTCAATTCATTTCTAATAATAATTTCTTAACTTCTACTAATGTTTTCTTACTACTCTTTTAAATTTTGCTTATTAAACCAAAACTTGTCTCTAATGCTGATAAAAAGGACAGAGTGCAAAATATCTTAGCATATACTCTAGTTAGAAATGGACATGGAACAACTGACAGGTTCAAAACTGGGAAAGGAATACAAGGCTGTATATCATCACCTTGCTTATTTAATTTATATGCAGATTACATAATGCAAAATCCTGGGCTGGATGAATCACAAGCTGGAATTAAGACTGCCAGGAGAAATATCAACAACCTCACATAGGCAGATGATACCACTCTAATGGCAGAAAATGAAGAACTAAAAAGCCTCTTGATTAGGGTAAAAGAGGAGAGTGAAAAAGTTGGCTTGAAACTCAACATGAAAAAACTAAGATCATGGTATCTGGTTCCATCTTCACAGCAAACGTGTGTGTGTGTGTGCGTGTGTGTGTAAGTCATTTCAGTCATGTCCAACTCTTTGCAATGCTATGCACTGAAATCCACCAGATTCCTCTGTTCATGGCATTCCCCAGGCAAGAATACAGAAACGGGTTGCCATTTCTTTCTCCAGGGGATCTTCCAGACCCAGAGATCAAACCTCCATCTTTTATGTCTCCTGCATTGGCAGGCAGGTTCTTTACCACTAGTGTCACCTGGCAAATAAAAGGGGGTAAAGTGGAGGCAGTGACAGATTTCATTTCTAGGGCTCCAAAATCACCAAAGATGGTGACTGCAGCCACAAAATTAAAGACACTTTCTTCTTGGAAGAAAAGCTATGACAAACATAGAAAGCATATTAAAAAGCAGTGACATCACTTTGCCAACAGAGGTCCAAATATTCAAAGCTATGGTTTTTACAGTACTCATGTATCGATGTGAGAGTTGGACCATAAAGAAGGCTGAGCACCAAAGAATTGATGCTTTCAAGTTGTGCTGCTGTAGAAGATTCTTGAGAGTCCCTTGGACAGCAAGGAGATCGAATCAGTCAATCCTAAAGAAATCAACCCTGAATATTCACTAGAAGGATCAATGCTGAAGCTGAACCTCTAATAATTTGCCCAAATGGTGTGAAGACACAACTGGTATGAGGACTCTGGTACTGGGAAAGACTGAAGGTAAAAAGAGAAAGGGTTGCCAGAGGATGAGATAGATATATGGCATCATCAACTCAATGGACATGAATTTGAACAAACTCTAGGAGATAGTGGAGATCAGAGGAGCCTGGTATGCTACAGTCCATGGCGTTGTAAAGAATCAGACATATTTAAGTGACTGAACAACAATAACAGTACTATAATAAGCTACTTAATAAAAACTTCTAACAAATTCAATATAAGTGTCAAGTAGTTAGGATTCACATAGAATAGGAAATTCACATGGTTCAAATGAAAAGAATTCAGTGAAGGATTTGGGCAGGTTTCCAGGAAAGAATGAGGTAGATTGCATCATCCAAAGTAACAGGAATGAGAAACTTACTACTTTTAAGGCCAATGTGTTGGAATATTATTCTACCTCAATAACACCTGAAATCTTGGAGATTAGGGCCATCTGTTAGAAGTCATAGTCAACTGGCAGATTTATGCACTAGGAAGCTGATCTGGAGAAGCTTCTCTTCTCCTCACTCCTCTTACTCTCTGATTTTTGCTAGTGTCTCCCATTGACTAAACAAATCATAGATAGCTGACAAGGAGGCCAAAGTGATAAAAATGAGCTGGAATCATCCTTCTCAGGCACAGAGTAGGGTAGAGAAAATGGGCATGGATCAGAGTGGCAGAACAAGAGAAAATAATCACCAATAGCAATGTGATGAACATTTTTGCTACTGTTTTTCTGAAGCTTTCATTACTCTCCAACATTCCTCTGGGTAACTAGCATTATATAGCTATTTAAGGCAACTCTGTGAAGTTATGATTATTTTTATCTTCTGGTGAGGAAATTGAGGGACAAAAGCTAAGAAATTAATTCAAATTTCTGTACCTTTTTTGGCTAGTGCATTCCTAGATAAATTTCCCTTCTCTCCAGGCCTAAATTTTATTTGAATAATCTAAGTGAAAAATGGTCTCCTCTGGTGGCTCAGATGGTGAAGAATCCACCTGCAATTCAGAAGATCTGGGTTCGAGTCCTCAGTTGGGAAGATACCCTGGGGGAGGAAATGGCAACCCACTACAGTATTCTTGTCTGGAGAATCCCATGGACAGAGGAGCCTGGTAGGCTATAGTCCATGGGGTCTCAAAGAGTTGGACATGCCTGAGCAATTCACATAGAATTCAAAATTGAACAAAAGTGAAGAATGCAAAGAAATAGAGGACAGCAATAGAATGGGAAAGACTAGAGATCTCTTCAAGAAAATGAGAGATACTAATGGAACATTTCATGCAGAGATGGGCATAATAAAGGACAGAAATGGTATGTATCTAACAGAAGCAGAAGATATTAAGAAGAGGTGGCAAAAAAACAAAGAACTACACAAATAGATGTTAATGACCCAGATAACCATAATGCTGTGATCATTTACCTAGAGCCAAATATCCTGGAGTGCAAAGTCAAGTGGGCCTTAGGAAGTATTACTGTGAACAAAGTTAGTAGGGGTGACAGAATTCCAGCTGAGCTATTTCACATCCTAATAGATGATGCTGTTAAAGTGCTGCACTCAATATGCCAGCAAATATGGAAAAATTGGCAGTGGTCACAGGACTGGAAGAGGTCAGTTTGCATTCCAGTCCCAAAGAAAAGCAATGGGCAATGCCAAAGAAAGTTCAAACTAACACACGATTGCACTCATTTCATATGTTAGCAAGGTAATGCTAAAAATCTTCCAAGCCAGGCTTTAACAGTATGTGAACTGAGAACTTCCAGATGTACAGGGTGGATTTAGAAAAGGCAGAGGAATGACCAAATTGCCAATAGATCATATAAAAAAATAAGAGAATTCTAGAAAAACATCTACTTTTGCTTCATTGACTATGCTAAAGCCTTTGACTGTGTAGATCACAAGAAACTGTGGAAAATTCTTAAACAGATGGGAATACCAGGGCACCATACCTGTCTCCTGAGAAACCTGTATGCAGGTCAAGAAGCAACAGTTAGAACTGGGCATGAAATAACAGACTGATTCCATATTGGGAAAGAAGTACTGTATAATGTCAAGGCTGTGTATTGTCACCTTACTTATTTAACTTATATGGAGAGTACATCATGTGAAATGCTGGCCTGGGTGAGGCACAAGTTGGACTCAAGATTTCTGGGAGAAATTCCAATAACCTCAGATATGCAGATGATACCACCCTTATGGCAGAAAGCAAAGAGGAATAAACAGCCTCTTGATGAGGTGAAAGAGAAGAGTGAAAAAGCTGGCTTAAAACGCAGCATTCAAAAACTAAAATCATGGCATCTGGTCCCTTAACTTCATGGCAAATAGATGGGGAAACAACAGAAACAGTGACAGACTTTATTTTCTCAGGCTCCAAAATCACTGTGCCTGGTGACTGCCACCATGAAATTAAAATATGCTTTCTCTTTGGAAGAAAAACTTTAATAAACCTAAACAGAATATTAAAAAACATACATTACTTTGCTGACAAAGGTCCATGTAGTCAAAGCTATGATTTTTCCAGTATTCATGTATGGATGTGAGAGTTGGACCATAAAGATGACTGAGTGCTGAAGAATTGATGCTTTTGAACTGTGATGTTGGAGATGACTCTTGAGAGTCCCTTGGATTGCAGAGATTAAACCAGTCAATCCTAAGGGAAATCAACTTTGAATATTTATTGGAAGGACTGATGCTGAAGCTGAAGCTCCAATACTTTGGCCACCAGATGTGAAGAACCGACCCATTAGAAAAGACCCTGATGCTGGGAAAGATTGAAGGCAGGAGGAGAAGTCTACAGCAGAGAATGAGATGATTGGGTGGCACTGCTGACTCAGTGGATTTTTGAGCAAACTCTGGGAGATGGCGAAAGACTGGGAAGCCTCGCATGCTGCAGTCCATGGGGTCATAAGGAGTTGGATATGACTGAGGGACTGAGCAACCACAAAATGTAAAATTCTAGAAAACAGAAGTTGAGGATGGCAGTGACTTAGAATCTTAATGCAGAATTGTATTGAATATCATAAAGTGAGGAGATTTACAAGTGAACCTCAACAATGCAAAGTGTTTTTTTGAAGGTCATTTTGTAAAAGACCAATCCAGGACAAGTTTCTACTTTATTTTTTTTTTTTTTTTCCCTTTTTACTTTCAAATAGTTTATATTTGTAAATTAAGAAGCTGCTTTTTTAAAAAACGCTAATCAGGTATACCTGATTTACTGTTACATAGAGTAGTGATATTAAAGTTTTAAATTCACTTTTCATTTCTGTTTCAGGAAACTGCTATTTTTTGGTCTCAATTAATACCTTCAAAACTGTGTATTCATAAATATAGCACAAACACATCTCAAGTGTATGACAGTGCTTTGCTGGGATCAATCATTTAGCATAACAGCAGATAGTAGCAAAATCTATGTCCTGAATTATATTCTTATGACTTGTGAAAATTTGTCTTATTAATCAAGTGACAGAACTTTCCATTCATTTCTTTCCCTTTTTCTAATGTTTTCTTTCTCATATTTTTAATTCTTGGTGTCCACAAGTTACTTAAGAACTTCCATACCTGAACTTTAAAAAAAAAAAAAAAAAAACTAAACTAAAATTATGATGGGATAAAGGCTTTTATTTTCATTTTAAATATTTTATTCACTTTCAGATTTTAAAAGAGGAACAAGTTCACTGCATTAAATTTCTAAAATATAAACTATATATATATATATATATATATATATATATATATACATTTAAGAATCAGCTTACAGAGAATATCTACTCAGTGATAGTAACTTATCAAGGATGATTGATTGCACTGACGGCTGCAACTGATGGTCTCCCAATAAATACACTTTTGCCAGGGAACATTTTAGGCATCTTTGCTCTTTGCTGAGTCTTTCTTTGAGATGGCCTGTGACCTGCTTTCCTCAACAGAATGCAGTAGAGGAGATGGTATGCCAGTCTGAGTCTCCACCTCAAGAAATCCTGAGGACTTCTTTCCTCTCCCTTGAACTCCCGCCTTTGCCATCACATACACACACTGATCTGCTGCAGGAGAAGACACTATGTGAATAAGAGCTGTACTGCCCAGATATTGGGCATGCCCAGCCCAAGCCCCAGACACATAAGAAAGCTCAATAAATGCAACCACAGATGGCTTAGCAGCTGAGCATTAAGGCATATGCCCAACCAAGAGCTGAAGAATCACCAACTGACCCTTTTACTCCTCCAATTCTGAAGTGTAATAAGTACTTACTGTTTTAAGACATTGGTTTTTGTCATTGGATACACATATAAATGGGAATTCCCTGGTGACTCAGATGACCACATGATGCAAAGAACTGACTCACTGGAAAAGACCCTGAATCTGGGAAAGATTGAGGGCAGGAGGAGGAGATGACAGAGGATGAGATTGTTGGATAGCATCACTGACTCAATGGACTTGACTTTGAGCAAACTCTAGGAGATAGAGAAGGACATGGAAGTCTGGCATGCTGCAGTCCACAGGGTTACAATGAGTCAGATACAACTTAGTTACTGAACAACAGTACATATCATTACATTTATATCTACATAAACATTTGAGTTTCCCTGGTGGCTCAGTGGTAAAGAATCTACCTGCCAATGCAAGAGACATGGGTACAATCCCTGGGCCAGAAAGATCCCCTGGAGAAGGAAATACTTCTTTCTTCACTCTCAAAGAAAGTGAAGCAACTCACTAGAGCAACCCACTCCAGTATTCTTGCCCGGGAAATCCAATGGACAGAGTAGCCTGGTGGGCCACAGTTCATGGGATTCCAAAAGAGTCAAACAGGACTTAGCAACTAAACAACAATGTTTACATGCACATTCACCATATCTACTTCTTATATGCATGTTATATTTATATCTTTAACAGTAATAATAATAATCACTACAACAACTATTTCACTGAGTGCCTTCTATTGTTCTACACTTATGTAGTTGTTTTACATATCATTTTTAATTACAATAAACTAATGAAGGACTTATTATTACTTTCATTTCACAAATGAGAAAACCATGATTCTGAGAAGTAAAGTGACTTCTAGGTTATTTCCAGTTACCAACTGCTGCCTCCACTTTTGCTGGAGACTCCCTGATAATACTACTCTGACTCACCAATAGCAGTGCTCACCGTACTGGTCTATGCCGACCCTGCCACTTTCTGTTCTCTCACCGATAAACCACCGAGTCAATATTCTCTCACTTTGTTGTTAGCTAAGCTAGAGCATTGTTTCCATTCCCAGTGTCATTGCTAACATAGATTTTGTCACTCCTGACCTCACAGCTCTAATGAGGGCTTCTTCTCCTAAATTCAATGATGTTTGATTCCACCAGATCTGAACTGGAGATAAGGTTACTTTTCTAGAATCAGATCTCTTCCACACCTGGAAATGCTATTGATATTACTAATCAAGTTCCTCTTGGCCAAAGACTTTTAAGACAAACATCAATCTTTTACCCTTTAATTTCTTCAGAGTGAAAAGAGAGAATTCTCTCTGGCTGCATCATCTTAAAGTTTGTAGTATGTATATACAGCAGAATATCCTGGATCCAAATTGTAGGAATAACAGACACTATTTTATTGGACATAAATCAGATTTTTTTTTTCCCCTGTTTCAACTTTTTACCATTAACCTGAATTGGAACTATATCCTAAGAACAAGGTATGCAATACATGCAATTGATACTTGGTATGACTCACCTTTTGGAAATTCAAACCTTAGGTCAGGAAACTCTAAGCATGCCACAGTGCCCCCAAGCAGGAAACATGTCTGTGTATGCCAGCATTTTATTTATTTTAACATTTTTTTCTCATGAGGCTTTTCAGTTGTCTTGTGTAACTGTAGATGAAACTAACTACCTTGAAGAAGAAATGCCATCTCATTTCAAAAATGAAGCTTGATATAATGATGTAATGAAAACAAAAATCACCTAGAAATATATACCTACTTATACACATTGTTAACCTCTTTCTATTCCCTTTTATGTATCTCCTTCTAAGCATATTCATTTTAACAATATTAGTCTATCAAAAAATATGATTATCCATAACAAGTGGGGCACTAACTAACAATGGAAGTGTAGTAGTGAATGAGCGTTTCCCTTGCTTCATGCACTTTCCACTCGAGTAAGGGGAAACAATAATATGCTTGTTAACAAATTAGTAAATAAGAAAATATCAGATGCTAAAATGTTCCATGTAGAAGTAAATGGTGTAATATCATTGGGCATGACCAGAGGAGCATGATGCTTTACTAGGTTCAAGAAAGTCTTCAGAGAAGGTGTTATTTTGGGTAATTATGAGTTTCATTATATTAGAATGCAAGTGTATTTTTAAAAAAGTGAATCATGTAAAACAATAAATAGTATACATATGACATATTTGCAACTATGACATATTAAGAATGAACCCTTATTAACCCTCAACTTATTTAAGAAAAGAAGTAAAATCATTCCTTTTGGTTTCTATTTCAGTTTGCTGCTATTTTCTCACCTTGGCTAATACCTTCAGATCTGTGTTACCTATACAAGTGCATAGAGATCTCAGAGGTATAAAGGTGCTTGGCTGGGACTTATTGCATACTTCTGAATTCCTAGATTCCTTTCTTACCTGCTTACATTGTTTACCTAATTATTCTAATCACCCCATGATATCTAGTCTCAACTACCATTATCCATTGTATAATCCTGTGAAAAAACCTCAGCCTTGGTTAAATCCGATTCTCTGTTATTAACAGCTATACCTATGGTTGGAGTAAAACAAACAACCATGTATCACGGTCTAACTTTTAAGTCACAATAATAAGTTTACAGTGCCTGAAATGCTCACAAACAATTATGATCTATTTCTCTAGTCCACCCCTGTTCTTCCTCACTCTGTCTCAGTGAGTTCACATCTTGTCTTCTCTGATTAGGCATCTCCCATGGCCTCTCTGATACTTACTCTTTGTTGATGACATTACCTCCATTTCTTTGAGAAAACAGAAATAATCAGAAAAAATAGTTCTCAAAAGACCCGGCACCATATCAACTTACCTGTGGACATTAGTGTCCAAATACTTCCCCATTTATTACTGTGAATGAACTGGGCTTTATGGGCAAGGTCAGCCCATCCACCCATGCAGTAGATCACACCTCCTGTCATCATTCTCTTCTCAGCTCATGGCTTTCATTTTTTTTTTTTTTTTCCTTATCCATTGAGCATCTAGCAACAACATAAAAACTGCATTTGTGTGGGGCCCCAAAGTGTAATGACTTCTCTGCTCTCAAAGCCCTAGTGTATCTAACCTTTCATTCTTCCAGAAGTGAAACCCTTACATGCGACCTTTCAACATTTTTTTTAAATTCCCAAAAATATGGCTTGTAAAAAGCTGTCTACTATTATGTAAGATAACCACAAATATATATTCAATTGTTAAGTGTTTGGTTTATTTTACAATTTTTCACCATTATATATAGAATTGTCACATCCATATCTTTTCAGATAAACATCCATAGTTCCTAGTGATAAAATAATTGAGCCACTGATTAGTCACATTTTCACCGCTTTTCAAATATTTTGTCAAGTCAATTTACAGAAAAGCTGCAAAAATTTCTTTCTTTCTTTCTTTAATTTTGCTGGTTCACATACTTTATTTTCCTCCTTTTGACTTTTAGGTTAATAATTTTATATAATCAGTATGTCAGAGAAAAAAGATAAGCCAGTCAAACATACTTAATGTAGACATGAGGGAACTAAGGACCCCCTTTTGTCTTTTAACCTTCATACTAGCTTATTTAAATGGTTGATCCACTGCCTTTTTTATATATTTGCCTTTTTCAGTGGATTTTTTTCTGTCAGTATTTTCTTATATTTGGTATAGTCTTTCATTTTCATTTAAAGAAGAAGCTTTAACCATTTTTGTTATTGTGGTTTAGTGGTTATAAACTCTTATTTTTACTTGTCTAGGAAAGTTTTTCTTTCCTTTAATTCTGAAGGAAAAACTTGCTGGTAGGGTATCCTAGTTTGAGATTTTTTTTTTTTTTTTTTCTTTTAGCAGTTCAAGAATATCATCCCACTTCCTTTTGGTTTGAAAAAAAGAAAAACAGTTGATAGCCTTTGCAGAGGGTAGGGGTCAGGGGGCGCCCCTTGTATATGACTCTTTTATTTTCTCTTGTTGTTTTAAAAATTCTCTCTTTAGCTTTTGCCATTTGAATTGAGGTATGCCTTGGTGTGAATCTGTTTGGGTTCATCTTGCTTGGGACTCTGTTCTTCCAGGACCTAGCTATCTACTGTTTTCTTCAGGTTTTGGAGGTTTCAGCCTTAATAGTATCAAATATATTTTCTACCCATTGCTCCTTCTGAAACCCTATAATGCTAAGTTAGTACACCTGTTGTTTCAGAGGGCCCTTAAACTATGCTCATTATTCATTCCTCTATTTAATCTTCTAATTCCTTCCAGTGTTTTTCACTTCAGTTACTGTATTACTTATCTGATTGGTTCTTTATATTTTCTAGTTCTTGTTAAAATTCTGATTGTGTTCCTCTATTCTTTTCCTGAGTCAGTGAGCATTTTTATTACTATTGCTTTGTCATATTTTCACCTGGTAAATTATTTACCTCCATTTCATTAGAATTTTTTAATCTGCATTCTTTTTTTCATTTGAAGCATATTCCTTTTTGTTCTTATTTTGTGTGATTTTTTTCTCTCTCTATAAACTAGGCAAAACAGTTACCTATCCCAGTCTTAAAGGTGTGTCCTTGTGTGGGATTATACTAATGCAATCTACTTTGATGGGAGGGTTGGATATGAAATAAGCAGAGCCAGGCCACATCTTCTCCTGGGGTTCAATAATGACCACTGTTGTTGTGGGAGGTACGGTTGGAGCAGAGCCAGAGCCAGGTACAAGTCAAGGCTTCCACTTGGTTCAGTGTGGTTGCAGCCTTACCAGGGGGCAGAGCAGGTCTTTAGGGGCTAGAGCAGGAGCCCCGAGGTAATTTGGCTTCTCCCAGCATAATAGCAGTCTCCATCCTGGTTGGAGGCATAGTGGGGACTCAAAGGCTGGAAGATACACCTCTAAGCTGGCTCCACTTTCTTCCAGCTATGCACATGTGTCTCGGTTAGAGGCTGGGTTGAAGCTCAAGTTACTGAAGTGCATTTCCGTACTGGTTTTGCACTCCTCCAAGTGTAAACGCATGCACATGTTGTGACAAGGGTGATCTCTGCTTTGTAGGGAACGGCACTGTGGCAGGAGGAGATAGGGCAGGAGTCTGGGCGGTGATTGAGGAATGTGCTGGGATGGTCCTGGCAGGCTGGCTAAAGCAAATTTCAAGTTGCTGCTTCTGCACGAGGATGAGGAGCAAGCAAGTTTATGCACATGCTTTGCAGGAGCAGTCTGCTTCTTACAAATTGCTAGTAAGACCCTCTAGTTTTCAGACAAGCTAAGGGAGCTCATCTTCAAGTGTTAGACCCCAGGCCTAGGGTACCTAGTATGGGACAAACTTCTCACTCCCTATTGAGGATCCCTGAGCCTTTTTCTCGTTATATCTATAATCAGAACTTGTTTTTAATTTTCTGTTTATTTCAAGAATTACCTTAGACCATCTTTTTAAAATATGGTTTCCTAATGCTTATTTGATGAATTTTTAAAAATATATTTCTAGTTTTTATCAGATATATGGCCTACATAATTTCTGTCTCATGTAATTTATGGAGTCATTATATTTGTGATATTTTAATTATATCAGTGTGGTGATAAAAAAGGTTTACAAAATAAAGTAAATATCTCAACATGTTTATTAATCATAACATCTGAGTACTCTATCTGTATTTATGTTTGTGTACACGTGAGCTATTCCTCCTGTCTTTATTCTGCTTCTATCAACTTCTCCATGACTTACTGAGTTGTCCTCCATAATTTCAAGAGCACAGCACACACATTTTTATCTCTTACCTTTTCATAATGGATTATAAACTTTATAAATATAAATTATTTTCTTCCAATTTAATACTTTTTACTTCAAATTCTACTTTGCCAAACTCTAATTATGTGAATGCTACTTTATTTATAAATTTATTTATGTAAAATTATTTTCTGAAGTTTTAGTCCAAGTTGTTATTAACATATTGATATGCTTTTTAAAAAGTGGCTTTTAAAAATATTTTTTTTATAAACACATGTTCCCACAAGCTGTACATATAACTTGAGTTTACATACCAAGGTCCAAAATTTAGTCAGATGGCTACATATGTAGGGTCTATGACAACAGACTAGACAATGGGGTCTCTTACTGGGTGTTCATTGTCTGTTTAAAATGCCAGCAGTAGATGAGACTGGTGAGAATGGATACTGGGGCATAATAAATAAAACTGACAATTACATTAGTTACACATGGAGTAATGGATAATTACTCTACCACAAATAGTACTCTGTGCTTTCTAGATAATTTTGCCTTTCCCTTCCCCCTCAAAGATCCTTTATTTTCTTAAACTTATTCTTGAACAAAACCGTACCTGAGTATGGTTTTGTCTACAGAAAGGGAGTAAAGATTGTTCTTGACCTAGAAGTCAGTTCTAAGTAACTAGAATTTGGGACTCAGATATACAACTGGAAATAATATTCCCAATTTAAATTTTAGGCTTTAACATATATGAGGCCATATACTCTTAATAAGTTTTTTGACTTTGACTCAACTGAGTTCACAAAAACAATAATTCACAGCAACTACTGTTAAACAGTTCTGATAGTAATTGCACGTGTGTGCATTCATTCACTTAGTAGTGTAACTCTTTGTGACCCCATGGATGGTAACCCGCTAGGCTTCTCTGTCCATGGAATTTTTCAGGCATAAATAATGGAGTGGGTTGCCATTTCCTCCTCCAGGGGATCTTCCCAGCTCAAGGATCAAACTCACATCACCTGCATCTTCTACACTGGCAGGAGGATTCTTTACCACTGAGCCACCTGGGAAGCCCTCTGATAGTAATTACTACCTATAAAACTACTAAAATCTGGTAATTATTTTTCTGGTAGTAATTACTACCTATAAACTACTATCATCTAGGATGAAACATCTCTGAGATATTTGGAAAAAACAACGGTAAGATAAATTTTTTCCTGGTTGCCGCAAGTATCACTGCTTATGTATTTCAGTCTCATTTTATAAGGCAGGAAGCAGGTAGTGAAAGAAGCACGAAACAAAAGACATCATGTGTCTCATGGAAATTATCATTTCCAATTCATACTCTTGGACATGTTATTTCATCTCTTTCAGTTTGAAGTTCTATGTGTGGATGATAAAAGCTGCTACTGAATATGAACTCTAGTATTATTGTATGCTATTTGATTACATGTTTTAATAAATTAGAAACACTAAAAGGATTGAATCACAAAGGATGGTTCTAAGTAGGTATGCTATGCTATGCTATGCTATGCTGAGTCACTTCAGTTGTGTCTGACTCTTTGCAACCCCTCAGACTGCAGCCCACCAGGCTCCTCTCTGTCCATGGGATTCTCCAGGCAAGAATACTGGAGTGGGTTGCCATTTCCTTCTCCAGGCTAAGTAGGTATGGAGGCTAATAAACAGTGTAAATTATCATTAGCAGGAGAAGCAACTCATGTAATGAAAACCATAGAAAGATTTAATGAGAATATACTCTGTATCAAGTGATGCGTTTCGCACTTTGTAAAATATGAGTGTTACAGACTTTATTTCTTGGACTCCAAAATCACTGTGGATGGTGACTGCAGCCATGAAATTAAAAGACACTTGCTCCCTGGAAGAAAAGCTTTGACAAACCTAAACAGCATATGAAAAAGCAGAGACATTACTTTATAACAAAAGTCCATCTAGTCAAAGCTGTGGTTTTTCCAGTAGTCAAGTATGGATGTGATTTGGACCACAAGGAAAGCTGAGGGCTGAAGAATTGCTGCCTTTTTTTTTTTTTTTTTTTCAATTTTTATTTTTACTTTATTTTACTTTACAATACTGTATTGGTTTTCCCTACATTGACATGAATCCACCACGGGTGTACATGTGATCCCAAACATGAACCCTCCTCCCACCTCCCTCCCACAACATCCCTCTGGGTCATCCCCGTGCACCAGTCCCAAGCATGCTGTATCCTGCATTGGACATAGACTGGTGATTTGATTCTTACATGATAGTATACATGAATTGCTTTTGAACTGTGGTGTTGGAGAAGATTCTCAAGAGTCCCTTGGACAGCAAGGGGATCAAGGCAGTCAATCCTAAAGGAAATCAGTCCTGAATATTCTTTGGAAGGACTGATGCTGACACTGAAGCTCAGTACTTTGGCCACCTGATGCAAAGAAGTGGCTCACTGGAAAAGACCCCAATGCTGGGAAACATAGAAGGAAGCAAGAGAAGGGGACGATGGAGGATGAGATGGTTGAATGGCATCACCGACTCTATGGACATGAGTTTGAGTAACCTCTGTGACTTGATGATGGACAGGGAAGCCTGGCATGCTTCCGTCTGCTGCTGCTGCTGCTGCTGCTGCTAAGTGGGGTCACAAGAGTTGGACATGATTGAGTGACTGAACTGGGTTCATTCATGTAATTAAAAGAAGGGAGAAAATGAGAGAACAGACATATGGTAGAGGAAGGCCGAGAAAGGATGGGAAATGACATATTTCTGAGCTTAGAAAGAGATGCAATAGACTAGTTTAAGAGAATGTGTAATTAGGAGCTGAAAGGAAATATATGTACATATGGGTTATCTTGAAATATGTATTTAGATCCCTTTCATATCCTTTGAAAGAAATGTTAGACATTAAAAAAACATTTAGGAAATGCTCTTTAGAAAGTGAGATTTTAGAATACGGATATACTTCAAGATTGATCCCAATAGAATGCAAGACTATAAGGGATAATCATGAAGTACTTGATTACATAAAGCAGTGATTATTTCTTGCTGTGGGACTTGCAGAAAGTTTGTGAAAAATGTTTGAGAAAGTTGGGCAGGATTTGCATAGACACAGTTGTAAATAAGAAGCTCTTATAGTACATGGGCTACTTGGACTAGCACTGACTTTGAAGACCTAGTAACCAATCATTTCCATTACAGACATAAATATATTTATATATTAGTCATTTTACCTTGAACACGTGATTAGGTTTACTAAAGGTCTTTTTATTTTTGCTTCTAACTATATTTGTTATATTTAGACAAACAATCTTAGTTGCTAGAGGCAATCTTTATTTCAAATAGACTGCATATTTAAGTTGGACTACAAGAATAGAGTTAGCATAAAGTTGTTAAGTTTATTTGTAGAGTAGTGTACTGATCAATTTAAAGTTGGGGTGTTCATATACAGCTTAAGGGAGCATTTCATTACCCAGTTGATATGTCTTATGGTGGTTTAACTGGACAAACACACTTGCTAAAACAGGCATTTTATAGAAGTTTGTTGCTATCATAAATTTCAGAGTTGATATCTCTATTTCTGGGAGATTAAATAACAAATCGTGAAACTACTGACTTTCATACTGATTGTAAACATAACGGAAAGAATTGTAATTATGAAAAACACAAACAGCAAATATAATCTTAAAACTTGAAAAATGCATTACTCAAAACTAGATATTTTCTGCATGATATTCCTATGTTCATTATACTTTATGATCTCAGAATTATATATGATCTCCAAAGTGTTTATCTTTACCTAATTGAGATATTCAATAAATAGCCCATAATTTGAAGTCACATAATAGATTTGTTCTTCAATATTACTAAAATAATTGGTTGACTACATAGGAAGAAGAAAAGAAAGAAAAGATAGAACAAAAGGAAAGGAAGGAAAGAAGGGAGAAAGAAAGGAAGGGAAGAGGAAATGAAGAAAGACAGATGGGCTCCACTATTTGGTACATAGTAATCTTCCATACAAAATAAAATTTGTGCTTATAGTTACTTTAACTATGACTAAATAAAAAATTTGGCCTTTAGCTTTGGCTAGATGTGCTCTATGTTTTACACAATGGGAACAAAATTATATTCTTTTGGCTGTCTCTGAACAAAGCAGAAAGATAATAAGGTCTTTATTAAATTCAATTATACTTTACAATATGCCCTTTTTTATGCCATCACAATTGAAAGCCAATTATTTTTAGTAGGAAACAAACAGAATCCCTTGAGTATTGCATGTTATTTGGTCACTGAATTTACTGAGAAGAAAATAAGGTATGGAATAGATATTTTATATGATTTTTATATTTTTAATATGATTCACTCATATACAATAAACATATAAATAAGTTTTCTCAACGATTAATTTTGTGAACTTGTAACAAGGATCTCAGGTTCATAATAAGTAAACTGAAAATTGGCTGAAAATATAGCACTGACCTTTGCAGAAGTAACCAGTGACTAGATCTTAAATATACTTTAAGGACACTGAAATGTGTGGCATTTTCCTTGTAAAATGTGCTCATTACAGGTGTAAAATGGTTTTCCCTGTGTGTGGGATATCTGTCTGCTATTCAAATTTGGTCTTTCAGGTGAATTAAAAAATAAAATAAAACTACTCTAACAAATAGATATATGAATAACTGAATGGATGAAAAATGGCTTCAGATATTATTCTTTTTAGTGACCTTATCTAACTGTAGAGGTGAGGAAGATACAGAAACTTTCTGTTGTAGAAAGTGATAAGATAAACTTTTTTGCTATATTATCTATGCTTGTTCCAGAATATTTGAGAAAACTGGAGTGGCATGATTTATTGGTATACAACAAATATTTTCTCTAGTGAACAGGTTATAAAGTGATTCATGTGATTTTTTAAAAAGAAATTTAAATCAGGAGCACCAACCATACTAAACAGAACTAAAAAATATTATTGTAGCATGATAATGCACAATTAGAAACTGACTGACGGTTGTAGCATTTTGAAGTTTCGTTTGAAGAGGAGAGTTTATGCATTGCCTTTGCTCATTTCTATTCTATTGAAGACAATTACCTGGCGAAGACCACACCTTACAGTTTGCGGCAGCCATAAAAATATGCCTCTGAGATCTCTCACTGCAGAAAGTGCAATTGACTAATGGTCCTAGCTGCTGTGGTTTGAAATTCATCTCCACGTTCATGCCAAAACTATTTGCCTCTCCTAGTCAATGGTTGAGAATGGATGAAAAACTTCAAGTCTTTCTAGGAGATACAGAGCTACTATGATGGGCAACTTTGACTCTAGAACATCTGAAAACCTTGTTGAATCATCTTTACAACAGCACTGCAGTCTCAGATGCTTCACTCAAATTTTCTTGTTTTCTCTTTTCCTTCAATCCGTCATACCTGCAGTGCTTTGCTTTCTGATAGCCCTCTCAGTTTCTTAGGATCCATCTCCTTTTCTTTTGACTGTAGCCGGGGCACGTGAGCTGGCGCACCAAGCGCAGGCGACTGCGAGGAGCTACCCCACATCCGAGGTCAGAGGCAGCAGCCTAGAGTGCCAGGCTGCAACGGCGCAGGAATGGCCGAGAGGAGCGACCCTGCATCCGAGGTCAGTGGCGGCGGCCGGGAGGAGACACCCAGCGTCCAGGTCAGGGGCAGTGGCCGAGAGGAGCTACCCCGCGTCCAAGGTGAGTGGTAGCCAGGAGGAGACACACCACGTCTGAGGCCAGGGGTGGCAGCTGGGAGGAGCCACCCACGCCGGCAGCTGGGAGGAGCAACCCGAGGAGTGGTGGCTCCGCAGGCACGGGAGGGCCTAGAGGAGATATCCCACGTTGAAGGTCAGGAACAGCGGCCGTAAGGAGATACCCCTCGTCCAAGGTAAGGAGCAGTGGTTGTGCTTTGCTGGAGCAGCATGAAGAGATACCACTTGCCCAAGGTAAGAGAAATCCAAGTGAGATGGGAGGTGTTGCAAGAGGGCATCAGAGGGCATACACACTGAAACCATACTCACAGAAAACTAGTCAATCTAATCACACTAGGACCACAACCTTGTCTAAATCAATGAAACCAAGCCATGCGTGTGGGGCAACCCAAGACGGGCTGGTCATGGTGGAGAGGTCTGAAACAATGTGGTCCACTGGAGAAGGGAATGGCAAGCCACTTCAATATTCTTGCCTTGAGAACCCCATGAACAGTATGAAAAGGCAAAATGATACCATAACAAAAGAGGAACTCCCCAGGTCATTAGATGCCCAATATGCTACTGAAGATCTGTGGAGAAATAACTCCAGAAAGAATGAAGGGATGGAGCCAAAGCAAAAACAATACCCAGCTGTGGATGTGACTGGTGATAGAAGCAAGATCCGATGCTATAAAGACTAATATGGCATAGGAACCTGGAATGTCATGTCCATGAATCAAGGCAAATTGAAAGTGGTCAAACAAGAGATGGCAAGGGTGCACATCGACATTCTGGGAATCAGAGAACTAAAATGGACTGGAATGGGTGAATTTAACTCAGATGACCATTATATCTACTACTGCAGGCAGGAATCCCTCAGAAGAAATGGAGTAGCCATCATGGTCAACAAAAGAGTCCAAAATGTAGTACTTGGATGCAATCTCAAAGACAACAGAATGATCTCTGTTCATTTCCAAGGCAAACCATTCAATAGCACATTAATCCAAGTCTATGCCCCAACCAGTTATGCTGAAGAAACTGAAGTTGAACTGTTTTATGAAGACCTACAAGACCTTTTAGAACTAACACCCAAAAGAGATGTCCTTTTCATTATAGGGACTGGAATGCAGAAGTAGAAAGTCAAGAAACACCTGGAATAACAGGCAACTTTGGCCTTAGAATGTGGAATGAAGTAGGGCAAATATTAATAGAGTTTTGCCAAGAAAATGCACTGGTCATAGCAAACACCCTCTTCCAACAACACAAGAGAATACTCTACACATGGACATCACCAGATAGTCAACACTGAAATCTGATTGAATATATTCTTTGCAGCCAAAGATGGAGAAGCTCTATACAGTCAACAAAAATAAGACCAGGAGCTGACTGTGGCTCAGATCATGAACTCCTTATTACCAAATTCTGACTCAAATTGAAGAAAGTAGGGAAAACCGCTAGACCATTCAGGTATGACCTATATCAAATCCCTTATGATGATACAGTGGAAGTGAGAAATAGATTTAAGGGCCTAGATCTCAAAGATACAGTGCCTGATGAACTATGGACTGAGGTTCATGACATTGTACAGGAGACAGGGATCAAGGCCATCCCCATGGAAAAGAAATGCAAAAAAGCAAAATGGCTGTCTGGGGAGGCCTTACAAATAGCTGTGAAAAGAAGAGAAGTGAAAAGCAAAGAAGAAAAGGAAAGATATAAGCATCTGAATGCAGAGTTCCAGAGAATAGCAAGAAGAGATAAGAAAGCCTTCTTCAGCGGTCAATGCATGAAATAGAGGATAACAACAGAATGGGAAAGACTAGAGACCTCTTCAAGAAAATTGGAGATACCAAGCGAACATTTCATGCAAAGGTGGGCTCGATAAAGGACAGAAATGGTCTGGACCTAACAGAAGCAGAAGATATTAAGAAGAGGTGGCAAGAATATACAGAAGAACTGTACAAAAAAGATCTTCACGACCCAGATAATCATGATGATGTGATCACTAATCTCGAGCCAGACATCATGGAATGTGAAGTCAAGTGGGCCTTAGAAAGCATCACTATGAACAAAGCTAGTGTAGGTGATGGAATTCCAGTTGAGCTGTTTCAAATCCTGAAAGATGATGCGGGTGAAAGTGCTGCACTCAATATGCCAGCAAATTTGGAAAACTCAGCAGTGGCCACAGGACTGGAAAAGGTCAGTTTTCATTCCAATGCCAAAGAAAGGCAATGCCAAAGAAGGCTCAAACTACTGCACAATTGCACTCATCTCACAGGCTAGTAAAGTAATGCTGAAGCCAGGCTTCAGCAATACGTGAACCATGAACTCCCTGATGTTCAAGCTGGTTTTAGAAAAGGCAGAGGAACCAGAGATCAAATTGCCAACATCTGCTGGATCATGGAACAAGCAAGAGAGTTCCAGAAAAACATCTATTTCTGCTTTAGTGACTATGCCAAAGCCTTTGACTGTGTGGATCACAATAAACTGGAAAATTCTTCAAGAGATGGGAATGCCAGACCACCTGACCTACCTCTTGCGAAATCTATATGCAGGTCAGGAAGCAACAGTTAGAACTGGACATGGAACAACAGACTGGTTCCAAATAGGAAAAGGAGTATGTCAAGGCTGTCTATTGTCACCCTGCTTATTTAACTTCTATGCAGAGTTCATCATGAGAAACGCTGGACTGGAAGAAACAGAAGCTGGAATCAACATTGCCAGGAGAAATAGCAATAACCTCAGATATGCAGATGACACCACCCTTATGGCAGAAAGTGAAGAGGAGCTAAAAGCCTCTTGATGAAAGTGAAAGAGGAGGGCAAAAATGTTGGCTTAAAGCTCAACATTTAGCAAACGAAGATCATGGCATCTGGTCCCATCACTTCATGGGAAATAGATGGGGAAACAGTGGAAACAGTGGCTGACTTTATTTTTGGGGGCTCTAAAATCACTGCAGATGGTGATTGCAGCCACGAAATTAAAAGACGCTTACTCCTTGGAAGAAAAGTTATGACCAACCTAGATAGCATATTCAAAAGCAGAGACATTACTTTGCCGACTAAGGTCTGTCTAGTCAAGGCTATGGTTTTTCCTGTGGTCATGTATGGATGTGAGAGTTGGACTGTGAAGAAGGCTGAGCGCCAAAGAATTGATGCTTTTGAACTGTGGTGTTGGAAAAGACTCTTGAGAGTTCCTTGGACTGCAAGGAGATCCAACCAGTCCATTCTAAAGGAGATCAGTCCTGTGTGTCCATTGGAAGGACTGATGCTAAAGCTGAAACTCTAATACTTTGGCCACCTCATGCGAAGAGTTGACATTGGAAAAGACTCTGATGCTGGGAGGGATTGGGGGCAGGAGGAGAAGGGGACGACAGAGGATAAGATGGCTGGATGGCATCACTGACTCAATGGACGTGAGTCTGGGTGAGCTCCGGGAGATGGTGATGAACAGGGAGGCCTGGCGTGCTGTAATTCATGGGGTCGTAAAGAGTCGGACATGACTGAGCAACTGAACTGAGCTGAACTCAACTGTTCTCTGAAAAAAAAAACCTTTATGTTTAATCTTGTCTTAGTGTCTTCTACCTACATAAGCTGACTTACTCAAGGCAAACATAATTTATATGCCCTCAGTTAAACTTGGGTTTCTGGGACACACCAACTTGATACCACTGTAACAGAAATATAGACAAAGCCATTATTCTTGGAGTTATTCTATCCACTCATTGTTTCCTACTTCCTTCTGCCCTTGGTCAATAAAAGGTCAAAGGGAAGTGCATTTGTTCAAATATAGATATCCTTTTCTAATGTAATTCCCAATGACAGCCATGAGTATAACCTTACTCTGATACTATTGTAGTTTAGAGAGGTCAAGAGTTTTTCACTTCTGATTTTGAATCCAGTCACATTAAGGAGAGTCAGAGGAGACTGATATTGTTTATTGTAACAAAGGGGTAGGTTGAAAGAACAAAGGCACAGAAGGTTTCACTATAGTATGTCTGAAGATCTTATGGAGGAAGAACCTTACAGCAACATCATTTCAAATAACTTATTTTTTTTATAGTTTTTTATTTTTTTAATTTTAAAATCTTTAATTCTTACACGTGTTCCCAAACATGAACCCCCCTCCCACCTCCCTCCCCATAACATCTCTGTGGGTCATCCCCATGCACCAGCCCCAAGCATGCTGTATCCTGCGTCAGACATAGACTAGCGATTCAATTCTTACATGATAGTATACATGATAGAATGCCATTCTCCCATATCATCCCACCCTCTCCGTCTCCCTCTGAGTCCAAAAGTCCATTATACACAGCTGCATCTTTTTTCCTGTCTTGCATACAGGGTCGTCATTGCCATCAACTAGGCCATCAAGTAGCAGCTTATCTCAATTATTCAGAATATTCTGGTATTCATTAGATATACCAATACTGGTTAGGAGATCTGAGCTACTGTCTTGAGATTGTTAGTAACATCAGGATTCCTAAATGCTTATCATCAGATATATATCAAAATATTTTCAAGATGTTAACATCTCAAAGAACAAAAACAAAATGGCACGATGATTAAGAGGGGAGTTACTGATGTCTTTGGCATGCTTCTACCATTTCTTGTCAAGTGATTAAAACAATCATAAGATGAGGTGGATATGAAAATGTCTTCCTTAGAAAAACTACACGCGATATCTTGAAATGTTCTGCTGCTGCTGCTAAGTCGCAGCAGCCCACCAGGCTCCGCCATCGTTGGGATTCTCCAGGCAAGAATACTGGAGTGGGTTGCCGTTTCCTTCTCCAATGCATGAAAGTGAAAACTGAAAGTGAGGTCGCTCAGTCATGTCCGACTCTTTGTGACCCCATGGACTGTAGCCTACCAGGCTTTTCCGTCCATGGGATTTTCCAGGCAAGAGTACTGGAGTGGGATGTCATCGCCTTCTCCGTGAAATGTTCTAGTGCCAGCCATTCATGGAACTGTGTTTCACAAAGATTAAACAATGCTCATGTTTTTGCAAAGCAGACTGATGGCTGAATTTATTCATTTATTAATTAATTTACGAATTAGTAATATGATTAATAAGTTTTGTGATGAATTCTGCAGTACTATTCAAATCCCTAAAGGATGATGCCATCAAAGTTTTGCATTCATTATGTCAGCAAAACTGGAAGACCCCACAGTGGCCACAGGAGAGGAAAAGGTCAATCCTCATCCCAATTCCCAAGAAGGGTAGTACCAAACAATGTCCTAACCATTGGACAGAGTCCACTCATCTCCCATGCTAGTAAGGTCATGCTTAAAATCTTGCATGCTAGGCTTCAGCATTATGCAAAACAAAATCTTCCAGACGTCGAAGCTGGGTTAGAAAAGGAAGAGGAACTAGACACCAAATTGCCAACATTCACTGGATTATAGAGAAAGCAAGGGAATTTCAGAAAAACACCTATTTCTGTTTGATCGACCAGGCTAAACCTTTGACTTTGTGGATCATGACAAACTGTAGACAGCCCTTAAAGTGATGGGAATACTGGACCATCTTATTTTCTCTCATGAGAAACCTATATACAGGTGGAGAATTAACAGTTAGAACTCTGTATAGAACAACTGATTGGTTCAAGATCAAGAAAGGAGTATGGCAGGGCTGTCTGCTGTCACCCTATTTGTTTAACCTACACACTGAGCACAGCACAAGAAATGCCAGGCTGGATGAGCTACAAGTTGGAATTACATAAGTGGGAGAAACATCAACAACATCAGATATATGGATAATACCACTCTAATGGCAGAAAGTGAAGAGGAACTAGAGAGCCCTTGATGTGGGTGAAGGAGGAGACTGAAAGAGCCAGCTTAAAACTAAATATTTAAAACAAAAACAAACAAAAAAACTAAGATCATGGCATCCGGCCCAATTACTGCATGGCAAATAGAAGGGGAAAAGGTGGAAGTAGTGACAGATTTCCTCTTTTTGGGCTGTAAAATCACTGTGGACGGTGACTGTAGCCATGAAATCAAAGGACAATTGCTTCTTGGTAGGAAAGCTATGACAGACCTAGACAGTTTGTTGAAAAGCAGAGACATTACTCTGCCAAAAAAGTTCCCTATAGTCAAGGATATAGTCTTCCTAGTGGTCATGTATGGTTGTAAGAGCTGGACCATAAAGAAGGCATAATGTCAAGGAATTGATGCCTTCGAACTGTAGTGCTGGAGAAGATTCCTGAAAGACCCTTGGACAGCAAGGAGACCAAACCAGTCAATCTTAAGGGAGATCAACCCTGAATATTCACTGGAAAGACTGATGTTGGAGTTGAAGCTCCAGTATTTTGGTCACCTGATGCAAACAGCCAACTCACTGGAAAAGTCCCTGATGCTGGGAAAGATTGAGGATAGAAGGAGAAGAGGTCATCAGAGGATGAGATGGCTGGATGGTATCACTGATGCAATAAAGATAAACTTGGGCAAACTCCGGGAGATGGTGAGGGACAAGGAGGCCTGGCAAGTTGCAGTCCATGGGGTCACAAAGAGACAGACACAACTGGGCAACTGAACAACAAAAACAACAATTAATCAGTACACATAAATAATTCAAAATATATACTGATTGAGTGTGTGCATGCTCAGTCACTTCAGTCCTGTTCAACACTTTGTGACCCTATGGACTATAGCCTGGCAGGCTCCTCTGTCCATGGTATTCTCCAGGCAAGAATACTGGAGTGGGTTTCCATGCCTTCCTCCAGAGGATCTTCCTGACCCAAGAATTGAACCTGGGTTTCTTGCATTGTAGGCAGATTCTTTACCACTGAGCCACCAGGGGAGTCCATTTATCAATTAGTATGTACTAAGTAAGGGATTATAATAGGCTAAGGGCTTCAGTAAACAACAAAATTATTCCAGTCAGTCTATCAATCAAGACTCCTAAAGAGGAGTCCTGAATTGGTAACAAAATTAATAAAATCTAAAAAGGCAAAGATAATAAAATTTTTAAATTGCTGAGCCATTTTAGTAATCTATAAAATACAGAATCAATAAATAATTGAATGTTATTTTGAATATATTTATTCAGTAGTGATTGTTCATTAATGGCAACAATCATTGTGGTAAAGATTCAGGTTTTTTGATACACTGATGGTCAATTTCTTCTTGGGATAAATAAAAAGCAATACATCAAAAGTTAAAATGGTCAAAGCTTGAATATCACTTGTACTCCATATAGATTCTGAAAATCTATACTAAGGAAAAGATATTAACTATAGAATAAAACTTTATATTCTACAGTGCAATGTTTATTATTTTAAAACATAGATTGGAAACATTTTTAGAGCATTAATGCAATACTTGTTATGGAAGATTAGTAAATGTGAAATTCTTCTGGCTTTGAAAATGATGTTTATGGAGAATTTGTAATGTTTAGATTAAGTAAAAAATAATTTTAAATTAAGTAGAAAAAATAAAATCCAAATGTAAAGTTTATGACAGGATGAGCTTTAAATTTTTGAAAATACATGCCTAGAACAAGAGAAAAGCACTTAGTAACTTATGTTCACAACCGCTGATTCTGGGTGAAAAGTTATACATGATTTACTTCTCTTTACCATATTTTGTACTTCCCAATGTTATGTATGGACATCATTTTCATATATAAGTGAAACATTTTAAAAAATGGAAAAAATATTCTCCAGAAGAGGAAAATTACATTATGTTACCTTGGTTAAAAGCTATAAACTAAACTGGTCTGGAAATTATGCCAAAGTAGATTAAAAAAAAAAAAAAGTATAGAAATGATTAAATTTGCTTCTCCGTATACTTATGGCACACACAAAAATTATCCATTTTTCCTTACTTTGACAAAATACTAAGGGACATTTATCATCTCTGTTTCTTAAGTTAAGCAATATATGATAGGTTTCTAAAACAATCATATCTTTTAAACTTGACATGTAACATTTCAGGTTCATGTATCACTAGTGATACACATGAAAGTTTTTTTATGTCTCTTCTAATCTGCAATGCCATCCATCACTTTCATAGATCCAGGACCTCCAGCAATCTAGGCTGACTGCCTTTGGAGTCTGTCATTTTTTTCTCCAGTTAACTTTATTAGTGTTGATCATGCCTGACTTTACTAAGATTTTGTTGGCTCCTTTAACCTTGGCCTTATTGACCTGGAGTAGACAGCAGCCAGGTGATATCTTGGCTAAACTATACTTTTAGACAATATCTTATGTTCTTAAGAAAAGAAAATAAGGCATTATACAAATAAGTTAAATGAATCTACCGCAGGAAGAAAAATAAGATAATATGAGTAATGTTTCAAACAATTACATGTTTAGTTTAAGGTTAGATATAGGGAAAATAGCCTTAGTGTGCAATTATATTGGGCATAAAGTTAAACAGAAGGGAAGAATTTAGTAAACAAAAAGATAGAAGCTGAATATATTTATGAGAGTCAGTGAAATTGATGAAACAAAGTCATGAAAGAGATAAGAGGACATAGGAATCAGTGCACATGTAGACAGATTGTCCTGGGACAGAAAGAGAAAGAATTGAAAGAGAAGAGAAGAGAAAGAATTAACAATACATTTAGATGCCAGCACATTTCTAAATGTAGTTGGGCAGCTGACTTTGTTCATAATTGGTTGTCTTTATGTTCCCTATGAAGAAGGAAGCCATTTAAGTAAAAGGAAAACTAAGTAGATTGAAAATTTGAAGCTGCTGATGACATTCTTATAAGAAAGAAAATGGGTAGATAATGGAGATGGTTAGGGAGAAGATAAGTACTTTTTGAGAATACATTACTGATGTTTGAAGGGAATCAATATATGGTTTCTCTTTGATGTATGTTGGCATCTTGCATTCATGAAGGACAATGAATTATTTCACTTAATTAAGCTAACGTAGTGTTCAATACGTGATAGATACTTTGCTAAACACTAAGAAGAACAAATTACAAATAAGATTTGATCTCACATTTCAAGGACCTGCCTAAACAATACAAAAGTTAGGCATATAGATAATTAAAATGAAAAGCAGCAGTGTTATGCATGCATGGCAGTTGTTAAGAACATGAGCTTTATCATCACAGTATCTAGATTGAAGTGGAGCTCAATTAGTTTATAGCTTGACTTACTTAAACAGTTCCCTTAAATTGTGTACCCTTTGTTTTCTTAATCTCTAAAATCTGGCCAATAGATCAAATAGCTGGAACATATATGTGAATCACTTTATGACTAAAGCTCTATGAAAACATAATTTTCTTCTTTTTAATTTATTTTTTTATTGAAGGATAACTGATTTACAGAATTTTGTTGTTTTCTGTCAAACCTCACCATGAATCAGTCATAGGTATACAAATATCCCCTCCCTTTTGAAACTTCCTCCTATCTCCCACCCCATACCACCCCTCTTGATTGACACAGAGCCCCTGTTTGAGTTTCCTGAGCTATAGAGAAAATTTATGTTGGCCATCTATTTTACATATGGTAATGTAAGTTTCCATGTTATTTTCCCATACATCTCACTCTCTCCTCCCCTCTCCCCACGTCCATAAGTCTATTCTCTAGGTCTGCTTCTCCATTGCTGCCCTGTAAATAAATTCTTCAATACCATTTTCTTCTTTCTTCTTCTTTTTTTTTTTTTTAGATTCTGTATATATTCATTCAGTTCAGTTCAGTTCAGTTCAGTCGCTCAGTCGTATCTGACTCTTTGCGACCCCATGAATCGCAGCACGCCAGGCCTCCCTGTCCATTACCATCTCCCAGAGATCACTCAGACTCACGTCCATCGAGTCAGTGATGCCATCCAGCCATCTCATCCTGGGTCGTCCCCTTCTCCTCCTGCCCTCAATCCCTCCCAGCATCAGAGTCTTTTCCAATGAGTCAACTTTCCCATGAGGTGGCCAAAGTACTGGAACTTCAGCTTTAGCATCATTCCTTCCAAAGAAATCCCAGGGTTGATCTCCTTTAGAATGGACTGGTTGGATCTCCTTGCAGTCCAAGGGACTCTCAAGAGTCTTCTCCAACACCACAGTTCAAAAGCATCAATTCTTCGGCGCTCAGCCTTCTTCACAGTCCAACTCCCAAATCCATACATGACCACAGTAAAAACCATAACCTTGACTAGACAGACCTTAGTTGGCAAAGTAATGTCTCTGCTTTTGAATATGCTATCTAGGTTGGTCATAACTTTTCTTCCAAGGAGTAAGCGTCTTTTAATTTCATGGCTGCAGTCACCATCTGCAGTGATTTTGGAGCCCAAAAAAATAAAGTCAGCCACTGTTTCCACTGTTTCCCCATCTATTTCCCATGAAGTGATGGGACCGGATGCCATGATCTTCGTTTTCTGAATGTTGAGCTTTAAGCCAACTTTTTCACTCTCCTCTTTCACTTTCATCAAGAGGCTTTTTAATTCCTCTTCACTTTCTGTCATAAGGGTGGTGTCATCTGCATATCTGAGGTTATTGATATTTCTCCCAGCAATCTTGATTCCAGCTTGTGTTTCCTCCAGTCCAACGTTTCTCATGATGTACTCTGCATAGAAGTTAAATAAGCAGGGTGACAATATACAGCATTGACATAAAGAATACGATATTTATCTTTCTCTTTCTGACTCACTTCACTCTATATAATAGGTTCTAGGTTCATCCACCTCATCAGAACTCACTCAAATGTGTTTCATTTTATGGCTGAGTAATATTCCATTGTTCTATGTACCACAACTTCTTCATCCATTCACCTGTCAATGGACATCTTGGTTGCTTCTATGTTTTAGCCATTGTAAGTAGGGCTGCAATGAACAATGGCATACATGTGTATTTTTCAATTTTGGTTTCCTCAGGGTATATACCTATGAGTGAGATTGCTGGGTGATAGGGTAGTTTTATTCCTAGTTTTTTAAGGAATCTCCATACCAACTTCCATATTGGCTGTATCAATTTACATTCCCACCAACAGTGCAAGAGTGTTCCCTTTTCTCCACACCCTCTCCAGCATTTATTGTTTACAGACTTTTTGATGAGGGCCATTCTGATCGATGTGAGGTGATAACTAATTGCAGTTTTGATTTGCATATCTCTAATAATGAGCGATGTTGAGCATCTTTTCATGTGTTTGATAGCCATCTGTTATTTCTCTTTGGAGAAATGTCTGTATAGATCTTTCCCCCACTTTTTGATTGGGTTGTTTGTTTTTCTTGTATTGAGTTGTATAACTGCTTGTATATTTTGGAAATTAATCCTTTGTCAGTTGTTTGATTTGCTATTACTTTCTCCCATTCTGAGGGTTGTCTTTTCACCTTGCTTATAGTTTCCTTTGCTGTGCAAAAGCTTTTAAGTTTAATCAGGTTCACTTGTTTACTTTTGTTTTTCTTTCCTTTGCCCTAGGAGGTGGGTCATAGAGGATCTTGCTGTGATTTATGTCATCGAGTGTTCTGCCTATTTTTATTCGAAGAGTTTCATAGTTTCTGGTCTTACTTTTAGATCTTTAATCCATTTTGAGTGTACCTTTGTGTATGGTGTTAGGAAATGTTCTAATTACATTATTTTACATGTAGCTGTCCAGTTTTCCCAGCACCACTTACTGAAGAAGCTGTCTTTGCCCCATTGTATATTCTTACCTCCTTTGTCAAAAATAAGGTACCCATAGGTGCATGGGTTTACTTCTGGGCTTTCCATCTTGTTCCATTGGTCTATAATTATGCTTTTGTGCCAGTACCATACTGTCTTAATGACCGTAGGTTTTTAGTACAGTCTGAAGTCAGGAAGGTTGATTGATCCAGCTCCATTCTTCTTTCTCAAGACTGCTTGGGCTATTTGGGGTCTTCTGTGTTTCCATATGAAGTGTGAAGTTTTTTTGTTCTAGTTCTGTGAAAAATGCCATTAGTGATTTGATAGGGATCACCTTGAATCTGTAGATTGCATTTGATAGTATAGTCATTTTCACAATATCAATTCTTCCTACCCAGAAGCATGGAATATCTCTCCATCTGTTTATGTCATCTTTGATTTCTTTCATTAGTGTCTTGTAATTTTTTGTGTACATTTATTTTGTCTCCTTAGATAAGTTTATTTCTAGATATTTAATTCTTTTTGTTGCAATGGTGAATGGGATTGATTCTTTAATTTCTCTTTCTGATTTTTCATTGTTATTATATAGAAATGCAAGTGATTTCTGTGTATTGATTTTATATCCTGCAACTTTCCTAAATTCACTGACTAATTCTGGTAATTTTCTGATACTATCTTTAGGGCTTTCTTTGTACAGTATCATGTCATCTGCAACAGTGAGAGCTTTACGGCTTCTTTTCTGATCTGGATTGCTTTTATTTCTTTTCCTTCTCTGACTGCTATAGCTAGAACTTCTAGAACTATGTTGAATAATAGTGGTGAATGTGGATATCCTTGTCTTGTCCTTGATTTTAGAGGGAATGCTTTCAGTTTTTCACCATTTAGAATAATCTTTGCTATAGGCTTATCATATATGGCCTTAACTATATTGAGGTAGGTTCATTCTATGCCCATTTGTTGAAGAGTTTTAATCATAAATGGAAGCTGAATTTTGTCAAAGGGTTTTTATGCATCTATTGAGATGTTCAGATGGTTTTTATCTTTTAATTTTTTAATATGGTTTATCACACTGATTGACTTGCATATATTGAAGAATCCTTGCATCCCTAGAATAAACCCAACTTGATCATGGTGTATGAGCTTTTTGATGTGTTGCTGAATTTTGTTTGCTAAAATTTTGTTGAGGATTTTTGCATCTGTGTTCTTTAGTGATATTGGCCTATAGTTTTCATTCTTTTTGTTGTCTTTGTCTGATTTTGGTATCAGGGTGATGGTGGCCTTGTAGAATGAGTTTGGAAGTGTTCCTTCCTCTGCAATTTTTTGAAAGAGTTTTAGGATAAGCATTAGCTCTTCTCTGAATGTTGGATAGAAGTCTCCTGTGAAGTCATCTGATCCTGGGCTTTTGTTTTTTAGAGAGATTTTTGATGAAATTTTTGAGAAATTGATGACTTCAATTTCAGTGCTTATAATTGGGTTGTTCATAATTTCTATTTCTTCCTGGTTCAGTCTTGGAAGATTGAACTTTTCTAAGACTCTGTCCATTTCTTCCAGGTTATCCATTATATTGGCATACAGTTGTTCATAACAGCCTCTTGTAATCCTTTGTATTTCTGCATTGCCTGTTATAAGGTTGACTTTTTCATTTCTAATTTTTTTGATTTGATTCTTCTCTCTTTTTTTTTCTTGATTAGTCTGGCTAAAGGCTTGTCAGTTTTGTTTATCTTCTCAAAGAAACAGCTTTTAGTCTTATTATTTTTTACTATTGTTTGTTTCTTTTCTTTTTCATAAGTTTCTGCTCAGATCTTTATGATTTCTTTCCTTATACTATTTTTTTTTTTGTTATTGTTGTTCTTTATCCAGTTGTTTTAGGTGCAAAGTTATGTTGTCTATTCAATATTTTTCTCGTTTCCTGAGATAGAATTGTATAGCTATAAATTTCCTTCTTAGAGCTACTTTTGCTGCATCCCATAGGTTTTGAGTTGTGTTTTCACTGTCATTTGTTTCTAGAAATTTTCTTGATTTCCCTTTTGATTGCTTGAATAACCTGTTGGTTATTTAGAAATGTGTTGTCTAATCTCCATGTGTTTGTGTTTCTTACAGTTTTTTTCTTGTAGTTGATATCTAGTCTCATAGTGTTGTGGTCAGAGAAGATGCTTGATACAATTTCAATTTTTTAAAATTTACTGAGGTTTTATTTGTGACCCAAGGTGTGGTCTATCCTTGAGAATGTTCCATATGCACTCTATAAGAAGGTGTTTTCTTCTGCATTTGGATGGAATGTCCTGAAGATATCAATGAGATCCATCTCATGTAATGTATCATTTAAGATTTGCATTTCCTTATTAATTTTCTGTTTTGATGATCTGTCCATTGGTGTAAGTGGGGTGTTAAAATCTCCTACTATTATTGTGTTACTGTCAATTTCTCCTTTTATATCTGTTAGTGATTGTCTGTCTTATGTATTGAGGAGCTCTTATGTTTGGTGCATAGATATTTACAATTGTTATGTCTTCCTCTTGGATTGATCCCTTAATCATTATATAGTATCCTTCCTTATCTTGTAATCTTTTTCATTTTAATGTTTATTTTGTCTCATATGAGGATTGCTACTCCAGCTTTCTTTTGTTTCCCATTTGCATAGAATATATTTTTCCATTTTTCCACTTTGAGTCTATATGTGTCTGTAGGTCTAATGTGGGTTTCTTGTAGACAGCATATATATGGGTCTTGTTTCTGTATCCATCCAGCCAGTCTTTGTCTTTTGTTTGGAGCATTTAATCCATTTCCATTTAAAGTAATTATTGATATACATGTTCCTATTGCCATTTTATTAATTGTTTGGGGTTGATCTTGTATATCTGTTTCCTTCTCTTGTATTACTTAACTATATAAGACCCTTTAACGTTTGTTGTAAAGATGGTTTGGTGGTACTGAATTCTTTTAACCTTTGCTTGTCTGAAAAGCTTTTAATTTCTCCATAAATTTTAAATGAGCTCCTTGCCAGATACTGTAATCTTGGTTGTAGATTTTTCCCTTTCAGTCTTTTAAATATATCCCACCATTCCCTTCTGGCCTGCAGAGTTTCTGCTGAAAGATCAGCTGTTAAGTGTATCGGATTTCCCTTGTATTTACTTGTTGCTTCTCCCATGCTGCTTTTAATATTCTTTCTTTGTGTTTAGTCTTTATTAGTTTGATTAGTATGTGTCTTGTCATGTTTCTCCTTCAGTTTATCCTGTATGGGACTCTTTGTGCCTCTTGGACTTGATTGACTATTTCTTTTTCCATGTTGGGGAAATTTTCAACTATAATCTCTTCCCTAAGATTTGTTCTCTGGTAGTCTAGGATCTTGGAGTCAGTACTCCCACTCCAAAGACTCAGGGATTGATCTCTGGGCAAGAATGAAGATTCCAGAAGTGGTTTGTTATGGTATTAAGTGAGATTAAAGCAAATATTCAAAAGCAAGAAACCAAAGATGAACCCCAGACAAATGCCAGTTACAGAATCAGGCAAATAGTAATTAAAATAATGGAATATACACATATACATATACACCCATAGCAAAGTCAAAACATTCCAACAAAAATGCAGTATAGGAGACTGACCTGGTGAACAAAGGAAATAAAAAATTATGTTTACTATTTAAGAATGAAACTAAGGCACAAGCTGGAAAACAAAACCAGAGCAAGATGCCAAGTGGAGAATAAAGCAGTGAAAACAAGACTAACAAATAAGTTGAGAGGAAAGGAAAGAAAGAAAAGGAGAAGGAATAGGTATGTAAAACTAAATAGAAGTAGATGAAGAAGATTCATATACATTACAGATTAACTGCAAGGCAAAAGAACAGTAGGAGAAGTAAACAAAGGAATAAATGTAGAAAAATATAATAGGCTTAAAAATTAAAATTAAAATTCTAAGAAAACAAGAAAAAAAAAAAAAAAAAAAACAGAAGAACAAAAAAAAAGGAAAACTCCACAGAGCTGCAAAAGCCTAGTGTAGAGGCAGAGGTTTATAGTAACAATAAAAAGTGTGAGTGAATATGCACATATACATATACACCTATAAGCAAAATCAATACAGTCCAAAAAAAATAAAGTGCAATAGATTGACCTGGTGAACAAAGGAAACCAAAAATTATATCTACCAGAATAAAATTATCTAAACAACAAGCTGGAAAACAAAACTAAAGCAAGGGCCAGTTGGGGAATAAAGCAATGAAAATAAAACTAAGAAAATGTTGAGAGGAAAGGAAAGAAAGAAAGAACAGATATGCAAAGTTAAATACAGGTAGATGAAGAAGATTCATATACATTAAAGATTAACTGCAAGGGGAAAAGAATAGTAGGAAAGGCAAACAAAGGAATAAATGTAGAGAAAATATAATAGGTATAAGAAATTTAAAAATAAAATTATAAAAATGAGAGAGAGAGAGAGAGAGATAAAAAAGGAAAACTCCACATAACTGCAAAAGCCTAATGTAGATGTAGAGGCTTATAACAACAATAAAAAATATGACTGATAAAAAGAAAAAAAGCGCAAAAATTTAAATAGATTTCATGGTGCCAATAAAATCAACAACTACAAAAGGGGTGGACGAGGGGAGGAAAAAAGAGAAAAAATTCAAAAAATCTATAGAACAAGTGAAAACATAAGAATAATAAATGCTTTTCTTGAGTCACTGCTTTCAGAGTCCTTTCCCTTACTGGGAATCACAGTCCACCTCACCTCCCTAGGATGTCCTCCAACACTGTACTGATCTCTGGACCTACTGTGGGGGCAGCTCAGATTCTAATCTGGTCCTATTCCTATGTGTTCTTGCCTCCAGTGTCCAGAGCTATGAGAACTAGTGTGTTTTCTTTTGTGGGCACTCTCAATGACCTTTTGTATGTTCCATAGACACAGAGTCTGCCTAGTTGATCATGTGGATTTAATCTGCAGCTTGTGCAGCTGGTGGGAGGTTTTGGGTCTTCTTCCTTAGCCACACTGCCCCTGGGTTTCAATTTTGGTTTTATTTCCACCTCTTCACTTGGGTCATCCACTGTGGTTTACTCCTGAGGCTGCCCTGGAGGACTTGGGTTTGCCCCTGTGAGGGCCAGGTGTGGAGGTGGTGCAGCTGCTTGGGTCGGCAGTGGTTCTGAAAGTACCAGGAGTGGGGGTTGGTGGCTAGGGCAGCAGGAAATATAGTGCTCTAGAAGGGTATGGCAACCAGTATTGGTCAATGAGCTCCAGTATTCTTACCTAGAGAACCCCTGTCC
Organism: Budorcas taxicolor; assembly: GCF_023091745.1. Classification (NCBI taxonomy): domain Eukaryota; kingdom Metazoa; phylum Chordata; class Mammalia; order Artiodactyla; family Bovidae; genus Budorcas; species Budorcas taxicolor. The sequence continues at coordinate 95,899,210 of NC_068917.1, read as the reverse complement.
CTGACAGAGAAGACTGGCAGGCCACAGTCTAAAGGGGCACAAAGAGTCAGACATGACCAAAGCAACCCTGTGTGCATAGACACAAGACATTTTTTGCCTGTGGCAGCTTTGCCCCAGTGAGATTTGAGTGTGAATGTGATGCAGCCCCTTGGCTTGCGGGGACCCTGGAGGCGCCAAGTTTGCAGGGAAATGGACTGCCGCAGGAGTTACGGCCCTATTGGGGTCTTTTTTTGAGCCTCTTCAAGCCTCGAGGCTGGTCACCAGAAGGCCTCTTTGGCCAGTCTTTCTCCATAGGTCCACCTGTTCAGGCACTTAGAGGATGCCCTTGCCCTGGGGTACTTCTCTGTTGCTCGGCATGTCAGGCACATAGAAGGGCCCCCCTGGCTGTGGTCTTACTGTGTAGATCAGCACGTCAGTCACTTAAAGGAGCACCCTGGGTGAGGTCCTGCTCTGTAGTTCAGTGTGTCAGGTGTTTGATTGGCCAGCCTCTCTACTGTTCAGCTGCCAATGCTGGCATGTTGAGGGGAGAGATGGCTCCACCTCCTATGGGTGACTCAGAAGTATCACCTTGCTTCCATGGCTGCCTGGCTTTCCTCCACAGGCATTTCCCACCACAATCTCCCCCCTCACCTCCCCTTGATCTGTCTCTTCACAGTCAACAGCAGCCCTCACTCTGGGATTGCTCCACAATCTTTAAACTCCAGCTCCCAGTCTGTGCCTTCCAGGAGACTTGTGTCCCTGTCTGGGGTATGTATGACTGTGGCAAGGACTGTCTGATTCTCTTTCCATTTAGACTGCCACAGATAGCTGTTTCACTCTGTCTTAAATGTTTCTCCTCTGACTCAAACAGTTGGCCTGATGTAGGAATTGGACCCCTGCTTCAGTTCCCCACCCACCGAGGGCAGGTCCAGTCCTACTGACACTCCTGTTTTTCCCCCTAGTTCCGTTGTCCTACTGAGTTTTGTGTGGTTCTATATATTCTTCTCCTCGGCTCAAATTCTCCTGTCTGCTTTCAGCTAGTGTTCTGCATTCATTTCTGTGTCTGAAGATTTATTCCTGATGTATCCATGTCCACCTATGCCACCATCTTGTCCAAAAACTAGTTTTCTTTTATTTTTATATCTTATGTAAATAATTTGAAAAGCCTTTAAAAATAAAAGTAAGAAGAAAGGGGGAAAAAGAAATAGAGTAAAAGGGGAGAGAAGAGAGGGTAGAGGAAGAGAGGAAGGAAGAGAGAGTGAGGGAACAAACCCACATGGATTCTCCTGTTAGAGTTTAGACATGTTTCCCAGAGAAGGTGAACTTTGCCCCAGGCTTTGAATAATGTAGCCATTGTTAGGCAGATTAAATCCACATGACCAACTAGGCAAACTCTGTGTCTATGGAACATACAAAAGGTCATTGAGAGTGCCCACAAAAGAAAACACACTAGTTCTCATAGCTCTGGACACTGGAGGCAAGAACACATAGGAATAGGACCAGATTAGAATCTGAGCTGCCCCCACAGTAGGTCCAGAGATCAGTACAGTGTTGGAGGACATCCTAGGGAGGTGAGGTGGACTGTGATTCCCAGTAAGGGAAAGGACTCTGAAAGCAGTGACTCAAGAAAAGCATTTATTATTCTTATGTTTTCACTTGTTCTATAGATTTTTTGAATTTTTTTTCTCTTTTTTCCTCCCCTCGTCCACCCCTTTTGTAGTTGTCGATTTTATTGGCACCATGAAATCTATTTAAATTTTTGAGCTTTTTTTCTTTTTATCATTCTTCACTAGCTGTCAACACAAAGAACTTTATGTTTTAATTTAAAATAAGATAAATTTTCATTGAAACACATTCAGATTGCTTTCTAAAAACCCCTTTGTGAAATTTCCAAACCATATATGTAGGGTTTGATAAAGTGATAAACACACAGAAGTTACATTATTTTAACCAGGAATATTATTACAGATAATAATTATTTAAGCAAAATTTATCCTCTAAAGCATTCAAATATGAATGCATACAAGGGGCAAATATAATCTCAAGTAAGATTAATCAATATCGATATTAAAACATAATAGTTTATGTAGAGTACATAACTCTCCTCTAGCTAGCAAAAAGTTAACCAATTAACGATAGCTGACTAGTAGTGTTAATGGTTTTGTTGGTTCTAGTGATTTCTTTACTTTATGGTTCTTGTGAATCCAGAGGAAGCAGAACAAATATGTTTGTTATGTGATGTTTTCTTGTGTAACATTTGTTAATGTTATGTTTTGCAATATATAGTTAAAAAATAGAATCTATTCACTGTCGTTTTAAACAAACTTAGGTTAATTAGAAAGTTTGTATATTTTTCATCTTTCAAGTATTTCAAACACATCGCTTCATTTTCTCTTCACAGACATCCTGTGCAGTGTATGATTTCAATCAATCATTTCAAAGATGAAAAAATGGAGCTGTCCATTCTTGTCTGGAAAATTCCATGGATAAAGAAGCCTGGTGGGCTACTGTTCATGAGGTCATAAAGAGTCAGTTCCAAATGAGCACAGAAAGCTTATGCAGGCAGAGCAAGGATTAGAATCGAGTTTTGTAATCAGAAGAGAGTGACTTGGTGAAACTCATCTAATTTATTGAGCAGCAAAATTTTTTCTTACTGGTAGATGTGGATAATATCTGATCTCTCTGTAAAAATACTGAAATAGTAATTAGAAGATAAGTATATCACTGTGTAGTCTCAAGCCTTCCAGATATAACCCCTTTCCTTGGTATTTATGAGAATGATAAATTTTGAGAAAGAAGTTATCACTGCATTGGTCTTAGAAATGACTATAGCTTCAGTTACATTCAAGTGAAAGAAGCCTGAGTGGGGGAAAAGAAAAATCCATATGCTAATTTCACTATGTTGATATTATTTGAATTTTAAAATTGAAAACTAAAATAGATATTAAGTGATTTTCACAGAATAGGAGTTTGTGGATTTTTAATTTAAATTGAGGTCTGTCCAACTCTATTATTCTATAACTATGGTATAGTGGGCCTTAGAAGTCAAGAGGGCCTTAGGAAGCATCACTACAAACAAAGCTAGTGAAGCTGATGGAATTCCTTGAACTATCTGAAATTGAATTATTTCAAATTCTAAAAGATGATGCTGTGAAAGTGCTACACTCAGTCAGTTCAGTTCAGTTGCTGAGTCATGTCCAACTCTTTGTGATCCCATGAACTGCAGCACACCAGGCCTCCCTGTCCATCACCAACTGCTACCCAAACCCACGTTCATTGAGCTGGTGATGCCATCCAACCATCACATCCTCTGTCATCCCCTTCTCCTCCTGCCCTCAATCTTTCCCAGAATCAGGGTCTTTTGAAATGAGTCAGCTCTTCACATCAGGTGGCCAAAGTATTAGAGTTTCAGCTTCAACATCAGTCCTTCCAGTGAACAACCAGGACTATTTCCTTTAGGATGGACTGGTTGAATCTCCTTGCAGTCCAAGGGACTCTCAAGAGTCTTCTCCAACACCGCAGTTAAAAAGCATCAATTCTTTGGCACTCAGGTTTCTTTATAGTCCAACTCTCACACCCATGCATGACTACTGGAAAAACCATAGTCTTGACTAGACAACATGCCCCAAATTTGGAAAATGCAGCAGTGACCACAGGACTGAAAAAAGTCAGTTTTCATTCCAATCCTAAAGAAAGGCAATACCAAAGAATGCTCAAACTACTACACAATTGCATTCATCTCACACACTAGTAAAGTAATGCTCAAAATTTTCCAAGCCAGTCTTCAGCAGTACACTATGAACTGTGAATTTCCCAGATGTTCAAGCTGGTTTTAGAAAAGACAGATGAACCAGAGATAAAATTGGCAATATCTGTTGGATCATTGAAAAAGCAAGAGAGTTACAGAAAAACATCTGTTTCTGCTTCATTTATTACACCAAAGCCTTTGACTGTGTGAATCACAATAGACTGTGTGAATCACAATAAACTGTGGGAAATTCTGAAAGAGATGGGCCTATCAGACCACCCGACCTGCCTCTTGAGAAATCTGTATGCAGGTCAGCAAGCAACAGTTAGAACTGGACATGGAACAACAGACTGGTTCCAAATAGGAAAAGGAGTACATCAAGGCTGTATACTGCCACCCTGCTTATTTAACTTATGTGCAGAATACATCATGAGAAACGCTGGACTGGATGAAGCACAAGCTGGAATCAAGACTGCCGGGAGAAATATCAATAACCTCAGATACGCAGATGACACCACCCTTTCGGCAGAAAGTAAAGTCGAACTAAAGAGCCTCTTGGTGAAAGTGACAGAGGAGAGTGAAAAATCTGGCTTAGAACTCAACATTCAGAAAATTAAGATCATGGCATTTGGTCCCATCACTTCATAGCAAATAGATGGGCAAACAGTGGAAACAGTAACAGACCTTATTTTTCTGGTCTCCAAAATCACTGCAGATGGTGACTACAGCCATGAAATTAAGAGACACTTATTTCTTGGAAGAAAAGTTATGACCACCTAGACAGCATATTAAAAAGCAGAGACATTACTTTGCTAACAAAGGTCCGTCTAGTCAAAGCTATGATTCTTCCAGTAGTCGTGTATGCATGTGAGAGTTGGCTGACAAATAAGGCTGAGCACTGAAAAACTGATTGTTTTTAACTGTGGTGTTGGAGAAGACTCTTGAGAGTCCTTTGAACTGCAAGAAGATCAACGCATTCAATCCTAAAGGAAAGCAGTCCTGAATATTCATTGAAAAGACCGATGCTGAAGCTGAAACTCCAATACTTTGGCCACCTGATGTGAAGAACTGACTCATTGGAAAAGACCCTGATGCTGTGAAAGACTGAAGGTGGGAGGAGGAGACAACAGAGGATGAGATGGTTGGATGGCATCACTGATTCAATGACGTGAGTTTGAGTAAACTCTGTGAGTTGGTGATGGACAGGGAGGCTTGGCATGCTGCAGTCCATTGGATCACAAAGAGTCAGACACGACTGAGAGACTGAATTGAACTGATTGTATTGTGGATAAGTGTGAGCTCTGGATCCCAAAGCAATGCAATTTTGAATCCTAACCTCTACCATTCACTCTAAGACTCTGGACAAGTTACTAAGCCCACCATTGTTCATCCATAAAATTTGTATAACTGACTATAGTCCAAGTTTGTAATGAGGTTTTAAACACAGCCTGGCACACTCTGAGAAACTCATAAATATTACTGATGGTAGTTTCTTCTTCTCCTTTTTATTAACAACATCCTCTTATCATCTTGGGATTAAAAAAAAAATTGTAGACCTTTTACTTTTCCAGATATATTTAACTGATAGAAATTCAGAAGTTTATTACAGCTTCACACACATAAAAGGAATAAAGCCCATTTAAAGAATTTTTTAGTTGTAAGTACAAGTATTAAGGATCCTTTCCACAATGTCTAATCATGATTTAAATAACCCCCAAATGGCAAATATTTTGCTTTCTATTTTATTGAAGCTGTAAAACATTTGTGATTGTGAATAGATAAATTTTCAACTTCAGATTCATATTATATTCTTCCAAAATAGATGAACAATTTATTAATCATATTTTCTAGCAAATTTTGATATGTCCTTTAAATGCTTTTTTACCCATTCTGAAAGTTATTTATGTTTATTCATGAGAACTAAGGATCAGAACTGTTTGCATAATATTAAGCAAAACTTGGTATAGTATGTGAAGAGACTTTTATGGACAAATCTAACTTTGGGGTAAATTTAGTGTGTGTGTGTGTGTGTATATATATATATATATATATATATATATATATATAGTTCACTTATATATAACTATATACATAGTTACATATAACTATGTATATAGTTCAGTTATATATATATATATATATATAGTTCAGTTCGTCACTCAGTCGTGTCTGACTCTTTCTGACCCCATGAATTGCAGCACGCCAGGCCTCCCTGTCCGTCATCAACTCCCAGAGTTCACCCAAACTCATGTCCATCAAGTCGGTGACGCCATCCAGCCATCTCATCCTCTGTCGTCCCCTTCTCTGGCCCCCAATCCTTCCCAGCATCAGAGTCTTTTCCAATGAGTCATCTCTTCACATGAGGTGGCCAAAGTATTGGAGTTTCAGCTTCAGTACCAGTCCTTCCAATGAACACTCGGGACTGATCTCCTTTAGAATGGACTGGTTGGATCTCCTTGCAGTCCGAGGGACTCTCAACAGTCTTCTCCAACACCACAGTTCAAAAGCATCAATTCTTCAGCCCTCAGCTTTCTTCACAGTCCAACTTTTTCATCCATACGTGACCACTGGAAAAACCATAGCCTTGACTAAACAGACCTTTGTTGGCAAAGTAATGTGTCTGCTTTTGAATATGCTATCTAGGTTGGTCATAACTTTCCTTCCAAGGAGTAAGCGTCTTTTAATTTCACGGCTGCAATCACCATCTGCAGTGATTTTGGAGCCCCCCAAAATAAAGTCTGACACTGTTTCCACTGTTTCCCCATCTATTTCCCATGAAGTGATGGGACCAGATGCCATGATCTTAGTTTTCTGAATGTTGTACTTTAAGCCAACCTTTTCACTCTCCTCTTTCACTTTCATCAACAGGCTTTTTAGTTCCTCTTCACTTTCTGCCATAAGGGTGGTGTCATCTGCATATCTGAGATTATTGATATTTCTCCCAGCAATCTTAATTCCAGCATGTGCTTCTTCCAGCCCAGCTTTTCTCATGATGTACTCTGCATATAAGTTAAATAAGTAGGGTGACAATATACAGCCTTGACGTACTCCTTTTCCTATTTGGAACCAGTCTGTTCCATATCCAGTTCTAACTGTTGCTTCCTGACCTGCAAAAGGCAAGTCAGGTGGTCTGGTATTCCCTCTGGAAAGTTGTTGTTGAATCATGACACCAAGATTCTTGGCCCCCGGAGGAGAAGAATTCAATCCGGGGCCAGAGACGAGGCTTGATCGCTCAGAGCTTTTGTGTAGTAAAGTTTTATTAAAGTATAAAGGAGATAGAGAAAGCTTCTGACATAGACATCAGAAGGGGGCAGAAAGAGTACCCCCCTGTTAGTCTTCAGCTGGATGTTATATAGTCACCGGCAGTCTGTTAATGAAAGAAAGGAATGTCTTAAAACTCAGAATGGCACCAGGCCCCTCACCCATAAGATGTATTTTGGGATAACCTTGGCACCAAATGATTCATCTTGGGCCATAAAATGATTAATTTGAATCTTGAAGAAGGGCAGATCACCATACAAATAGTTTCATTTACATAGATCAGAGGAACAATATCTGAGTATAACATACTGGTTTATCAAATAGGTTCTGAGCCAAAAGGAGGAGGAACAGACATGAAGACAGAGTTTGGGGTAAATGTATAGTACATTAGCATAGCTTAAAATAAACATTTCCATAAGAAAAAGGCATTGGTTAACTTCAGGTGAAACCAGGTGTCACTATGGAAACACAGAATTTTAAGAGAAATCTCCTTTTAAATTTGTATAGATAAAGAAAAAATATCCCTAGCTTGTTTCCTCCTGCCGCTTAAGAGAGATAAAAATGTCTGACACTTGCAGGCTATTTCCTCTGTTTGGAGACCCCTGGCGTTCCTGCCTGTTACCCTTTCACCTCTCTATAAATAGCTTTCCTGGTGGCTCAGATGGTAGAGAATCTGCCTGCAATGCAGGAGATGGGGTTGGATTCCTGGATTGGGAAGATTCCTTGGAGAAGGGAATGGCTACCCACTCTGGTATTCTTGAATGGAGAATCCCATGGTCAGAAGAACCTGAAGGGCTCCAGTCCATGGGGTTTCAAAGAGTTGGACATGACTGAGCAACAACACTTTCATATATATATATATATATATATATATATATATATATATATATATATTTCATCTCTATATATTTATAACTGATATGCATAAATATATAACATTTTTATACCATTTATAGTAATTTCCTTCCTTAAAGAGGGCTCAGAGGTTAAAGCGTCTGCCTGCAATGTGGGAGACCTGGGTTCCATCCCTGGATTGGGAAGATGCCCTGGAGAAGGAAGTGGCAACCCGCTCCAATATTCTTGCCTGGAGAATCCCATGGATGGAGGAGCCTGATGGGCTGCAGTCCACGGGGCCGCAAAGAGTTAGACATGACTGAGAGACTTCACTGTCATTTTCTTTAAAGAAAGTGTTCAAATTATAATTAAAAAAAATAAAATATGTACATATATAATTGTTTTCAACCTAAAGTTTATCCACGTATTTACAAACTTGTAGATATATCGGAGAAGGCAATGGCACCCCACTCCTGTACTCTTGCCTGGAAAATCCCATGGATGGAGGAGCCTGGTAGGCTGCAGTCCATGGGGTCGCTGAGTCGGACACAACTGAGGGACTTCACTTTCACTTTTCACTTTCCTGCATTGGAGAAGGAAATTGCAACTCACTCCAGTGTTCTTGTGTGGAGAATCCCAGGGATGGGGGAGCCTCGGGGGCTGCTGTCTATGGGGTCGCACAGAGTTGGACACGACTGTGGCGACTTAGCAGCAGATATATGTAATCATAAGAGACTTTAATGGACATATCTAATTTGGGGGTAAAATATCAGTTCAGTTCAGATTATTTCAGTCACTTGGTCATGTCTGTTTGCTACCAAATGGATTGCAGCATTCCATGCTTACCTGTCCATCACCAACACTTGGAGCTTGCTCAAACCCATGGCCATCCAGTTGGTGATGCCATCCAGCCTTCTCACCCTCTCTTGGCCCCTTCTTCTCCTGTCCTCAACCTTTCCCAGCATCAAGGTCTTTTCTAATGAGTCAGTTCTTTGCATCAGGTGGCCAAATATCGGAATATCAGCTTCAACGTCAGTCCTCCCAACGAATTTTCAGGACTGATTTCCTTTAGAATTGACTGGTTGGATCACTTTGCAGTCGAAAGGACTCTTAAGAGTTTTCTCCAGTATCACAGTTCAAAAGCATCAATTCTTCAGCATACAGTTTTTCTTATAGTCCAACTCTACCATCCGTATATGACTAGAGGAAAAACCATAGCTTTGATGAGACAGACTTTTGTTGGCAAAGTAAAGCCTCTGCTTTTTAATATGCTGTCTTGGTTTGTCATAGGTTTTCTTCCAAGGAGCAAGCATCTTTTAATTTCAGGCTAATTGTAGTCACTATATGAAGAGATTTTGAAGCACAATAAAATATAATCTGTCACTGTTTCCACTGTTTACCCATCTATTTGCCATGAAGTGATGGGACTGGATGCCATGATCTTAGTTTTTTGACTGTTGAGTTTTAAGTCAGCTTTTTCACTCTCCTCTTTCACTTTCATCAAGAGGTTCTTCAATTCCTCTTCACTTTCTGCCATAAGGTGGTGTCAGATGCGTATCTGAGGTTATTGATATTTCTCTAGGCAAAAATGACTCCAGCTTGTGCTTCATCCTACTCAGCATTTCACATACAAGTAACATAAGCAGGGTGACAATGCACAGCCTTGACATTCTCCATTCACAATTTGGACTAGTCTGTTGTTCCACGTATGGTTCTGTTTCTTCTTAACCTGCATACGGATTTCTCAGGAGACAGGTAAGGTGCTATGGTAATCTGATCTCTTGAAGAATTTTCCACATTTTTTTGTGATCTACACAGTCAAGGCTTTGGCACAATCAACAAAGGAGAAGGAGACCGTTTTCTGGAATTCTCTTGCTTTTTCTATAATCCAATGGATATTGGTAATTCGATTTCTGGTTCCCTTGTTTTTATAAATTCAGCTTGGACATCTGAAAGTTCATGGGTCACACACTGTTGAAGCCTGGCTTGGAGAATTTTGAATATTACCTTGTTAGTGTGTGAGATGACTGCAAATGTGCAGTAGTTTGAACGTTCTTTCACATTGCCCTTCTTTGGGTTTGGAATGAAAACTGACTTTTCCCAGTCCTGTGGACACTGCTGAGTTTTCCAAATTTGCTGGCATAATGAGGACAGTACTTTAACAGCATCATCTGTTAGGACTTGAAGTAGCTTAGCCGAAATTCCATCACCTCCACTAGTTTTGTTCATAGTGATACTTCCTAAGGCCCACTTGACTTTGCACTCCAGGATGTCTGGCTCCAAGTGAGTGATCAGACCAACGTGGCTATCTGGGTCATAAAGATCTTTTTTGTATAGTTTTTCTGTGTATTCTTACCACTCCTGTTTAACATCTTCTGCTTCTGTTAGGTCCATAGCATTCCTTTCTTTTATTGTGCCCATTTTGCATGAAATGTTCCCTTGGTATCTCTAATTTTCTCGAAGATATCTCATCTTTCCCATACTATTGTTTTCCTCTACTTATTTGCATAGAGTACCGAGGAAGGCTTTCTTTTCTCTCCTTGCTATTCTTTGGAACTCTGCATTCAAATGGGCATATTTTTCCTTTTCTCCTTTGCTTTTTGCTTCTCTTCTTTACTCAACTATCTATAAGGCCTCTTAAGGCAACTATTTTGCCTTTTTGCATTTTTTCTTGGAGATGGTCTTGATCCTTGCCTCCTGTACAATGTCACAAAGCTCTGTCCATAGTTTATCAGGTATTCTATTTATCAGATCTAATCCAATCTATTTGTCACTTCCACTGTATAATCAGAAGGGATTTAATTTAGGTAATGTTTGAATGTGAAAGGTTGTTGTTGAATCACGACGCAGGGATTCTTGGCCCCCGGAGGAGAAGAATTCAATCCGGGGCCAGAGACGAGGTTTGATTGCTCAGATCTTTTGTGTAATAAAGCTTTATTAAACTATAAAGGAGATAGAGAAAACTTCTGACATAGGCATCAGAAGGGGGCAGAAAGAGTACCCCCTTGTTAGTGTTAGCAATGAAGTTATATACTCTCCAGTGAATCCAAAGAATGTCTGGAGGTTGTAAAGACCTCACCAGATCTACTCCCATAATTTACATTTTAAGATAACAGAATTGGCCAGAAGATTTAATCCAGTGACTGTCCTCAGGCAGAATACATTATTGTTATATAATTGTAAGGAATGTAGAGAAGGAAAATAAAAAGTTTGTCCTTTCTTCCTCCTTGAGAATTCCAGACCCTTCTCTCCTTGGGGACCCCTAGACTTCTTATCAACCTGCCTAGGAAATGACTCTCTCATTCCCCCCTTTTCTTTTTGGAGAATTATGTTGCCTAGGGAAAAGGGGGTCATTCTCATTCCATAACTGTTTCCGAGCTGAGAAGGGGCATTGTCCCTAAATTGGCGAAGCAACATATTCTCCTAATCCTCATATTAAGGATATCTGATCCAGGGACCCCAAATAGTAGTTGGAGGAAGGTGCAGCAGTAGCAGGAGTTTGAGCAACCATTTGTAACTTAAAAGCTTTCATGCGGCTAGAAACAAATTCAGTTATGCAATTACAGATGCAGGGAGCAAACAGCAAAAACAAGTTAAAATCAAAATTAAAAGTCACATTATACCCATAGTTAAAGTACAAAGTGTTGCACCAGTCCATTTTAGGGTTGACAGATGTCATCAGATGAAGAAGAGGCATCGCATGTGATTGTTGTTGAAGGTATTCACAGACTTGGAGAAAGTCCTTTCCTTGAAGTGGAGATATCCACCATAGGAAACCTTCCACTGATGAAGAGAATCTTTATAACCTCCTTAGCCTGTTCACTACAACAGGGGGAAGCCTCAATCCATCCAGTAAAAGTATCTACCCAAACTTGTAAGCAAGAATATCCATTAGCTTTTGGCATATGAGTAAAATCAATTTCCCAGTCCTCTCCAGGATAATTCCCACTTCGTTGTAATCCAGATTTTGCTAGCTTTTCAGTCTTTGGGTTATTTTTCTGACAAATCTCATACCTTTTGATAATATTCTTTAAAGTTTTCATTACATTTTTACCTTCAAACGAACAAGAAGCCATTTGGTAAATACTCTCTGCACCCAAATGAAACTCTGATGTAAACCCTTAAGAATTTTCCATTGAACATTTTCAGGAATTATCAATCATCCATCCTCAGACTGTAACCATCCTTTATCAGTAATCTTTGCTCCTCTTTTATCATATCTTTCTAATTCTTCCTCAGTATATTGCGGTTTTTCCTCTTCCACAGGACCTGTCCAGATCAAAGCAGTCTGTCTGCAGTGAAGGGGTTTCTTCAAATGCCGCTTTTCTGGCTTGACAGCCAGCCAGCTGATTACCTCTGGCTACTTTACTCCCATCTCTGCTGTGCCCTTTGCAATGCATAACGGCTACTTCTTTAGGACAATATATAGCAGTTAAAAGTCTCTCGATCTCCCTGAAATGCTTAATAGGTTCCCCTGTTGCCGTTTTAAACTGTCTTTCTTTCCATATTGCAGCATGAGCATGTAAAGTCAAATAAGCATACTTAGAATCTGTGTAGATATTTATCCGCTGCCCTTTGCTTAACTCTAGAGCTCAGGTCAGAGCCACATGCTCCGCTAACTGAGCGCTGGTTCCCTGGGGGAGAGATTTTGCTTCCAAAACCTGTTCAGCAGTTACCACGGCAAAACCTGCTTTACGCTTTCCATCCTGAACAAAAGAACTGCCATCTGTAAATATTTCCATGTCAGGATTGTCTAATGGGGTATCCATTAGATCTTCCCGAGCTTCATAGTTTAAAAAGTTAGGATTTGAGAACAATCGCGATCAGGTGTTTCATTTTCCTTCTCAGGAAGGAAAGTGGCAGGATTTAAATTTCCACAAACTTTAAGCTTAGTTACTGGTCCTTCTAACAACAATGACTGGCATTTAAGAAGCCTACTGTCTGTCATCCAAATATTAACCTTAGAATTTAAGATTCCACTCACATCATGAGAAATCAGTACAGTAAGGTTTCGTCTATTAATTATTTTTAAAGCTTCAGGTGCTAATAAAGCCGCTGCCCCAATTACTCTTAGGCAGTGGGGCCACCCACGTGAAATTATAACTAATTCTCTGCTTAGATAAGCAATAGGTTGCTGGTGAGGCCCTCAGGGTTTTGTCAAAACTCCCAAGGCCATACCTTTTCTTTCAGTGACAAACAAATTGAATTCTGACCCTGTGGGCCAGCTTAGAGCTGGAGCTTGCAGGAGAGCAGTCTGAAGAACCTTAAAAGACTTTTGAGTTTCTGGAGACCAGAACAGTTTTTCAGTTTGGGCCTGCTGAGTTTCAGCTATAAATTTATATAAAGGCCGGGCAAGTTCCCCATAATCCGGAATCCAAATGTGACAGTAACCTGTGATTCCCAAAAATCCTCTCAATTGTCTTTAAGTCATAGGTAGGGGATGATTTAGTATAGGTTTAATTCTCTCAGGGCCTATGGCCCTAGTCCCTTCTGATATGATTACGCCCAGATATCTAACTGATTGTTGACACAGCTGAGCCTTTTCTCTTGATGCCTTATAACCATAGCCTGCCAGAAAGTTTAAGAAATCTTCTGAGGCTCGCAAACAAGCTTCCTCTGTCTCAGCACAGAGCAAAATATCATCTACATATTGTAATACCACCACTTCAGAGCTATTAAAGTTTTGTAGATCCCATGACAAACTTTGTCTAAGTAAGTGAGGACTGTCACGAAATCCTTGGGGCAAAACTGTCCAGGTTAACTGAGAAGTTGGCTGCGTAGGGTCTTCAAAGGCAAATAGAAATTGACTTTCTTCCACCAAAGGCACTGAATAGAAGGCATCTTTTAAATCAATTACTGAGAAATATTTGGCTTGTTCAGGAATTTCAGACAATGGAGTATAAGGATTAGGCACCACGGGGTGTCAAGGAACTATAGCCTCATTTATTATACGTAAATCTTGAACTAGTCTCCATTTACCATTTGATTTCTTTATACCCAAAATAGGAGTGTTGCAAGGACTGTTACAGGGAATAATAATAGTCCCTGTTCCTTTAAATTTTTGATGATGGGTTTTAACCCTTCCTTAACCTCAGGTTTCAGTGGATACTGCTTCTTATGTGGAAATAAGTGAGGATCTTTGAGCTTGACAACTACAGGAATAGCATTTTGTGCTCGACACACAGATTTTCCATCAGTCCATACTCTAGGATTTACATTTTGTTCAACTAAGGGAGAGAAAGGGAGGGCTCCATATTCATGAAAACAGAGGCATGGACCTTGCTCAGTATATCCCTCCCGAAAAGGGGTGAGGGAGATTCTGGCATGATCAGAAACTTGTGTGAAAATAGCACAGAATCCCAGTTGCAAGATAAAGAATAACTGAAATAATACCTTTTGGCTCATCAGACAGTCCCATTATGGAAGCGGACCGGGAAGAAAGTGGGTCAGGCGCTTCAGTAAGCACAGAGTAAGTTGCCCCAGTATCTAAAAGGAAATTGATGGATTGGCCCCCCACAATTATTAATACCTGGGATTCCTCAGGTGTAATTAGGACGAAAGCTTGTGTGGGGACCCCCAGGCACCTTCAGTCCTGATTGTCTTGAGAGTCTGACCCCGGAGACCTACGCCTCTGAGGGCAGTCTCTCTTCCAGTGTGGTCCTTTGCCCACCGGACATGGAGCCGGGGCGGCTTAGATGCCTGAGGGCAATCCCGCTTGAGGTGCCCCTCCTTTCCACAGTAATAGCAAGCCCATCCCTTTTCACCTGGGTCCCTCTGGGCATTTTTCTCTGACTGTTTAAGCACGTTTTTCATAGCCATTGCAAAGGCTTCTGCCTTTTCCTGTGTCTTTTTTTTTGCCTTTCTTTCTTTTCCTCATATTCCCTACCATAATAGACTGTCTGAGCCAGTTGTAGCAGAGTATCAAAAGACTGATTTGGTCCATACACCCGGTTTTGTAGCTTATGGCGGATATCTGGAGCCGACTGAGTGAGAAATCTATCTTTTACGATCACTTTTTCCTTCTTCACTTTCGGGATCAATCTCAGTGAATCTGCAAAGGGCTTCTTTTAGTCTATCTAGGAATTTACCAGGAGCTTCCTTCTCCTGTTCTATGTCTGCCAATTTGCTATAGTTTAAAGGCTTAGAACGTGCCTGCCTGAGTCCTTCAAGAATACATCTGACAAAATGACTCTGATCTCATCTTCCTTTGTTCCTTACAGAACCGGTCTAATTATAAAACAGTATTATACTTAAGAGACCCTCCAACTGGCCACCATTCACCATCCTCCAGTGGATACCATGGACATGCAGTATCGCATAGGAAGACCAGGTGTGTCTCCTTTAAGCCCTGGGGACCAAATCTATCCCAGTTTTTCAGGATACATTTCAAAGGAGTGAGGCTGGAATTGTTAGCTCCCATCTGTAAGAGAGAAAAAAAGTGATCAGCGCCATTTTTCTACCAGAGGCGTCTCTCCCTGCTCTAGATGGGGGTGTAGACAGACTTTACACCAAAAGCTTTTCCATCCTGGTCGGACTTAGTCTGTCTCTTACCGACGCAGGTGCTGTCTCGACCCTCCTGGTTCTACCACCAAGATGGGGTGGGGATGTAACGGGCTAGACCTGATAGCATCTCTACCTGATGTCCAACTCTTCACCTTTAACCTTGTTGCCTCTGATGCCACCCGGGGTGCAATCAGAGTAACCTTCCAGAATGCCTCCCAAGCTAAGATCGTTGGGGGAAACAATCACCACCTGAGCGCCTGTGCATGACCCTGAGTATATTCCTGACCACAATAAGACCAATATGAACATAAAGCTGAGATGTTCTTTCCAAGCATCACCACACCAGTATGAGAGCCTCCTCTGGTCCACTAAGAGCCAGCATTACCAAAGGAAAAAACCCACTGTGGTCCCAATCTGAGTAACCTTTAACCTCAGAGATGTTCTTGGAGCTAGAGCTCCATCTAGTTTCCGAACTTCCAATTCCTAGCGAGGCTAGACGCTTTCTTGACTACCAATCCAAGTTTGGGACCTAAGCCACAGTACACAGTAACAGTATAGATCACAAGTCCCTTGAAAGTCTAAGATCCGATAGATTAGGTTAGTACTTCTAATTGCCAAGGAGTTATGAAATGGCCAAAGAGACTAAAAAGTTTGACTGAGATAGGAGAGTTCGGTCCAAACACTTTGCCCATTTCTGGTCAGTTCCCAAAGGAGTCATTGGGTGCCTCTTGGCATTGGCAGGTCGGTATAAACCCCCGACAGGTTTCTGCCATAAGTCGTATGAGATCACCGTGGAACTGCAGAGCAGGGTTCCTTACGTGCTTCACGCAGGGCATGTCATTCATTCACACAAGGACACTGTAGAGTTAGTAAAGCACAGCAGAAAACGTGTTCGCTAAGAGAACAAAGAACTAGAGCTCCAAGCATCCTTACCTTGTCCTGAAGGATCCTGGACGAGCCCCCAAGATGAAAGGTTGTTGTTGAATCATGACTCCAGGATTCTTGGCCCCTGGAGGAAAAGAATTCAATCTGGGGCCAGAGACTAGGTTTGATTGCTCAGAGCTTTTGTGTAATAAAGCTTTATTAAACTATAAAGGAGATAGAGAAAGCTTCTGACATAGGCATCAGAAGGGGGCAGAAAGAGTACCCCCTTGTTAGTGTTAGCAATGAAGTTATATACTCTCCAATGAATCCAAAGAATGTCTGGAGGTTGTAAAGATCTCACAAGATCTCTCCCATAATTTACATTTTAAGATAACAGAATTAGCCAGAAGGTTTAATCCAGAGACTGTCCTCAGGCAGAATGCATTATTGTTATATAATTGTAAGGAATGTAGAGAAGGGAAAAAAAAGTTTGTCCTTTCTTCCTCCTTGAGAATTGCAGACCCCTCTCCCCTTGGGGACCCCTAGACTTCTTATCAACCTGCCTAGGAAATGACTCTCTCAAATTGTCTAGTAGTTTTCCCTACCTTCTTTAATTTAAGTCTGAATTTGGCGATAAGGAACTCATGTTCAGCTCCTGGTTTTGTTTTTGCTGACTATATAGAGCTTCTCCCTCTTTGGCTGCAAAGAATATTATCTATCTGAGTTTGGTATGGATCATCTGGTGATGTCCATGTGTAGTCTTCTCTTGTGGCATTGGAAGAGTGTGTTTGCTATGACCGGTGTTTTCTATTGGCAAAACTCTGTGAGTCTTTGCCTTGCTTCATTTTGTACTCCAAGTCCAAATATGCCTGTTACACCAGGTGTCTCAACTTCCTATTTTTGCATTCCATTTCCCTTTAATGAAAAGGACATCTCTTTTGGGTGTTAGTTCTAGAAGGGCTTGTAGGTCTTCGCAGAACCCTTCAACTTCAGCTTCTTCAGCATTACTGGTTGGCACATAGACTCAGATTACTGTGATATTGAATGGTTTTCCTTGGAAATGGACAGAGTTCATTCTGTCGTTCTTAAGATGGCACCTAAGTACTGCATTTCAGACTCTTTTGTTGACTATGAGGGCTACTCCATTTCATCTAAGGGAGTCTTTCCCACGGTAGTAGATATAATGGTTATCTGAATTAAATTCACCCATTCCAGTCCATTTTAGTTCACTGATTCCTATGATGTTGATATTCACACTTGCTATCTCTCCTGTTTGACTACTTCTAATTTACCTTTATTCATGGATCTAACATTCCAGGTTTCTATGCAGTTTTGCTCTTCACAGCATTGGACACCATCACCAGTCACATCCACAACTGGGAGTTGCTTTCACTTTGGATCCATCTTTCATTGTTTCTGGAGTCATTTCTCCACTCTTCTCCAGTGGCATATTGGGTACCTACTGACCTGGAGAGTTCATCTTTCAGTGTCATATATTTTTGTCTTTTCATACTGTTTACAGGGTTCTCAAGGCAAGAATACTGAAGTTGTTTGCAATTACCTTCTCCAGTGGACCACGTTTTGTCAGAACTCTCCACCGTATATGCTGCTGCTGCTACTGCTGCTAAGTCGCTTCAGTTGTATCTGAGACTCTGTGCGACCCCATAGATGGCAGCCTACCAGGCTCCTCTGTCCCTGGGATTCTCCAGGCAAGAATACTGGAGTGGGTTGCCATTTCCTTCTCCAATGAATGAAAGTGAAAAGAGAAAGTGAAGTCGCTCATTCATGCCCAACTCTCAGTGACCCCATGGATTGCAGCCCGCCAGACTCCTCCGTCCATGGGATTTTCCAGGCAAGAGTACTGGAGTGGGGTGCCATTGCCTTCTCAGTATATATATACATTTATATATGTGTATATATATATATAAACTACATCTCTATGAATCTCTTTTCCTGGTGGCTCAGATGGCAAAGAAATATATTTTCTATATTTCTTTTTCTTTCATTGTAATGACATTTTGAATTACTTGTGCATGGTCATCATAATTATAATTTTAAGAGTGAGCATTATTTCTCACCTAAGGTTTTTCCAGTATCCTGTATGGATTTGAGAGTTGGACTATAAAGAAAGCTGAGTGCCAAAGAATTGATGCTTTTGAACTGTGGTGTTGGAGAAGACTCTTGAGAGTCCCTTGGACTGCAAGGAGATCCAGTCCATCCTAAAGGAAATCAGTCCTGGGTGTTCATTGGAGGGACTGATGTTGAAGCTGAAACTTCAACACTTTGTCCACCTAATACAGAGAGCTGACTCATTTGAAAAGACCCTGATGCTGGGAAAGACCGAGGGCAGGAGGAGAAGGGGATGACAGAGGATGAGATGGTTGGATGGCATCACCGACACAATGGACATAAGTTTGGGTAGACTCCAGCAGTTGGTGATGGACAGGAAGGCCTGGCATGCTGCAGTTCATGGGGTTGCAAAGAGTCAGACACGAATGAGTGACTGGACTGAATTGAACTGAACGCTTGATCATTAGAATATCTTGGGATGAGTGTGTAATTTCTTGTAAATTCAAGATATTCTGATATAGAAAGTCTAATAAGGGATCAAGAGCCTGTACTTTAACAGGTATCATGCCTAGCTCCTTTAGTGTGGTTTATATGAAAAACAATTACTCTAGTTGAAGAACATCTTTTAATTAATTAGTCATTCATCATTGTGGGGTAATCATGTTATAGCTGAATATTTTCCCATTACTAAAATAAATCACAATGGTCATCATTATAGGGATATTATTTTATAATTATTTCCTTAGGATAAATATTTATAATTTAAATGAGAGGACCCAAAGTTTTTTTATCATTTTAAGACCCTCAATATCTATTGCAAATTTATTTTCCATAAACTCCTAGTTTAAACTGCTTTAAAATTATATTTAATTATTCAGTTTCCCTGAAGGCTTATAGAAATATTGAATATCATGTTTTGAAAATTTTATTAAAGTTAAATTATGCCTCTACAACTCTATTTCTTTGACTACCAGCAGAAGTTTAAAGAGTTTAATGATACATATATTTCCTACATATCCTCTTTGAAATTTTATTATTTTTATTTTTAGTTGGTGGTATTCACATAGTATATACATCATTGGTTCATGTTAGTTTTCATATAATATAAAATATATACCAATTATTTAAATAGATGCTTTCAGGATCAGATAATTGATACAAATGAAACTTGCTTAAATTACAAAGAAGTCACGTTTCTCCCTTAAGAGTCCCAAAGGCCCAAAGCTCCAGAATTAAGAAAGGCACTAGATGGGTAACATCAGATCTCCAGCTTGGTTTCTCTGTGATAATCCTAACTGCTCCTTCCCTAGCATATTGACTCAAACTGGGGGCAGTTCTGGGTATTGCATCCAGAGCCAGTAATTTACAGAAGAAAAGAGGTCAACTCATTCAGTATGCATTTTTTTGGGAGTAAACACACCTTTGTCAGAAAATTGCCAAAAAACTTCCACTCTTATTTTCAAGAATTAGATCACCTTACTTATTTAAAGTGAGGCATTAGTGAAAAAAAATATGATATTGAAATGTTGTTGCTGAACCATGAAAGATGCCGGGATTCTTGGCATCTGGAGAAGAATTCAATCTGGGGCCAGAGACAAGGCTTGATCGCTCAGAGCTTTTGTATAATAGAGTTTTATTAAAGTAAAAAAGGGATAGAGAAAGCTTCTGACATAGACATAAGAAGGAGGCATAAAGAGTACCCCCTTGCTAATGTTAGTACTGAAGTTATATGCCTTTTAGTCAGTTATTACAATGAACCAAAAGAATGTCTCAAGTTTGTGAAACATTTACCAGACCCACTCCCACAATTTACATCTTAGGATAACAAGATTAGAATTTAACAATAGGAAATACCTACAAAGGGCCTAGAGGAGCTATCCCCCCTTGAAGGTCAGGAAGGGCAGCGGTGAGGAGATATTCTACCTCCAAGGTAAGGAGCAGTGGCTGCGCTTTGCTGGAGCAGCATGAAGAGATACCTCACGCCCAAGGTAAGAGAAACCCAAGTCAGAGGGTAGGTGTTGCAAGAGGGCATCAGAGGGCAGACACACTGAAACCATACTCACAGAAAACTAGTCAATCTAATCACACTAGGACCACAGTTCTGTCTAACTCAATGAAACTAAGCCATGCCCATGGGACAACCCAAGATGGGTGGGTCATCGTGGAGAGGGCTGACAGAATGTGGTCCACTGAGGAAGGGAATGGCAAACCACTTCATTATTCTTGCCTTGAGAATCCCATGAACAGTATGAAAAGGCAAAATGATAGGATACTGAACGAGGAACTCCCCAGGTCAGTAGGTGCCAAATATGCTACTGGAGACCAGTGGAGAAATAACTCCAGAAAGAATGAAGGGATGGAACCAAAGCGAAAACAATACCCAGCTGTGGATGTGACTGGTGATAGAAACAATGTCCGATGCTGTAAAGAGCAATATTGCATAGGAACCTGGAATGTCAGGTCCATGAATCAAGGCAAATTGGAAGTGGTCAAACAAGAGATGGCAAGAGTGAACGTCTACATTCTAGGAATCAGAGAACTAAAATGGACTGGAATGGGTGAATTTAACTCAGATGACCATTATATCTACTACTGTGGGCAGGAATCCCTCAGAGAAAATGGAGTAGCCATCATGGTCAACAAAAGAGTCCAAAATACAGTACTTGGATACAATCTCAAAAATGACAGGATGATCTCTGTTCATTTCCAAGGCAAACCATTCAATATCACTGTAATCCAAGTCTATGCCCCAATCAGTAATGCTGAAGAAGCTGAAGTTGAATGGTTCTATGATGACCTACAAGACCTTGTAGAATTAACACCCAAAAAAGATGTCCTCTTCATTATAGGGGACTGGAATGCAAAAGTAGGAAGTCAAGAAACACCTGGACTAACATGCAAATTTGGCCTTGGAATGCGGAATGAAGCAGGGCAAGACTTACAGAGTTTTGCCAAGAAAATGCACTGGTCATAGCAAACACCCTCTTCCAACAACACAAGAGAAGACTCTACACATGGACATCACCAGATGGTCAACACTGAAATCAGATTAGAAATATATTCTTTCCAGCCAAGGATGAGAAGCTCTATACAGTCAGCAAAAACAAAATTGGGAGCTGACTGTGGCTCAGATCATGAACTCCTTATTGCCAAATTCAGACTTAAATTGAAGAAAGTAGGGAAAACCACTAGACCATTCAGGTATGAGCTAAATCAAATTCCTTATGATTATACAGTGGAAGTGAGAATAAACTGTGGAAAATTCTGAGAGAGATGGGAATACCAGACCACCTGACCTGCCTCTTAAAAAATCTGTATGCAGGTCAGGAAGCAACGGTTAGAACCCGGCATAGGAAAAGGAGTACGTCAAAGCTGTATATTGTCACCCTGCTTATTTAACTTCTATGCAGAGTACATCATGAGAAACGCTGGACTGGAAGAAACACAAGCTGGAATCAAGATTGCTGGGAGAAATATCAATAACCTCTGATATGTAGATGACACCACCCTTACGGCAGAAAATGAAGAGGAACTGAAATACCTGTTGATGAAAGTGAAAGAGGAGAGTGAAAAAGTTGGCTTAAAGCTCAACATTCAGAAAATGAAGATCCTGGCATCCGGTCCCATCACTTCATGGGAAATAGATGGGGAAACAGTGGAAACAGTGTCAGACTTTATTTTTTTGGGCTCCAAAATCACTGCAGATGGTGACTGCAGCCATGAAGTTAAAAGACGCTTACTCCTTGGAAGAAAAGTTATGACCAATCTAGACATTATATTCAAAAGCAGAGATATTACTTTCCCGACTAAGGTCCGTCTAGTCAAGGCTATGGCTTTTCCTGTGGTCATGTATGGATGTGAGAGTTGGACTGTGAGCGCCGAAGAATTGATGCTTTTGAAGTGTGGTGTTGGAGAAGACTCTTGAGAGTCCCTTGGACTGCAAAGAGATCCAACCAGTCCATTCTGAAGGAGATCTACCCTGGGATTTCTTTGGAAGGAATGATGCTGAAGCTGAAACTCCAGTACTTTGGCCACCTCATGAGAAGAGTTGACTCATTGGAAAAGACTCTGATGCTGGGAGGGATTGGGGGCAGGAGGAGAAGGGGATGACAGAGGATGAGATGGCTGGATGGCATCACTGACTCCATGGACGTGAGTCTGAGTGAACTCTGGGAGTTGGTGATGGACAGGGAGGCCTGGCATGCTGCAATTCATGGGGTCGCAAAGAGTCGGACACGACTGAGTGACTGAACTGAACTGAACAAGAGCCATTCCCATAATATAAATTCTAGGATAACAGGATTAGCCAGAAGGTTTTCAGGAAGAAACTGTCCTCAAACAGGACACATTGTTGTTGTATAATCCCTACTGCTGCTGCTAAGTCACTTAAGTCCTGTCTTACTCTGTATAACCCCATAGACTGCAGTTCACCAGGCTCCCCCATCCCTGGGATTCTCCAGGCAAGAATGCTGAAGTGGGTTGCCATTTTCTTCTATAATGCATGAAAGTGAAAAGTGAAAGTGAAGTTGTTCCCTAGTACAGAGTTTAGACTGAGTTGTGTTATTGACTAAGACTAAGGAATGTGGACAGAAAAAGTTTGTCCTTTTCTCCTCCTTGAGAATTCCAGACCCCTAACTCCTTGATGACTCCCAGACATTTTATCAACCTACCTAAGAATTGACTCTCTTACTATCATGTTCAGTTCAGTTCAGTCGCACAGTCATGTCTGACTCTTTGTGACCCCATGAATCACAGCACGCCAGGCCTCCCTGTCCATCATCAACTCCTGGAGTTCACTCAAACTCATGTCGATCGAGTCAGGCACCCAGCCATCCAGCCATCTCATCCTCTGTCGTCCCCTTCTCCTTCTGCCCCTCCCAGCATCAGGGTCTTTTCCAATGAGTCATCTCTTCACATGAGGTGGCCAAAGTATTGGAATTTCACTTTAGCATCAGTCCTTCCAATGAACACCCAGGACTGATTTCCTTTAGGATAGACTGGTTGGATCTTCTTGCAGTCCAAGGGACTCTCAAGAGTCTTCTCCAACACCACAGTTCAAAAGCATCAATTCTAGAGTGCTCAGCTTTCTTCACAGTCCAACTCTCACTCCATACATGACCACTGGAAAAATCATAGCCTTGACTAGACCGACCTTTGTTGGCAAAGTAATATCTCTGCTTTTCAATATGCTATAGTTTGGTCATAGCTTTTCTTCCAAGGAGTAAGTGTATGTTAATTTCATGGCCACAATCACCATCAGCAGTGATTTTGGACCCCGCCAAAGAACAAAATCTGACACTGTTTCCATTGTTTCCCCATCTATTTCCCATGAAGTGATGGGACCAGATGCCATGATCTAGTTTTCTGAATGTTGTACCTTAGGCCAAATTTTTCACTCTTCTCTTTCACTTTCAGCAAGAGGCTGTTTAGTTCGTCTTCACTTTCTGCCATAAGGGTGGTGTCATCTGCATATCTGAGGTTATTGATATTTCTCCCAGCAATCTTGATTCCAGCTTGTGCTTCCTCCAGTCCAGCGTTTCTCATGATGTACTCTGCATAGAAGTTAAATAAGCAGGGTGACAATATACAGCCTTGACATACTCCTTTTCCTATTTGGAACTAGCCTGTTGTTCTATGTCCAGTTCTAACCGTTGCTTCCTGACCTGCATATAGGTTTCTCAAGAGGCAGGTCAGGTGGCCTGGTATTCTCATCTCTTTCAGAATTTTCTACAGTTTGTTGTGATCCACACAGTCAAAGGCTTCGGCATAGTCAATAAAGCAGAAATAGATGTTTTTCTGAAACTCTCTTGCTTTTTCCATGATCCAGTCAATGTTGGCAATTTGATCTCTGGTACCTCTGCCTTTTCTAAAACCAGCTTGAACATCTGGAAGTTCATGGTTCACATACTGCTGAAGACTGTCTTGCAGAATTTTGAGCATTACTTTACTAGAGTGTGAGATGAATGCAATTGTGCAATAGTTTGAGCATTCTTTGGCATTGCCTTTCTTTGGGATTGGAATGAAAACTGACCTTTTCCAGTCCTGTGGCCACTGCTGAGTTTTCCAAATTTGCTGGCATATTGAGTGCAGCATTTTCACAGCATCATCTTCCAGGATTTGAAATAGCTCAACTGGAATTCCATCACCTCCACTAGCTTTGTTAATAGTAATGCTTTCTAAGGTCCACTTGACTTCACATTCCAGGATGTCTAGCCCTAGGTGAGTGATCATACTATTGTGATTATCTGGGTTGTGAAGATCTTTTTTGTATAGTTCTTTTGTGTATTCTTGCCACCTCTTCTTAATATCTTCTGCTTCTGTTAGGTCCATACCATTTCTGTCCTTTATCGAGCCCATCTTTGCATGAAAATTTCCCTTGATATCTCTAATTTTCTTGAAGAGATCTCTACTCTTTCCCATTCTGTTGTTTTCCTCTATTTCTTTGCATTGATCGCTGAAGAAGGCTTTCTTATCTCTCCTTGCTATTCTTTGGAACTCTGCATTCAGATGCTTATAACTTTCCTTTTCGCCTTTGAATTTGGCTTCTCTTCTTTTCACAGCTATTTGTAAGACGTCTTCAGACAGTCATTTTGCTTGTATGCATTTCTTTTCCATGGGGATGGTCTTGATTTCTGTCTCCTGTACAATGTCATGAACCTCCGTTCATAATTCTTTAGGCACTGTATCAGATCTGGTCCCTTAAATCTATTTCTCACTTCCACTGTATAATCATAAGGGATTTGATTTAGTTCATACCTGAATGGTCTAGTGCTTTTCCCTACTTGCTTCAATTTAAGTCTGAATTTGGCAATAAGGGGTTCATGATCTGAGCCTCAGTCAGCTCCTGGTCTTGTTTTTGCTGACTGTATAGAGCTTCTCCATCTTTGGCTGCAAAGAATATAATCAATCTGATTTCAATGTTGACCATCTGGTGATGTCCATGTGTAGAGTCTTCTCTTGTGTTTTTGGAAGAGTGTGTTTTTTATGACCAGTGCATTCTATTGGCAAAATTATATTAGCCTTTGCCCTGCTTCATTCCGTACTCCAAGGCCAAATTTGCCTATTACATCAGGTGTTTCTTGACTTCTTACTTTTGCACTCCAGTCCCTTATAATGAAAAGGACATATTTGGGGGGTTGTTAGTTCTAAAAGGTCTTGTAGGTCTTCATAGAACCGTTCAACTTCAGCTTCTTCAGCATTACTGGTTGGGGCATTGGCTTGGATTACTGTGATATTGAATGGTTTTCCTTGGAAACGAACAGAGATCATTCTGTCATTTTTGAGATTGTATCCAAGTACTGCATTTTGGACTCTTTTGTTGACCATGATGGCTACTCTATTTCCTCTGAGGGATTCCTGCCCACAGTAGTAGATATAATGGTCATCTGAGTTAAATTCACCCATTCCAGTCCATTTTAGTTCTCTGATTCCTAGAATGTCGACATTCACTCTTGCCATCTCCTGTTTGACCACTTCTAATTTGCCTTGATTCATGGACCTGACATTCCAGGTTCCTATGCAATATTGCTCTTTACAGCATCAGACCTTGTTTCTATCACCAGTCACATCCACAGCTGGGTATTGTTTTTGCCTTGATTCCATCCCTTCATTCTTTCTGGAGTTATTTCTCCACTGGTCTCCAGTAGCATATTGGGCACCTACTGACCCTGGCGAGTTCCCCTTTCAGTATCCTATCATTTTGCCTTTTCCTACTCTTCATGGGGTTCTCAAGGTAAGAATACTGAAGTGGTTTGCCATTCCTTTCTCTAGTGGACCACATTCTGTCAGACCTCTTCACCATGACCCTCCTGTCTTGGGTGGCCCCACATGGCATGGCTTAGTTTCATTGAGTTAGACAAAGTTGTGGTCCATGTGATCAGATTGGGTAATTTTCTGTGATTTTAGTTTCAGTGTGTCTACCCTCTGATGCTCTCTCATAACACCTACCTTTTTACTTGGGTTTCTCTTACCTTGGACGTCAGATATCTCTTCACGGCTGCTCCAAAAAACGCAGCCGCTGCTCCTTACTTTGGCCGAGGGGTATCTCCTCACAGCTACCCCTCCTGACCTTGAATGCGGAGTAGCTCCTTTCAGCCCTCCTGTGCCCACGCAGCTGCTGCTCCTCGCATGTGAGATAGCTCCTCTTGGCTGCGCCCTGACCTCAGACGTAGGGTAGCTCCTCCTTGCCGCTCCTTTGGTGACACAGCCTGGCACTGTTGGTCGCCACCCCTGACCTTGGGAAGGGCTCAAAAAATATCATGTTGGGTGATTCTAAATGGTAGCTTTATTCTTAGGACAAAGATAGAATTATGCATAAGTTATGAAACTTATGTTGAAAATTGGAGAGAAAAGACTTTTTTTTAACAATTAGAGAAATAGGGAAAGCAATAGAATGGAAAAGACTAGATATCTCTTCAAGAAAATTGGAGGTATAAAGAGAACATTTCATGCAAAATGGGCACAAAAATGGATAGAAATGGTATGGAGCTAACAGAAATAGAAGATTTCAAGAAGAGGTGGCAAGAATACATAGAACTATACAAAAAAGATCTTCATGACCCAGATAACCATGATGGTGTGATCACTCACCTAGAGCCAGATATTGTGGGGTGTGAAATCAAGTATACCTTAGCATCACGGACAAAAAAAGCAGGTGGAGGGGATGGAATATCAGTTAAGCTATTTCAAATCCTAAAAGAAGATGCTGTTAAAGTGCTGCACTCAGTGTCAGCAAAGGTGGAAAACTCAGCAGTGGCCACTAGACTGAAAAAGGTCAGTTTTCACTCCAATTCTGAAAGAAGAGCAATACCAAAGAATGTTCAAAGTATGGTACATTTGAGCTCATTTAACATGCTAGCAAAGTTATGCTCAAAATCTTTCAAGCTAGGCTTCAGCAGTACACTAACCAAGAATTTCCAGATGTACTAACTGGATTTAGAAAAGCCAGAGGAACCAGAGATCAAATTGGCCACATTCATTCCTTCATAAGAAAACAAGGGAATTCCAGAAAGACATCTACTTCTGCTTCATGGAATATGCAAAAGCCTTTGGCTGTGTGGATCACAACAAACTGGAAAATTCTTAAAGAAATGGGAATACCAAACCACTCTACCTGCCAGCTGAGAAACCTATATGTAAGTCGATAAAAAACAGAAATGGACATGGAACAATAGACAGCTTCAAAATTGGGAATGGAATATGACAAGGTGTATATTGTCACAATGCTTATTTAACTTATACACAGAGACATCATGTCAAATGCCAGGCTAGATGAATTACAAGCTGAAATCAAGATTGTTGGGACATATATCCAACAACCTCAGATATGAAGATGATATTACTCTAATGGCAGAAAGGGAAGAACAACTAAAGTCTCTCTTGATGAAAGTGAAAGAGGAGAGTGAAAAAGCTAACTTAAAACTCAACATTCAAACAGCTAAGGTCATGGCATCTGGTCTTGTCATGGCGAATAGACTGGGAAAAAGTGGTAACAGTGACAGATTTTATTTTCTTGGGCTCCTAAATCACTGCAAATGGTGACTGCAGCCATGAAATTAAAAGACACTTGCTCCAAGGAAGAAAATCAATGAAAACCTAGATGGCATATTGAAAAGCAGAGACATCATTGACAAAGATCCACAGAGTCAAAGTTATGTTTTTTTCCAGTCATCATGTATGGATGTGAGAGTTGGACCATGAAGATGACTGAGTGCTGAAGAATTGATGCTTTTGGACTGTAGTGTTGGAGAAGACTCTTGAGAGTCCTTTGGACTGCAAGGAGATCAAACCAGTCAATCCTAAAGAAAATCAACCCTGAATATTCATTGGAAGGACTGATGTTGAATCTCAAGCTCCAATACTTTGACCACCTGATGTGAAGAGCTGACTCAATGCAAATGACCCTGATTCTGGGGAAGATTGAGGGCAGGAAAAGGGAGTACTAGAGGATGAGATGATTAAATAACATGACTGACTCAATGGACATGAATTTAAGCAAACTCTGGGAGATGGTGAAAGACAAGGAAGCCTGGAGTAATACAGTCCACTGAGGTCACAAAGGGTCAGACACTAGTGAGTGAACAATAACAAACTGGATTTAGGAAGTAAAAATAAGGAAGTGGGCAACAAATAATGCCTAATAATGTTTCCTATTAATAACCATTCATAGGTAAATTACTTTTATTTTTTCCTAGTTCCAAGTTTTGATATTATGTTCTCATGATTACTAAGAAAGCATGTCACTCAGATCTCATGTAGAACCAGACTTGAGAACCTAGCTGTTTAATAGCCTACAGCTACCACTGTGAACCCACTATCATTTTCTTGCAGGCTAATCCAAGTGCATGACTAAGCCAGTATGCAGGAGGTAATAGTGCTGTATCCTTCCTACCTAAGGCTTAAATTTTCCAGCAGGTAGCCTCTGCTAATGAACACCAATTGTCTGACTTTCACAACTTTTGAAGAATACTTCAATAGAGTCAAAGTTATGTTTTTTTCAAGTCGTCATGTATGGATGTGAGAGTCGGACCATGAAGATGATTGAGTGCTGAAGAATTGATGCTTTTGGACTGTAGTGTTGGTGAAGACTCTTGAGAGTCCTTTGGACTGCAAGGAGATCAAACCAGTCAATCCTAAAGAAAATCAACCCTGAATATTCATTGGAGTATTCTGCCCAAACTGCCCAAACTGTTCTTCCCTTTCTCCTTTCACAGGTATCTGATTGCAGTGGGGTCTAAAGACTCTTCTAGCCTACTCCTGTCCCCTCTCTCTTTATCCTTCACAATAGTTTTCCCCAATAAATTTATTACACTTCTAATTCTACTTCTTGAGCACCCAGACTGACATATTTGATCCTTTCCATGATGTGATATTTATGTAAGGTATTCCACCTCTACTGATATTTATTTATTTATTTAACTGTTGAACTTATTTAAATGATGTGTGCTCTGTACCAAACTTGGTTTCACAACATGAAACTTTTTTTTACAACATGTATATAAATACAGTGAAAGTATTAATATTCAAGACAAAGAATATTATCAGGGAAATAGAGAGACATGTTATAAAGATGAAATAGATGGTAAATCAAGATGACATGATGATATTAAATATGCATGCACCTAATACATGAAATTAAAAGACACTTACTCCTTGGCAGGAAAGTTATGACCAACCTAGATAGCATATTGAAAAGCAGAGACATTACTTTGCCAACAAAGGTCCATCTAGTCAAGGCTATGGTTTTCCAGTGGTCATGTATGGATGTGAGAGTTGGACTGTGAAGAAAGCTGAGTGCCAAAGAATTGATGCTTTTGAAGTGTGGTGTTGGAGAAGACTCTTGAGAGTCCTTTGGACTGCAATGAGATCCAACCAGTCCATTCTGAAGGAGATCAACCCTGGGATTTCTTTGGAAGGAGTGATGCTGAAGCTGAAACTCCAGTACTTTGGCCACCTCATGAGAAGAGTTGACTCATTGGAAAAGACTCTGATGCTGGGAGGGATTGGGGGCAGAAGGAGAAGGGGACGACAGAGGATGAGATGGCTGGATGGCATCACTGACTCCATGGACGTGAGTCTGAGTGAACTCTGGGAGTTGGTGATGGACAGGGAGGCCTGGCATGCTGCGATTCATGAGGTCGCAAAGAGTCGGACACAACTGAGTGACAGAACTGAACTAATATAAAAACAAACGAAAAATGTTACTTTTCTCAAGCACTCGGAGCTTTAAAAGAAGAATTAGGCAGATGAATACATAATGATGATACAAAATGTAAAACATTCTAAAAGTGATACAAACAGAATTTGAAAACTCAGCACAAAAGTATTCATGCTGGTAGAAGTCAACATAGACTCTCAGAAACTTCCTTTTAAAGTTGAATTCCTTGGTGGAACATGGGAAGATGGGTTTTTATGTTGTATTACTTACAGCAGTTCAATTCAGTCATTCAGTCTCGTCCAACTCTTTGCTACCACATGGACTGCAACAAGCCAGGCTTCCCTGTCCATTATCAACTCTCAGAGCTTGCTCAAACTCATGTCCATAGAGTCAGTGATGCCATCCATCTGTCTCATCCTCTGCCAATGCCTTCTCCTCCTGGCATCAATCTTTCCCAGCATCAAGCTCTTTTCCAATGAGTCAGTTCTTTGAATCAGGTGGCCAAAGTATTGGAGCTTTAGCTTCAACATCAGTCCTTCTAATGAATATTCATGACTAAATTTCCTTTAGGATTGGCTGATTTGTTCTCCTTGCTGTCTAAGAGACTCTCAAGAGTCTTCTCCAACACCACAGTTCAAAAGCATCATTTCTTAGGCACTCAGCTTTCTTTATGGTCCAACTCTCACATCCATACCTGACTACAGGGAAAACCATAGTTTTGACTAGATGGATCTTTGTTGGAAAAGTAATGTCTCTGCTTTTTAATATGCTGTCTAGGTTGGTCATAGATTTTCTTCCAAGGAGCAAGCGTCTTTTGATTGCGCGGCTGTATCACCATCTGCAGTGATTTTGGAGCCCAAGAAAATAAAGTCTGTCACTGTTTCCACTGTTTCACCATCTATTTGCATGGAGTGATGGGATTGGATGCCATGATCTTTGTTTTTTGACTGTTGAATTTTAAGCCAGCTTTTTTTTAACTCTCCTCTTTCACTTTTATTAAGAGGCTCTTCAGTTCCTCTTCGCTTTCTGGCATAAGGATGATGTCATCTGCACATCTGAGTTATTAATATTTCTCCCGGCCATCTTGATTCCAGCTTGTGCTTCATCCAACCTGGCATTTCACATGACATACTATGGATATAATTTAAATAAGCAGGGTGACAATATACAGCCTTGACATACTTCTTTCCCAATTTGGAAAGAGTCTGTTTTTCCATGTCCAGTTCTATTGCTTTTTGACCTTCATATGTGTTTCTCAACTAACAGGAAAGGTGGTCCATCTTTTTAAGAATTTTCCACAGTTTGTTGTGATCCACACAGGGCAATGCTAGTTATAACAAGATAGATCCATAGAAATATATATATATATATATATATAGTGACTCAAATGAAATAGATATTTATTTTTCATTTATGTAACTATTTAATTCTGATGTTCCTGGCTGTTGGGGCATTCATTTGGAATTCAGCTTTGCAGCTGGAGATGTGGGCATGTGATGCTGGAGATACAGTACGTAATGAATAGAAGGGCAAATGGAAATTGAGTGGGCAAGAAATAGTGTCTAATGCTATAACCTTTCAGGCACAGTTAGCTAAATATACTTTTCCTCTTTAAATAGTTTGAAGAGTAGATTTTATATAAGTGGGGTGTCTATCAAAGTAAGCCACTTAGATATCCTTCAAGAGAGAACTTGATGTTTCTAGTCAGAAGAAAAGGGGAAAGCAAGACCATGCATGGGGTATTTTTTGAGTGAGACCTAGAAATGATATGTCTCTTTTGCTCTCATTCTGTTGTCTGCGATCCAGTAACAAGAGTGACAAGGTATATCCAGCTATGTGGGAAGGAGGGAAAGAGTGTCTATGTGCCAGAGATGACAAGAAAACTCTTAACAGTCCCTTCCACACAGGTGAGAACATGTGTATGATGTGTGACAACTGAGTTGTTAAAACTTCTTGGGAGATTTGCAGAAGTAAGAATTCAATATACTTGAAATATAAGGTTCAGGGCAAAATGAAAGATAATAAATGTAGTGTATTTAGTAATTAAACTCTTCAATTTATGCAAAGCTTTTAAAGCTTATTTTATTCTGTTAATTTATATATATAAAATTCAATCTATTTGGGGCATCTCATCTTATCTCTTGATCAATATTGCTATTTTTGTGACATTATTGTACTGTTCTAATTATTTCAGGAGCATTGCATTGCAAAGAGAGCTTTTTTTGAGTAGGACTATTTGGTATAATTATTTCTTAATTACAAACAACTTTGTAGATTTAATCTAAAGCTAACCAATGTCTATAGTTAATCTGACCTTCATTTGTTCAGGGTTACTTCAAGAAGAAAATTTACATTCTAATGTTTTATTTATTCAGCAACACATGTCTCAAAAAAACAAAAACAAAAACAAAACAGAGAGAGAGAGACTAAAAAAGCAGGATAGTAAAAGTTCTCTGGCAAAAAAAAAAAAAAAAGAAAGAAAAAAAAGAAAAAGTTCCATTCTTCCTAGGATACGTCTTCACATAGACTCTCTCTAACATGAAAAAAGGCAAAATGATTGTCTGAGGAAGCCTTACAAATAGCTGAGAAAAGAAGAGACACTAAAAGCAAAGGAGAAAGAAAAGATATACACATTTGCTTGCAGAGTTCCAAAGAATAGCAAGGAGATATAAGAATACATTCCTCATGATTATGTAAAGAAAGAGAGGAAAACAATAGAATGGGAAAAACTAGAGATCTCTTCAAGAAAATTAGAGATACCAAGGAAACATTTCATGCAAAGATGTGCATAATAAAGGACAAAAGCAGTATAAACCTAACAGAAGCAGAAGCTACTAAGAGGTGGCAAGAACATATAGAAGCACTATACAAAAAAGATTTTCATGACCCAGATAACCAGGATGGTGTAATCACTCACTTACAGCCAGACATGCTGGAATGCAAAGTCAAGTGGGCCTTAGGCAGCATCACTACAAACAAAGCTAGTGGAGGTAATGAAATTCCAGCTGAGCTATTTCACCTCCAAGTACTAAAAGATACTGTGAAAGTGCTGCAATCAATATGCCAACACATTTTGAAAACTCAGCAGTAGCTCAGGACTGGAAAAGGTCGGTTTTCATTCCAATCCCAAAGAAAGGCAATGCCAAAGAAAGTTCAAATTACTGCACAACTGAGTTCATCTCACACGCTAAAAAAGTATCGCTTGAAATTCTCTAAGCCAGGCTTCAACAATACATGAACTGAGAACTTCCAGATGTTCAAGCTGGATTTAGACATGGAAGAGGAACCAAAGATCAAACTGACAACATCCATTGGATCATAGAAAAAGCAAGAGTTCCAGAAAAAGCAACTACTTCTGCTTTATTGACTATGCCAAAGGCTTTGACTGTGTGGATCACAACAAACTGTGGAAAATTCAAGAGATGGGAATAACAGACCACCTTACCTCCTCCTGAGAAATCTGTGTGCAGGTCAAGAAGCAACAGTTAGAACTGGACCTGGAACAACAGACTGGTTCTAAATTGTGAAAGGTGTACGTCAAGGCAGTTTATCATCACTCTGCATATTTAACTTATATTCAGAGTACATCATGAGAAATGCCAGGCTGGATGAAGCACAAGCTGGAATCAAGATTGCTGGGAGAGATATCAATAACCTCAGATATGCAGATGACCCCAACCTTATGGCAGAAAGAAAAGAAGAACTAAAGAGCCTCTTGATGAGAGGAAAAAGCTAGCTTAAAACTTAAAATTCAGAAAACTAAGATCATAGCATCCAGATTCATCACTACATGGCAAATAGATGGGGAAACAATGGAAACAGTGACAGATTTTATTTTCCTGAGCTCCAAAATCACTGCAGATGGTGATTGCGGTCATGAAATTAAAAGACATTTACTCCTTGGAAGAAAAGTTATGACCAACCTAGAGAGCATATTAAAAAGCAGAGACATTACTTTGCCAACAAAGTCCATCTAGTGAAGGCTGTGGTTTTTCCAGTAGTCATGTATGGATGTGACAGTTGGATTATAAAGAAAGCTGAGTGGTGAAGAATTGATGCTTTTGAGCTGTGGTGTTGGAGACGACTCTTGAGAGTCCCTTGGACTGCAAGGAGATCCAACCAGTCAATCCTAAAAGTAATCAGTCCTGAATATTCATTGGAAGAACTGATATTGAAGTTAAATTCCAAAACATTGGCCACCTGATGTGAAGAACTGACTCATTTGAAAAGACCCTGATGCTGGGGAAGATTGAAGGAGGGCGAAGAAGGGGATGACAGAGGATGAGATGGTTGGATGGCATCACCAACTCAATGTACATGAGTATGAGCAAGTTCGAGGAGTTGGTGATGGACAGGGAGGCCTGGCACACCGCAGTCCATGGGGTCGCAAAGAGCCAGACATGACTGAGTGACTGAACTGAACTTAACTGAACTGAAAATCACTGCCTATGATGACTACAGTCATGATATTAAAAGAAGCTTTCTTCTTGGAAGGAAAGTTCTGACCAATTTAGACAGCATATTAAAAAGCAGAGTCATTACTTTGCTAACAAAGGTTCATATAGTTCAAAAACCAAAGTTTCTCAAGATGTACACTACATATAAGTTAAATAAGCAGGGTGACAATAGACAGCCTTGATGTACTCCTTTTCCTATTTGGAACTATCCTGTTGTTCCATGTCCAGTTCTAACTGTTGCTTCCTGACATGCATATAGGTTTCTCAAGAGGTAGGTCAGGTGGTCTGGCATTCCCATCTCTTTCAGAATTTTCTACAGTTTGTTGTGATCCACACAGTCAAAGGCTTTGGCATAGTCAACAAAGCAGAAATAGATGTTTTTCTGGAACTCTCTTGCTTTTTCCATGATCCAGCAGATGTTGGCAATTTGATCTCTGGTTCCTCTGCCTTTCCCAAAACCAGCTTGAACATCTGGAAGTTCACAGTTCACGTATTGCTGAAGCCTGGCATGGAGAACTTTGAGCATTACTTTACTAGCGTGTGAGATGAGTGCAATTGTGTGGTAGTATGAGCATTCTTTGGCATTGCCTTTCTTTGGGATTGGAATGAAAACTGACCTTTGCCAGTCCTGTGGCCACTGCTGAGTTTTCCAAATGTGCTGGCATATTGAGTGCAGCACTTACAAGCATCATTTGTCAGAATTTGAAATAGCTCAACTGGAATTCCATCATCTCCACTAGCTTTGTTCATAGTGATGCTTTCTAAGGCCCACTTGACTTCACATTCCAGGATGTCTGGCTCTAGGTAATTGATCACACCATTGTGCTTATCTGGGTTGTGAAGCTCTTTTTTGTACAGTTCTTCCATTTATTCTTGCCACCTCTTCTTAATATCTTCTGCTTCTGTTAGGTCCATACCATTTCTATCCTTTATCGAGCCCATCTTTGCATGAAATGTTCCCTTGGTATCTTTAATTTTCTTGAAGAGATCTCTAGTCTTTCCCATTCTGTTCTTTTCCTGTATTTATTTGCATTGATCACTGAGGAAGGTTTTCTTATCTCTCCTTGCTATTCTTTGGAACTCTGCATTCAAATGCGGATATCTTTCCTTTTCTCCTTTGCTTTTCACTTCTCTTCTTTTCACAGCTATTTGTAAGACGTCTTCAGACAGTCATTTTGCTTGTATGCATTTCTTTTCCATGGGGATGGTCTTGATCCCTGTCTCCTGTACAATGTCATGAACCTCTGTCCATAGTTCATCAGTCACTCTATCAGATCTAGGCCCTTCAATCTACTTCTCACTTCCACTGTATCATCATAAGGGATTTGATTTAGATCATACCTGAATGGTCTAGTGCTTTTCCCTACTTGCTTCAATTTAAGTCTGAATTTGACAATAAGGAGTTCATGATCTGAGCCACAGTCAGCTCCCAGTCTTGTTTTTGCTGACTGTATAGAGCTTCTCCATCTTTGGCTGCAGAGAATGTAATCAATCTGATTTCGGTGTTGACCATCTGGTGATGTCCATGTGTAGAGTCTTCTCTTGTGTTGTTGGAAGAAGGTGTTTGCTATGACCAGTGCATTCTTTTGGCAAAACTCTATTAGCTTTTGCCCTGCTTCATTCCACATTCCAAGGCCAAATTTTGCCTGTTACTCCAGGTGTTTCTTGACTTCCTACTTTTGCATTCCATTCCCCTATAACGTAAAGGACATCTTTTGGGGGTGTTAGTTCTAAAAGGTCTTGTAGGTCTGCATAGAACTGTTCAGCTTCAGCTTCTTCAGCATTACTGGTTGGAGCATAGGCTTGGATTACTGTGATATTGAATGGTTTTCCTTGGTAATGAACAGAGATCATTCCGTTTTTGACATTGTATCCAAGTACTGCATTTTGGACTCCTGTTGACCATGATGGCTACTCCATTTCCTCTAAGGGATTCTTGCCTGCAGTAGTAGATATAATAGCCATCTGAGTTAAATTCACCCATTCCAGTCCATTTTAGTTCTCTGATTCCTAGAATGTCGACATTCACTCTTGCCATCTCCTGTTTGACCACTTCTAATTTGCCTTGATTCATGTACCTGACATTCCAGGTTCCTATGCAATACTGCTCTTTCCAGCATCAGACCTTGCTTCTATCACCAGTCACATCCACAACTGTGTATTGTTTTTGCTTTAGCTCCATCCCTTCATTATTTCTAGAGTTATTTCTCTGCTGATCTCCAGTAGCATACTGAGCACCTACTGACCTGGGGAGTGTCTCTTTTAGTATCCTATCATTTTGCCTTTTCATACTGTTCATGGGGTTCTCAAGGCAAGAATACTGAAGTGGTTTGCCATTCTCTTCTCCAGTGGACCACATTTTATCAGACCTCTCCTCCATGAACCGTCCATCTTGGGTGGCCCCACACAGCTTGGCTTAGTTTCATTGAGTTAGGCTGTGGTCCATGTGATTATTTGTGTGCAGAATTAACTTGTCAACAGAGTGCTCTTCACCTCCAGGAAGGGGGCTACATTTAAAAAACAATTTCTCCAGATTTTCAGCTCTCAATGAACATCAAAATACAAAGTTATTAAAATATATAAGATATTTATATATATATATATATATATATATATATATATATATATATATATATGGAGGAAAATAATTCTTGAAAGAAAGGCTGCTTATTCCTATAACAAATGATGTAAAATTTAGCTTATGATATTTTAACATCTATCCAGGTTGCTCAGAGATATATATATTTTTAGGTCCTTCTATATTTACAGCCATTATTTCCAAAACAAATGGATGAGGCTATTGTTTTTTATTAAAGTTGATAGTATATATACAGATTGTTACACAAAATGTGGCAAATATCAAAAGTTGCTATTATCATTGAATAATTTTATTCATGTAGGTTTTTAAGTGAAGCTAAAGTGCTTGTCATGCAATTCTTTCCTAGTGTTCTTCACTTTGAAGAAGACAATAAGGAAAAAGAAGCAGAATCCTAAAAGGAGAATAATTAATCTCCACAAGAAAAATTTTGTTAATGTTATTGACCATAATTTTGATATTTATGACCAAATATTATCATATTGACCATGATGATATTTTGCCTGCAATGGCTCCCTATACTCACAATAACTTTACCATATTATAAGCTAGTTTAATAATCTTCATAAACAGTGTTTTTGTTTCTTATTCTTTCTCTACAATATCCTGTTTCAGCCCTGTCCATAATGAAAATCCAGGACTGTGAATCTGAGAGCACAGGTAAGTGTCAAAGTTTTCAACTTATACAATATTATTCATCTAAGCAGTCCAAAGTTTTTGCAGGGGAATTCGTGGAAGGCTTCACCTTCAGCTCCTCATTTGACAAGAAACAGAAGACACCTGCAGGGTTCTGCTTCTCACTGGGGTGACAAACACCCTTGCAGTGTCCTTGCCCACCAAAACAAAGCAGAAGGAAACAAAGAGCAGAGAATAAACAGGTCTACCTCAGCAACAGATGTCACCAGCAGAAACTGCTGTCATGTCAGTTGGCTATCTTCTGAGAGCCCACAAACGGAATTTTCCTCACATCAGCACTTACAGCAGTAATCCATCTTGTCCATTTTCCTGTTTGTTTCTCTCATGAGCTATAGATCTAAAGGCAAAATTAATGTCAGGTTCATCTCTGCACCCCCATTATTAAATATGGAGATACACAAATCTCACTAGATACTGAGTTTTTGTCTGAACGTGTGTAATGTGCTGTGTGCTCGGTTGTGTCTAACTCTTTATGGCCCCATGGACTGTAGCCTGCCAGCCTCCTTTGCCCATGGAATTTTTCAGGCAAAAATACTGGAGTAGGGTGCCATTTTCTACTTCCAAGGATCTTCCCAACCCAGGGATTAAGCCCATGTCTGTCTCCTGCTTTAGCAGGTGGATTCTTTAACACTAAGCACAACCTGGGAAGCCTGTCTGAATATGTGAGTTAAAGATTTAAAATCTTACTTTCTCCCAGCCATTCTAAAGTTAACTCTGATTCTCCAAGTTCTTTGTTTATAATGATTCTTGAGTCAGTCTGAAATTAAACTGAAATAAGGACAGTAATAAACTCATTCTTTAGATGTGACTGTGTGAGCTAAGATTTGACACCATCTTGGTCCCTAGAGTCAGAACCCTCTCCTTCCTCACAAGTCTTCAAGACTCCTTTGATGCCTAACAAAGAGTCTGCAATGTTGTTTCAGCTAAACCAGTCTTGCTTAGATCTCACTTTCCTCCAAACATTTACAGCAGTCATAAGGGGAAAAAAAAAAAAAAGGATCTGGCAGGTTGAGTTTTATACATGGCATGTAAAACTAAATAACAAAATACTAACTTAGGATTACAAAGGGCTTCTAAGAGAGTGAAGAAAAATAATATTAAGAAAGCAGTATGACAATGTATGGAACTTCCTGACAAGAAAGTAGAGCAAGAAAGGTGTGTGTCTAAACCATTTTTAAAAATAGAAAATGAGAGAACGCAGATAAGACTGTTAACATTTATTGAGATATTTCACTGTTTTACATACATTGATTGATTGTATGTTAGTTGCTCAGTCGTGCCCAACTCTTTGCGACCCCATGGACTGCAATTCACCAGGTTCTTCCTCTGTCCATGAGATTTTCCAGGCAAGGATACTGAAGTGGGTTGCCATTTCCTCCTCCAGGGGATATTCCCAACCCAGGGATCGAACCTGGGTCTCCTGGCAGGCAAATTCTTTACAGACTGAGCTACAAGGGAAGCCACAATAACCTTATGAAGCACTATCATTACTAATAGTTTTATAGATGAGGATCCTAAGACACAGAGAAAATAAAACAATGACTTGCCTAATGATCACATAAACTGGACACACAAAGTCAAGAGATTAGGGTCCAGAGCCTGTGATTTCAACCTTAAAAACCTTGCCTCGTGCAGGGTTAATTCTGAGAAATGTATATTGCCAAAGGTAATGGTTAATGGTTTCCAGTCTGACCACAATCGCCAATGATAGTAACACCGTTTCATTTGCTTCACTCAAATTTCAGCCACCCCTGTTTCAGTTGCTTCCCTAAAGAATACTGGTCAAACATGGTATGTAAGAATACCTCCTAAGCATCAGGATCACATTGCCACTTTATCTTTCTCAAGTTCTGTTTCAACCAAAAGATACTGATTTTGTCAGGCTATTTTGAAAAATACACCACCCTATTTCTTACAATGCCTGTTCCACCCTTTTTGTTCAGGTTATTCTTGATTAAATAGGTAGGTAATTTTCTTACAACTACCAATTTATATTCACTTTCCTCTTATTATACTCTTAATATATCCAATATATCATAGTCCTTAAAAAACTGTGTTCATCTTTGCATGTCCAAAGATTATAGTAGGTTCTCAATAGTTATTAGCACTTAAAAGAATGATTGGGAGATTAAGATTAAGATGTTTTACCAAATGTAAATCTTCCAGGATGTCATGAATCTCAAAGTTAGACAATCAGGTTTTGTACAGTGAGGAATTGTGGACAATTTCCTGTACTAGAGCTTCATTGTAAGTCTAATTATTTTTGAATATGCCAAAGATATTTCTGAAAAATAAAGATTGTGTCAGTTTTATCCT
This sequence comes from Budorcas taxicolor, assembly GCF_023091745.1. Classification (NCBI taxonomy): domain Eukaryota; kingdom Metazoa; phylum Chordata; class Mammalia; order Artiodactyla; family Bovidae; genus Budorcas; species Budorcas taxicolor. Next base: position 95,859,230 of record NC_068917.1, on the reverse strand, counting down.
ATTTAGCAAAACTTTGCACAATATTAAAACCTGATTTTAGTATCAAACCAGACAACCAATTAATAAAATGAGAAAATAAATTAACTAGATTTAATTGACAAAGGATTTTTAAAAATTAGCTGTTATTAGACATCATTTGATTGAATTTATTCAGATGGTCAGCTTGTGGATCCCTGCATGAAGGCATAGAAATGTTCTGAAGATGAATTGGTGCCCATAAACATACTTCACTTTCTAAAATAGGTGATATGTAAACATAAGATATTTCTTATACCTGTCAATAAAAGAAGGTACAGAATGAGATATTTTATTGTTCCCATTCTCATGTTACTTTCTTTTCCCCTTCAGACAAACATGAAGAAAAGCATAAAAATAAATCTATCCACAAAATGACTGGCTCACAGGATTCATTTTCACTGTAACCACAGTTCTCCATCTCAATATACTATACAAGGTAAACAAAGCAATAGGATATAGAAGTATCTGTGTAAATGTATTCTCCTATTTCCTCTACCTCGAGCTTCAATAAATCTGGGATATATAAAATTATTTCTATAATCAACTGAAAGAGCTGAAATGGAGCATATACCTTTCTTTAAAAAATGGCTTGATTTTTCTGATTACAGAAGTAAAACATAGTTGAAAAATTCAAATAATACAAAGGAGTCTACAGTTGAAAGTAAGGTTGCTGGGCATGGTGGAGTGTGCTTGTAGTCCTAGTTTTTTGGAAGGCTGCGGCTAGAAGATCACTTGAGCCCAAGAGTTCTGGGCTGTGGGAGTGCTATACCAATTGGGAGTTCACACTCAATTCAGCATCAGTTTGGTGACCTCTGTGAGTAGGGGACCCCCAGGTTGCCTAAGGAGGGCTGAATCAGCCCCAGTCAAAAATAAGGTTCACAAATGGCACCAAAGGCATAAAACATCCACTGTTAATAGTATAATGTATCTACTTCAAATTTTTAATATCAGTTCAGTTCAGTTCAGTGGCTCAGTCATGTCTGATTCCTTGAAACCCCATGGACTGCAGCATGCCAGGCTTCCCTGTCCATCACCAAATCCTGGAGCATTGAGTCGTACATTGAGTCTGTGATGCCATCAAATCATCTTAGTCTCTGTCATCCCCTTTGCCTCCTGCCTTCAATCTTTCTCAGCATCAGGGTATTTTCCAATGACTTGGTTCTTCCCATCAGCTGGCCAAAGTATTGGAGTTTCAGCTTTAGCGTCAGTCTTTCCAACGAATATTCAGGACTGATTTCCTTTAGAACTGACTGGTTTGATCACCTTGCAGTCCAAGGGACTCTCAAGAGTCTTCTCCAACACCACAGCTCAAAAACATCAATTCTTCAGTGCTCAGCTTTCTTTATAGTTCAACACTCACATCCATATATGACTACTGGAAAAACCATAGCTTTGACTAGATGGACCTTTGTCAGCAAAGTAATGTCTCTGCTTTATCATGTGTTGTCTAGGTTGGTCACAGCTTTTCTTTCAAGCAATAAGTGTCTTTTAATTTCATGACTGCAGTCACCATCTGCAGTGATTTTGGAGCCCAAGAAAATGAAGTCTGCCACTGTTTCCACTGTTTCCCCGTCTATTTGCCATGAAGTGTTGAGACCAGATGCCATGATCTTAGTATTTTGACTATTGAGTTTTAAGCCAGCTTTTTCACTCTCCTCTTTCACTTTCATCAAGAGGCTCTTTAGTTCCTCTTTTCTTTCTGCCATAAGAGTGGTGTCATTTGCATATCTGAGGTTATTGATATTTCTCCTGGCAATCTTGATTCCCAGCTTATGCTTCATTCAGCCTGGCATTTCACACGATGTACTCTGTATATAAGTTAAATAAGCAATTTCGTGTTTGGAGCGTAGACTTGGATTTCTGTAATATTGAATGGTTTACCTTGGAAATGAACAGAAATCGTTTTGTCATTTTTGAGGTTTTCCACAGCCTTGCAGGAGACATTCAGACACAAAAAGGCAGGTCTGGCTCAGTCTCTGTGGGGTCTCTTGGTCCTGGTGTACACAAGGTTTTGTTTGAACCCTCTGAGCATCTCTGTCAGGTATGTGGTTTTATTATAAATGAAATTTCACCCCTCCTACCCTTTTGTTGGGGCTTATCCTTTGCCCTTGTATGTGGGGATCTTTTTTTGGTGGGATCCAACATTCTCCTGGCAGAAAGTGAAGAATAACTAAAGAGCCTCTTCATGAAAGTGAAAGAGGAGAGTGAAAAAAGTTGGCTTAAAGCTCAACATTCAGAAAACTAAGGTCATGGCATCTGGTCCCATCACTTCATGGCAAATGGATGGGGAAACAGTGGAAACAGTGGCTGACTTTATTTTTCAAAGTGAAGTCGCTCAGTTGTGTCCGACTCTTTGCGACCCCGTGGACTGTAGCCCGCTAGGCTCCTCTGTCCATGGGATTCTCCCAGCAAGAATACTGGAGTGGGTTGCCATTTCCTTCTCCAGGGCATCTTCCCAACCTAGGAATTGAACCCCGGTCTCCTGCATTGCAGGCAGACGCTTTATCCTCTGAGCCACCAGAGAACCTTAAAGGTTTCACACAGCGGGGCATCCTGCGCCACCCGCCAGGGCGGGTGCGGACACCCCACATGCGCCCGGGGATTCCCACCCTCCCCCAGGGACGCGGGGGTGGGGGGTAGGTGGGGTGTCGCGTGCACGCACCGCACACGGCCAAGGCCCACACGACGACCGCCGGGTAGCCCCCTCCCAACGGCCGCGGCGACAGTGACCGTGGCCGCGCCACCCCGGCCCCTTGGGGGACGGCGGAGTCTGGGGGAGATGGGAGGCACCTCTCGACTCCCCGCGGGCCCGACCGCCCCGACCCCAAGGCGGACGGGGGACCCCCACCAGGGATCTTTAAACCTCCGCGCCGGGACGCGGTACCTGGAAAGGGGGAGGCGGGCGAGGGGCACGGCGCGCCCCACGGGCCACCGCCCGGACGCCGACCACCGACCACCAACCACCGCGTCCCCGCCCGCGGCCGCGCGCGGGCCTCGGTGTCGCCGGCCCGTGACACACGGGGGAGCCCCCGCCGTGCGCCGGTCGATCGCCGCCCGGAGGGCGCCAGACAACCAGCCCCACCCGTCCCCCCGAAACGGGACAGAGCCCTCCGCACCGCCCCGCCCTCACACGCCCCCTGTACGAGCCCCGGCCCAGCCGGACCCCATCCTCTCCCCCAACCACCGGGGTAGCGGGGAGCCCTACCCGCGCCCGCGTTCCCGGGCGCCCTTCCCCCCACCACCACCGAGGGCAGAGGGAAGGGGCTCCGACGGGAAGCTTGGCGCTGAGCGGGCAGGGCGTCGAGAGGCCGGGGAAACCGGACCGACGCAAGCCGCCGGGACGAGTGGGTGGGGGGTGGGTGGGTGGCGCTCCAAAATCACTGCAGATGGTGATTGCAGCCATGAAATTAAAAGACGCTTACTCCTTGGAAGAAAAGCTGTGACCAACCTAGACAGTATATTAAAAAGCAGAGACATTACTTTGCCAACAAAGGTCCATCTAGTCAAGGCTATGGTTTTTCCAATGGTCATGTGTGGATGTGAGAGTTGCACTATAAAGAAAGTTGAGCACTGAAGAATTGATGCTTTTGAACTGGTGGTGTTGGAGAACTCCAATACTTTGGCCACCTGATGTGAAGAGCTGACTCATTGGAAAAGACCCTGATGCTGGAAAAGTTTGAAGGCAGAAGGAGAAGGGGACGACAGAGGATGAGATGGTGGGATGGTATCACCAACTCCACGGACATGGGTTTGGGTGGACTCCCGGAGTTGGTGATGGACAGGGAGGCCTGGCATGCTGCGGTTCATGGGGTTGGAAACAGTTGGACACGACTGAGCGACTAAACTGACTGACTGAACATTCTCCTGTTGATGGTTGTTCAGCAGTGAGTTGCAGTTTTGGAGTTCTGGCAGTAGATGAGTGAAAGTCCTTCTACTCCACCATCTTGTGCTTAACATATGCATATTATAAATACATAAAACACATAAAATTTTATGAACACATAAAATTATTTATTTTAAAATGAAACAAATCACTCTAGACCTACTTTCTGGAGCTTCTTCCTTTTTGATATACTGGTACTTCCTTTGTCAACGCTAATGCATCTAGGTTCTTTTAACAGTTAAATACGATCTCATTGTCTAGGTAGACCTTGTTTTCTGTAACCACTGTTCCAGATTCTAATAAAGTTGAAGTGTGTGTGTATGTGTGAACTCATGAAAAAAAAAAAAAAGCTATATCCCTATAACCCAATTGGTTAAATTATATTTTAAAAGTGATGATTTTGTCAAATTGTTTTCACAGAATTTTGTATGAATTTATATCAGCAATCAACATTAGTGTAATTATTCTTATGTGCTTCAACTTCTGGAATTTTCCTGGCTATTTATATGGTTACTTTAATTCCAAATAAATTTAACATTCAACTTCAAAATAATTCTTCTGTTCCTTATTAGTTTACTGTTATTACATTTTCAAAAATAAAATGCAGATTAGAGTTAATAGCATTTCATAACCAGAAATCAGGTATGTCTATTAATAAAGGTTTTATTAATGTAGTGCAGTTACATTTTTTTTACATAAAAACTACACATATCTTATAATTCCATCATGTTGTGTTGATGTTATTGTGGCCATTATGCTACCATGAATAAAATGATTTCTTATTTTATATTTACATATTGCACACTATATGCATAATGCATAACATATATTTATTTGTGGGGGCTCCCCAGTGTCTCAGTGGTAAAGAATTCACTTTCCAATGCAGGAGACACGGGTTTGATCCCTAGGTCAGGGAAATCCTCTGTAGAAGAAAATGGCAACCCATGACAGCATTATTGCCTGGGAAATACCATGGACAGAGGAGTCTGGTGGGTTACATTCCATGTGGTCCCAGAAGAGTCAGACATGACTCTGAGACAAAAACAACAACAACAACAACAACAAATTTATTTGTAGTCAACAACCTTAACAAACTCTTATAGTGTAAAAATATATACATATATTTTGAAACATTATTTCAAGGTATAAAAGTCTCCATGCTTCCTCCAAATAGTGTTACATTTGTCTCCTGATATTTATTAAACAATATGTTATAACAAATAAATATATAAAACAGTGTGTTTTTGCTAACTTGTGCTCTTCTTTAATGACACTGACTAATATTCAGAATGGTACATGGCATCAGTGAAGATTTTTAGTTTTTAATATTATATAATAAACTGATTAGTCTTATGTAATGAATTTTGAACTGTACTTAGCTGCATCAAATATTAAGATTTTAAACATGGTGTGCTGCTGTTCATGGGGTCACAAAAAGTCAAACACAACTTACTGACTGAGCAGTAGTCTGTGATTTCTTTTTATTATGTATTAGCTTCATATCTTTACCCATCTTTTTTGTTTCAATGTTCATGTGACATTTAAATACAAATACTGACATATGTATTTGTCTGATGATTTTCCAACTCCTCAAACTCCCCTTCCTCCATAATTTAGAAGAATTGTAGCCTAGTTTTACTAGTGGTTACTTTCATGACATTAAATTAAATTATTCTCAATATATAAGGATGAATGAATAATTGAACCAGTTAGGGTTCAGGCAGAAAAGTAAAAGTTACAGTAAATGTTTGAAGTAGAGAGCTCTGAACAAAGGAATTTAGAGGTTTACACGGTACAGGAAGGGTGAGCAGGTAAAAGAGTGAAGCAACAGCAGGTCATCTGAGTTGCTAACAACACCAAAGACTCTCTCCATCCTTAGTGGAGCCACACTCCAGGACCCCAGCTGCTTGCAGAACAGAAGTAGCAAGTTATAAGGACTTACTTGCAAAATGCTGTGAATTTTAAGAATAGCAGGAATGCTCCCACAAACTACTTCAGCTGCCCAGAGATGGTTCAGGTGATTGCAAGATCTTTCTGCCTGCTTTCAATAATTATTAATGAAAATAAGGGCTTTTGTCTTTTGAACAAGTTCCTCTCAGTGATAGACTCTAATCCAGAAACAAACATAGAAAATGATTTGGGGACATTTATTTCTAAATTTCTTCCCTGTGATAGAAAGAATAATGTAGAAGAGTCACAAATGGACAATCAGCCCCAGAGAGTAAGGAACACTTTATATCAAAAATCTGTTACAATGAAGAATAAAATAATGCTGATGCCTTTCCCCCTTACAACCTGAAATCCCTTTTCATCTTAGATTTTTATGGAAAGATTTACCCAAGCTGTTATCAAAAAACTCCTTTTACATTATGTATTTTATATTTAAAAAATGCATTATATTAAATACATTATTTTGCTACCACAACTAACTTTATTATTATTATTTTTTAAGGTTTTGATTCCATCTTTAATTGGGCTTCCTAGGTGGCACTAGTGGTAAAGAACCTGGCCTGCCAAAGCAGGAGACATGAGACATGGGTTTGATCCCTTGGTTGAGAAGATCCCCTGGAGGAGGGCATGGCAATACACTTCAGTATTCTTCCTGGAGAATCGCATGGACAGAGCAGCCTGGTAAGCTACAGTCCAAAGGGTTGCAAAGAGTTGGACTCAACTAAAGGGATTAGCATGCCTGTACTCACATGTTGAGTGAGAAAGCTGCAATTTTTCATCTTGGGCTTCCCAGGTGTTACAGTGGTTAAGAATCTGCCTGCCAATGCAAGAGATGTGGGCTTGATCTCTGGTTGGGAAGACCCCTTGGAGGAGGAAATGGCAACCCACTCCAGTATTCTTGCCTGAAAAATTCCATAGACAGAGGAATCTGGTGGGCTAAAGTCCATGTTGATTGAACACACACGTACATTTAATTTGATTGGTTCTGTATTTTAGTATTCTATCACTTTACTTCTCCATTTCCAAGTAGTTTTTACTAAGACTAAATATGTGTTGACTGAAGTATATCTTCAGGTATATCTATTAAAATGTGTAGATTATTTTGTTAAGGATGTTAAGTAATATTTACTCTAGATTTCTGTTGTCTGTTCTTCATATTTATAATTTCTAATTACACTTCAATCTTTTTCTCTTGCATGTTTATGCTGTAATTCTATATTATTATAATTTTATCTCTTTCGTATGTCATTATTTCATTTCTTTTAAAAGATGTGAATTTTTGAATTTTAGACCTTTTACCTGTGATGATATCTATGTGATGGATATCTGCTTATAAAACATAGAAGTCTACAAACTCAAAATAATGATATAGAGAAAGAATTTTATAAATATAATAAAATGTTTGCTGAGGAGTGATAATGTTAATATAAGTGATAATGTTAATACACTTGTTGACTCAATCTAGAAATGTAACTTTTCTAGATTTCAACTTTCCCCTTTATTTTTGTCCATTTTGAGAGATAGTATAGTTCATAGAAATAGAAAATAAAATAGGTGGTAGCTCACAGCTACTCATGGTTGAAAGGAGATAGCATAGGCAGGAACTTCATTTAGTATAGACCTTAAATCAAGTATATGTATTATACATAAACCCAATCTGAGTTGTATTAGATACAAAACCACTGAAAGAACTTTGATTCATGTTTAAGGTAAAACTGGATGATAATATCTGCATTTAAATAATTTAATTATAAAACATAGCTTTTAAAAAACATTTAAAAAGTGTTTAATGGTGGAATCAAAGGCTCAAAGTTTTGGTTTACTAAAGTGAAAAAATACTGTTAATCAGTAGAAGCATTTTATTTTTTATCACCTGTTAAGAAATATATAATGACTGTTTTAAAATTACTGACTGCAACTTCTTTAAAACATGAAATGGTATCTTTGCTGACAAAACTGAACCAGAAATAACAGCCTGCTCATCAAAAAACACTATTTTCTAGCATTAGTGAGTGAAATCTAGGGCAAGGACACTGACATAAATGTTAAAATAGGGTGTGCCAATTATACAAAATCTTAAGGGATTCTTCAATGAATATTTAAATTGTGAAACACTTTAATTTTCAGCAACTTTCAACCTACTGTTTTCCAACTGCTATCTACCCAGTACCTTTGTTATTTACATACGTGGTAGATTTCTGAGTTTGTTGTTCCTACACAAATACGGATGAGATTGATGGAGGGTGTATACAGCATAGGAAGGTGAATGAGGAACATGATTAAATAAACCTTATGAATTTAAAAACTATCTCACATGAAAATGGATTAAACACACTGTTTATGCCCTTGCATGTAATTGTGGGATTTGAGAAAAAATAAATGTACAAGTGAATAAATTTTATAATTTGCTTTTTAAGGTTGCACAAGTGGAATTATCTCTTTAATAGCATTTAGTGATAAAGTGCAGAGAAGGCAATGGCACCCCACTCCAGTACTCTTGCTTGGAAAATCCCATGGACAGAGGAGCCTGGTAGGCTGCAGTCCAGGGGTCGCTAAGAATCGGACGTGTAGGACGTGACTGAGCAACTTCATTTTCACTTTTCACTTTCAGGCATTGCAGAAGGAAATGGCAACCCAGTCCAGTGTTTTTGCCTGGAGAATCCCAGGGACAGGGAAGCCTGGTGGGCTGCCGTCTATGGGGTTGCATAGAGTCGAACACAACTGAAGCGACTTAGCACCAGCAGCAGTGATAAAGTGAATGGAAATGGGTATATTTTTAATAAATAAATACCTATAATCCTCACATTAACATCAATGACTTCAATATGCCATCTACAAACAGTGACATGATAAAATAATATGGTTCTTTCATTAATTTTCCTTATGCCTATTGCCTAGTTGAATCTTAGTTTCTAAGGTAGTCTTAGTTAAATATAGTTTGATATGTGGGGCATTTCTGTCCAGAGAACAGCTTCTGAATGATGCTTCCAAAGTCTTTTCCTAGCATATCTACTATGACGTCTGACTTCCACTTGTTTCAAGGGTTTCACATTAATGTAGAAAGAGGTTTCAAATATCAATAAAGTAGGAGACTCTTCTAGTATTATAGACTTCAAAGATGCTTACCTCATTGGAGTCTAAAACTCCAATCTTAATATCCTTGTTTCCAGTCTTATAAATAAGAAAATTCCTCTTAGGACTTCTCTGCTTGTCCAGTAGTTAAGACTCTGAGCTTCCAACACAGAGCTCTGTTCAATCCCTGGTCAGGAAACTAGATCCCACATGCCACAGCTAAGTGTTCCCATGCTGTAACTAAACCTGTGTACAGCCAAATAAATAAATACAAATGAAACTTTTTAAAAAGAAAATTCCTGTTGATACTTAGACTTTTGTTTTGGTTTAAAATGTTTTCTTTTACAGTTTTAGCATGATCCATGTTGTTACCTTTGATTATAATTACAGTGAAAATCTATTTCTCTTTCTATGGAGGAGATAAGTTAGATTTGTGCATTATCTCTTACCAGCACCTAAAGAGTTGACCAGAGACAAAATCCAGATACACATATACTGAGTCCGCAAAAAAACAATTAACTCCGAAGATTGTCAAAACTAAGTACAACAAATCCCTTCGATATGAATGAATTCCATTCCAAAAACACGTTCGTTAAGTTCAATGTGTCTGAAAATCCAGTGAAGTTAGCATAGTTCAGTTCAGTTCAGTAGCTCAGCTATTTTCGACTCTTTGTGACCCCATGGACTGCAGCATGCCAGGCCTTCCTGTCCATCACCAACTCTGAGAATTTACTTAAACTCATATCCATTGAGTTGGTGATGCCATCAAACCATCTCATCCTCTGTCATACCCTTCTCCTCCTGCCTTCAATCTTTCCCAGCATCAGTGTTTTCAAATGAGTCAGTTCTTCCCATCAGGTGGCCAAAGTATTGGAGGTTCAGCTTCAGAATCAGTTCTTCCAATGAATATTCAGAGGCCCAACTAATACAATCATCTATATAGTTCTATATATAAAACTTATATATATTTAGAACTTATATTTATATAACATATATATATATAGGACTTATATTTATAAAACATATATATATACACACACACACACACACACACACATACATATATGCTGGCTTAAAACAGCATTCAAAAAATTAAGATGATGTCATTCAGTCCCATCACTTAATGGCAAATAGATGGGAAACAATGGAAACAGTGACAGATTTTATTTTCTTGGGCTTCAAAATCAGTGCAAATGGTGACTGCAGCCATGAGAATAAATGACACTTGCTTCTCGGAAGAAAAGCTATTACAAGCCTAGACAGCATAATAAGCAGAGACATTGCTTTGCAGATAAAGGTCCATCTAGTCAAAGCTATGTTTTTTTCTGGTAGTCATGTATGGATGTGAGAGTTGGACCATAAAGAAGGCCGAGGGACAAAGAATTGACGCTTTTGAGCTGTGGTGCTGGAGAAGACTCTTGAGAGTCCCTTGGACTGCAAGGAAATCCAACCAGTCCATCCTAGAGGAAATCAGTCCTGAATATCAATTGGAAGGACTGATGGTGAAGCTGAAGCTCCAATACTTTAGCTACCTGATGTGAAGAACTGACTCATTTGAAATAACCCTGATAATGGGAAAGATTGAAGGCAGGAGGAGAAGGGACGACAGAGGATTAGATGGTTGGATGGCATCACTGACTCAATGGACATGAGTTTGAGCAAGTTCTGGGAGTTATTGATAATCAGGGAAGTCTAGCATGCTGCTGTCCATGGGATCACAAAAAGTCAGACACCACTGAGTGACTGATCTGAACTGAAAGAATTCTATACTGTAACAGCTTTATAATACTTTTTATACAAATAACACATAAAAAAATAAAGAAAAAAATTTAGCATTACAGGACAGTGCCTGAAAAGCACAGAAGTACTGTACAATAGCTGCCATACAGGGTCTGGCAGCAACCAAGAGTTACTGATTAAAGGAGGAAGAGGAAGTGAGAGATGGTAGAGTTAAAGGATCATCAGCAATAAGAGACAGAAGGCAAGCTTCAACTTCACTGATATGGATGGAATGCATGTTCATATCTTTGAAAGTCTGAAACCTGAAATTTCATATATAGGTGAACTTGCTATAGGCAATCATGTGAAAAAAGGAGTGGACTCCAAAAACTGAGCAATTCATTTCATAAATCACTGCAGGAGTTAACAAATAAAGAGAAATGAACAATACAACAATTGAAAGGAAAAATACATTAGAAGGAATCAATAGCATAATAACTAAGGCAGAAGAACAGATAAGTGATCTGGAAAACAGAATGGTGGAAATCACTGCCATGGAACAGGATAAAGAAAAAAGGAATAAAAAGAAATGAGGAAGGTTTCAGAGACCTCTGGGAAAACATTAAACACAACATTCACATTATAAGCATCCTGGAAGGAGAAGAGAGAGACAGGGTCTGAGAAAATATTTGAAAAGATTATAATTGAAAACTTCCCTAACATGAGAAGGGAAATTTAAGTCCAGGAAGTGCAGAAAGTCCCATACAGGATAAACTCAAGAAATAACACGCTGAGACACATATTACCCAAAGTGAAAAAAATTAAAGGTTAAAGAAAAAGTATCAAAATCAACAAGGGAAAGGCAACCAATAACATACAATGGTACCCCTTATAGACTAAGCAACTGACTTTTCAGCAGAAACTGCAGGCCAGAAGGGAGTGGAATGATATATTTTAAGTGATGAAAGAGAAAACCCTGCAACTAAAATAATCTACCTAGCAAGGCTCTCGTTCAGATTTGATGGACAAATCAAAAGTTTTGCAGACAAGCAAAAACCAACAGAATTCAGTTCCATCAAAACAACTTTAAAACAAATCCTAAAGGAACTTTTTTAGGCAGAAAAGAGAAGATCACAACTAGAATCAAAAAAATTATGAATGAAGCTCATCAGTAAAGGCAAGCACAAAGAAAGGTAGGAAATCATCCAACACAAATATGATATCAAAACCTTCAATTCATCTTGATGAGCATTTTAATTAACCCCCCCTGTTTTTTTTTTTTTGTTTGTTTTGTTTTTTTGCTATTTCAGTAAAGCCATAATAAGCAATTACTTACAAGTCTTTTTGTGGGCATATGCTTATCTTTATCCTGCATAAATGTTAAAGAGTGTAACTATTGAGTTATATATTATATAAATGCTTAAACTTTAAAATAAACTACCAAAATGTTTGTCAAAGTAGTTGCACCAATTTACATTTCTAACAGAGAAGTATTGGAGTTCTAGGTACTCAGCAATCTAAGCATTTGATATTCCAGTTTTTATTCTTTTAGCAATTCTTGTGGTAATGGAATATCTCATTGTCATTTTAATTAGCATTTTTCTGATAATAATTGATATTAGCCATTTGTTGTTATTCTTTTGTGAAATAGCTATTGAAGTTTGGGGAGATGTTTTCTTAGTATTGTTATGTGAATTCTTCAGATATTCTGGACATAAATCCTCTGTCTGATACATGTAATGCAAATAATTAATTCTAGTCTATGGTGTGCCTTTTAACTTTCTTAATACATTTCTTTTTGAGAAGATAATATTTTCTTTAAATGAAATAAACTTCTTTGTGGGAAGGTTTCTTAAATATGAATTTATTGTATTGAGTAGATGTAGGATGAAACACACCCTTTTTACCTTCAGTCAGTTTTGGTAATCTGTTTCTCAGAGATTTTGTTTACTATAGTTAAGTATAGAATTTATGGATATAAAGTTGTTCATGATATTTCTTCATATTCTTCTAATGTCTTAAAGTATTGCAGTGCTGCTACTGCTGTCCTTCAGTCATGTCTGACTCTGTGCAACCCCATAGATGGCAGCCCACCAGGCTCCCCATCCCTGGGATTCTCTAGGCAAGAACACTGGAGTAGGTTGCCATATTGTAGTGATATACACACTTTCACTTTATAATTAAATTTCTCACTTCATTATGAGATTTCCACTTTACTTAGGGTTCAGAGAACTAGCTTTTGTCTTTGTAATTTTCTTTGTTGTTCATGTGTTTTTATTTCATTGATTCCTAGTCTTTATCTATTTTCTTCTATTTAACTGATATAAATATTTTCTTCATTTCTTACATAAATATTTAAAACTGTAATTTCCACACTAAGCAGAGCTTTAAATGTTGACTCAATGAATTAAAGAATATTGTGTTTCCACTGTCATACAATTTGATATGTTGTGTTTGTACAGTCAACTCAAAGAATACTAAATTTTTTTTATGATTTCATTTGTGACCATGAAATATTTAGAATGTGTTGTTTAATTCCAAATATCTATTCTATTTCCTCAAAGAGCATATATAGGTACACAAACACACATATGCATATGTTGTATGTTTATATATACCTATATGTGTATATATGTATGCATATGTGTATATATATTCACATATGTGTATACATGTATACTCCAAGGATGCTGGGCTGACCCAGGAGTGACAGTAAGGAAGCCCAATTTTTCAGAAAGAATGAGTAGAATTAATACAGCTAATTGTGAAATCTAAGGGAAAAGAACCTTCAAAATGAAAAGGGCTATTAAAAGAGACAAATTCTACATTGTCAAGGAAGAATTAACATAAAAGTAAGGCTTCTGGTGTTGAATTTGACATCTGATTGGTTATCTCATAAAGCAGTGATCATTTGAGGTAATAAATCTTTTTTACTATGTCTTCCATCCTTCCCAATTCATTAAGTCTCCTGTCAACTGAAGGAGTAAGTTGCTCGTGTACAAAGGGGTTCCTTAGCAATTGACCATCATTGCTCCTGAACTGTGATTAAGAGGTCTTGGCAACTCTGTCAGATAGGGGACATGTGTAAATGACCTAAAGGAATGAAAGAAAAATAGAAGAATATGACATTTAGGTACAATGCCTTTTCACTTGGTTTTCTTGAAACAGAAAAACAGGTGTATATTGTATGTGTGTGTATTTTGTAATCACAGAAATGCACAGCTTGCAGTTTGTAAAAGCAGTTGCGATTTAATCTTGGACTTCAGTCATTTTTCCCTTAGATAAAACTTTGTCACTAAATATTTTGCAGCTAACAGCCACCAGTGAAAAATTAATAAATAGAAATCTCAATTAAATAGAGCTGGGAAAGCAGAAGGGTGAGCTCTCATGCCCTGCAATGATAGCAGAGCCCAAAAAGAAGAATTCTCTTCCCTCCTAACAGGAACTCAGCCAATGAAAAGCTTTGGACACTTTACTGTAGCCCTTCCAACTTCCTTTTCTTCTCTAAGAAAGTGTTCTCCTCCCCTTGCTATGTGGGGACTTGCACATGGCTTCCCAAGTTGCAATTATATACTAATCCCAAATAAATCCATCTTTAATGGAGAAACAATTGGAAGTTGTTTGTTTCAGGTCAATATAGCCAAAACAATAGTATGTTAATTCAGGCTATGGTGGTGATGATAGTTCAGTCGTTAAGTCATGTCCAATTCTTGTGACCCAATGGACTGTAGTTGACTGTTAATCAGTAAAGCTTGCTTTTCACAAATAAAAAACACAGGTGTTAGAAAATTTGATCTAGATAAGTTAGTTAATTAAATTTCTGGGCTAATATGTTGTTGTTTTCTTCATTTTTATTTCATTGCCTTTATTTTAATTATGTTAAATATAGCCCAAGAGGATGGCAATTGAATCCCTGATGTCACTCCAAATATTTTCTGATAAACTAAACATTGCTAAGTAGTGTTTGAAAGCACATTTAAAATGATACTTATATTTACTAAGAGACATCTGAGATCAGATAATTTGTTGGGAGACAAGAGGATTAGCCTAGGGGATAGTAGATATTTGTCTCTAAGGAAATATTAGCTACAGGAATGAAATTATGAAATCAAACTGTGATTTTAATTGAAAGTGAGACAAGAGCATGCCTTTTTTTAATGAATTGTTATTTAGTATGACTGAGCTATCTTGTTAGGCTTTTATTTCAGTCCTATAACTGTACCTTTGTTATACAAATTCAAAACCAATTTATGAGGCAATTTAGATTAAGAAAAATTATATGTTGAAGATAACTACCTGGATATTTTGGGACACTAAACATTTCTGAACAGAAAAATATTTTTTCAAAACATGCAAAGTATGCATTCTTTGAGGCTTTCTGTTTAAATATGTGCTTACATTAAATGAAAATGCTTCTACACATTTAACATCATTTTCCTTGCTGTAATAATTGAATGCTAAATTTTAACTTTTCAGATTTTGAAAAGTGTTTATTCTTTTCAATGTTAAATATTTAAATTGTCCACAGAATTGTATTGTCCTCAAAATTGATAGCCTCTTATCTAATTAATTTGCTTTATTTTTGCTGCTCCAAATTCTCTAAAAGTTGAGTACCTGACATTAGAAAAGATAGAAAAAACAATATGAAAATTACTTAATTCATGAAAAAAATAGTAAAATGAAACATAGAAAGAATGAAAGGACTGACAATGTTCAGGTATAGTAGTGATGAAGGGTGTGTGTGTGTGTGTGTGTTAGTTGCTCAGTTGTGTCTGACTCTTCAGACCCATGGACTGTAGCCTGCATGCTCCTTGTCCATGGAATTCTCAAGGCAAGAATATCGCAGTGGGTTGCCATTCCCTTCTCCAGGGGATCTTTCTGACCCAGGGATAGAACCCAGATCTCCTGCACTGATGACAGAGTCACCTGGGAAGCCCAGATGATGGCTCTGCAAAGACATAAAATCTTTAGGCAACCTGTTAAATATAAGAGAATTAACATTTTTAATAGAGGTGTTGTTTCATTTATGGATTTTCCTCCATTTTACAGGCAAGAAATCAAGGTACCCTGTGGCAGTTGTGATAAGAAAGGATTTAAATCACAGTCAGCTTGACACCTGTGCTACTGCTCCAGTCACACCATAATGTGAGGATTGCTCCCTCCCCAGTCCTTCTCAATAGTCTTAATGTGACTCTCTTTGACATACAATGGTAGTTAATTAACAGAGTTACATGTTATATAAACACTTCACAGCTGTTGAAACCTCCTTGCCTGGAGGATTCCATGGATAGAGGAACCTAGTGGGCTGTAGTCCAATGGGCGGCAAAGAGCCAGATACTACTGAAGTGACAGCACCCATGCATACACTCACAGTTGTTAAAGACAGTTCTGGAAGCTCATTTTAACCTCTCAATGGCCTTGAAGTATTAGGCCCCAGAAGATTAAAGTGCTGAGAACATGAAAGTGACATATGGAATGCCACATGTCTAGAGCGTGACTGTAGAATATTTCTTAAATTGTGATCCTGAGGAAAATAGCTTGTTAACAGAGTAAAAACTCAAATGGCAACAACTTGATAAACAGCTGGCATGGTCTACATTAGGCCATTTGATCTGTTTGGTGTTTAGTGAAAGAACACATAGGTGTATAGACCAGAAAAATATCTACTTTTGGGAATGACCAGTGCAAATGTTTATTGCATGAAATAATGGCAGAAGTAGAAAGACAAAGGAGAAGGGAGGTCCCTAAAGTTGAATATAGGTAAGTCTAGTTGTCTGCAAAATTGTATCTGGATCTTGGTATGAAAGCAAACAAACAAAACTATCTATAACTATATAGCAATTCCCTATTCCTCCTCAGTATATTCTCTCTTTCTTCCATTGTACAGAAAGTCACCAGACACAGCTCAAAACTTTTTATCAAATCCTCGGGTTGATGAAAGCCAAATAAATTGATTTAGTATTCAGTTATAAACTGATATTATCTCTTCAGATGCTTTGCACAAGACTCACTAGATCAATTTGTGGGGCTCAGTGTAAAATGAAAATACAAGGTTCTTTTATTTAAAAATTAATAAGAATTTCAGAAAGTGAGAGAAGAGCATTAAACTAATCATGAAGCCTTGAGTGACTACACAGGTTGCATGTCCACATAACTGACCCTGTTCTTGCATTAAGCCTTCTCTTATCAGGTTTCCCAGCGCACGTGTGCACACACACACACTCTTCTTTGCATATTCCCATGCCCTGTAGAAGAGATATCGTTAGTGTCAGAAGATTGCACATTTTACTAGTTAAAGAAAGCAAAGTTGCGTTCATATTTGCCATGCTAAGGATACAGAATCAAGAAAGGGAGTGTATAATTCTATTTCCCCATCACTCAGATAGAACACACATAGGTTGCTTTAATTTGTTATCTTCTTACAACCCAGGCACTGACAGTTACTTTGTTCGAATCTGTATTTTCCTGTTCAAGGTCACTGCTTTATTGGTAAAGTGAAAGTGAAAGTGAAGTCGCTCAGTCCTGTCCGACTCTTTGCGACCCCGTGGACTGTAGCCCGCCAGGCTCCTCCGTCCATGGGATTCTCCAGGCAAGAATACTGGAGTGGGTTGCCATTTCCGTCTCCATTTAAGGCCCTACTTATTTGTTGTCAGCAGAGATTACCGCTATCTTCAAATCTCCTGACTCTAGAAACATACATGTTATTACTATGCTGTTCAAGAGAGGTTTTGATTCTTTCCAGTAACTACATTTCTGTGTATCTTGAAGGAAAGTCTTCTTGGAGAAGGGAAATTCAAAGGTATAGTACATGGAATTCCTGCAGTGGTCCGTTTTGATTTTCATTTTGAAAGCTAATGGATATGGTAAGATAAATAGTCTTAGCCTTCTATTACATTCTAATAAGCTTAAAAAAATAAAGATCATATTTAAAATCTCAGAAAATAAAATAAGGATCCTTTGCCACCTGAGGTGCAGAATGCTGAAAAGTTCACTTTTTCCATCATAATAAAAAGACAGTATCTCTGTCTTGTCATTATGAAAGCATCTCTTTTCATAATGACAGTGCTTTATTCAGAGAAAACAAAACAAAAATACATAATTGAACTACTAGAACAAATAGATTAGTTTATCAAGTTAGTAGGATACAGGATTAATATATAAAGTAATTGTTATATTAGTAATAAAAAATGGAAATTGAAAAAAAGTAAACACTACTCTTAAAAGACATAAAATACTTAGATATAAATCAAGCAAAATATGTAAAATTTAAGATGCTGAAAATTAGAGTGCATGTATATACACACACACGCATATAATGGTTTCATGGGTTGAAGATGATAAAAAGATATCAAGTCCTATAAAATTAATCTATAATTTCAACTTTAGTTTTGTTGATTTTTTTCTATTGTTTGTCTATATTCTTTTTCATTCGTTTTACCTCTAAGATAAATAACTTCCTTCTGCCTATCTTGGGTTCTATTTGGTATTTGTTTTCTAATTTCTAAGAGAAAAGTTAGGTTATTATGAAATCATTTTTTTCCTTTTTGATAAAGGGATTTAGAAATATGTATTGTCAGTATGTACTCATATGTATTAATATATATTTATTTTGTAATCCAATACTACTTTATTTTTGTTCCCCTGAAAAATATACATCACAGTATGGACTAAGTACATGAAAAAATTAGGAAATCAATAGGAATTGATCTTTGGGAAACCAGATATTGAACTTATTAAACAGAATTTTAAAATTATTATATATATATGTATATATATGTTTAAAGAAGTAAGAAAATTTAGTAGTGATTTGTTATGAAACAGAAGATACCAGTGGAAAAAAATAGGAATTATAAAAATAGAAATACTGGAGCTGAAATGTGCAACAACTAAAATTAAATATTAGCTAGAGGAGCACAGAAACTGATTTGAAATGGTATAAGAAAGAGTCAGTGAACTTGAAAATTGGTCATTTTTGATTATACAACTTAAGGAGAAGACTGAAAGGAAAACAGAGACTCAAAGATCTGTGGGATGCTGTTGAACATCCAACATATGCATAAAATGAGTCACCAAGGAGAGGAGATAAGAAAGAAAAAATATTTGAAAAAATAATATGTGAAAACTT
The DNA here is from genome assembly GCF_023091745.1 of Budorcas taxicolor. NCBI lineage: Eukaryota > Metazoa > Chordata > Mammalia > Artiodactyla > Bovidae > Budorcas > Budorcas taxicolor. The sequence continues at coordinate 95,840,463 of NC_068917.1, read as the reverse complement.
AACAGATTTGAAGAAGATACAGTCATCTATACATCCAGAAGCTCAAATAAGATAAGCCCAAAGAGATCCACTCTGAGATAAATCAAAATCAAATAGTTAAAAACTACAAAGAGAGAATCTTGAAAGTACAGAGAGAAGTGTCTCTTCATTTCAGACATACAAATGATCTGCTGTGATGTTAAAGCTGACTAATCATCAGGGAACTCTGATCAACTAAAGGCCAGAAGGCAGTGGGATGCCACAGAGTGTTGAAAAGAAACTGTCAACCATGGATTCTGTATCTGTCAGAACTCTCCTTCAATAAAGGAGATATCAAGACATTTCTAAATAAAACCCAGACTGAGACAGTTCACTACTATCTTAACTACCCTACAAAAAATAACAAAAGAATCCTTCAGAATGAAATAAAAATACAGTGATGGTATCTTGAATCTACATGAAGAAATAAAGAGAGCCAGGAAAGGTAAGAAAGGTACCAGGTAAATATAAAAGATGGTATAATTCACTTTTATATGTAAATTTTAATATCTAATTTAAAAGACAACATAAGGTAATAAACACAAATCTATGTTTATGAATACAAAATGTATAAATATGTAATTTCCGATCATAACAGTATAAAAGAAGGTGGGACATGGAGCTGTATAGGAAATAATTTATATGTTATTGAAAATAGTGTGGTGTTAATTTTAACTAAATTATCATAAAGTAAGATGGTAATTGTATTCCCTAGAGGAATCACTAAGAAAAATTTCTCAAAGATAATATAAAATAAATAGTAAGAATGATAAAATAGTAAATTAAAATCTATCACAAAATGAGGAAGCAGCAGAGGAAATGAGGAAAGCAGACATTAAGATATATAGAAAAATTAGGTAAAATGGCAGAACTAAATCTTCCCTAATCAGAAATAACAAGAAATATAAGTAATTTAAACTTTTCAATTAAAATGCAGAGATTGGCAGAATATATTTTTTAACATAGTGCTTGAAAGAGACACGTTTTGTATTCGAAGACATAAATCAATTTTATGTGATGTGCGTGCATGCTCAGTCTCTTCAGTTGTGTCCAACTCTTTGTGACCCTATGGGCTGTAGCCCTCCCCCACTCTCCACCCCCAGGCTCCTTGGTCTATGGGATTCTCCAGGCAAGAATCCTATCGTGGATTGCCATATCCTCCTTCAGGGTATCTTCCCTACCAAGGGGTCAAACCCATGTCTCCTGTGTCTCCTGTGTGTAGGCAAATTTTTTACTTACTGAGCCACCTGGGTAAATAGTTGGGGAAACAGTGGAAACAGTGGCTGACTTTATTTTGAGGGGCTCCAAAATCATTGCAGATGGTGATTGCAGCTATGAACTTAAAAGATGCTTACTCCTTGGAAGGAAAGTTATGGCCAACCTAGACAGCATATTAAAAAGCAGAGACATTACTTTGCCTACAAAGTTCTGTCTAGTCAAGTCTATGTATGGTTTTTCCAGTAGTCATGTATGGATGTGAGAGTTGGACTATAAAGACAGCTGAGTCCTAAAGAACTGATGCTTTCGAACTGTGGTTTCGGAGAAGACTCTTGAGAGTCCCTTGGACTGCAAGGAGATCCAATCAGTCCATCCTAAAGGAGATCAGTCCTGGGTGTTCATTGGAAAAACTGATATTGAAGCTGAAACTCCAATATTTTGGCCACCTGTTGCAAAGAGCTAACTCGTTTGAAAAGACCCTGATTCTGGGAAAGATTGAAGGTAGGAGGAGAAAGGGACGACAGAGGATGAGATGGTTGGATGGCATCACTGACTCAATGGACATGAGTTTGGGTAAACTCTGGGAGTTGGTGATGAACAGGGAGGCCTGGCGTGCTGTGGTTCACGGGGTCAAAAAGAGTCGGACATGACTGAGCAACTGAACTGAACTGAACTAAACTGAGCCACTTGGGAAGCCCATTGCATGTGATACTTTTTCTTAATACCTTAATCTTCATTAAAGTTACTAAACAATTGCCCAGATTTTACCTTAAATTTCTGAGAATCAGGGCAGTTTTATCACATTTTCATTTCTATGCCTTAGACGTTTTTGAAGATTTTGATTAAATGAAATGAATGTGTTCTAGTTCAGAGAACTACATCTTCAATTGCTTGTTTAAATTAATGTTGATAACTTAAAAATACATCCCGACTATTGTGATCATGATAATGAGACTCCTTAAGGATAAGAATAAGCACTGGTGTCAGTTCAGTCGTAATCTACATTTGTTAGAGACAAAGAAGGAAAGACATAAGGGGAAGAATGAGAAATAATGATTTTATTTCATGTTTGATACAAAAGTAACATTAAGAAGGACACAAAGAAGTAAAAAGAAAATGATAGAAGTGTTGTCTTGCAACGTTGTGGTGGTGATTGTTGCTAAGTCGTGTCTGACTCATGAGACCCCATGGACTAGAGCACACCAGTCTCCTCTACCCATGGGACTGTATAGGCAAGAATACTGGAGTGGGTTGGCATTTTCTTCTCCAGGCATCTTCCCCACCTAGAGAGGGAACCGAGTGAAGGTGGTCTACACTGCAAGTGGATTCCTTACTGCTGAGCCACCAATAAAGCATATTTTAAAATATCTGTTTATTTTTTTCAAAAGGCCATGCTGGCACTGATCACTTATAAAATTATTAATACTAGTTTAAAACCAGACTAGATTTTACATGTGGGACCTTGACAGAAATGTTAGAAATGAAGAAGAAACAATAGTGACAGACTTCCCTTGGAAGGAAAATACTTGGTAAGTAATGTTCCTCAAACTTTATTACTTGTCATAAAAACTTGAATAAGTATCAATGTTGTTGGACATTTGAGAGAGTCAGTTGAAGATAACATTTGGTAAAGTGTAAGGGACACATACAGAAGGATACAAATATTTAAATAAAATAACTTACCAGAATCTATTAATTATTCTTGTATAACATATGATCAACCATGACAAATTCAATATATCATATAGTTGCCTTGGGGACAATATGGTGTCAATATTATTGATTTAGATGAGTTAGTTTGAATTGTGAAGTTCTGAGGCCTTTGATGAGTTTATTTCATTGAGCATTCTTTTTTTATATATAAATTTATTTTAATTGGAGGTTAATTACTTTACAATATTGTATTGGTTTTGCCATACATCAACATGAATCTGCCACAGGTATACACGTGTTCCCCATCCTGAACACCCCTCACACCTCCCTTCCCATTACCATCCCTCTGGGTCATCCCAGTACACCAGCCCCAAACATCCAGTATCATGCATTGAACCTGGACTAGCGATTCGTTTCATATATGATATTATTGAGCATTCTTTTCATGGTTACAGTGAGGGCATTGAATTAGGTGAGCGAGTAAATGATCACTTCATTTAATAACATGATACTGAACTAATGCTTTTTTTTTTTTTAATGTTTTCCTTCTCAAATCTGGGATATGTCTTCCCTTCACAGGGTTTTTGCAATCTCAAGGCTGAGTTAAGTTCATTCAGTTCAGTTGTTCAGTCGAGTTTGATTCTTTGCAACCCCATGGACTACAGCATGCCAGGTTTCCCTGTCCATCACCAACTCCTGGGGCTTGCTCATACTCATGTCCATTGAGTCAGTGATGCCATTCAACCATCTCATCCTTTGTTGTCCCCTTCTCCTCCTGCCTTTAATCTTTCCCAGCATTAGGGTCTTTTTCAATGAGACAGTCCTCCGCATCAGGTGTTCAAAGTTTTGGAGCTTCAGCATCAGTACTTGCAATGAATATTCAGGATTTATCTCCTTTAGTATTGACTGGTTTGATCTCCTTGCAGTCCAAGGGACTCTCAAAAGACTTCTCCAACACCATAGTTCAAAAGCATCAATTCTTCGGTGCTCAGCCTTCTTCTTCTCAACTCAGTAGTCATCCATACATGACTACTGAAAAAGCAATAGCTTTCATTATATGGACATTTGTTGGCAAAGTAATGTCTCTGCTTTTTAATATGCTGTCTATGTTGGTCACAGCTTTTCTTCCAAGGAGCAAGTGTCTTTTAATTTCATGGCTGCAGTCACCATCTGCAGTTATTTTGAAGCCCCCAAAATAAAGTCTGCCACTATTTTCATTGTTTCCCCATCTATTTGCCATGAAGTTATGAGACTGTGTGCCATGATCTTCATTTTCTGAATGTTAAGTTTTAAGCTAACTTTCACTCTTCTCTTTCACTTTCATCAAGAGGTTCTTTAGTTCTTTGCTTTCTGCCATAAGGGTGGTATATTCTGCCTAACTGAGGTTATTGATATTTCTCCCAACAGTCTTGATTTTAGCTTGTGCTTCATCCAGCCCAGCATTTTGCATAATGTACTTGACATGTAAGTTAAATAAGTAAGGTGACAATATATAGCCCTGACATACTCCTTTCCTAATTTGGAACCAATCCATTGTTCTATATCCGGTTCTAAATGTTGCTTCTTGACTTGCATACAGATTTATCAGGAGGCAGGTAAGGTGGTGTTGTATTTCCACCTAATTAAGGATTTTCCACAGTTTGTTCTGATCCACATAGTCAAAGGCTCTAGTGTATTCACTGAAGCAGAAGTAGATTTTTTTTATGGAATCTTCTTGCTTTTTCTATGATCCTGTGGATGAGGGCAATTTGATCTCTGTTTCCTCTGCCTTTTTCTATATCCATCTTGAACATTTGTAAGTTCTAGGTTCATGTACTGTTGAAGACTAGCTTGCAGAATTTTCAGCATTACTTTCCTAGTGTGTGAGATGATTACAATTGTGCGGTAATTTGAACATTCTTTGGCATTGCCTGTCTTTGGGATTGGAATGAGAACTGACCTTTTTCAATCCTGTGGCCACTGCTGAGTTATCCAAATTTGCTGGCATATTGAGCCCAGCACTATAACAGCGTCATCTTTTAGGATTTGAAATAGTTCAGCTGGAATTCCGTCACCTCCATTAGCTTTGTTTGTAGTGACGCTTCGTAAGGCCCACTTGACTTCAGACTCCAAGGTGTCTGATTCTTGGTGAGTGACCACACCATCGTGGGTCATTAAGATCTTTTTTGTACAATTATTCTGTGTTTTTTTTCTACCTTTTCTTAATATCTTCTGCTTCTTTTAGGTCCTTACAATTCCTGTCTTTTATTGTGCCCATCTTTGCATGAAATGTTCCCTTGGTATCTTTAATCTTCTTGAAGTCTGTAGTCTTTCCCATTGTATTGCTTTCCTCTAATTCTTTGCACTGATCACTGAGGAAGGCTTTCTTATCTCTCTTTGCTAGTCTTTGGAACTCTGCATTCAGATTAATATATCTCTCCTTTTCTCCTTTGCTTCTCTTCTTTTCTCACCTATTTTTAAGGTCTTCTGAGACAACCATTTTGTCTTTTTGCATTTAGCTTTCTTCAGAATGGAGAAGGAAATGGCAATGGAAAAGGAAATGGAAAAGGAAATGGCAACCCACTCCAGTATTCTTGCCTGGAGAATCCCATGGACAGAGGAGCTTGGTGAGCTACAGTCCACGGGTCACAAAGAGTCGGACACGACTGAGCTACTTCACTTTCTTCAGAATAGTTATGATTACTGTCTCCTTTATAATGTCACAAACCTATGGCCATAGTTCTTCAGTCACTCTATTTGATCTAATTCCTTGAATCTATTTCTCACTTCCACTGTATAATCTTAAGGAATTTGATTTAGGTCATACCTGAATGGTCTAGTGGTTTGCCCTACTTTCTTCAATTTAAGTCTGAATTTGGCAATGATGAGTTCATGATCTGAGCCACAGTCAGCTCCTGGTCTTGTGTTTACTGACGGTATAGATCTTCTCCATCTTTGGCTGCGAAGAATATAGTCAATCTGATTTCGGTGTTGACCATCTGGTGATGTCCATGTGTAGAGTCTTCTCTTGTGTTGTTGTAACTGTGTGTTTGCTATCACCAGCACATTCTCCTGGCAAAACTCTGTTGCCTTTGCCCTGCTTCATCTTGTACTCTGAGTCCAAACTTGCCTGTACTCCAGGTATCTCTTGACTTCCTACTTTTGAATTCTAGTCTCCCATGATGAAAAGGACATTCTTTTTTGATGTTAATTCAAGCTTGAGTTCCATGATAATTTTAGTTTTCCAATCTGTAATGCTGGATTAACACACAACGATATTATATCCTTTCTCAACTCGTTGAATTAATAACTTGTCCAATACTCAGCTTTATTCTAAATGTGCTCTTTACAAAACTCAGAACTATCTATTGTTTGTTTCAATTTACCTGTTTCAGGTGTGACGCTTCAGAAATTGTCTCTCATCCACCATGACCTACTTTTGACTGTAGCTATAAGACTAAAGACTGTCCTTAGCAATAATTTACTGAGAATGTTCTATGTGCCAAACACCATACTAGATACTGAAAATATAGGGCAAACATGACCTACACAGTTCCTGAGCAATTATAATTTAGAGAAAGATACTGATAAGTTCCCAGAAAAGTGTAATGTTGTCGAGAATTGCACCTGATATAGATGATACAGGGAATAGAAACATATAGAAAAAGTATTTCACTAAACCACCGAGAAGGTGGATGAAGAAATCTTGGCAGTTATGAAAGCTACCTAGTGGAAATGACATCTAAGTGAGGCCTGAAGTATGAATAGTAATTAGCCAGATGGAATAAGTCATAAAAAATATATATACATAGGAAATAATATGCCTGAATGTCTGGATGTAATAGGAAACATGAGATGTTAGAGGAACTGAATATAATTTTATGTGCTGTAGCATTGCGTGTGTGTTTATGTGTGTGCATGTATAAAGCCTACCCAGGGAAATACAAAGGTAAATGGAGACCAAATCAAAGTATTTGTTTATAAAAGTCACCTTTTGACATTGAAGCAAAATGTCTGATTGCTCACTTTATGGTACACTTCACAAATCTTTCTTCCAGAAATCATAACTACCACATTGAGTCTTGTTCCTTAATACCAGGATTCTAAGAGACCCCTGTTCTCACTTTCTACAGAAGAGAAAGCTTGAAAAAGTGAACACTGTAATGTTTATGTAAAAAGAAAGTAAAGCAGAAAATTGGCAAGTACTCTCGGTTAATATTATCTGCTCCCTGTGTATTACTAACATGATTTCTCTGAGCAGCAGATATTAAGGAATAAAAATATGTTTTTTCAGGGTTTACTATCAAGTCAAATCATAGATTCAATTTCCAACAAGTTCAAGAATGTTCTGCTTAGCAAAATTGATTCTAGCAAAACATATGTCCATAATACATTAGAAATCATATATATGGCATCTGTTGTTGACTTATTTACTAGAAAATCACCTTCATTTACTGTTACACTGCGAGTTGAGTTATAGAACTAAATAAATGTTTAAACTTCTCTTCTGGGCTTCCTTTATAAACTGTTGTCTGAATGAGCCTTGTTTTTGGTGGGAATAGTCAGTCTTATCTGTTTAGATCTACTTATTTCTAAGATGACTAACTTATTTTGAATTGATATATTCAAATAAATAAATTTTCTTCTTTCCACAATCCTGAAAAAATCACATTTTAAAAATCTTTCATTGATTTCTAACATTCTGGAAAATGGTCAAATTATTTTAAGTGTTTGTTTTGAGTTACTGCTGTTTTTTGAGAACAATAGACTAGTTAGTAAAATTCTTAAAAAGGTAACACTGCTTTTCAAGGAGCAGTATAACTATTCAGTTCTATAATTTACTGTAGAAGCATACATTGTTGGTTAAGTAAAGTTTACATATAGTGTATTTAAGTAGTCCCCCAGACAAATTCAAGGTGTGGATTTTACTGATATAAATTTATTTTACTTAACTCTACGTGATTGTTAGGGTCTTAAATATTAGTTAGTCCATTTTTAAACACTGTGTTGAGGTAGTGTTCAAGTAATATTGGTGGCTAAAATTAAAGATTTTTTTTTAATTTTTCAAAATTTTTAGCTTCTGAAATACAGAAATACATAGTGAGTATTAAAAAAATCTAAACCCTGTCGAAGCCCATCAACTAATGCACCCCTCCTGAAAAATATTAATAATTCATGGCCAATGAAGACCTATCTTTTGTAGTTGCCCTCCCTCCTGTGATTCTTTATTTCTTATATTCTCTTCATTGGGATAGCTTTTACTCAGAAGGAAAGAAAAAAAAAATCTGTTCTCTAAGACAGTGCTCAGTATTTTAAGTCTTCTCCCTGAAGATTTACAAATACGCATGGTTTTAGAAAGAGATCAGAGATCACTTCCAAAGTACTCACCGGAGCAATAATTTAAGTAAAACACTTTCCTCCTCTATAATGGCTGGGAGGCAGTGTACTGTGGTAGGAAAACACTAGGCTAGTTGTCAAGGGACAAGAGATCTTATTTCAGGTCAAAAATAATAGAGTTTGCTTCTTTAAGCCTCAATACTTTTTTCTGTCTTTATTCTCCTCATGGGTTTTATTGGTGGAGTAGAATATTTCTAGCTGGTCAAAACAGATTCAAAAGGTTTAGTAGAAATATCTGCAAGTATTATAGTTTCCAAATAGGTAAATCTGAACAAATAGATGCTGAGAGTTTTAATCTTGTCCTGATTAATTTTGAGATGTTCAGGATAACTGTTTTTACTGCTCTGAGGCATTCATTACAAGGTTAGCTTTTCTAGTCTAAATCCCTCATAGACATATGAGGGATGTGGTTGACAATTGAACTAAGTACTTTTATTTGTAAATGATTAAAATATATTCTTTTTAAGTTAAATAAAGAAGAAATTTACTGAAGTGACATTTTAAAAATCGCTCAACTGATGGTTGAGGGGCAAGCTCAGAAAATGGACAAAAGTACAGAAACACAAAAGTCTTGTCACAAAACCATTCCACTGAGGAAACCTGTGTGACTAAGAGAGACTAAAAGTTCAGACTACAAAACTGTCACAACTTTCCCTATAAAATGGTTGTTGTGGCTATCACTGCTTCATCTGCCTCAATTCATTCTTTCTACTTATCTCATCACTAGCTCCCGATTTGGAGTCCTGGTCAGATACAGGTGAGTATTAGAGTCTCAGTGATGCTTGAAGGGCTTCTGCTGAAATTATGATGCCTAAAAACCATCAAGTCATGTGTTTCTCTCTCTAAAGAAGCAGTCCTGTTTGCATGATTATCATCTGAAAATACATTTTGTCTTTAATTTTGAGCTGCTAGTGACACATTAGGTCCAAAGTACAAAGACATTGAAATGAAATAGTTTGTAAGTTACTGAACAGCATTTACATTATAGGCTGGTATATAATTTATATAACTAATATCCAAAAACATGTAAGTTCTATATAGAAATTTGTTATAGAATGTACAATAGGAATTATACATTTTTTATCTCAATAAAAGTAATAAGTCCATGAGCTGAAACAGTCTTAAAAAATAGCATTTTTTCTTTTTCCATGTTGAATAGATAAGAATGTTATTTTGTCTTGCTCTCTTATCAATATCTGCCTTAATGACAAGCCATTTTAATATATTCTAGGGTTAAATATAAAAAGAGATGTATTACTATATAATCCTAACATTCACTTATATAGTAAAATACATAAGTATTTTCTAAAGTTAAAAAAAAAAGAAATATTTGAGCTTAACTCAAATTAACAGAAGATAAGCAGATGCAGAAATAAAGCCACAGTAATAGAAAAAAAAACCCTGATATTTTAAGAAATATTTGAGTTTAATGTCACATTAAATTTTAAGAAGATACAACTAGGAATTTCAAAAAATAAAATAAATTATTGGTATATAAAAGTGGTACTATTTTTTCTATATTCAAAATTGCAGTATCATAATTCATCTCTTATTGAACATTGACTAAGCTGAGAAAAAGGAAAATATCCTCCCATTTCAATAGAATACATGTCTTTGAGCTGGGCTTTGACAGATTGGATTCTATTTGTGTGTCAGAAATGATTTTCTTTTGTGACCTTGAACAAGCTGCTTAGGTTCACTGTCTCATAATTTTCCATAAACATAATGAGTTTAGCATTACTTATTCCTCCGTTCTGAAGATTGATTGAAGTGCTCTTTCAAAAAATGATGTATATTAATCTCATTAGTGTTATTTTTAATATTTCATGTCTTCTTCCTAGGATACTTGTGTGAAAATACTTCCACAAGACTTTCAAAGAAAGATCTACACTAATATCTGTGGTTATCATAAATGATAAGAATTGACTTTCACTGTGGAACTCATGTAATAAATAGCACAATCAATCACAAATGGTCTATTCAGAAATTTTGCTCATTAAATTAAACAGTTCATTTCCCAAATTTTGTGCTTCATAGAAATTGCTTTTCTGCCTAATCAATCCTGTCATCAACTGAACAATTATCTTACCCATGGATATTCTAGATGTTTATCTGTCATGAGCTTTAGGTTTCCTTCTGTAGATTAAATATTGTAGTTAAAAAAATGTATATTTCTGCAATCATACTTCTTTATAAAGAATCATTAAGAGTAACGACTTGTCCACTTAATTGTTTGGAGAACTTTCAATAAAGCAACTTATTTAATGTTATTTTCCTTTACAAAAGAATATAATATTGCTTAATTAATATTATAGTATCAGTCTTAGAATATATTTCATAACATTTAACATTTTGAAAGATATGTGGCCCTTAGAAAGGGTGAGGCCAAAAGTTATCAACACTGAAGTTTGATGTTGGCAATGGGGACACCTCTATGCTCACTGATTATTACTTAAATTTAAAACATTAATAGGTTAACAACGTTTATTTTTTCAGGACTCTTGACAATATTTATATACAAATTGTCTAACTTGTTCTAGGTGGGAAAATGTTTCCTTTAAAATTCTTTTAGAATTTGAAGATTTCTTTACTTGTTAGATAGAGCCTGAAGTGAAATTCAGTTCTATTCTTGAATTCTGTATATCATTAACAGTATTTAATGGCACTGATTTAATGATTTTTTGGGGGAGAGGCTATTACTCAGCTTTATTTTACTAATGTGTAGCATATGATTGGAGAATCGATAAATAATAACTGCTTCAGTGGAGAATGATGGATATATTTATAGGTTTCCTTACAATTTACGTGTTCTAGAGTCACTAAGAACCAACTTTCTTTCTTTACAATTTACCTCTATTATTCACATTTTAACATTCCTAGCATGGCTGACAATTGGCATACTAAAGCAGGAGTAAAATGAATCATCAGTCAGTTCAGTTCAGTCACTCAGTCATGTCTGACTGTTTGCGACCCCATGAATTGCAGCACGCCAGGCCTCCCTGTCCATCACCAACTCCCAGAGTTCACTCAGACTCACGTCCATTGAGTCAGTGATGCCATCCAGCCATCTCATCCTCTGTCGTCCGCTTCTCCTCCTGCCCCCAATCCCTCCCAGCATCAGGGTCTTTTCCAATGAGTCAACTCTTCGCATGAGGTGGCCAAAGTACTGGAACTTCAGCTTTAGCATCATTCCTTCCAAAGAACACCCAGGGCTGATCTCCTTCAGAATGGACTGGTTGGATCTCCTTGCAGTCCAAGGGACTCTCAAGAGTCTTCTCGAACACCACAGTTCAAAAGCAGCAATTCTTCAGCGCTCAGCTTTCTTCACAGTCCAACTCTCACATCCATACATGACCACTGGAAAAACCAAAGTGTTGAGTAGACAGATCTTTGTTGGCAAAGTACTGTCTCTGCTTTTCAATATACTATCTAGGTTAGTCATAACTTTCCTTCCAAGGAGTAACCTTTTTTAAAAAATTAAAAATATCCACAACAGAATAAATTATCAATCACCACCTCCTCTCAAATTTTGGATATTTCTATTTCATGAGCAACTACTGTATCCTAGACATTTTATTTAAAAAATCATTTTATTTAATCCTCAAAACAGCCAAGTATATTGTACAAAGAGCTTGTTTTGTTTGTTTGAGAAGAAGGAGGGAATTTGGCTAAATCACAAGTCACATAGCAAATAAGCGGCATAGATCAAATTAAACGTCAGAGCCATTTTACTTCAAACTCAAGGCTACTTTCAATTCCCTCTATTATTGGAGATTGGTAATCAATGCAACTTTATCAAGTCATTTGTCTTTTAAAATCAGGAGAAACACAAGAGAGGATAACTAAAAGAGAGCAAAGGTGTATGCATAGACCTAAACCGGATTATAAAAACTTGCATGTCAGTCTTAACACATTGACTAGGACCTTAGAGCTGAACTGAACTGAAAGTCTGACCAGCATGTACAGTCCAAAAGTCTAGAGGCTTTGCACTTCAATGACTGCCAGTGTGCATCCAGATAAACAACAGGGTAAAGAAAAGTGAGCAGTGTGTCCTGAATTTATAAATCAGGGAAAATTACCCAGTGAACTGCCTAGCAACTCCTATCTCATTTCCTATTCAAATAACATTAAAATGAACAGTAACAGAAACCTCATGTGTATGTGTGAAAAATAAGAAATATCATATTGGTTCAAAGCATGGTCATTGGAGATACAAGTTACTGGACCACTAATTGAATCCCATTGTGTTGCAGTATTTACTCTTTTACAAAATGAGGATAATATTAATAAAAAAAAATTGGAAGTGGCAAATACTAAATTAATTTTAGATTTTTTTTTCTCTTTTTGTCTTAATGCTCCTAACTTCTCCTTATGAGTTAAAAGTAAGTGACATGTACAGTCCTAAAATATGTGTAAGGAATGAGTGGGAAGGATATAGATGACTAGGTGATGGTAAAAGAGTTTATGGATTTACTTTTGCTAAATAACAATCATGGTTAGCACCAGCAGGAAAGAGAACTCCTTCTTATTTCTTGACTTCCAACAATAATAATATTTATGGCAGAGTTGTTTGGGGTTAAATGAGTAATGTAAACTGTTGAACAATATTAATATTACTATTTTAATCATCATATTGTTAACATTAAGACATACACTATAGGGTTGTTTGGAAATTCAAAGAGATAATATTAATAAATCTCTTAGCCTAGTGCCAAATAATAATTATATTAATAATAAGTTATTTCTGACATATGTACACAGTCCGACTAACAATGTCTCAACACACACCAGTTCCTCTGTGTTTAACTTTTTCATGTCTTCAAATCAGTAGACTGTTATTGATTGGTTTCAAAACTTACCCAATATTTCATGAAATACTATCTGATAATTATGTTATGAGAGTAAAATAATGAAAATATTTGTCTAACATTTAGCAAAGTGGCCCCAAAGTCTCCAAATTGGAAACATGTAGTTTATATGGACATAAAATTTTCTAGTGAAATTGAATTTTTCCTTTTCTAATGGTGCTAGCATTAGTATCAGCTTCCAAAGTTCAAACTGACCAGGTGCTTGTTCTCAGTTGTAGCTTCCAGGCTGGGTCTCTGTTGCCTTCTTGCACATTTCTTCCCTGAAAATCCTCTGAGGAGAGTAAGAGATCATGATACTTCAACATAGATAGCTTCAACTTTGGCAAGATTTATTTCCCAAATTGCAGTGAAATAGCATTACTAAAAATTTCATTTTAAAACACTCCATATAAACCCCTGAGGAGTGAGTTTTAAACAGGAGAGCAAAAATAAACAAATGGGACCTAAATTAAAATTAAAGCCTTTTGCATTTCAAAGGAAACCAATAATAAAATGAAAGACATAATAAATGGGAGAAAATAATTGCAAATGATATAACTGATAATGTGTTAGTACTTCAAACATATAAATAACTCATGCAACTAAATATCAAAAAACAAGCTTATTAAAAGTTGGGCAGATGGCCTGAATAGACATTTTCCCAAAGAAGATATATAGATGAATAACAAACAAATGAAAATATGCCCAACATTATTAATCACCAGAGAAATACAAATCAAAATCACAATGAGATATCACCTCATACTTGTCAGAATAGCTATCATCAAAATATCTAGGACTTTTCATGTGGTCCAGTGGTTAAGAATCTTTCTGCTAATGTCAGGGACATGAGTTCGATCACTGGCCCAGGATCACTTGCTGCTGAGCAACTAATCCCAGGGACCACAACTACTAAGAGCCTATGAACCACAACTACTGAAGTCCACACACCCTAGAGCCTGTGCTCAGTATCAAGAAAAGCCACCACAATGAGAAGCCTGCATATTGCAACTGGAGAAATCCCATGTGCAGCAACAAAGACCCACTGCACCCCAAAATAAATAAATGAATAAATATTTTTTAAAAATTCTACAAATAAGAAATGTTGGAGAGGATGTGAAGAAAAGGGAACTCTTGTACAGTGTCGGCAAGAATGTAAAGGTTCAGCCACTATGGAAAACACTATGAAGGTTACTCCAAAAATTAAAAATAGAATTATCATGTGATCCAAAAACTCTATTCCTGGGTATTAAGAAAAAATCACTAATTTGAAAAGATCCATGCACACCAATGATCATAGCAGCAGTATTTACACTAGCTAAGATATTGAAGCAACTCAGGTGTCCACCAACAGATAAATGGATAAAGAAGATGTGATACATATAATGGAAACTTATTCAGCCATGAAAAAGAATGAAATTCTGACATTTGCAACAACACATGGATGGAGGAGCCTGGTAGGCTGCAGTCCATGGGGTCGCAAAGAGTCGGACACGACTGAGTGACTTGCCTTTCATTTTCACTTTCCACTTTCATGCATTGGAGACGGAAATGGCAACCCACTTCAGTGTTTTTGCCTGGAGAATCCCAGGGACAGGGGAATCTGATGGGCTTACGTCCATGGATCACACAGAGTCGGACACAACTGACACGACTTAGCAGCAGCAGCAGCAGCAGATAGACCTAGAGAGTATTATGCTTAGTGAAATAAATCAGAGTAAGCAAATATTGTATGTTATTACTTATATGTGGAATCTAAAAAATACAAAACAAATGGATGTAGATAACAAAACAGAAAAAGACTCACAGATGTAGAAAACAAACTAGTGGATACCAGTGGGGAAAGGGAAGGTGGGAGAGGCAAGATAGAGGTATGGGATGAAGAGATACAAACTAACACGTATAAAATAGATAAGCAACAAGTGCAGCACAGGTACTGTACAGCAACAAGTAGAACAGTACAGCACCATTATTTTGTACTAACATTAAATGGAATATAATCTACAAAATATTGAATCGCTATGCCATAAACCTGAGACTAATAGGATATTGTCCATCAACTATACTTAAATAAATAAAGAGGATGGGAGTAAGTTGAAAGTATACCAACTACAACCTCCATGGGAACTATAGAGTTTACTGTCTGAATCTTCCTTCAAGAAGGGAGGTGCAGTCAGTTATTAGTTTCCAACTATAGTGCCTTCAAGATCCTCTTCAGTTTGAGCTGAGATTACACCATCCAGAGGCAGCCCCGGTCAGCACCTGAGAAAAACAGGGATCCCTCATGGGAAACTTTTACTTGGGAGTTCCCCATTGGGTTGGCCAACACTTCCTCAGATCTGCATCATTATCCAGATTATAGTCTGAAGCTCTCCCTGCCCAATTCTGCTTCTTTTAACATTCCCTATCAGATCTGCATCAAAGTCTAGAGGCTTTCTCTGCTTAACTCAGCTTCTTCCCCCTTTTACAATTTTCCCCTGCAATGATTTACAGTAAGTCACTTGTATTCCAAGTTCCTTCTCAAAGTCTGCTTCTGAGAGGACCAGTCAACATACCTTCTCTGTCCAGTCATTATTCCAAGGGTTTAACACTCAGTTCTTATCCCCACACTCAAAGGCAATGCTGTTTTGACCCCATTTATTACAGGGGCTTCCCTGTAATTTATTATAGGGGCTTCCCTGGTGGCTCAGACAGTAAAGAGTCTCCCTGGAGACTGAAGGAGACCTGAAGGAGACCTAGGTTTGATCCCTGGGTCAAGAAGACCCCCTAGAGAAGGAACTAGCAACCCATTCTAGTGTTCTCGCCTGGAAAATCCCATGGGTTGCAGAGCCTGGCAGGCTACAGTCCATGGGGTCGCAAAGAGTCGGACACGACTGAGTGACTTGACTTTCATTTACTACTAAGGTGCTTTTCTGCTCACTGTTCTGCAGGCAAGCAAGCCCCCTTGGCTTTTCTTCAAACAATCAAAGACATTCCTGCTGCAGAACTTCACCTTCCCCCTGATTGGAAAGCTCTTATACTCTTAGCTAAGATTTGCATCATATGGTGCCTTGCTATCACTCAGGTCTCTGATTAAATATCACATTCTTTAGTTTTGTCTGGATCATTTTTTTTAAAAAACATACTCCTTCACTCCATCATCAATAAATTTATTTCTTTAGTCTTAATAACATTATTAGCATTTAAAATGTTATTACTAACATGTTTGTTTATTGAATGTCTTGCTCCCAAGAGATTAGCCTTTGCTCTTTTGTCTATCACTGCCTTTCTAGAGTTTTGGAGAATGTTTGACAGAAGCAAGTTAGGTAAGTCATATTTACTAATTTAATAATTAAATGAATTATTTTCAGTTTTGAGACTTAATTTCAATAACAACAACAGAAACTATGTGTCTTAGAGAAGCTGTATAATGTCTCTAAGGTAAGGTGGTTTTTCTATTTACTAAGAACAGTTATAACTACCTCACAGCAATTTATAAGCATTACATAAAATAAAATGAAAGTGAAATATATTTAATGCTCAGTAGGCCCTCAAAGTAGGGAAAACCACTAGGGCATTCAGGCATGCTGTAATTCAAATCTTTATGATTATACAGTGGAAGTGGCAAATATAGATTCAAGGGATTAGATCTGATAGACAGTGTGTCTGAAGAACAATGGATGCAGCTTTGTAACATTACATGATTCAGTGACTAGAACCATCCCCCCCAAAAGAAATGCATGAAGACAAAATGGTATTCTGAGAGGGCCTCCCAAATAGCTGGGAAAAGAAAAGAAATGAAAAGCAAAGGAAAAAGGGAAAGAATGAAGAGTTTCAAGGAATATCAAGGAGAGATAAGAAAGCTTTCTTAAGTGAACAATGCAAAAAAATAGAGGAAAACGATAGAATGGGAAAGACTAGAGATCACTTCAAGAGAATTAGAGATACCAAGATAGTATTTCTTGCAAAGATGGGTACAATAAAGGGCAGAAAACAAAAGGACCTAACACAAGCAGAAGAGATTAAGAAGAGGTGGCAAGAATACACAGAAGAACTGTACAAAAAAGGTATTAATGACCCAGATAACCATGATGGTGTGGTCACTCATCCAGAACCAGACATCCTGGAGTGTGAAGTCAAATGGGGCTTAGGAGGCATCACTACAAACAAAGCTAGTGGAGATGATGGAATTCAGGCGGAGCTATTTGAAATCCTAAAAGATGATCCTGCTAAAGTGCTACACCATATGCCAGCAAACTAGGAAAACTCAGCAGTGGCCACAGGACTTGAAAAGGTCAGTACACATTCCAATCCAAAATAAGGGCAATGCCAGAGACTGCTCAAACTACTGTACAATAGCGCTCATTTCACATACCTGCAAAGCAATGCTCTAAATCCTTCAAGCTAGGCTTCAACAGTACATGAACCAACTTTCAGATGTACAATCTGGGTTTAGAAAAGGCAAAGGAACAAGATATCAAACTGCCAACATCTGTTGAATCATAGAAAAAGCAAGAGAGTTTCAGAAAAACACTTAACTCTGCTTCATTGACTATGTGATTATATTCTTTGCAGCCAAAGATGGACAAGCTCTATACAGTGAACAAAAACAAGACCAGGAGCTGACTGTGGCTCAGATCATGAACTCTTTATTATCAAATTCAGACTCAAATTGAAGAAAGTAGGGAAAACCACTAGACCATTCAGGTATGACCTAAATCAAATCCCTTATGATTATACAGTGGAAGTGAGAAATAGATTTAAGGGCCTAGATCTGATAGATAGAGTGCCTGATGAACTATGAAATGAGTTTCATGACATTGTACAGGAGACAGGGATCAAGACAATCCCCATGGAAAAGCAATGCAAAAAAGCAAAATGGCTGTCTGGGGAGGCCTTACAAATAGTTGTGAAAAGAAGAGAGGTGAAAAGCAAAGGAGAAAAGGAAAGATATAAGCATCTGAATGCAGAGTTTCAGAAAATAGCAAGAAGAGATAAGAAAGCCTTCTTCAGCGATCAATGCAAAGAAATAGAGGAAAAGAACAGAATGGAAAAGACTAGAGATCTCTTCAAGAAAATTAGAGATACCAAGGGAACATTTCATGCAAAGATGGGCTTGATAAAGGACAGAAATGGTATGGACCTAACAGAAGCAGAAGATATTAAGAAGAGGTGGCAAGAATACACAGAACTGTACAAAAAGATCTTCACGACCCAGATAATCATGATGGTGTGATCACTAATCTAGAGCCAGACATCCTGGAATGTGAAGTCAAGTGGGTCTTAGAAAGCATCACTATGAACAAAGCTAGTGGAGGTGATGGCATTTCAGTTGAGCTATTTCGAATCCTGACAGATGATGCTGTGAAAGTGCTGCACTCAATATGCCAGCACAGTTGGAAAACTCAGCAGTGGCTGCAGGACTGGCAAAGGTCAGTTTTCATTCCAATCCCAAAGAAAGGCAATGCCAAAGAATAATCAAACTACCGCACAATTGCACTCATCTCACATGCTAGTAAAGTAATGCTCAAAATTCTGCAAGCCAGGCTTCAGCAATATGTGAACTGTGAACTTCCTGATGTTCAAGCTGGTTTTAGAAAAGGCAGAGGAACCAGAGATCAAATTGCCAACATCTGCTGGATCATGGAAAAAGCAAGAGAGTTCCAGAAAAACATCTATTTCTGCTTTATTGACTATGCCAAAGCCTTTGACTGTGTGGATCCCAATAAATTGTGGAAAATTCTGAAAGAGATGGGAATACCAGACCACCTGACATGCCTCTTGAGAAATCTGTATGCAGGTCAGGAAGCAACAGTGAGAACTGGACATGGAACAACAGACTGGTTCCAAATAGGAAAAGGAGTACATCAAGGCTGTTTATTGTCACCCTGCTTATTTAACTTCTATGCAGAGTACATCATGAGAAGCACTGGACTGGAAGAAACACAAGCTGGAATCAAGATTGCCGGGAGAAATATCAATAACCTCAGATATGCGGATGACACTACCCTTATGGCAGAAAGTGAAGAGGAACTAAAAATCCTCTTGACGAAAGTGAAAGTGAAGAGTGAAAAAGTTTGCTTAAAGCTCCACATTCAGAAAACGAAGATCACGGCAACTGGTCTCATCACTTCATGGGAAATAGATGGGGAAACAGTAGAAACAGTGTCAGACTTTATTTTTTTGGGCTCAAAATCACTGCAGGTGATGACTGCAGCCATGAGATTAAAAGACGCTTACTCCTTGGAAGAAAAGTTATGACCAACCTAGATAGTATATTCAAAAGCAGAGACATTACTTTGCCGACTAAGGTCCGTCTAGTCAAGGCTATGGTTTTTCCTATGGTCATGTATGGATGTGAGAGTTGGACTGTGAAGAAGGCTGAGTGCCAAAAAATTGATGCTTTTGAACTGTGGTATTAGAGAAGACTCTTGAGAGTCCCTTGGACTGCAAGGAGATCCAACCAGTCCATTCTGAAGGAGATCAGCGCTGGGATTTCTTTGGAAGGAATGGTGCTAAAGCTGAAACTCCAGGACTTTGGCCACGTCATGTGAAGAGTTGACTCATTGGAAAAGACCCTGATGCTGGGAGGGATTAGGGGCAGGAGGAGAAGGGGACAACAGAGGATGAGATGGCTGGATGGCATCACTGACTCGATGGACGTGAGTCTGAGTGATCTCCGGGAGATGGTGATGGACAGGGAGGCCTGGTGTGCTGCGGTTCATGGGGTCGCAAAGAGTCAGACACGACTGAGCATCTGAACTGAACTGAACTGAAAGCTTTTGCCTGTGTGTGTCACAACAAACTGGCAAATTCTTCAAAGATGGGAATATCAGACCACCTTACCTGCCTCATGAGAAACCTGTATGCAGGTGAAAAAGGAATAGTTAGAACTAGACATGGAAAAATAGACTAGTTCTAAATTAGGAAAGGAGTAGGTCAAGGCATTATATTGTCACACTGCTTATTTAACTCTTATGCAGAGTACATCATGTGAAATGCTGGGATGGATGAAGCACAAGCTGGAATCAAGATTGCTGAGAGCAATATCAACAATCACGGATATGTAGATAACATCACCCTAATGGCCGAAAGTGAAGAGAACTAAAGATTGTGAAAGAGCAGAATGAAAAGTTGGCTTAAAACTCAACAGTCAAGAAACTAAGATCATGGCATCAGGTCTTATCAATTTATGGCAAACAGATAGGGAAACAGTGACAGACTTTATTTAGTTTGGCTCCAAAATCTCTGCAGATGGTGATTGCAGCCATGAAATTAAAAAGACACTTGGTCCTTGGAAGAAAACTATGACAAAGCTAGACAGCATATTAGAAAGCAGAGACATCATTTTGCTGACAAACGTCAATCTAGTTAAAGCTATGGTTTTTCTAGTAGTCATATAAGGATGTGAGATTTGGACCATAAAGAAGGCTGAGTGGTGAAGAATTGAGGCTTTTGAACTGTGGTGCTGAAAAAGACTCTTGAGAGTCCCTTGGGCTGCAAGGAGATCCAACCAGTCCATCCTAAAGGAGATCAGTCCTAGGTGTTCATTGGAAGGACTGATGTTTGGAGCTGAAACTCCAATACTTTGGCCACCTGATGCAAAGATCTGACTCATTTGATAAGACTCTGATGCTGGAAAAGATTGAGGGCAAGAGGAGAATGGGACAACAGAGGATGAGATGGTTGGATGGCATCACTGACTCAAAGGACATGAGTTTGGGTGAACTCTGGGAGTTGGTGATGGACAGGGAGTCTTGGTGTGCTGAGTCATGGGGTCAAAAAGAGTCAGACACAACTGAGCAACTGAACTGAACTGAACTGAAGGCACAGGGGTGACTAGAGACTATTTACCCACAAAATGGAAAAGGCAGTAGATAGTACAAATGACTGTTGAATTCTGTTAAACTCTAAGTTCATTTCACTTTGAACAGCTAGTGGTCACTAGGCAGAATGGAATTTAAAGTGATGACCTAGAAATCAGGGGTAGTATATAACCTGATACACATCTCTTGAGCCTCCCAGTCTGCCAAGAATTTTTAAAAACTCCTTTGATTTTGAAGCTACTATGTCATTAAATGTCATTTTGTAAATTGCAGAGAAAAATAATATACTGTATATATGCCTAAAAATTTTAAATGTCACTGTAACTACTAGAGAGAGCAATAGTAATTTAGCAAAATCTGACTGCATTTTTTCAAGTCTGGGTATCAGGCAGAGAGAAGTTGAAGAGAGAAAATGATTTATTTGTGTCTTCCCTAAAATTAGAATTTTCCTCTTCCCATATCATATTCTGATCCTTCTACCATTCTACTTTACAATGCATATCATCATGTTTTATTACCCATTTAACACATAAGTAATTGTATGATGATGATAATGATACTGTGGCTTTCCCTCTCTTTTCTCAGGGAGCTCTGCAGATAAATTATTAGCGATCGATTCCTGTTGAAGTGAATAGATGGCCTAGTTTTGCTGCAATATTCAAGTTCTTTTCCCTTGCAGTCAATTCCCAGTGTCCCAGTGATTTATCTACCTTTGCTAAATTTCGTGTTCATGTTCTCTTTACCAGTGGCATGGAATTTTAATTAGCTTTTGATAAAATGTATTACGGTACTTTCTAAACTAGGCATGGAGAAAACTTACATTTTTTCTACCTCTATATGTCAAGATTTCTGCAAACTAGTAGAAGCTAAAAGGCATTAATAGTTTATGCATTTTTAACTAAAGATATATTGGGCTCAATGTGTGATAATCCCTTGGTTATATCCTGTGAAATCCTAAGTTCCATTAGGTTTCTCAGTGTAACACAATGTGCCGAGGAACACCCAAATATCTGTTTATCATTGGTTTTGTCATTTTATTTAAAAATAATTTGAAAGAGAAAATTTTGCAAAAAATTGTAAGAAATAACTGAATATTTTCTGCAGATGTATTTATTTTTAACACTTTCCCACACTTGCATTATAATCCTCTTTATAAAACCCATAATACTTCACATGCATTTCCTAAAACCAAAGTTGTTCAATTACATATACAGCAATGTCTTATATTTTCTTTAGTGCCATTAAAAATACAACTATTAATTTTTTAAACATTCTTTTGTGGACCATTTATAAAGTCTTTATCTAATTTGTTACAGTATTTTTTCTATCTTTTTTTTTTTTTTTTTTTTTGGCCATAGGTTATGGGATCTTAGCTCCCTGACCAGGGATCAATCGAACCTAGATATCCTGCATTGGAAGGTGAAGTCTTAACCACTGGACTTCCAGGGAAGTCCCACAGCTAATAGTTTCATAGAATATTCACGAGCTTTCGTTTTGCTGATGTTTCTCTATGAGTAGATTCAAGTTGTGCATTTGGGGCTTGAACACTACATAAATAATGTATCTTTTTCAGAGTCTTACATCTGGTAGCATATAATCTTTATCTCTTATTCAAGATGTTAATTTTGATTGCTTGGTGTATTAATTATCTATTGTTGTAGAACAATGCATGCATGCTGAGTTGCTTCAGTGCAACCTTATGGAGTATAGCCTGCCAGGCTCCTCTGTCCATGGGATTCTCCAGGCAAGAATAGTGGAGGGGGCTGCCATGGCTTGCTGCAGGGGATCTTCCCAACCCAGAGATTGAACCCATGTCTCTTACATCTCCTGCATTGGCAGGCAAGTTATTTACCACTAGCGCCACCTGGGAAAACCCATCGTAGAACAGTAGGGCCATAAAATTAACATCTTAAAGTACATGCATTTATGGTATGACAGTTACATTGGATCTGCAATTTAGACTCAACAGGTCTTTTGCTTCAGAATCTTTGCTGTAATCAAGATATCAATTGAGGCTGTGATATCATTTCAGAGATCAACTGCAAAAAGATCCCCTTCAAATCTCACCTGGTTATTAGCAGAATTCAGAACCTTGCAGGGCACAGGATTGAGGGCCTCAATTTCTTGCTAGCTATTAGTCTGAGGCTTCCTTCAATTCCAGAGAGCTCTCAATAGGCAGTTTACAGAAGCATCTTAATCAAAGTCAGCAGGGGAAAGAGTTTACTAGCAAGATGAATTATAGCCTTATCCAAGTTTCTCTTATAGGTGATATCCCATAATTGTTTTTGTGTTCTATTGATTTGAATAGCAGTTTCTGTACACATCCTAACAAATATGTTTAGACACACCATGACTACCAGGAGAAGAGTATAATGGGTAACCATTTAAGAATCTGTCCAATACTGTAAGATTTGTTGTGGTAGTTTTTGATTCCTTCATCACTTAAGCATCTTTCCTTTTGTCATTAATGAATTTATGAGGTGGGCTATCAGAGACTGTATAAATAACACATTCTACATCAATTCCTCCAATCTATGGTTTTAGTCAAATAAAGAGTCCGAAACTCAGTACTTGATGCAATCTCAAAAAGGTTAGAATGATCTCTGCTCATTTCCAATGCAAACCATTCAATATCACAGTAATCCAATTCTATGTGCCAAGCAGTAACGCTAAAGAAGCTGAAACTGAACAGTGCTACGAAGATCAATAAGACATTCTAGAACTAACACCCAAAAAAGATGTTCTTTTTTGAAATTGGAATGCAAAAGTAGGAATTCAAGAGACATCTGGAGTAACAGGCAAATTGGACCTTGGAGAACAAAATGAAGCAGAGAAAAGGCTAACAGAATTTTGCCAAGAGAACACACTGGTCATTCAAACACCTATCTCCCAACAATACAAGAGAACACTCTACACATGGACATCACCAGATGGTCAATACTAAAATCAGATTTATTATACTCTTTGCAGCCAATGATGAAGAAGCTCTATACAGTCAGCAAAACAAGATGGGGAGCTGACTGCGGCTCAGATCATGAACTTCTTATTGCAAATTTCAGACTTAAATTGAAGAAAGTAGGGAAAATCACTAGACCATTCAGCTATTATCTAAATCAAATCCCTTACGACAATATAGTGGAAGTGACAAATAGATTCAAGGTATTAGATTTGATAGACAGAGTGCCTGAACAACTATGGACTGAACTTTGTTACACTGTACAGGAGGCAGTGATCAAGACCATCCCCAAGAAAAAGAAATGCAAAAAGGCAAAATGGTTGTCTGAAGAGGCCTTACAAATAGCTGTGAAAAGAAAAGAAGCTAAAGGCCACAGAGAAAAGGAAAGATAGAAGTTCCAAAGAATAGCAAGGAGAAATAAGAAAGTCTTCCTCAGTGATCAATGCAAAGAAATAGAGGAAAACAATAGAATGGGAAAAACTAGAGATCTCTTCAAGAAAATTAGAGATACCAAGGGAACATTTCATGCAAAGATGGCACAATAAAGGACAGAAATTGTAAGGACATAACAGAAGCAGAAGATATTAAGAAGAGGTGGCAAGAATACACAGAAGAACTATACAAAAAAGATCTTCATGACCCAGATAACCACGATGGTGTGATTACTGGACTAGAAACAGGGATCCTGGAATGTGAAGTCAAGTGGGTCTTAGGAGGCATCACTACGAACAAAGCTAGTGGAGATGATGGAATTCCAGTTGATCTATTTCAAATCCTAAAAGATGATTTTGAGAAAGTGCTGCACTCAATATGGCAGCAAATTTGGAAAACTCAGCAGTGGCCACAGGACTGGAAAGGTCAGTTTTCATTCAAATTCCAAAAAAGGCAATGCCAAGAATCTTCAAACTACCTCACAATTGGACTCATCTCACATGCTATCAAAGTGATGCTCAAAATTCTCCAAGCCAGGCTTCAACAGTACGTGAACCATGAATTTCCAGATGTTCAAGCTGGACTTAGAAAAGGCAGAGGAACCAGAGATTCAACATCCATTGGATTATTGACAAAGCAGGAGAGTTCCAGAAAACCATCCGCTTCTACTTTATTGACTATGCCAAATCCTTTGACTGTGTGGATCAAAACAAACTGCAGAAAATTCTTCAAGTGATGGGAATACCAGACCACCTTACCTCCCATCTGAGAAATCTATATGCAGTTCAAGAAGCACCAGTTAGAACCAGACATGGAACAACAGACTGGTTCCAAATTGGGAAAGGAGTGTGCATCAAGGCTGTATATTGTCAACTTGCTTATTTAACTTATATGCAGAGTATATCATGTGAAATTCGGGGCTGTATGAAGCACAAGCTGGAATCAAGATTGCTGGGAGAGATATCAGTAACCTCAGATATGCAGATGACATCACCCCTATGGCAGAAAATGAAGAACTAAAGAGCCTCTTGATGAAAGTGAGAGAGGAGAGTGAAAAAGTTGGCTTAAAGCTCAACATTCAGAAAACTAGGATCACGGCATCTGGGCCCATTACTTCATGGCACATAGATGGGGAAGCAATGGAAACAGTGACAGACTTTTTGGGCTCCAAAATCACTGCAGAGGTGACTGCATCCATGAAATTAAAAGACCCTTGCTCCCTGAAAGAAGAGCAGAGACATTAGTTTGCCAGCAAAGGTCCATTTAATCAAAACTATGGTTTCTCCAGCAGTCATGTATGGATGTGAGAGTTGAACTATAAAAAAGCTGAGTGCCAAAGAATTGATGCTTTTGAACTGGTACTGGAGAATACTCTTGAGAGTTCCTTGGACTGCAAGAAGATTCAACTTGTCCATCCTAAAGGAAATCAGTCCTGAATATTCATTGGAAGGATTGATTGCTGAAGCTGAAATTCTAGTACTTTGGCCACCTAATGCGAAGAACTGACTCACTAGAAAATACCCTGATGGTGGGAAGGATTGAAGGCAGGAGGAGAAGGGGACAACAGAGGATGAGATGGCTGGATGGCATCACTGACTTGATGGACGTGAGTTTGAATAAGTTCCAGGAACTGATGATGGACAGGGAAGCCTAGCATCCGTCAGTCCATGGAGTTGCAAATAGTTGGACATTACTGAGTGACTGAACTGACTGATGGTTTCAGTATCCATCAATGTTTTCCTTACCAGAATACAATTTACCACACTAATTCTAAAACAGTAATTTTCCAATTCACATACTATTCTACTTTTGTTAGCATTCTATTATTAGAAAGGGCTTTAATCACATACTTATATACAATCAATGTCTATTTAAATACAATAGACATTGTACATAAATAATATATATATAATATACAATATGAATGTCTATTTATATACAATCTATGTCATTTTTCTGATTGCCTTTAATATTTTCTTTTTATCTCTGATTTTCAGCTATTTAATTATTATGTACTTTGCTGTGGTTTTCTTTACCCCAAATTTATTGTGATTTCTTGTATTGCTTTAATCTGTCCATGTATATTTTCTTCACATTTGGAATAGTTTTACCATTAGTTTTTCATTATTTCTTCTGTACCAATTTCTAGCTTCAATAGCTCAAATAGACTGTGTGATATTGACATATAGCTTACTGAGGCTTTGTCGATAGCTTTTCATTCTTTTGTTCTCTTATTATATTTGGAATATTTAAAAATTCATTGACATTTTCTACTGTTATTTCAAACATACTATTTAACCTATAGTGTGTTTTCTTTCCTAGCTATTTTATTTTTGATTTCCAGCATTCCCCTTGAAATTTTAATACCTTTTTCTCATCATATTGTGTTTTCCTCTATGTTTGTTAAACAAATGAAATGTGTTTATAATAGCTCTGAGTAGTCAACCCTTCTACCCATACATTCAGTGGTCTTCCCATTCTGACAGATGGGAATTAAAATTATTATCTGTACACTTTGGGAGTATTTTACTATGTTGCTCTCCAGTGATTCTTTCCTCTTTCTCACATAGTTTCCATTATACATGTGTGGATTAGTTTTCAGCCAAAAAGTTGAGGAAAATCTTTTCAGATCTCCTAAGATCTGTATGGAAATATCTCTCAAAATAGCCTCCTTTACAAATACTAGCTACAGTGTCTTTTCCATATAATAATCTTTATCATCTCTATAAGTAAGTCAATTGGTTCTCTTTAGGATAGCATTCCTTGCACTGGGACCTGAAAAGTCTTCACATAGTATACCAGGGCATTCATGGAACTGAATTCATTTTTGTTTTCACACACAGTTCTGTTTTCTAAGGCCAGAAAGTAAGTCTGGTTCTTCTTACAAAAATCACAATTACAAATCCTATTATAATCTCTTCATATATGTGTATGTGTATTATGTGATACAAATATTCACTTAATATTTTAATTTGTTTATTCATTAGTAATGGTCAATATTTATTGAACCAAACATTTTTCTAACACTTCATAGACACTTTTAGTCCTAGCACCATCCTGATCAGATACACATTGTTTTTTTGTTTTTTGTTTTTTTTCAGTTTTTAAAATTTATTTTTATTTTTAAAATGTATTTATTTTTAATTGGAGGAAAACAACTTTATAATGTTGTGTTAGTTTCTGGCATACATCAGCATGAAACAGCCATAGGTATACATGTGTCCCTTCCCTTCTGAACCCCCCTCCCATCTCCCACTTTATCCTACCATTTTAGGTTGTCACAGAACACAGGCTTGAGCTTCCTGAATCATACAGCAAATTCCCACTGCCTATATATTTTACATAAGATTATGTATATGTTTCAAATCTACTCTTTCAATTTGTCCACCTTCTTACTTCTATGTGCACAAGTCTGTTCTCTATGTCTGTCTCTATTGCTGCCCTACAAATAGGTTCATCAGTGCCATTTTTCTAGATTCTATATATATGCATTAGTATACAATATTTATTTTTCCCTGACTTACTGCACTCTATAAAACAGGCTCCAGATTCATCTACCTCGCTACAACTTACTCAAAATAATTCCCTTTTACGGCTGAGTAATGTTGCATAGTCACGTATGATTGTGAGAGCTAGACTGTAAAGAAGGCAGAGCACCGAAGAATTGATGCCTGCAGACTGTGGTGCTGGAGAAGACTCCTGAAAGTCCCTTGGACAGCAAGGGGATAAAACCAGTCAGTCTAAAGGAAAATCAACCCTGAATATTCATTGGAAGGACTGATGCTGAAGCTGAAGCTCCAGTATTTTGGTCACCTGATGCAAACAGTTAAGCCATTGGAAAAGTCCTTGATGCTGGGAAAGATTGAGGGCAAAAGGAGAAGAGAGCATCAGAGGGTGAGATGGCTGGATGGCATCACTGATGGCATGTTGGCATTGCTGACATGAATTTGGGCAAAACTTGGGGAGAGGATGAGTGAAGGTAGGGCTGGCATGCTGCAGTCTATGGGGTCACAAAGAGTTGGACATGATTGTGTGACTGGACAACAACAAATATTGCATTGAATAAATGTACCACCAGTTCTTTATGCATTCATCTGTCAGTGGATAGATTGTTTCCATATCCTGGCTATTGTAAATAGTGCTGCAATGAATAACAGGGTACATGTGTATTTTAGAATGGTTTTCTCAGGGTATATGCCTAGTTGTGGGATTGTTGGTAGAGTACCCAGATTTATTTTTTAAAGAAATCTCCTTACTGTTCTCCATTGTGACTCTATCAATTCACATTCTCAACAGCAGTGCAAGAGGATTCCCTTTTCTCCACATTCTATCCAGCATTTTTTTTTTTTTTTTTTGCATTTCTTTTTGAGGGTGGCCATTCCCACTACAGTACTCTTGCCTGGAAAATCACATGGATGGAAGACCCTAGTAGGCTGCAGTCCAGGGATCGCTAAGAGTCAGACACGACTGAGCATCTTCACTTTCATTTTTCACTTTCATGCATTGGAGAAGGAAACGGCAACCCACTCCAGTGTTCTTGCCTGGAGAATCCCAGGGACAGAGGAGCCTAGTGGGCTGCCGTCTATGGGGTCACACATAGTCAGACATGACTGAAGCGACTTAGCAGGGGCAGCAGCAGTAACAGCAGCATTCTGACTGGTGTGAGGTGATACTTCATTGTAGTTTTGATTTGCATTTCTCTATTAATAAGCAATATTGAGCTTTTTTTTTTTCATGTGATTATTAGCCATCTGTATGTCTTCTTTGGAGAAATGTCTGTGTAGGTCTTCTGCCCAATTTTGATTAGGTTGTTTGTTTTTCTGATATTGAGCTGCCTGAACATAAGCACTATTTTTTAATATTTATTTTTATTGAGGTATAATTGACATACAATTATGTATTATTATTACATCAAGTTACCATTTCTAATCTATTTTCCACTATTTTATTTTTGAAGTGTTACATCAATATGCATTAAGTGTGTCTAGTCTGTTATTTTCATACTACCTTAGTTAGGTTTATTTATCAATTTAACATGTCATTCATAAAGTAAATTTGGATTTTCCTTCATTTTTTATAGTTAAAGTTAGGTAGTATTAATACTATCTGTTCTTCAAAGATTTGTTGAATTCCCTTGTAAAATCTAGTACTAATACTTTCTAAATGGGATGGTCACTTAATGACCTTACTTGTTTGTCCATATATGTGCAAATTGGTCTCTTTAATCCTTTAATCTGTTATGATTGATTTTGTTAAATTGTATCTGGCTAGAGAATTATCTAGTTTATTTAGTTTGTTCTTCATATTTATTGTAGAGATATACTAGGTAGTAGGTAGAAATATAAGATTTTAAAAATTTCTTAAGGGTGGATATTTTCTATGTGTCATTTCTTATTTTCTATATCTGTGTTGTCTCCTTTTTTAAAATTAATCAAGTTAGTTACTGATTTGTCAACTTTGTTCAAAGAACCATGATTTTATTTATTAATATGATCTATTGATTTTCTGTTTTCTACCAATTATTAATTTTTTACTGTGTTTTCTTTTGGATTGCATTGTTGATCTTTTCTAGGATTTTTAGTTAGGAATTTAAAACCACTGCTTAAAATAAATATGATGTGGATTCGATGTGTATTATTTTCATAATTATTTTTCAGAAATTCTCCATTTATTGTTTTTTTTTTTGCCCAGCATCATTTAACAAAAAGTTTTCTTTCTCATTTTTAATTAATTTAGATATTGCTTAATTATTTTTAATTTCTAGTTTATTCCATTATCATCAGATGGTGTTGTTCTTAATTGTTCTACATTAAGGGATTTATTGATCATTTTGTGATGTAATATGCCATTTTTGGACTTCCCAGGTGGCACAGTGGTAAAGAATCTTCTTGCCAAATCAGAAGATGCACGTGATGCAGGTTCGAGCCCTGGGTCAAAAAATCCCCTGGAGCAGAAAATGGCAACCTACTCCAGTATTCTTGCCTGGAAAATTCAATGAACAGAGGAGCTTGGTGGGCTAGAGTCCATAGGGTCATAAAAAGTTGGACATAATTGAGTGAAGGAGCACACACATGCCATTTTTAATGACTATGATATATCCTTCAGAAGAATATGTCTATTTCCTATTATCACAGTATTAATTGATATATATCCCTAATATCTCCTTATCTTTATTCTTTCTTATTTTTTAACATCTTGATGTATCTTGCATTGAGAATCTTATGTTAAATTGTTTGGTATTTAATTACAAGAGTCTTTATTTTTCTTCTGCTGTCCTCTGTACTTTCTGCTTCATATAGGTGGTTCTGGGTACATAGAAATCCATATGCTATATGCATATTGTGAATTTTGGCTCAATAGTTTTACTAAATTGTGTCTTACAGTGGATTGCTCTGGACCAATTTTCCCAAGTCCATGTGGACTTTTTTTATAAGAACATTTTTCTTATATTAAAATTTAAAGCATTATTCTGTTTCTTTATTTTTCTTCTTCAGATCACCCAATTATATATGTCTTCCATTTTAGTCACTTTTGATCTGATTCTTTAAGGATCTAATTTTTATTCTACTGGCCACTTTTCCTATCTTTCTTCAAAGTTCCTTACTAAATTGTCATTCAAATCTATACTCTCTTGGGCACTTTGTAATTTACTTTTCATTTTCATGATGAGATTGACTTCTAATAATTTTTCTCAAGTTCAGTCAAATCTCATTGTATTTCATGCTGTGTTTTTTAAAATTCAAATTGACTCTTAAGTTTTGAATTATTGACTCCATTTTTGTTTAATATTTGTTCATGTTTGCTTGAAGATTTGGAATAATGTATTATAATCATCTTTCATTTTGAAGTTCTTTTATTGTGATACATTTTTCTCATCTGATTTATACTCTCTCTATTTGCTTAATACAGTAGTTGGAATCAGTTCATCTGACTTTTGCCTGTTTCTAGATATTCCATCCTGTTTTCTACCTCATCCTTTACCATTTCTCTGAGAAGCACCACACATCTCTTTATAGATCTACTTCTCCTAGAAAAAATAAGGCCAAGAGTGCCACCACTGGTCTAGGTCTCTTTGAATCCATTTCTATGTTGCTAGTATTATGAACTACCAACTCCCAGATATGTGTTCAGCATTTGACTTTGATTTTAGACTCTATCTTTCTGTTGATGATTTTTTCTGTGTTCTAACACCCCCCCTCTCTTTGCAATCTCCTCTCCCTCCTTCTAGAACCAGACAGCCTAGAATGCAAAGCAAAGTGGGCCTTAGAAAGCATCACTACAAACAAAGCTAGTGGAGGTGATGAAATTTCAGTTGACCTACTTCAAATACTAAAAGATGATGCTATGAAAATGCTGCACTCAGCATGCGAGAAAATTTGGAAAACACACCAGTGGTCACAGGACTGGAAAAGATCACTTTTCATTCCAGTCCCAAAGAAAGGCAATGCTAAGAATGCTCAAACTAGCACACAATTGCACTCATCTCACACACTAGCAAAGTAATGCTCCAAATTCTCCAAGCCAGGCTTTAACAGTATGTGAACCATGAACATCCATATGTTCAAGCTGGATTTGGAAAAGGCAGAGGAATCAGAGATCAAATTGCCAACATCCGTTGGATCATCGAAAAAGCAAGAAACTTCCAGAAAAACATCTATTTCTGCTTTATTGACTATGCCAAAGCCTTTGACTGTGTGGATCATAACAAACTGTGGAAAATTCTGAAAGAGATGGGAATACCAGACCACCTGACTTGCCTCCTGAGAAATCTGTATGCAGGTCAAGAAGCAACAGTTAAAACTAGGCATGGAACAACAGACTGGTTTCAAATCAGGAAAGGAGTATGTCAAGGCAGTATATTGTCACCCTGTTTATTTAACTTATATGAAATGTACATCATGAGAAATGCTGGGCTGGAAGAAGCACAAGCTGGAATCAAGATTGCTGGGAGAGCTGTCAATAACCTCAGATATGCAGATGACACCACCCTTATGGCAATGAAGAACTAAACAACCTCTTGAAAAAAGTGAAAGAGGAGACTATAAAAGTTGGCTTAAAACTTGACATTCATAAAACTAAGATCATGGTATCTGGTCCGATCACTTCATGGCAAATAGATGCGGAAACAATAGGAACGGTGAGAGAATTTATTTTGGCGGGGCTCCAAAATCACTGCAGATAGTGACTGCAGCCATGAAATTAAAAGATGCTCAATCATGCTGTTTAACCATATCATTCTCTGCCGAACACTTCTCCTTTTTCCAAGATTTCAATTTACAGATTTTTTCCCCAGTTTTGCTATATATGTGCCTTGAGCAAGCTTCTTAAATTATCTTAGTACTTCAGCTTTCTGAAAATAGTAGTTAAATAAATGATATAGTAGTTGATCTGTTAAAAGGATTAAATATATATAATTTACCTAGTTTTTGCTTGGAAAGCTAGTTTGTGCCTGACAAAACTTAGGCACTTAGGAATAGCAGCTTGCTCTTACACATCAGCTGGATATAATTAAGAATATAGTGCTCTATGCCATGAACTGAGTGTTGAGGTGAAGTGATATGTGCCCACTGACAATGATTCTTCTTGTTGTTTTTGTTCAGTCACTCAGTCATGTCTGACTCTTTGCAACCCATGGACTGCAACATACCAGGCCTCCCTGTACCCTGCCATTTCTTGGAGCCTGTTCAAACTCAAAGTCCATTGAGTCAGTGATGCCATCCAAACATCTCATTCTCTGTCATCCCCTTCTCCTCCTACGTTCAGTCTTTCCCAGCAGCGTCTTCTCCAGTTAGTTGGCTCTTCACATCAGGTGGCCAACGTATTGGAGTTTCAGCTTCAACATCAATCTTTCCAGTGAATATTCAGGGTTGATTTTCTTTAGGATTGACTGGTTTGATCTCCTTGCGGTCCAAGGGACTCTCGAGAGTCTTCACCAGCACCACAGTTCAAAGGCATCAGTTCCTTGGCACTCAGTCTTTTTTATTGTCCAGTTCTCAGATCCATACACAACTACTGGAAAAAAACATACCTTTGACTAGACGGACCTTTGTAGGCGAAGTGATGTCTCTGCTATTTAATATGGTGTCTAGGTTTGTCATTGCTTTTCTTCCAAGGAACAAGTGTGTTTTAATTTCATGGCTGCAGTCACCATCTGCAATGATTTTGGAGCCCAAGAAAATAAAGTCTGTCACTGTTTTCATTGTTTCCCCATCTATTTGATTCAGCTAAAGAGTTTGGAAAAGCTTAGGATCATACAGAAATAGGCAGACTGTTAAAACAAATTCTAACTGAAAGAATAAGTTTGAGGGTTGCTTTTATGACATGAAACAAAGAAAAAAGAAACAAGAATGAGAGTTGCAAACAGAAAATGGAATCTAGTTGCTTCTGTCTTTATGGAACATCTGAGTATGTGATAAAGACTGGGAAATCAATAGTCAGCATGCCTACCTGGTTCCAATATTAAAGAATGACTGAAAAATTTTGCTTTTTTATTTTTCAACTGAACCGTATAGATTTCTTTGCTTTAGTTAAGGGACATCATGGATTTTTGAGATTACATTTACTATGTTCACAGTTATAATAAATCAACACCTAGTGTGTAACATAGGGTAAAAATGTATGTAATATTTGGACCAGTGTGATTTATATTCTCTTTAGGATTCTTGTGCTAGACTGTAGATTATATATTTTAAAGAGAGGGAATTACTTTTGGCAATTCAATTTTAAAACTATATTATGTCTGTCTTTCACAATAAACACTAGCTAAAATTGTGTCCATAGTGTGTATTTGTGGAAGCTCAGCTTTATATCAATTTTAAATTAAAAATTCTAAAAAGAATTTATACTACATTAAGATTTTGAAAGAAACAATTTAGTTGGCTATTCCAATCTCACGTTAATAAACTTGGTGAGTTTTTAAAGGCACATTATCCATATTCCCACATACACATTTTGATCATTCTAATTAAATACAATTAAACTGAATAATGTGTATAGCTGGGAACCATCTGCCAACTCCTGATGTTGATTCACAATTTATTAACATTTCTTGAATAAAGTCCAGAGGCAGATTTAGCAGAGAGTACTAAAGTCAGCAAAACTAGGGTCATAACCTGGCATTGCACTTTCTTCCTGGATTAAAAAAAGGACAATTCATTAAATGTCTCTGAGCTATTTAAAAGTAGTAATTTGCTATTTAAAAGTAGTAATAATAATATGAATCCCATGCTATTGATGTGAGATTCAGAAATAGCATATGTCATGAAATTTGGGTAATGCATAGTTTCAATTTTTTTAAATATGAATACAAGATTTTAGCAAGGTACTTGCCAAAGGAGGGGAGGAACTACATGAACTGACCTTATATTTCTACTTAAAAAGAAATTAAATATATATGATGGGTTGAATTGTATCCTCCCTAAATTTATATGTTTTGACCCAATCCCTAATACCTCCGAATGAAACCATATTTAGAGGTAAGATTTACAAGGGGTGATTGAATTGAAAGAAGGTCTTTAGGGTGGGGCCTTGTACAATATGACTACATCCTAAGAAAAGGAAGAGATACCAGCGCACAAGCACAAAATGGGGGGACAACCTGCATGCTAAGGAAAGAGGATTCAGGAGAAATCAAGCTTCCTGCACCTTGATCTTGGATTTCCAGCCTCCAAAACTGTGAAACTAGAAATTTCTGTTTTTAAGCCATCCAGTTTGTAGTATTTTGTGATGACAGCCTAGCAAAATAATACAATATTCTATTTATTAAACAAATATCCTATTAATCTTATTAATACAATATCCTGTTTATTTCCATACACTGAAAAACAATTTTTGTTCTTTTGTACAGAACAAACAATATAGAAAAGAAAAATAGTTCTAAGACTGTAATGTTTGTTGATGTAATTTCAGTTACATAAAAGTGTTATTTTACTGATAAGACTTCATTTTCCAATATTCCCTGAATTGCTTTTCTCCATCTTTCCCAGAAAAAATTCCCATAAGCAATTTTTACTTAACAATTATGTTAAAAGGTTAAATCAAAATATCACTATTACAAGAAATTCTTGTTTTAGTTGAACACTGACCCTATGTGAAGTTCACATGTGCATCTGCAAATAATAATAATAATAACAATGGGATGGAAAACTGACAAATGCAAGAAATAATTTTTTTATTTTTCTGGTACTATCACTTGTCAATAAACATGTATATGATTGTAACATGTTATAAAGAATAAAGGTCATTGCCTTATATTTGATGTATATTTGCTCAACTTCAATGCTTTTACAGCATCTGCTTCATGGAAGTTTTCCTATGTCTGTTATTTTTTAAATTATTTTTGACTATCTCACAGTCTGCTGGACTTCAAGTTCTAACTGGTTAAAAGCATAACTAGTTAAAATCAATCATTGTCTCTTTTACTCAGTTTAGCTCTTCCATCAAATGTCTAGTGTTTTTCCTAAGAAGACTTTGAACCACTCATAAATAACTTGTATAACCTATTTAGACACACAGAAATATTTTCACTTCATTTTCATTTTAAATTGCTAAGGTTGCAAACTTTAGAAAATAACAAAGCTATTTTTTCTAAACCTCAGCACTTAAAATCTAAGTTATTGGCATGAAGCAAATTCTTTAATAAAATTACACACAAAATACTCTATTTCAGTTTCTCTTTCAGACACTGTAAAATCTTAAATTCACGAATAATCCAAGGAAAAAGTTTATTCATTATTCTAGCACACACACACACACACACACACACACACACACACACACATCCACCCATATTGCTGTTTTCACAGAACCTCTTTGTTCAAATTTTATTATTATATTTTAGCACTCTATTCTGGAGAAGGTGATGGCACCCCACTCCAGTACTCTTGCCTGGAAAATCCCATGGACAGAGGAGCCTGGTAGGCTGCTGTCTATGAGGTCGCAAAGAGTCGGACAAGACTGAGCGACTTTCCTTTCACTTTTCACTTTCATGCATTGGAGAAGGAAATGGCAACCCACTCCAATGTTCTTCCCTGGAGAATCCCAGGGACGGGGGAGCCTGGTGGGCTGCCGTCTCTGGGGTCACACAGAGTCGGACACGACTGAAGTGACTTAGCCGCAGTAGCAGCAGCAGGCAATGTTTGCCTATAGAAAGCAGATATTTGGGTGACCAAAAATTGGCTACAATAGTGAAAGTAATGGGATAAATGACCATAAGGAGTATGATGGGTTTAATCTGTTATTCCTAATTATATTGAAGAACTTGGAGAAATAAGATGATGAGTTTAAGCTTTTCATTATCTGTTCATACTTTGTTTGGTAAGGATCCAAAAAGCTGATATGGGCTTCCCAGGTGGCACTAGTGGTAAAGAACTTGCCTACTAATGCAAGTAGATGTAAGAGACATAGTTTTGACCCCTAGGTTGGGAAGGTCCCCTGG
The DNA here is from genome assembly GCF_023091745.1 of Budorcas taxicolor. NCBI lineage: Eukaryota > Metazoa > Chordata > Mammalia > Artiodactyla > Bovidae > Budorcas > Budorcas taxicolor. The sequence goes on along the minus strand of NC_068917.1, from coordinate 95,803,722 downwards.
AAGAGGGCAACCCAGTCCAGAATTCTTGCCTGGGGAATCTTATGGACACAGGAGCCTGGTGAGCTACAGTACATAGGGTCACAAAGAGTCGGACACACTTGAAGTGATTTAGCACACACACACAAAGCTTCTATAACTGCCCTCAAAGAAACCATTATGTGCTAATAACCATATAATTGGCTCTTTTCAAAGTTAAATAATACTTTAATCCTAGAGAACAATTTATTATTCCACAAACTACAGTCACAGTCTTGCAGAAACCATTGTTAAAGTTAATGCTTTGATTGGGAAGGAGCTTCTGAAATTTTTCTGGTGCCATTTGGACAATTTACAGGGAATATGAGAATTTTAAAGTCTTACATTGTTTGACTCCCCATTTCTGGTAGAAAGCAACATTTTTTCCACATCTAAGGTGAAATCTATCCTGGAATGAAGACATGCAAGGACCTCTTCTAAGGTAATCCTGTAACTGCCGCTCATCTATCTACACCACTTTTAATTGTTTCTAAGTGGGAAAAAATTGACCAGTGATGAAAAATATACCTAATCGAATTGAGTAAGTATATTTCTGAGCAGAAGTTTGAAAATGCAATGTTTCAGTAAAGCTATTCACATATTTATCTCTTATTTGATATAGCATGATGAACTAATGAGAAACAATTAAACTTCTAATAAAATCCAGATAATACATTTCCATGTAAGGTCCCGTTTGATTTGAGGTAAACTGAGGTTTCACATAGGTTTCAAAATAAGAAATGGCTTGAGAGAAAAGATCAAATCCAGGGCTCTATCAGTAAAATATTATCTCAGTGTTAAATCCCAAGGGTGTGGCCATAATGCTTTTTTAAGACCTCAGAAAGATTTAGGATGGTACCTCATAAATCCTCTCAGCTAGACACAATGATTTCTAAGAATTTTATGGGCATTCTTCTTAGAACATCTCTTCTAAATAAGAGAGCTTCTAAAAGTCTTTAAAAATATTACCTCTCAGCACCTTGACCCTCAGCCCAAGGTAGAGGAAAGCTTGTCTCAAAGAGATTTATAAGTATGACTTGGGTCTAATGGAGTGGACTGTAATTTGATATACAGAAAGTCTACAAAGATTTCAAAGTTGCCAGTTTGAAAAGAAAAGAACAGACACCATTCAAAATGCAAAGAGATTTTTGAATCTCTAACTTCCTCCAGGCAGAAACCAGGCAAGGAGAGCTAACCAAGGAAAATGGAATAGTTAAGAGACTAGTGGACAAAGCTTAGCTGAGGAGAACCAAGGAATAGAAACAGCTAATCAAGGGGGCAGGGGCAATTTTGAACCTGGTGGATTTTAGCATTGCTATGGAACAGAGACTTCTTTGTTTCTCCCATTTTGACACATTTATCCTTCTGTTGTTGTTTGTTCAGTTCTCTTGCACCTGCTTTATAATGTACTGGAGAATAGAATGACTTATATTTTAATTCATAAGTCTTTGGATCATGAGGAGATGCACATAACCAAGGAAACTAATCTACACCCTGACCTCATTTAAAGGTAAGTGTATTTAGCTTCAAGTTGAGTCTTATGTAATAGTAGGATAAGGCTTTGGGGCTTCTGTGTCTGAGGGCGTTTTTTGTGAAAGAAGAATGCTAATACTTCAGGGCCAGGTTAAAAATGGTAGCTAATCTCTAAAGACAGTCTGTAGCTTGAAATTACCAATAGAATACAGTGGGCACTGGCATTTTGCCAGTTCCATTCTTTGAAATTTAAGAGGACTGGCAGCTTCTGCTTCATCTTCCTTAGAGCTCTTGCTTTTGGGAACCCTAACCCTCCATTGATGAAAGTCTAACTACTCTGCTGATAGAGACCATGTTTAAGAGACCCATGTTAAAAGCTATGGGGAAGAAGAGGCACTGTGATTACAGAAACAAGAGAAGAGATTTAATCATGCCAGCATCTCAGCTGAATGTCATAGTGACTCCAGCATCAGCTGGGGCCTTCATGCAACTTCATGACTCTGTCTGAGGCCACCAAAACACAGCTGAGCTGATATCATCAACTGACATATAATAGTGAGTGACATATTAATTCATTAAGTTTATGAGCAGTTTGTTGTACAACAGTTAACTGTGTTTTTTAATTTTTTTTATTTTTTGGCTGAGATGATAAATAGAAGCTCTCATATTTGTATTCTGTTTCTGAGGTTATATCAATACTCTTCCCTATTTCTAATTTATCCCGGTTGATAGATAACATTTCATTCACAGTGGTCAAACTTTTTAGGATTATGGTGAAATCTAAATATGGGTTCAAAAATGTATAGCATTTATGTTTCTTGGTTACCTCCAATCACCTTACAGACATTGTTGAACTATGACATTGTTTTCCATCAAGTTCAGACATGACTTAGAAACCTTCACAACATAGTAGTTTCTAAAAGCAATTACTATTAGTAGATTGATGTTGACATTGAAATCTAAACCTCCCATACTTATAACAAAAGTATTTCCACTGATATCAGAAAAAAATTACATATGTTTTCAAAAGTATTACATCATTCAGTTCAGTTCAGTCACTCAGTCGTGTCCGACTCTTTGCGACCCCATGGACTGCAGCATGCCAGGCCTCCCTGTCCATCACCAACTCTCAGAGTCCACCCAAACTCATGTCCATTGAGTCAATGGTGTTATCCAACCATCTTGTCCTCTGCCATCCCCTTCTTCTCCTGCCCTCAATCTTTCCCAGCATTGGGGTCTTTTCAAATGAGTCAGCTCTTTGCACCAGGTGGCCAAAATATTAGAGTTTTAGCTTCAACATCAGTCCTGCCAATGAACACCCAGGACTGATCTCCTTTAGGATGGACTGGTTGGATCTCCTTGCAGTCCAAGGGACTCTCAAGAGTCCTCTCCAACACCACAGTTCTAAAGCATCAATTCTTCTGTGCTCAGCTTTTTTTACAGTCCAACTCTGACATCCATACATGTTACTTCATACTCTACTTGAAATTTCAGCAAATGCAAGGGACTAAAAATAATTAAGAGGTTTAAAAAAAGAGATGCTAATCAATATTTTAGAAATAATATGATTGAATTTATTGCCCTGATGGTTCAAGCAGTAAAGAATCTCCTGCAATGCAGGAGAGTTAGGGACCTTGGGTGCAATTCCTGGGTCAGAAAGATCCTCTGGAGTAGGAAATGGCAAATTAATCCAGTATTCTTGCCTGGAAAATCCATGGACAGAGGAGCCTGGTGGCTACCGTCCATGGGGTCACAGTGAGTCAGACATGACTGAGCAGGCATGCATGATAACATTGAATAATTGTATTCTAGTATGTTAATTGAGAAAGAACAAAATTTGGGCAAAAATTCTAATTAGAGGGCATTAAAAATAAATCTTTAGATATAATCTTTAGATATCAATAGTTTGCTATTTCTTTTAGTAATAGAAGTAGATTAAAATGATGTCAATATATAAGAACATTTGCAGGAAATACATGACTCAAAGAAGAAAAATCTGAAATTTCACTTTGATATATAAGAATAGAATTAAATCAAAGCATACTAAATATCTGAATGAGAAGCTCAAAATCACAAAAATAACAATATTTTAAAATCAACGTTATATTAATGTGATTGTAATAAAATAATAATGACAATTTTTCTTGGTACCTAAAACATGCTCCAAAATATTTTCTGAAATAATCAAGAATTTTTGGTGTTGTAATAAGCTACATAAATTAAGACAGTATAAAATGAACACAATATCTTCAGGAAGAGGACAAGAAAAAAGAAACAGGGTAGAAAAACCTAAAAATATACTCAAAGATAATAAATATTTTTAGGGTAAATTTGGATTATTCAATAACTGGTATAGTGATAGTTGTTTATGTACTGGAAAAATAAAGGAATGTTGATATTGGCACTACACACCAAAATAATATTATGTGAAGACATGAGACAAACAACAAAAATACATGAAATATAGGAACAAATTGGGAAAATGAATGTATGATCTTAAGTGTTGCTCTACATTTTATAAGTAAAAGCAGAGAACAAGCATATTTAGAAATTTTATTTCTGTAGTAAGCACGTTTTGGTAACTCTACTTAGCTCTTAACAACTCTCCTTTCTCATGTAAGTGCCTTTCTGCACTGGGTTCACAGAGATGGGAATCTAGTCATATTTAAGGATGATGCCATTTTTTCGGTCAGTTTCTAGAATAGTGCTTGGTAAATACAAGCATGAAATTGACAGATATTTGCCAATTAATGCCTAAGCTGGACTATTAAATACTATATCCTAAAAACCTTGGAAATTCATCTCAGAGCCTGTTGATTGCATCCTTCTAACTGGAACACACACCTAAAACATGATGAGAAGATAGAGGTCACTTACTTCCCCCAAAATACAACACACTTCATTCTTAGAGACAAATAAAATGTGGAGATAAAATGCAGAAGCTAGATATTTGAATGTCCAAAAATGGAGAAATTACACACAAAAAATAGTGTATTCACACAATATATTACTGTGTATTCAATAAAGAGCACATACTCTAAGCATACTTAAGAACAAAGTATGAAAAAAGCATACTATACACAAGCTAAGGACAAAATAATACACTAATGTTTATTTCATATTTTGAAAGCAAAATGTTTCATATGATTAACTTACTACATAACTGTTCAGAATAATAAGAGTAAGAGTGTACTTCCAATTATAGAATGAGGGTAAGTGAAATGAATGACAGTAATCTTATAAAGAATAGAAAGGAATAATTGGGAATATTCTGTTATGAAGCAACCACACAATCAATGAAATGTTGTAATGTTAATTAAAAATGGATTTTTTTCTGATGTATCAGTTAGTAAGGGCTTCCCACGTGGCTCAGTGGTAAAGAATCCGCCTGCCAATACACGAGACAAAGGAGTTGTGAGTTGGATCCCTGAGTCAGGGAGATTCCCTGGAGAATGAAATTGCAACCCACTCCAGTATTTTTGCTTGGGAAATCCCACAGAAAGAGAAGCCTGGTGGGCTGCAGTCCATTGGTTCACAAGAGTCGGTTATGACTTAGTGACTAACCAACAACAGTTACTCCCAATTTTAGTTGTTTCATACTAAAACAGTTTTCATGAAACTATACCTGTGTTTTAAACTATAAAATATGTTGCAAACTTAAGTTTCTCTTATTAACATAGTAATACACATATATGACTACTAGGTTTTTTAAATGTATATATTTAATATCCTTTGAATATCACTTTGATTATCATATATTTGATATCCTTTAATATCACTGAAACCATACTCAAAGAAAACTAGTCAATCTAATCACAGGACCGCAGCCTTGCCTAACTCAATGAAACTAAGCCATACCCATGGGGCCACCCAAGATGGGTGGGTCATGGTGGAGAGGGCTGACAGAATGTGGTCCACTGGAGAAGGGAATGGCAAACCACTTCAGTATTCTTGCCTTGAGAACCCCTTGAACAGTATGAAAAGGCAAAAAGATAGGATACTGAAAGAAGAACTCCCCAGTTCAGTAGGTGCCCAATATGCTACTGGAGATCAGTGGAAAATAACTGCAGAAAGAATGAAGGGATGGAGCCAAAGCAAAAACAATACCCAGCTGTGGATGTGACTGGTGACAGAAGCAAGGTTCGATGCTGTAAAGAACAATATTGCATAGGAACCTGGAATGTCAGGTCCATGAATCAAGGCAAATTGAAAGTGGTCAAACAAGAGATGGCAAGAGTGAACGTCAACATTCTAGGAATCAGTGACCTAAAGTGGACTGGAATGGATGAATTTAACTCAGATGACCATTATATCTACTACTGCAGGCAGGAATCCCTCAGAGGAAATAGAGTAGCCATCATGGTCAATGAAAGAGTCCAAAATGCAGTACTTGGATGCAATCTCAAAAATGACAGAATGATCTCTGTTCGTTTCCAAGGCAAACCATTCAATATCACAGTAATCCAAGTCTATGCCCCAACAAGTAATGCTGAAGAAGCTGAAGTTGAACGGTTCTATGAAGACCTACAAGACCTTGTAGAACTAACACCCCCAAAAGATGTCCTTTTCATTATAGGGGACTGGAATGCAAAAGTAGGAAGTCAAGAAACACCTGGAGTAACAGGTAAATTTGGCCTTGAAATGTGGAATGAAGCAGGGAAAAGACTAATCGAGTTTTGCCAAGAAAATGCACTGGTCATAGCAAACACCCTCTTCTAACAACAGAAGAGAAGACTCTACATATGGACATCACCAGATGGTCAACACCAAAATCAGATTGATTCTATTCTATTCTTTGGAGAAGCTCTATACAGTCAACAAAAACAAGACCAGGAGCTGACTGTGGTTCAGATCATCAACTTCTTTTTGCCAAATTCAGACTTAAATTGAAGCAACTAGGGAAAACCACTCGACCATTCAGGTTTGACCTAAATCAAATCCCTTATGATGATACGGTGGAAGTGAGAAACAGATTTAAGGGACTAGATCTGATAGACAGAAAGCCTGATGAACTATGGATGGAGGTTTGTGACATTGTACAGGAGACAGGGATCAAGACCATGCCCATGGAAAAGAAATGCAAAAATGCAAAATGGCTGTCTGGGGAGGCCTTACAGATAGCTGTGAAAAGTAGAGAAGTGAAAAGCAAAGGAGAAATGGAAAGATATAAGCATCTGAATGCAGAGTTCCAAAGGACAGCAAGAAGAGATAAGAAAGCCTTCTTCAGCAATCAATGCAAAGAAATAGAGGAAAAGAACAGAATGGGAAAGACTAGAGATCTCTTCAAGAAAACTAGAAATACCAAGGGAACATTTCATGCAAAAATGGGCTTAATAAGGGACAGAAATGGAATGGACCTAACAGAAGCAGTAGATATTAAGAAGAGGTGGCAAGAATACACAGAAGAACTGTACAAAAAAGATCTTCCTGACCACAATAATCATGATGGCGTGTTCACTCACCTAGAGCCACACAACCTCTAATGTGAAGTCAATTTGGCCTTAGGAAGCATCACCAAGAACAAAGCTAGTGGAGGTGATGGAATTCCAGTTGAGCTCTTTCAAATCCTGAAAGATGATGCTGTGAAAGTGCTGCACTCAATATGACAGCAAATTTGGAAAACTCAGCCATGGCCACAGGACTGGAAAAGGTCAGTTTTCATTCCAATCCCAAAGAATACTCAAACTACCACACAATTGCACTCATCTTACACGCTAGTAAAGTGATGCTCAAAATTCTACAAGCCAGGCTTCAGCAGTACATGAACCGTGAACTTCCAGATGTTCAAGCTGATTTTAGAAAAGGCAGAGGAACCAGAGACCAATTGCCAACATCCATTGGGTAATCAAAACAGCAAGAGAGTTCCAGAAAAATATCTATTTCTGCTTTATTGACTATGCCAAAGACTTTGACTGTGTGGATCACAACAAACTGTTGACAATTCTGAAAGAGATGGGACTACAAGACCACCTGACCTGCCTCTTGAGAAACCTATATGCAGGTCAGGAAGCAACAGTTAGAAGTGGACATGGAACAACAGACTGGTTCCAAATAGGAAAAGGAGTACGTCAAGGCTGTATATTGTCACCCTGCTTATTTAACTTACATGCAGAGTATATCATGAGAAACGCTGGGCTGGAAGAAGCACAAGCTAGAATCAAAATTGCCAGGAGAAATATCAATAACCTCAGATATGCAGATGACATCACCCTTATGGCAGAAAGTGAAGAACTAAAAAGCCTCTTGATTAAAGTGAAAGAGGAGAGTATAAATGTTGTCTTAAAGCTCAACATTCAGAAAACAAAGATCATGGCATCTGGTCCCATCACTTCACAGGAAATAGATGGTGAAACAGCGGAAACAGTGGCTGACTTTATTTTTGGGGGCTCCAAAATCACTGCAGATGGTGATTGCCGCTTGAAATTAAACACGTTTACTCCTTGGAAGGAAATTTATGACCTACCTAGACAGCATATTCAAAAGCAGAGACATTACTTTGTCAACAAAGGTCCATTTAGTCAAGGCTTTGGTTTTTCCAGTGGTCATGTATGGATGTGAGAGTTAGACTATAAAGAAAGCTGAGCACTGAAAAATTGATGTTTTCAACTGTGGTGTTTGAGAGGATTCTTCAGAGTCCCTTGGACTGCAAGGATATCCAACCTGTCCATCCTAAAGGATATCAGTCATGGGTGTTCATTGTCAGGACTGATGTTGAAGCTGAAACTCCAGTATTTTGGCCACCTGATGCAAAGTGCTGACTCATTTGAAAAGACCCTGATGCTGGGAAAGATTAAGGGCAGGAGGAGAAGGGGAGGACAGAGGATGAGATGGTTTGATGGCATCGCTGACTCAATGGACATGGGTTTGGGTTAACTCCAGGCGTTGTAATGGACAGGGAGGCCTGGTGTTCTGTGGTTCATGGGGTCACAAAGAGTCAGATATGACTGAACAACTGAACTGAACTGCATGAAGAGCTAAGTTATTGCTTTGAGATGACTGATTATAACTCTATATAACCTCTCCTACATAACCTGCAATTATAATACACAATCCATGGCACAGACTATAGTGTTTCTTTAAAATATAACATTAAATTAAAAGCACTTTCAAACATGAATGAAAGAGAAATCACCTAGATTTTATGGATTTTTTCCTAAACATTTCCTAAAATTAATGCTACAGGATTTTGGAGACAAACCTTTTCCAAACACTTCGTTGAATATTCATAGAAACCCTGCCATATTCTCACAGGTATATTTTAGTTCTGGCATACTAGTTAATGAAACCATATGCTTGTTTGCATTAAAAAAAAAATAACCTCTTTAAGGAAACTTAATTAATTTTGGTATGCATTGTAACTCAACTGGTAGAATGGAAGAGTCCAGATTTCATGAGTGTTAAGTGTTTACCGTAGCTGGGAAGCAGTATTTATGTCAAATAATTGATAGTGTTAGTTAACTTCTCTCAATTAAATGTTGACCTGTGAGGAGATCTACACACTCTGTAATTACTTGCTGTTTTTGGCCCACCAAATGTACCCTTTTCAGGAGTCTTGGCATTCTCTTTAGAAAGTAGATATATTCAATAACAAATATCTTCAGATTTGGGTCAATGGTCAAAACATAAGACAGAAGTCCCCTTCCACATTTGGTTTCATTTTTATCTTTAATTTGTGTTCAAAAACATGTAAAGAGGCAAAACTGATTAAATAAACCTTAAGATTTTGTAAATGTTTTTAACTTCTCAGTTCTGTTATTCACTAAACTTTTGAAACTGAACTAAAAATTGTTGGTATTCCCAGATAATACATTAATTCAATAAAAAGTAATCAAAGAACAGCACTAAGTGGCTAATAAATCACTATTTAATTATTTAAATAAGCAATATGAAATCTAGAAGGAAAAAATAAATGCAATAATATATTAATAATTCTCTCAGCCTTAGAAGGCTTCCCAGATAGCACAGTGGTAAAGAATCTGCTTGTAATGCAGGAGACACAGGAGATGTGTGTTTGATCCCTTGGTCAGAAAGATCTCCTGGAGGAGTGCATGGCACCCCACTCCAGTATTCTTGCCTGGAGAATCCCATGGACAGAGGAGACTGGCAGGCTATAGTTCATAGTGTCATAAAGAGTTGAACAGGACTGAAGTGACTGAGCATGCACACACTTAGTCACTTAAGTGACTGGGCATGCACTCAGCTTCCTTTCTGTGTGTGCTGTGCTTAGTTGCTCATCATGTCTGACTTTTTGTGATCCCATGGATTGCAGCCCACCAGGCTCCTCTGTCCATGGGAATTATCCAGGGAAGAATACTGGAGTGGGTACCATGCCCTCCTCCAGGGGATCTTCCCAACCCAGGGATCGAATCCAGGTTTCATCTGAGCTATCAGGGAAGCCCCATAGTCCAAGAGTGCTCATATATCCTAATTTTTGAAGATTTTAAGTTTTTAGTAACTATTTATAAATCTGTATACTAAAAGCAAAAAAAAAAAAAAGAAAATTACTTTGTTTAAACCTTAGCTTTAAAGTTTACCACAGTTTACCACTGTGCTATCTGGGAAGCCTTCTAAGGCTGAGAGAATTATTAATATATTATTGCATTTATTTTTTTCCTTCCAAGTCTTATATTGCTTATTTAAATAATTAAATAGTGATTTATTAGCCACTTAGTGCTGTTCTTCGATTACTTTTTATTGAATTTTTTAACTTTTTTTTAACCTTAAAAATTCACAATGTTGAACTATAAAGTCATAATCTAATTAATATGGTAATTTCTACAATAATATGTATAAATATTTCTGTTTTTAATTATTTCACATTGAAGCTTTTTTGAAATATACTCTATAATTGAGAGTTATTTAATAAGATTATATGCCTAAAGATTTCATAAATGAAACTCAAATTTGACTTATTTTATTATAAGATATTTAAATGTCCTATCTTGATTGATTGTGACAAGCATATATGATTCTGAGTTTAAAACCTAAATTTCAATGGATTACTGGACTTTAAAAAATGAAAGTATTAATATTTATACTACTGAAAATCTTTGTGCTAAAGTATTCCTATTAATATTTATTACTTGAGTTTTTTTTTCAGTTAGTAGACTGCCTCAGTAGCATATAGCAACTAATTTCATATATTGACTAAAATTATCCAAAATTAAAAAAAAATGCATCTTGAAGTTTATATCTAAACTACTTTCCCACACTCCAAGTATTTATTGATAGCATATATTTGATGCAACTGGAAGTTCTCGGGATTGGAGCTAGAGGAGCTTAGCCTATTCTGTTTGAATTCTACAAGTAAAAGTTGCTATAAACCATGGGAAATAGATGGGGAAACAGTGGAAACAGTGTCAGACTTTATTTTTCTGGGCTCCAAAATCACTGCAGATGGTGACTGCAGCCATGAAATTAAAAAACGCCTACTCCATGAAAGGAAAGTTATGACCAACCGAGACAGCATATTGAAAAGCAGAGACATTACTTTGCCGACTAAGGTCCATCTAGTCAAGGCTATGGTTTTTCCTGTGGTCATGTATAGATGTGAGAGTTGGACTGTGAAGAAAGCTCAGTGCCAAAGAATTGATGCTTTTGATCTGTGATGTTGGAAAAGACACTTGAGAGTCCCTTGGACTGCAAGGAGATCCAACCAGCCCATTCTGAAGGAAATCAACCCTGGGGTTTCTTTGGAAGGAATGATGCTAAAGCTGAAACTCCAGTACTTTGGCCACCTCATGTGAAAAGTTGGCTCATTGGAAAAGACTCTGATGCTGGGAGGGATTTGGGGCAGGAGGAGAAGGGGACAACAGAGGATGAGATGGCTGGATGGCATCACCGACTCGATGGACATCAGTTTGAGTGAATTCTGGGAGTTGGCGATGGACAGGGAGGCCTGGCGTGCTGCAATTTATGGGGTCGCAGAGAGTCAGACATGACTGAGTGACTGAACTAAACTGATAAACCTGGGAGTTAATTTTTAAAATGCATTATAATTATTCTCCAAACAGCTTTATAAAGTACAAAAATGTCAGGTTTAGCATTTTTAATTTCAAAACTAGAGTACTTAAGAATTTTACAATCACTTCATTTTCACCATACTTTTGGTTCTAATTTTCCAAAGTGGATTACAAACCAGCCCCTGCATTTCTCAGGGAGAAAGATGAAATCATACCTAATCAGTTATTTTGAAAAAAGTGATTGCAATTACCTCAAAATATAATGCCTCCATAGGAAGTAAATTTTAGAATAATTGCAAATGAGCTCATGTTAAACGAGTATTTTTACTAACTCTAAGAAGTATAACTTCTTTGTCATGGGTAGGTCATATAGATCTAGATCTGCATTGTAGTATTTTTAAATTTAGAATCTAATATTTCATTTTGCAAAACTCAGGTAAGATGATTATGGTTACTTGTTGCAATACTGCATAAACACATACCTGGCCAAAAAATGAGAGTATTAGAGTAATTAACATGAATAAAAGGATATAAAAACATGAAACAAGAATAAAATTCATGAGAAAAAATAGCTCACTTGCAAAGAAATAAATTAAGGAATAATTATATCCAATATTAAAGGAAATTGAACTCTCAACCTTTTTGATATTGTTCAATATTACAGCAAAAGATTCAGTTATCTGGTTGCAACTTATTTTTCCACATTTGTCAGCACTTTTATCCTGCATTCCGCAAAACTTATAATAAATATCCATACAGATTACCCATCATCCCTCAGCACCATGTTCATTTGTCACTCTGCACTTTATCACATACCACACAATATATAGTATTGTTTAAGATGGCAAAACATTCAAAAGATCCAATCATGTAACAGTTATAAAACCAAACACAGTAATATTATTTCTATAGGTTATTAAAATACAGACATGTTTATAAGGCTTTGCTAATTTAAAAGGTATTTAATATAACTTGAATATCATGTTAATATCCTCATTTAAAAGTAAGCTAGTTTATGTTAGGGTGTATATAGAAGACCATCAAAATATATAGACAACATAAGGTTAAAATGAATGGAATAAAAGTTTTTATTTTTGAAATAAAAGTTTATTTTTTGTTTATAATTTTCTGGATTGTTTAATTACATGTATTCATTTTATAATGAAATAAAGTTAATATATTTTTTAAAAATCTAAGATATGTATTTTAAATTATATTTTCTGGCCTATTGACTGATATGTTGTAAGTCCTGTCACAGAAAAAAAGCTCTTATTTATGTAAAGGGAAATGATACATAATATATGATTCATTAGGACTTCAATTCCATTTGCTTTCAGATGTATTTACGAAACAAAATATTTTTAACTTTAATTCTGCATTCTCCAATAGCTCCAACTTATCTTGTCCAAATACCAGTTCTAGGGCCAATTATTCTTCCTGGGGGCCATGGTTACTTTTATTGAAGAATAGCATTTGAATCTAAGATCTGGATGCTCAGGTATGTTCACTGTTACTCAGGCATCATTGCTTCTAGGCCCTTCAACTGACAAAGCAAGGAGATATTTGTACGTATAAAAATACATGTATACACAATAGCCCACCAACCCAATAGACATATATTTTTATATGTAATTCTATATATCCATATTAAGTTACCTGAGTTCATATTGATGTCTCCAATTCTAATCTCCTTCCACATGGAACATTTTAGCTTATTTTTTACCTCTTTTTCTTATCTATAACTTTTTATTTCACCAAGTTCTGAACATTTGCTTTCATTTATTTAATTGTTCAATTATAATATACACATTCAGTGGTTTCTAAACTATTAATGCATACTTCCATAAGAAACAAGTTTATCCACAACAATACAATGATTATATATAATTTCTTTGTCTGTAGTCTTATGTTGTTTTGTTTAGTTGCTAAGTCGTGTCCAACTCTTGTGACCACATGGACTGTAGCTCACTAGGCTCATCTGTCCATGGGATTTTCCAGGCAAGAATATTAAAGTGAGCTGCCATTTCCTTCTTCAGGGATCTTTCTGATTCACGGACTGAATACACATCTGCTTGGCAGGCAGATTCTTTACCAGAGACCCACCTGGGAAGCTCCTTTAGTCTTATGCATGTGTGCTAACAGTTGTTTCTGACTCTGTGTCTGATTTCAAAAGCTACTTAGTAGAACCTTATTCCTCATCTCCCTTTAATAAGTTTGTTTTATACATTGGTACTACATTTAAATTTTTGGTTACATTCTGCATTCCATCCTGAGATTCCCCAACCTAATTTATTTTTAAATTTTGTATACTTCAAGGTTTATTTAAAGTTGTAATGTTCTGTGTAATGCAAACGTCTTTGATTTTTGACAAATATCTAATGTCTTATGGGGCTTTCCTGGTAGCTCAGATGGTAGAGAATCCTCCTGAAATATGGGAGACCAGGGTTCAATCCCTGGGTTAGGAAGAGCCCCTGCAGGAGGGCATGGCAACCCACCTCAGTATTCTTGCCTGGGCAATCCCCAAGGACAGAGGAGGCTGGTGGGCTACAGTTCATGAGGTCACAAAGAGCTGGGCATGACTGAATGACTAAGCAAACAGCACAATGTCATATATTCACCATTATAGTATTGTGTAGTATAGTTTCACTCCTCAAAAATCTCTATGCTTCACCTATTCAGCCTCCTTCCTCCTCATCTTTAGCTCCCTGGAAGCCACTGATTTGTTTGTAATCTCTACAGGTAGGTTTGTCTTTTCCAGAATGTCATATAATTCAAATCACAGAGTAATGCAGTTTTACAGATTGGTCTCTTTTACTTATTAATATGTAAATTCATCCATGTCTTTTCATGCTTGATAGCCCTTTTTTAATCAGTGTTGTTATTACTGTTCAGTTGTTAAGTTGTGTCTGACTCTTTGCAACCCTATGGACTGCAGGACCTCAGGCCTCCCTGTCCTTCACTGTTTACTAGAGTTTGCTCAGATTCATGTCCATTAAGTTGGTGATGCTATCAAACAATCTTATCCTCTGCCTCTCTCTTCTCCCTTTGCCTCCAATCTTTCCCAGCATCAGGGTCTTTTCCAGGGAGCTGGCTCATTGCATCAGGTGGCCAAAATATTAGAGCTTCAGCTTCAGCATCAGTTCTTCCAATGCATATTCAGGATTCATTTCCTTTAAATAATACTATATTAAATGGATATGGTCTACCCTGATGGCTCAGATGGTAAAGAATCAGCCTGCAATGCGGGAGACCTGGGTTCGATCCCTGGATTGGGAAGATCCCCTGGAGGAGGGCATGGCAACCCACTCTAGTATTCTTGCCTGGGCAATCGCCATGAACTAAGCAGTATTGTGGGTTACAGTCCACAGGTTGCAAAGAGCTGGACATGACTGAGCAACTAAGCACAGCACAGCACATATGGATATAGCAACAGTTTGTATACCAATTTACCTATTGAAAGATATCTTCGTTGCTTCTGCTAGTTGGCAGTCATGAGTAAAGCTGCTATAGTGGTGGGATGGGGTGGGAGGTGGGAGGGAAGTTCAAGAGGGAGGAGACATATGCATACATACAACTTATTCATGTTGATGTATGGCAGAAACAAACACAATAAAACAATTCAGTTCAGTTCAGTCGCTCAGTCATGTCCGACTCTTTGCGACCCCATGAATCGTAGCACGCCAGACCTCCCTGTCCATCACCAACTCCTGG
This sequence comes from Budorcas taxicolor, assembly GCF_023091745.1. Lineage (NCBI taxonomy): Eukaryota > Metazoa > Chordata > Mammalia > Artiodactyla > Bovidae > Budorcas > Budorcas taxicolor. The sequence continues at coordinate 95,788,561 of NC_068917.1, read as the reverse complement.
AGTTCACTCAGACCCACGTCCATTGAGTCAGTGATGCCATCCAGCCATCTCATCCTCTGTCGTCCCCTTCTCCTCCTGCCACCAATTCCTCCCAACATCAGAGTCTTTTCCAATGAGTCAACTCTTTGCATGAGGTGGCCAAATTACTGGAGTTTCAGCTTCAGGATCCTTCCCTCCAAAGAAATCTCAGGGCTGATCTCCTTCAGAATGGACTGGTGGGATCCCCTTGCAGTCCAAGGGACTCTCAACAGTCTTCTCTAATACCACAGTTCAAAAGCATCAATTCTTCGGCGCTCAGCTTTCTTCACAGTCCAACTTTCACATCCATACATGACCACTGGAAAAACCATAGCCTTGACTAGACGGACCTTTGTTGGCAAAGTAATGTCTCTGCTTTTCAATATGCTGTCTAGGTTGGTCATAACTTTTCTTCCAAGGAGTAAAACAATTTTATCCTATTTTAAATTATCCTCCAACTAAAAAGGAAAAAAGAGTGCATGCAGATATTAGGATGAACATAAATGTTCAAATCAGTTGAATAAACACCTAAGAGTACAAATGCTGGATTTTGCAGTAAGACCACATTTAGCTTTATAAGAAACTGTCAAACTTTCTTTCCCAATGAATGTACCATTTTGCACTCCCACTAGCAAAGAATGGGAGTTCTTATTGCGCTAAAACATTGCCAACAGTTGGTATTGCCAATTTTTTTGGATTTCAGCTTTAATTTGCAGTTCCATAGTGACGAAAGCTATTGAGTATTTTTGTATGCTGATGTGTCATTTGATATCTTCTTTGGATAAATGTCTGTTCAACTCTTTTATCCTTTTAAAAATATGTGTGTATTGCATAATATTCTTTTATTTGTTGATCTTCATAATAACAAAAAATAAAGGTCAAAATTTTTGGTTTCATTGTTTTTTCTCTGTTGCTTTTGATTCTCTATTTCATTAATTTATTTTTTAATTTTTATTTTACTCTGCCTTCTGCTTGTTCTAGATTTAATTTTTTCTTCTTTTGTAGTCATTCAGAGAAAAGTGAGATTATTGATTTGACTTTTTTTTTTCTTTTAAAATACAAGCATTTGCAGCTGTACATTTCTAAGCTTGAAAGCTAAATCTCAAAGATTTTGCATGCTATGCATTCATTTTAATTCATCACAAGGTATTTTTACACTTCTGGTTTTATATCTTTCTTGATCTATTGGGTATTTAGGACTGATTTAAAATTTTTCACAGATCTTTGAGTTTCTCAATGTTCATTTTGTTAGTATTTCTAATTTTATCCCATTGTGTTAAAGAATAAAATTAGTATTATTTCTCTTCTTTTAAATTAATTAAGGTTTGTTTAAGGTTCTAGAATATTGCTTATTTTGAAGACTTTCATGTGCACTTGAGAAGAATGTATATTCCACTATTCTTGGGTGATTTGCCTATAGAGGTCTATTAGGTCTAGTTGGTTTATATTTAAGTCTTCTATCTCATGAATGATTTTCCCCCTGTTTGTATCAGATATTGAAGGCAGGTTATTGCTGTTCCCATATATTGTTGTTTAATTGTTTAATTCTTTCATTTCCGTCAGTTTTTCAAATTTCTTTTTATTTTTTTGCCAGGTCATAGGGCATGTGAGAATCTTAATACCCTAACCAGGGACTGAACCATACTCCCTGCATTGGAAACACAGAATCTTAAACACTGAAGTATCAGGGCAGTGCCATATTTCAGTCTTCATATTTTGGGGCTCTGTTGTTAGGTGAATATGCATATATAAATGTTAAAGAAGTCTGATAGATTTGCTTTTCAGTTCAGTTCAGTTCAGTTCAGTTCAGTTCAGTTGCTGAGTCGTGCCTGACTCTTTGCGACCCCATGAACCGCAGCACATCAGGCCTCCCTGTCCATCACCAACTCCCAGAGTCCACCCAAACCTATATCCACTGAGTCGGTGATGCCATCCAACCATCTCATCCTCTGTTGTTCCCTTCTCCTCCTGCCTTCAACTTTTCCCAGCATCAGGGTCCTTTCAAATGAGTCAGCTCTTCGTATCAGGTGGACTAAGTATTGGAGTTTCAGCTTCAAAATCAGTTGTGCCAATGAACACCCAGGACTGATCTCCTTTAGAATGGACTGGTTGGATCTCCTTTCAGGCCAAGGGACTGTCAAGAGTTTTCTCCAACACTATGGTTCAAAAGCATCAATTCTTCAGCACTCAGCTTTCTTTATAGTCCAACTCTCAAATCCATACATGACTACTGGAAAAACCATAACCTTGACTAGACGGACCTTTGTCAGCAAAGTAATGTCTCTGCTTTTGAATATGCTATCTAGGTTAGTCATAACTTTCCTTCCAAGGAGTAAGCATCTTTTAATTTCATGGCTGCAATAACCATCCACAGTGATTTTGGAGCCCAGAAAAATTTCCATTGTTTCCCTATCTATTTGCCATGAAATGATGGAATTGGATGCCATGATCTTAGTTTTCTGAATGTTGAGCTTTAAGACAACATTTATACTCTCCTCTTTCACTTTCATCAACAGGCTCTTAGTTCTTCTTCACTTTCTGCTGTAAGGGTGTCATCGGCATATCTGAGGCATATCTCCCGGCAATCTTGATTCCAGCTTGTACTTCTTACAGCCCAGGGTTTCTCAAGATGTACTCTGCATATAAGTTAAATAAGCAGGGTGACAATATACAGCCTTGACATACTCCTTTTCCTATTTGGAACCAGTCTGTTGTTCCATGTCCAGTTCTAACTGTTGCTTCCTGACCTGCATATAGGTTTCTCAAGAGGCAGGTCAGGTCATCTTATAATCCTATCTCTTTAAGAATTTTCCACAGTTTGTTGTGATCCACACAGTCAAAGGTTTTGGCATAGTCAATAAAGCAGAAATAGATATTTTTTCTGGAACTCTCTTGCTTTTTTGATAATCCAGCAAGTGTTAGCAATTTGATCTCTGGTTCCTCTGCCTTTTCTAAAACCAGCTTGAACATCTGAAAGTTCATGGTTCAAGTATTGCTGAAGCCTGGCTTGGAGAATTTTAAGCATTGCTTTACTAGCATGTGAGATTAGAGCAATTGTGCTGTAGTTTGAGCATTCTTGCTATTTAGTAAATCCTTGCTGTTTATCTAATTTATATAAACTAGTGTGTATCTGTTAATGCCATTTCCTAATTTATCCCTACCCTCTTCTCCTTCAACAATCATAAATTGTTTCTTTTTTTATTTTCTTTTTGCTAGGGAGTCTGTTTTTGTTTTGTAAACAAATTCATTTGTATTACTTTTTTTGTATTAAACAATTAAGTGACACCACATAATATTTGTCTTTCTCTACCTGACTTTTTTCACTTAGTATGCTAATCTCTACATCCATCCATGTTCTACAAATGGCAGTATTTCATTCTTTTTTGTAGTTGTGTAATTAGAAAAGGCAGAGGAGCCAGACATCAAATTGTCAACATCTGCTGGATCATGGAAAAAGCAAGAGAGTTCCAGAAAAACATCTATTTCTGCTTTATTGACTATGCCAAAACCTTTGACTGTGTGGATCACAACAAACTGTGGAAAATTCTGAAAAAGATGGGAATACCAGACTACCTGACCTGCCTCTTGAGAAACCTATATGCAGGTCAGGATGCAACAGTTAGAACTGGACATGGAACAACAGACTAGTTCCAAATAGGAAAAGGAGTATGTCAAGGCTGTATATTTTCACTCTGTTTATTTAACTTCTATGCAGAGTACATCATGAGAAACGCTGGTCTGGAGGAAGCACAAGCTGGAATCAAGATTGTCTGGAGACATATCAATAACCTCAGATATGCAGATGACACCACCCTTATGGCAGAAAGTGAAGAAGAACTAAGAGCCTGTTGATGAAAGTGAAAGAGGAGAGTATAAATATTGTCTTAAAGCTCAACATTCATAAAACGAAGACCACTATGGCATCCAATTCCATCATTTCATGGCAAATAGATGGGGAAATAGTGGAAACATTGTCAGACTTTATTTTTCTGGGCTCCCAAATCACAGCAGATGGTGATTGCAGCCATGAAATTAAAAGACGCTTACTCCTTGGAAGGAAAGTTATGACCAACCTAGGTAACATATTCAAAAGCAGCTGCTACTGCTGCTGCTAAGTCGCTTCAGTCGTGTCCAACTCTGTGCAACCCCATAGACGGCAGCCCACCAGGCTCCCCCATCCTTGGGATTCTCTAGGCAAGAATACTGGAGTGGGTTGCCATTTCCTTCTCCAATGAATGAAAGCGAAAAGTGAAAGTGAAGTCGCTCAGTCGTGTCCGACTCTTAGCAACCCCATGGACTGCAGCCTACCAGGCTCCTCCATCCATGGGATTTTCCAAGCAAGAGTACTGGAGTGGGGTGCCATTGCCTTCTTCAAAAGCAGAGACACTACTTTGTCAAGAAAGGCCCATCTAGTCAAGGTTATAGTTTTTCCAGTAGTCATGTATGGATGTGAGAGTTGGACTGTGAACAAAGCTGAGCGCTGAAGAATTGATGCTTTTGAACTGTGGTGTTGGAGAAGACTCTTGAGAGTCCCTTGCACTGCAAGAAGGTCCAACCAGTCCTCCCTAAATGAGATCAGTCCTGGGTGTTCATTGGAAGGAATGATGCTAAAGCTGAAACTCCAATACTTTGGCCACCTCATGTGAAGGGTTGACTCACTGTAAAAGACCCTGAATCTGGGAGGGATTGGTGGCAGGAGGAAAAGGAGATGACAGAGGATGAGATGGGTGGATGGCATCTCCGACTTGATGGACATGAGTTTGAGTGAACTCCCGGAGTTGGTGATGGACAGGGAGGCCTGGCGTGCTGCAATTCATGGGGTCACAAAAAGTCGGACGCGACTGAGGGACTGAACTGAATTTTCTATTTTGTATATGCAGAATGTTCATTTATACATTTATTTGTTGATGGACACTTAGGTTACTTCAATGTCTTGGCTATTGTAAATAGGTTTGGTAATGCATTTTTAATAAAACAACAATAATCACTTTCTAATAAATTAGAAACATTTAAGAATGATTATATTTGTGACTTCTGCCATAGTAAATTGCAATTAATTGCATCAAAGTGCCAGTTAGTGAAATACATTTAAGAAAATGCAAGCTTCTTCAAAACTGCAAGAAAAAAATTGAAGTGTGTTCAGATGTACATAGACCTTCCCTAAAATTCCTACATGCATACACACACACACTAATAGTGAGTGGAGGAGCTAGTAGAGGTAGTTGTGATGTGTTTTATGTATCTGTGTGTCTCTCAGATTTACTTGTCTTACGGTTACAAACATTAGAGTTGCAGAATTAAACATTTCAAAACAATCCAAAATGCTCAAATGTGGTGGCGCAGATAGAGCAAATATATTAAGTATATAACACAAATTATGTTTAATTATCAGAATCCTTCTCAGTAAAAGCTGTCAATTCTGTTAGAGACACAAGTGATATTTTGGAAAGATAAAGGTTATAAGGAACATTAAGGATTTTTAACCTATTTATTAACTGTAATCAGAAACAGAAATATTAACTCCAAACTGAAAGTTGAATTCATGAATTTGTAATTGGTCATGTCAATATGTTTTATATTAGCTTTAGTTGCATGATATCACTAAAGTTGATGGAAAGCCTAATTATGAATAAGACTTTGCGGTTGCACTTTAAACTGAAGAATGCACCTCAGAAATATTTTCTGAATTGACTTATCTCTAAAATATAATATAGTATTACAAAATTTATAATTAGCCTATATAAAATTTGTTTAATATATAGAGGCAAAGTGAAAAGTAATGCCATTTCAAGTTTACATTTGTTTAAATCAAATACCAACTGCTTCTATACACAAAAATAACACTAAAAATACAGAGATACTCCAACTACCAAGGACTCTGTCAAACAGTATTTAAAATGATATGTTTAGTCTCCAGATGGAAGTGACTAAAAATTGGGGTTAATATTCCTATTTTATATCCTTTCTTTAAAACTTAAAGACATGACATAACCTAGAGAAATCGAATATTCAAAGGCAAGAATTATGAGAAAGAGAGCAAATAAAACACAATTTTCTATATGGAATTAAATCAATTAGTCATGGTGAAAGTCTCAGTGAAAGAGAAAATCAGATGATGCAATAAGAAAAGCATGGCATCTAGAATCAATGTCATCTAGATTCAGTAAGCTTTAATTTCTACATCTCTAAAATACTATAATATCTATTTTATGTGGTTATAATAAGGATTAGATTAGGTAATATTTGTTAAGTTCCTTGGGTATAATACTCACTATATAAAGAGATATAATTTTCTTAAACTTTTTGATATCTTATTTTTCCAAATACTACCACCATTAATAGCAATAATAGGGATAATATAATACATCTTAACATTTAATGAGTACGACTATAAATCTTTCACTACTAATACTATATAGTGCATATACTACTTGTAGTATATACCTGATATAGGGGAAAAGTGATTCATTCATTACATATTGCCCTGTGTGTGTGTTAGTTGCTCAGTCATCTCTGACTCTCTGCAATTCCATAGACCATAACCCATCAGGCTCCTCAGTCCATGGAATTCTCCAGGCAAAAATATTCACGTGGGTAGCCATTCCCTTCTCCAGGGGATCTTCCAGACCGAGGGATTGGACCTGGGTTCAATTTGCCCTAATATCCCCAATTTGATAAGTGAGAAAACCTAAGCTAACCTCCTCAAGAAAGCTAAGGAAAACAATTAAGGTTACTCAGCTGGTAAGAAGTAAAGCCAAAATATGAAACCAAGCTGACTGGCACCAAAGAACCCATGTTTAGCCTCTCTTTGAGAGGCACAGGGTAGGGGATGTTTTAAAACTGTCATTGTCTTCAAAAATAAAGATTTGAAATATAGTAGTTACATGCCTGGAGAATCCCGAGGACAGGGGAGCCTGGTGCCGTCTATGGGGTCGCACAGAGTTGGACACGACTGAAGTGACTTAGCAGCAGCAGTTACATGCAGTTATACTTCATATAGACCACAATAGGAAAATAGAACTTGTAAATTAGTTAAAATTAAGTCAACCATATCTCTGAATATCTGAAGAGTCCTATTACAACCTCTATAGGTGGCATAGCAAGTGCATCAGCAGGCTGACTCATACTGTGTTTTCTGTTTTTTTTTTTTCTTTAGCAGAGCTGATATATGCCATTGAGGCAAATAGCATGATATCACTCCACCTCTCCCTCTGGCCTTGAAAAGATATCTGTAGGTAATTTCATATGTATTTAACAATCTAATACTCTTATAGTATTCAGATATGAGCTCTGCCAGTCAGTCTTTGGGGCATTATGAAACAAAAGTACTGTGGGATAACTTTCCAAATGAGATGTTCACTTGATCTAGATTACCACTAACTGTTATATTTAGTCCATACTAATTTTTTATGTTACTGTGGCTGCTCTACAATGCAATTAAAATGCCCTTAAAGAAAAAAAAATAATTTCACAAATGTAAAATGGATATATCAATCAATTACTGAAAAGTAGACCACATAATATCCTGCTTTATGACTTAAACTACAGCAACTATATTAGTCATCATTACTGAGCACCTATCTTATGTAGGTGTATGTAGGTGTATGACAGTCATATTACTGTGTGTTTGACAGACTTCAATCTCCATCTTCCTCTTCATTTGAATATATAAACTACTTGGGATTTATGCTCCCTAACACTGCTCTTTTCCTTGTCTTTTTTTGCTGCCACCTTCTATCTTACAATTTACTTGTTTGTTTCTGACTCTCAGTTAACCTTTGACATTAATTCTTTTTACTGTATCTTCAGAGACCTCAAGGTTAGCTTATCCACAACTGAGTCTCTGGTTTCCTTGGTCTCAACTCTAATGAGCTTCACCTTTAACACACTTAAGTCATCTATTCCCTCAGCTTACTCTGTAAATCATCATTACTTGGGAGTTTTCCACTAATTAAGTATTTAATTCTTACTTCTTTACAGTAACCCATCATTTGACAACATCACCACCTTTCAACTTTATTTCTGTTATTCCTTCTACCTTTTCTTCAAGTCCAATGACACTTCTTTCCATTTTTATAGTATTATTTTTAATGATTTCTATTTACTGTATTTTAATTAAAAATTTTTCTGGATTTTGCAGTAAACAATTTAGTGTTCCAAGCACTTTATTGTTTCTGTTCTAAAGTCTATCCCTCCTTAAATAAACAGATTTTATGACTTTGATATCTGCCCAAAGGCAGGAAAAATGAGATTCTCTGCCAACATCACTGTGCACCTGGTTACCATTAGATTCTACCCAATATATGTTAGATTAAATGGTTAGTTGACATAAACTTACATTGCTCTCTCAGCATTGCCCTGAAATGAAGAGAGTTGGAGCTATAGGTGGTCTCAGCAGAAGATGTTTGACGAGAATTCTATGTTTGATGAAGTTTATGTGTACATTGTGTAGGAGCCAATTTTGCACATCCTGGATTTTTTCGCCCAGGCACTGCATGACTTACAAGTTGTGCCTGTACCTAGACTCATTTCCATTGTTATAGCATAGTTGTACTTCCAAATCAAGGGCAATCTAGTCACTGCTGTTTGCCTTAGATTAGCTGCTGCTGCATTAAATTTAACCGTATTAAAAACTGCTTTCAAAGGCTAGTGATTCAGTCAAGAAATAGAAGCTTCTGTTGGCTTACTGTCTACTTCAGTCCTTAAGAATTACGATTCGGGGGACATTAATTGAGGTTTTATATCTACCCTTTTTTCTCCATCTTTTTCAGAAGAAGTGACCACAGATCTGCACATTTCCGAATTTTCTCTTCTACAAGTAAATTATTCTGGCATATGAATGAACAGTTTCTAAGTTTCAGGGCCATTTGGGTGTACTGCAGGATTCTTATATTTGTTATTAATTTCAGTAGTTATCAGGATGTGGGAGGAGTGAATTTGTTTCCTTTCATTGTCATAATGTATTGTTAAGTTGCTTTATTAATATAGTTGATTTTGAGTAACAGTTTGAATTGCATGGATCCACTTATACCCAGATTTTTTTCTATAGTAAATACTACAGACTGGCATGTCAGTGGTTATTTACTCTGTAAAATGTGGAACTGTAGATAGAGATTAGCAACAGTCACATATACAGAAGGGTGATTAAAAGTTACACAGGAATTTTCAACTCACTGAGGGTTGGCACCCCAATTTCTGTGTTGTTCAAAAGTCAAATGTATTTTGTTGAGGATTTTCACATCTATGTTCATCAGTGACACAGAACTGTAATTTTATTTTCCTGTAGATTTTTTGCCAGATTTTGGTATAAGTGTAAGCTGACGTCATAGAATGAATTCAAAAGTGCTTCTTCAATTTTCTGAAATAGTTTGAGAAGAATACTGTTAACTCCTCTTAGGTGTAATTAACCTGTGGAGCTATCTGGTCCTGTGCTTTTGCTTGTTGGAAGTTTATTGTTGTTGTTCAGTCGCTAAGTCACGTCCAACTCTTTGCGACCCCATGAGCTGCAGCATGCCAGGTTCCCTGTCCTTTACTGTCTCTTAGAGCTTGCTCAAATTCATGTCCATCGAGTCGGTGATGCTATCTAACGATTTCATCCTCTACTGACCTCTCCTTTTGCTTTCAATCTTTCCTAGCATCAGGTTATTTTCCAGTGCTTTAGCTTGTCACATCAGGTGGCCAAAATATTGGAGCTTCAACTTCAACATCAGTCTTCCAATGAATATGCAGGGTTGATTTCCTTTACAATTGAATGGTTTGAACTCCCTGCTGTCCAAGAGACTCTCAAGACTCTTCTCCAGCACCACAAATTGAAAGTATCAATTTTGTGTGTGTGTGCTCAGGCATCTTTATGGTCCAACTCTCACATTCATATATTACTTCTGGAAAAATCATAGCTTTGACTATATGGACCTTTGTTGACAAAGTGATATATCTGCTTTTTATACTGACTCAATATTATTACTAGTAATTGCTATACTCATATTTTGTATTTCTTCCTGATTCAGTCTTCAAAGATTGTACATCTCTAGGAATTTATCCATTTTTTTCTTGGGTGTCTATTTTGTTGGCATATTTTATGGTTGGTAATATTTTATGGTTCTTTGTATTCCTGCAGTATAGATCAAAATTTCTCTTTCAATCATTATTTTCTTTCCTATTTATTATTTTATTTTATTTAGGTTTTTTCTCTTTTTTCTTGATGGGTCTAGCAAATTTGTTTGCTCTTCAAAGAAACAGCTCTTAGTTTCATTGATCTTTGCTATGTGTTTACATCTCTAATTCACATATTTTCACTCTTAAGAATTTCTTTCCTTCTACTAACTTGGGATTTGTTTTTCTTTTTCTAGTTCCTTTAGGTATAAGGTTATGTTTATTTGAGATTTTTCTTGTTTCCTACAGTAGGCTTGTGTCCCTATAAACTTCCCTCTTAGAATTGCTTTTATTGCAGCTCATATATGTTGGATCACTGTGTTCCATTTTCATTTGTCTCCAGATATTTTTAGATTTCTTAGGTGACTCACTGGATATTTAGATACCAATGATATTTTTCCTTCTATAATTTTCATATTTTTTAATTGTGATATTTTCTGCTTTGCCAGGGTCCAGCCCTGGTGGATCCAGGATGATTCAAAGGGGAGATGGAGTAGGCGAGGAAAAAACTTATTTATTTATTAATATAAGATTAAATTAGGAAGAAATAGTGTAGTAGGAAAATTAAGTGGAGAAAAGAGGCTGAATAACTTGGTTTACGTGGAAAGCCAATAAAGTTCTAGACAAGGAGCTTGCATCATCTACGTTAGGCCACCAGCGTCCGTTTGAATATTGGAGAGTGCCCCGCCTTGGGCTCTCTCTCTTACGGATCTTAGAAGCCAGGACAAGTAAGTAGACATGGTGAGCCTCCATGCCCCAGATGGGAATTCAGTCTGAAATTAGAGAAAAGAGGGGACACAGGGGAAACCAGTCCTTCCAATGACTTGCCCCACCTCTATTGTTCTTCAGGCCTTTTATGCTTTTGATTATACATAGAGATCAATGGGTAATAAAAGTTATGCAGCGTTAGCAGCCCAGACTCTTATCAAAATCAGTCTTTTCTCTCTGCGTACAAGTCTTAGGTGATTTACATCATCTTCCGGCCAAAAGGGCCAATTAACATTTTACAGCCTTTTCTGATAAGGTTTGTCAACCAGAAGGGTTATTTGTGTTGATCTTCCCAAAGTCTGGTGCCTCTCTCAGAAAAACAGTAAATAAAGTTACATTCTTACATAGCAAGGACATAAGAGGAGTGCAGTGATATATAACAAAAGAAAAGTAATTAACTCAAAAGTCTAGTGTTGCTAACATCAAAACTATTGTATATCCTTTTCCATATCCTGTTTACATTGATTAACATCCTCCCAGGTGCCTAAAAGATAAAGAATATGGAGGTCTGGCAGCAATCATTGAGCCAACAGTGAAATCCTGTCACCAATATGATTTTTAACTCTCTAGAAAAGGCTCTGTATCTTTAAGATGATTTTAAGCTTTGTGCCTCTGGCCTTTGGGGGGCTGTAAGCAATTCACAAGCTGTAAGAGGTCAGGGGAACCTGTTAGGCAAGCTAGAGAGCTATCAGAGGGGTTTAACTGAAACATCCCTTTCAAATGCAGAAGACTAAAGCCCTGATTTGACTTCTCCAGAGAATATCAGAAGAGTGGAAAAGCAGGCAGATTCTTATTTTTGGGGGTACATGCTCAGGAAATACCAGGGGGAAAACCTGAGGTCTGATTAGCCTTGCCATCAGAGCTTTGCCGCATGACCTTGTCACAGGTGGAATTCCTCAGGCTGGCTCCCAGCACTGCTTTTTAACATTTATTTTTAATTTGTATTTTTGATTTAACTATAGTGTAGTTGCTTAACTATGTTTTGTTAGTTTCAGGTGTGCAGGAAAAATACATTTGTTGTAAAGCCAGTTTAGTTGTGCTGAATTTTTTTAGCTTCAGTTCAGTTCAGCTCAGTCACTGAGTCATGTCCAACTCTTCACAACCCCACGGACCACAGCACGCCAGGCTTCCCTGTCCATCACCAGCTCCCAGAGTTTACCCAAACTCATGTCCATTGAGTCAGCGATGCCATCCAACCATTTCATCCTCTGTCATCCCCTTCTCCTCTTGCCCTCAATCTTTCCCAGCATCAGGGTCTTTTCAAATGAGTCAGCTCTTTCCATGAGGTGGCCAAAGTATTGGAGTTGCAGCTTCAACATCAGTCCTACCAAAGAACATCCAAGACTGATCTCCTTTAGGATGGACTGGTTGAATCTCCTTGCAGTCCAAGGGACTCTCAAGAGTCTTCTCCAACACCACAGTTCAAAGGCATCAATTTTTCAGTGTTCAGCTTTCTTTATAGTGCAACTCTAACATCCATATATGACTACTGGAAAAACCATAGCCTTAACTAGACAGACCTTTGTTGACAAAGTACTGTCTCTGGTTTTTAATATGCTGTCTAGATTGGTCATAACTTTCCTTCCAGGGAGTAAGCGTCTTTTAATTTCATGGCTGCAATCACCATCTGCAGTGATTTTGGAGCCCTCCAAAATAAAATCAGCCAGTTTCCACTGTTTCCCATGTATTGCTATGAAGTAATGGGACCAGATGCCATGATCTTAGTTTTCTGAATGTTGAGCTTTAAGCCAACTTTTTCACTCTCCTCTTTCACTTTCATCAAGAGGCTCTTTAGATCTTCTTCACTTTCTGCCATAAGGGTGGTGTCATCTGCATATCTGAGGTTACTGATATTTTCCAGGCCATCTTGATTCCTGCTTGTGCTTCCTCCAGCCCAGTTTCTCATGATGTACTCTGCATATACGTTAAATAAGCAGGGTGTCAATATACAGCCTTGACGTACTCCTTTTCCTATTTGGAACCAGTCTGTTTTTCCATGTCCAGTTCTAGCTCTTGCTTTCTGACGCATATAGATTTCTCAAGAGGCAGGTCAGGTGGCCTGGTATTCCCATCTATTTCAGAATTTTCCTCAGTTTTTTGCGATCCACACAGTCAAAGGCTTTGGCATAGTCAATAAAGCAGAAATAGATGTTTTTCTGGAACTCTTGCTTTTTCAATGACCCAGCAGATGTTGGCAATTTAATCTCTGGTTCCTCTGCATTTTCTAAAACCAGCTTGAACATCTGGAAGTTCACGGTTCACGTATTGCTGAAGCTTGGCTTGGAGAATTTTGAGCATTACTTTACTGCATGTGAGATGAGTGCAATTGTGTGATAATCTGAGCATTCTTTTGCATTGTCTTTCTTTGGGATTGAAATGATAACTGACCTTTTCCAGTCTTGTGTCTACTGCTGCATTTTCCAAACTTCCTGGCATATTGAGTGCAGGACTTTCACAGCATCATCTTTTAGCTTAGCTTGTCTATAAAGCTCTTTCCCCTGCAAATCTGAATGATAGCCTTGTTGAGCATATTATTTTTGATTATAGATTTTTTTTTCTTTTCATCAATTTGACTATATCAGGCCACTCCTTTGTGACCTGCAAAATTTCTGCCGAAAATTCAACTTATAGTTTTGTAGGAGTGTCCTTATCTATAACTAGCAGTTTTCCCCTTGTTACATTTAAAATTCTCCTTTTAAGTTTTTGCATTTTAATTATAGAGTTTCTTGACATTTGTCCCTTTGGGTTCATATTGTTTGGGACTTTCTGTGTTTCCCGAATCTAAAAGTGTGTCTCCTTCCTCAGGTTATGGAGAGTTTTAGCTGTCAACTTATTTCTTCAAAGAAGTTCTCCTACACTTTCACTCTCTCTTCTCCTTCTGGGATCCCTGCAATATAAATATTAGTTCACTTGATGTTGGCCCAGAGATCTCTTAAAGTACCCTCATTTTTATTTATTTATTTATTTATTTATTTTTCTGTTCAGTCTGAACAGTTTCTACTACTCATTTTCCAGTTTCTAGTTTCATTCTTCTGTTTCACATAATCTACTGTTTTAATCTAATATAATACACTTTTCCCATGTAACATTTTTTTATTTCAGTTATTACATTATTCAGTTCTGTTTGGTTCTTTATGTTTTCTCTTTATTAAACTTCTGACTTTGTTTATCCATTTTTCTCCTTAGTTCTTTAAACGTTTTTAAGATCACTGCCTTGATTTCTTTATGTTAGGCTGCTTACTTTCACTTTGCTTAGTTCTTCCTCTGGGACTTTATCTTTTTCCTTCATTTGCAACATAATCCTGTCATTTTATTCTGCTTAATTCTGTTTTAATTTTTATGTAGTAGGTAAGTTGGTTATGTTTCCTGATGTTGGAGAAGTGGCTCTGTATAGGTTACATCATTTGGGGCCTAGTATCACACTACCCTCTAGTAGTATATGGTCTAGTCTAGTGGCATCCTATATGTGAACTGCATTGGCCCTTCTGGTTTCATGGGACCAACTACCATAGGTGTGCTGGTGGGTGAGGCTAGACTCTGGTTTGGTTAGTTACCAGGCCTTGCATTGTGCTGAGGTTGCTGGCTTATTGGTGGGCAGAGCTTGGTCCTTGCACAGCTGGCTATAGTCCTGGGGGGTTCCAGGATTGATGATGGCCTGCTCATAGTGCAGAGCCAGGTCATAGCTGCAGGAACATAAATCATATGCTTTTACTTTTTCAAATAAATTGCCATCTATTTAAGAACTTTTGTTCTACTACCCTTTCATCTCTAAAAATTTTATATTGAACTTAGTCTAATTATAATTAAAAAGTGACAGAAGAACCCCAGAGAAAACAATGATTTTTAAATTCAGATGCACATATCTACTACAAACACTATTACCTAGAGAAACTGGAATAAGATATGGATTGAAACAATTTCAATATCCTGGTTGTGATAATCGCACTATATTTTTTTCAATTTGTTCCCACTGGATGAAACTAGGTAAAGGATGAATGGAATATATTTGTATTAACTCATAAATATATAGGGATTTATACACATAACAGAGTTATCTCAAAATAAAAGTTTAATTAAATTTTAAATATCTAAATCAGACCTGTTCTAGTGTGAAAAATGAATAACACATCAAAATTATGATTTTCTTTATAAAGATTTATATATGTCTGTATATATATGCATATATATAATACATAAATGTACTGCAATAGAAATGATTCATCATTTTGACAATCAATTTAATATCAATTTTTGGCTTAAGTTCTCAACTTGACAGGATGATTTCTCTTAAAATTTATTAAGGGCATAATTTTTATTTTTATAAATAAATTCACAAATAATTTTTTACAAATATATTTATGAATAAATCTCTATTTTTATGTATCTTAAGACAGATAACTTGAAAACAGTGAGTTTGAGTGTCATACATTATATGTTTGTTGAATCTGGAATAGTTTACACAACTTGTTCTCTCTATTGAACTCATTTATAAATGTCTATTCATGAAACTGAATAGCATTGCTTTCACAGTTACTCTCACTTAGGTATACTCCTCTTCTCCGCAGCAAATATTATTGATTTCTCACATAATCATGGTATTATTTATATGCATCTGGACATTTTGATATATTGTTAGTCATCAAATAAAGAATATAAAGACTTTGAATAAATGGATGACATGATTTTAAAATTAAAAAAAATACCATAATTTTAATGGGTCTATTTCTGTATACTTTAAAACAGATCAATTACAAATATATTGAATATCCTACAATTAATGTTAAATTAGATGTATTAGAGTAATAATTATTATAGGTATCTATCAGGGTCCTGATAGGAAGTGAGTGTCAAAATAAAAAATAATAATTTGCAGAGAGTATAATAATCATTTCTAAAGGATGTAGGGAAATCAGAATGATATTGCATTAATTTGGGGCTAATAATTGTGAGGCTATGTATCCCCCTTAGGAATCAAAAGATAAGGGACCAAATAGAAAGATTGGCTAGTGCAGCCCCCTAACAGGAATGTAGCTGGTCCTGGATGACTTTGGGGAAGGTGCCAGAGGTGCCTTATCCTCCTTCCCTTATTGACATTTCTTAACGGTGCCACTTTGGCTGAATCCAACAGGAAGCCAGAAGTCGAGAGAACCAGCCAATTCAATCAATATATGTCAATTTCCTGAGGAAATGTGGGCTGAGAATGATGAGGCCTGAGTCTTGAGATGCCGAGCTCATAGCATGTTTTATGTCTAATAAAATAGCAATATTTTTACTCAGTAAAAATCTAGAGCCATTTGATACAGACCATTTAAACTTATGTGAAATATTCACAGCAAAACAAAACAAAAACTGTCCAACTAGGATGGACAAATTTAATTTCCTTAAACTTGAAATATGCACTCTCACTAGCTTTCCCCTCCCCCACAACACAATAAAAATGGTGCAGTCATACTAACGTGCATCATCAGTGTGCTAAGGGTTCTTTCAGTATGCTATAGAACATTACTAATTCATTCATTGCTAAAGTCATTCAATGGACTTTTTTAGAGTACCTTCTATGTGCCTGGAATTATATTAGGTATTGGGACACAAAGATGAATAAGCCTACATCTCCAGGTACATATATCTCAACTAGAGCAGTATTTCTTATTCTTTCACATGTTTTCAGTGAAAGATTTTCCCCCTTCCCATGAACATTCAATTTTTTTTTTATAAGTACTTATTGCACTTGCCTTGATCCTTAAGTTGCATTTTAAATCTACTCCCTTTTCAGAGGGCATTTGTATTGAGTTCTCTGCTCATTTCTATTTCTTCAGATTAGACTGAGTGACAGTGGAACACATGGAAACAAATTAACATGGTGGACCGATGAATTACAGGCAAAGCTAGTGTACTGCCTTTAGAGTTTTAACAAAAAAGCAAAAGAGAAGCAAATGTCCAGGGTCTTGCTGAAATGTCAGTATTGGCTTACTTCAGCTCAATCTTCTATTTATCCTTTCCTTCACAGACTGTGAAAGTGAAGTCGTTCAGTCGTGTCCAACTCTTTGCGACCCCATGCACTGTAGCCTACTAGGCTCCTCTGTCCATGGGATTTTCCAGGCAATACTACTGGACCACTCCAGTACCGCCCCAATAGTACTGGACATGGATCGAACCCGGGTCTCCTGCATTGTAGACAGACGCTTTACCATTTGATTCACCAGGGAAGTCACAGACTGTGGTCACTACTAAAGTTACCCTATTAACCCTATTAGAGTAACTCTTTGTGTTTGTTCTCATGATTTCTATTATTTTGATAAAACTTTGTTATGATTTTTTGTTGTTGTTAAAGTCCATCACTCCTACATGTGACACTTACTCAATTCCTGTGTGTAGCTGCTAAGTCGCTTCCGTCGTGTCTGACTCTGTGCGACCTCATAGACGGAAGCCCACCAGGCTCCCCAGTCCCTGGGATTCTCCAGGCAAGAACACTGGAGTGACTTGCCATTTCCTTCTCCAATGCAGGAAAGTGGAAAGTGAAAATTGAAAGTGAAGTCGCTCAGTCCTGCCCGACTCATAGCCACCCCATGGATCGCAGCCCACCAGGCTCCTCCATCCACGGGATTTTCCAGGCAAGAGTACTGGAGTGGGGTGCCATTGACTGTGTGTAGTGGTCCCCAGTAAAACCAGTTTGGACTGATGGAAATAGTTTTAAAAAGAAGCAATTTAGTAGGAGGGCTGGCATGTAGTAAAATTACTTTCTATGGACCTGTTTTTTGTGAACAGATGTAAATGAATCATTTTAATGAAACTGTCAGCAGGATTGTTTCAGATGACAGAGTTGATCATTCTGCCCACTTGCCAAGCCTAGGACACAAATTGGGAAGATGAGCTCTAAATCTTACCTTCTGTGATAATTTATGAACCTTTTGTTATGCCTTCTACCCTCACCAATCACTGGTCATTGCAATCTAAATAAAACTCCGAGTAAACACATTATATTTCTTTATATTGATATCCCCATTCTTCTTCAGGCTAAAATCCAGACTGGTCACAGACTATCCCTCAAAACTCACTCCTTGTTTATCCCCAAACAAGGGGACAAATTGCCAAATTCTTTGTAAGATTCTAAGATTTCTATTCTATTTACACTCTTGTGACTTGTCTCATGTCCTTTGCTTTAGCTAGAATATCTTCTCCTCTAAGTGCCTAAAACCAGCATAAATTGCAAAAATTAATCAAGTCTTGCCTCCTCTCTAAGAATCCCCTCATTTTGTAAACATGTTGTGATACCTTCTCCCTTTAGTGTTCTCATTGTAATCATTACATACCTTCTTGAAATACTTTTTTTTTTTTTCCTGCATGGGTGTTTGTATTTCTCTTATACCAGTCTCCATATTATAACTTTTGCAGCCTTATTATTTTTGCTTGATATTACCTTTTTCATAAGGATGAAACTTATCTTTTTATATTTATGGCTCTCATAGGAATAGAAATTATTGGGCAACAAATAAATACTTGCTGAATAATTATATTTGCTAGGAAGTTTCTGGAACATCCAGAAAAACAGTATTGCTAAAAAATATAATAATTATGTTTCCCCATCACTATTCATAGAGAAATTATGTGCATGGTTTATAGACTCCAGTTATTTTATTGAAAAATTAGCTGAGGTAGGAAAAGTATGAATAATTTAGTTTCTATTATTCTGGTATAGCTTGCCTTCTCAAGAAAGGAAATGAAAGAGAATGTAACAGAAACGAAGCAAAACTCATTTGGAATTTTGTATTGATTCTTCTTTTTGTGGAAGCTATTAACATGACTATTTTACAGAGTTTATCTATAAATAAATTTGGTCTTAGGAAGAATAATAATTTAAGCACAAAGTTTCAGATGTTTGTTCTAATCATAAAAGCATAATGAAAGTTATAAATCAGTAGTGTGCCAGCTTTGAGATACCCTTATTTTCCCTGTTACTACTTTTCAAAATTTTCTGCCTCTTGTTTAAATCAATTACATCCACTTTTAAAACTCACAGAACTTTCATTTCAGAGATATCACCTGTTTATACTTAAGAAATATAGTGATTGAAAAAATTGATATATAGCCATCAGATTAAGAAATACAATTCTTAAAGTAAAACAACTTATTTTTATTATCAACTTTCCTGCAGTTATCCTTAGAGAAATCACACTACTTCTTAGGTTAAAAATAGATAAAGATGAAAAAAACAAAAAATCTAACTTTCTATGTTGGCTTATTTATCTAATACTGAATATACAAAAACATTAAATATTACAATGTCTATTTCCTGTTACATTCTAATACTGAAAGCTCAATAATACATTAACTCAATAAAAACATAAGCAGTGTATATAAAACATATAAAAAATAAAACAAAAATGAATTATTTTTAACATAATATGGGTAATAGAAATATGAAAAGGCAAACCACAGAATGGGAGAAAATATATGAAAATTCTTATTCCGAGCATATAAATAACAAGCACAAATTAGTCAGAAAAGAAAATTGGTATGCAATTTTATAATTGTTTAAAAACCTTGAACATATAATTCACATATGAGAACATTCAAATGGCCAATAATTACATATGAAAATATTTAACATCATTATGCATATAAAAATACATTTTAAAATCACTGTGAAAGAAAACTATAGATCTGCATCGAGTCTTCAATTATATATGTAAGATCATGGATATCCACATAAGTAAAATTAATTCAGGCATATGTTTTAAGAGGGGGCATTTTAACAGTCAAAAGTATACCTCAATTCAATAAAGCAAAAACAATAGAAATAAAAATAACAAAATATCATGGAAATAAATATATCTGTGTAATTGGAACACATACTGAGAGGTTTTCTAATAATTTGCAGAAGGAAAGCCATATGTATTGATATTCACTTTATTTATATGCCCTTTTTGTTTTTAAAACAAATGCATTTTTTTAATTGCTTTTAAGTTCATTCAGTAACATTAATTGCTAACATATTTCTGGGTATAAATCTTAATGCATTTTGTTTAATGAATAGATAAAATACAGTAAGTCCCCTACATAAAAATGAGTTCTATTTTGAGAGTACATTGTAAGTCTAATTTGTTCTCAAGACCAACAAAGTTAGCTTAGGTACCCAACTAACATAATTAACTATATAATACTGTACTCTAATAGGTTTATATTTCTTTTACAAAAACAATACATACAAAATAAAAAACACAAATAATATTTTTAATTTTGTATTTTTAAGATTTAAATTTTTTGCACCCAAAGATGGAGAAGCTCTATACAGTCAGCAAAAACAAGACTGGGAGCTGACTGTGGCTCAGGTCATGAACTCCTTATTGACAAATTCAGACTTAAGCTGAAGAAAGTGGAGAAAACCACTAGACTATT
Organism: Budorcas taxicolor; assembly: GCF_023091745.1. NCBI lineage: Eukaryota > Metazoa > Chordata > Mammalia > Artiodactyla > Bovidae > Budorcas > Budorcas taxicolor. Next base: position 95,768,227 of record NC_068917.1, on the reverse strand, counting down.
CTGGTATGACCTAAACCAAATCCCTTATGATTATATAGTGGAAGGGAGAAATACTTAAGGGACTAGATCTGATAGACAGAATGCCTGATGAACTATGGACAAAGGTTCATAACATTGTACAGAGGACAGGAATCAAGACGATCTCCAAGAAAAAGAAATGCAAAAAAGCAAAATGGCTGTCTGAGGAGGCCTTACAAACAGCTGTGAAAAGAAGAGAAGCAAAAAGCAAAGGAGAAAAGGAAAGATATATCCATTTGAATGCAGAGTTCCAAAGAATAGCAAGGAGAGATAAAAAAGCCTTCATCAGTGATCAATGCAAAGAAATAGAGGAAAACAACAGAATGGGGAAGACTAGGGATCTCTTCAAGAAAATTAGACATATCAAGGGAATATTTCATGCAAAGATGGGCTCAATAAAGGACAGAAATGATATGGACTTAACAGAAATAGAAGATATTAAGAAGAGGTGGCAAGAATACACAGAAGAATTGTACAAAAAAAAGATCTTCATGACCTAGATAATCACGATGGTGTGATCTAGTGGAGGTGATAGAATTCCAGTTGAGCTATTTCAAATACTAAAAGATGATTCTGTAAAAGTGCTGCACTCAATATGCCAGCAAATTTGGAAAATTCAGCAGTGACCACAGAATGGGAAAAGGTCAGTTTTCATTCCAATCCCAAAGAAAGGCAATGCCAAAGAATGTTCAAACTACCCCACAATTGCACTCATCTCACACACTAGCAAAGTAATGCTCAAAATTCTCCAAGCCAGGCTTCAGCAATACATGAACTGTGAACTTCCAGATGTTCAAGCTGGTTTTAGAAAAGTCAGAGGAACCAGAGATCAAATTGTCAACATTGGCTGGATCATCGAAAAAGCAAGAGAATTCCAGAAAAACATCTATTTCTGCTTTATTGACTGTGCCAAAGCCTTTGTGTGGATCACAACAAACTGTGGAAAATTCTGAAAGAGATGGAATACCAGACCACCTGACCTGCTTCTTGAGAAACCTATATGCAGGTCAGGAAGCAACAGTTAGAACTGGACATGGAAAAACAGACTGGCTCCAAATAGGAAAAGAAGTACGTCAAGGCTGTATATTGTCACCCTGCTTATTTAACTTATATGCAGAATGCATCATGAGAAATACTGGGCTTGAAGAAGCAGAAGCTGGAATCAAGATTGCCAGGAGAAATATCAATAACCTCAGATATGCAGATGACAGATGACACCACCCTTATGGCAGAAAGTGAAGAAGAATTAAAGAGTCTCTTGATGAAAGTGAAAGAGGAGAGTGAAAATGTTGGCTTAAAACTCAATATTCAGAAAACTAAGATCATGGCATCTGGTTCCATCACTTCATAGCAATAGATAGGGAAACAGTGGAAACAGTGGCTGATTTTATTTTTGGGGACTCCAAAATCACTGCAGATGGTGATTGCAGCCATGAAATTAAAAGATGCTTACTCCTTTGAAGGAAAGTTATGACCAACCTAGACAGCATATTAAAAAGCAGAGACATTACTTTGGCAACAAAGATCCATCTAGTCAAGGCTATGGTTTGTTCAGTGGTCATCTATGGATGTGAGAGTTGGACTATAAAGAAAGCTGAGCAGTGAAGAATTGATGCTTTTGAACTTTGGTGCTGGAGAAGACTCTTGAGAGTCCTTTGGACTGCAAGGAGATCCAACTAGTCCATCCTGATGGAGTTCAGCCCTGGGTGTTCATTGGAAGGACTGATGTTGAAGGTGAAACTCCAGTACTTTGGCCACGTGGCTCAAAAAGCTGACTCATTGGAAAAGACCCTGATGCTGGGAAAGATTCAGGAAAGGAGGAGAAGGGGACAACAGAGGATGAGATGGCTGAATGGCATCACCAATTCAATGGACATGAGTTTGGGTAAAGTCCAGGAGTTGATGATGGACAGGGAGACCTGGCGTGCTGCGGTTCACGGGATTGCAAAGAGTTGGAGACGACTAAGCGACTGAACTGAACTGAAGGTTTAAATAAAAATTTTCATTTTAATGACAGTTAATCATGCCTGATTACTGGTTCGGTGTATAGTGGAAAAACAAACGGAGTGATGATTTAGAGGCAGATTTCTTTAAACAAAGAAGGAAAAAGTAAATAGGAAATGAGGAAGGGACAAATGGAAGAAACAGAGAAAAGGAGTGAAAGAAAGGAAAACAAAGTTTTCACCTTGTTAAATCTATGTTAATGAGTGTTTTGAGCTTGGATTTCATCATCTGTAATGAACTATGTAATAATATACAACTGTAATAACATACAATTTGGACAGAAAATCAAATTCAGTTACTATCTATTTGTCTGAAGCAATGCTATATTCTAAATAATTGGTCTCTATTTATATGCTAATGAAGTTGTAGTAGGTCTATTTTAATTCTAAGATATGTTTATTAATGTACGATTTGGGTTAAGAAATTTATGTGTATTTTCTTAAAGAAAAAGAGAGTAAACTGCGTATTAACACCCAAAGTCCTCACAGTTCATCTTCCAAATTATATTTAAACTAACAACAAAGTGAAAAGCATTTTAATAATTATTATACAAATAAAAAGAAAAAAAAGCAATGTTTGACAGTTTTTGAAAAGTAAAATACCAGATTCAAAAATACCACTTTCTGCATTTTTTCCTTTTGCATTCTCTGATAATTTATTAATCAGACATTAAAATAAGGATTCAAAATTCATTAAGCCACAGAATAACACTCATATATGTATCACTGTGCTAAGTATCTGCAATGACTATGTTGGAAAATAATTTTAACAACCAGAAATCAAGAACTAGAATGCACACATGAAATAAATATTATTCTACCAAAAGCAAATGTATTTTAAACTATTAAAAGTTTTGTCTGACAATAGGCAACTTTGAAATGTCATTAGTAGCTTTGACTACTCTGTTATCTAATTTTTAAAAGAATCAGATTTAAATATGTAGCCATCTCATAAAATTCAGTTCAGTTCAGTCTCTCAGTCGTGTCCGACTCTTTGTGATCCCATGAATCGCAGCACGCCAGGCCTCCCTGTCCATCACCAACTCCTGGAGTTCACCCAAACTCATGTCCATCAAGTCAGTGGCGTTGTAGGCAGAAGCTTTACCGTCTGAGCCACCAGGGAAGTTTTAAATTTGGATTCAAATATCGAGATTCACTTACTTTCAAAGTGTTCCATTTATCCTTAAAATGTCATTAATATACCACCGGTTACAGTGGCTAGCTTTTCTTTTCCTTTATGTTCTTGCTCTAAAACTAATAAGAAACAAACCATCCCTATGTTTTCAGAATATATTGCAATCCTCTAGTATGAGTTCTATCCTTCAAGACAACTGGTCTTGTCAGTTGGTGACATCCTGTCCTGTTTGTTATGGGAATTGGTCTGTTTAGATATTTCTGGGAACATTAACTTTCTCCTTTTATCCCATCCTCTTGTTTTTCCATTTCTATCAGTTATAATTGCAGCCAAACTATTCTCTCTAAAGCCTCTCATCTCTTAGGAGCTGTCATCTTTCAAGTTTTACATTATGGATCTTTTCCTGGAACTTCTGAACTCTGCTGCTTTCAGGTGCCCTATTTGACTCTGGCTCTTCCCGATCTGTCAATTTCTGTGAGGATTCCTGTAATTTCTGTTTAACCCACTTTATCCATCTTGATCTCACTTAAATGCAAGGTATGAACACCTCTACTAGATTCCTCTATCTTCTGGGAAATATCTTTTTAAACACATTTTCTGGATTAGTTATTTTTTCTTTCTTTTTTCTCTCATAGGCCTGGGCAATATATTTCAATTCATATCTCATCAGTCCTAGTTTTCCAATACAGAGTTTTGTCTCTGTTATTCCTTTTTCTACATCATTTGTAATACACTTAACCTCTAGCAATTCATCCAAATTACTGTTTAAGTGTTCCACTAATTCATAGCTCCACTGGTTTCTGTTTCAGAAAAGCAAGTCTTTTTATCCTATGTTTCTCTAGATATCCGGAGACCTTGGCTCTCCAGATCTCAGGGTGTAGTTTGACATGAAACCTAAATTCTCTGATGGGTCCAAGAAAGGTTATCGATTTTTAGTTTGTCTGGCTTTACCTTTTGTATAAATGGCAGTGACGTCCTCCAAACTTTTATTTCAAGTTTAAATTAGAGATCTTTGCTTTAATTTGTAATCTTTCTGGTTAATTCTGATATTTTTACCTCATTTTTTTGGTTGACCTTTTACTTAAATATTTAATACATGGTTATTTTATATTTTATATGTGAATGTTTGGATTATTTGGTGTCTAAAAATGCTGTTTGTCATGTTTTATTTTGGAAAATTAAGTACCAAGTTCTGTTAAAGCTGCCTTCCTCTGGAGGAAATTTCAGTCTGATTCTGCTAGGCTAGTAGGCAATACTTGCACTTCATGTCTTTCCTTGGGGTTTACCCAGTCTCAAGACTACTAGATATTTTATCCCTAGAAACATGTAAAAATATACTAACAATACTTATTCTCAAATGGGACTTTTATTTCCATTTTCTAGTGAGAGCAAATCATTCATTTTCCTCATGATATTTTCTTCTCTTCCATTCCAGTCCATTTTACTTTATTTTTTATTTGATTTTATTTCACCCTGTAGTTCCACTGAAGTTGCAGCCACTACAAAGGACTTCTTTTAGGTTCAACTGTTAATACCAAAAATTTAGAAATAAATCCCTCAATATTTATGTTTCCAGAAAGGTTTTCTTTTTTTTTTTTTCCCCAGAATATTCTTTGCCTCTGATTTTGCTCATAACAGGCTGTATTGCTGTTCCTTGAACATGCTGTGTGTGCTTACACTTCATAGATGTTTGCAGTTGTTGATTTCTTTACCTTCTATTTTTCCTTCATATATTAAGATGGCTTTCTTTTATATCACTTTTTCTGGTCTTCATTTCCATGTTAACTTATTTCTCACTGACTACACATTTTAAAATTGCATCTTTTCCTAAAACTTTGTATCCCATTTTCTTCTTCTGAAGGGCTTCCTGAGATTTATTTATCTGTTTAGTATACATCATCATATAATAGTCTATAACTTTTAACTAACATTGTTTTATTGTATTTTCTCAAGGAGAGTGAATGATTTAAGAGAGCAAATAACTTGTTTATTAAATTCCTGACATATATCCTAAAACACAGTTAGAGTTCAATAAATATACGTTAAATACATAAGTGAATTAAGTGGTAAACTGTGTTTATCGTCTTGAATATAGTGGTGATTTGTCTTTTTTTTTTTCCTATTATTAACTTCCTCACATTCCTCACTTAGGAAATTTGGTAAGAAACTGAGTCTGATTCCTGCTCAGAAGATCAGTTTAACAGACTGACTTTCAGGGCCTCCTATGCAGCTTGACACATAATCAGCTTGATGCATCATCAGCTACCTACTTGAATTACGAGTTAGGGATCCAAGTGAGAACAGTAACAGATGAAAATATATGAAGATGAGATGATACTAACATTCAGTTTATTGGGGAACTGGGATTAAGGTCTCCAGTGGCAAACTTTATTGTTCAGTACTTGTGTGAAACCATGGTATTTAGTATCAGCAGCAACTTGGCAGTTCTCATCTGTCTATATATCATGCTTTGGGTAAATTCTGGCTGCTGCTTGATTCTATGATTATGCTTTTCCCCAGGTTTGGCATCACCCTTAAACAGTAGATATAGACACACAGACAACAGTAATTATATTTTCCAACACTCTGCTGCAATCTTAATGCAAGCCTCATTAACCTGAGTTTATGTAAGCACCTCTTACCTGGGTTTCCTTTCTGCTTCGAACTTCCACAACCGTTCTTTCCCGTTCTTCACTCAATTTTCAATTCATCTTCAAAAAAGTTATTAAATAACATTTAGTATATAAAGAAATATAGCTCTAATTTACTCACTACTTTTCGAGTAATTCTAGTCCACAGGTTTTGTTTTGTTTTGTTTTGTTTTATTTTTTTGTTTGTTTGTTTTTTGAGATCTTAGGCTTCTCAATGAAAATATGTGTTCTCTCCCACTGAATGTGTATAGTCCTATACTCAGAAAACATTTGTATGTAATACATTGAAAGTTACTTAACTTATGTTGATTTTATAAACAATATGTATAAATGTCTGAATCTTTATATATCATTTTTGTTCAAAGTTAATAGCTACTTAATATAAAAGGCTTACTGTATCTAAATTGTGCCAATTAAGTTGTTTTATACTTGTTCAGAAGCCAATTTCATATGAAACTCATTGTTTTTCTTGAGATGATAGTTCATATTATGGAGTCATCTTTAGTTTTGCAAGGCAAGTGTATTCCTGAAATTCATTATATTTTTAACTATACTTCAATTTTAGAGCAATTTCTGTTCAGCAAAGTTGAATGGAAAGAGTTCCTATATACTTGGCAAAATCTCCTACACTATGAATATCACACACCACAGTGATATAATTGTTATAATCATGAACCCATATTGCACATCATTACCACCTAAAGTCCATAGTTTACATTAGAGTTCACTCCTGGTGATGTACAGTCTATGGATTAGCAAGGGTTAGTCACTCAGTCAAACCCAATTCTTTGCCATCTCATGGACTGCAGCCCACCAGTCTCCTCTGTTCATGAGATTTTCCAGGCAAGGATACTGCAGTGGGTTACTATTTCCTTCTCCAGGGGATCTTCCCAACCCAGGGATCGAACCCAGATCTCCTGCACTACAGGCAGATTCTTTACTGAGTGAGCTACAAGGGAAGCCCTATGGGTTGGGCATATATAAAATGACACGTGGCCATTGATATAGTATCATATAAAGCGGTTTCACTGCCATAAATATCTTCCATGCTCTGCCTATTTATCTCATTCACTTCCTTTCACTTTTAATTCAACTTTTCCCCCCAACTCACAATGTTATAACTGTTTTGCAGTACTTGACTGAAGGGACAAAAGAAGGTTTAAATTCATTCTGAGCTCTCCTACTTCACTTGAACACTGTAGATCTAGCCTATATCTATGAAAATAACATCTATTTCATGACTGAATGGTAGTATTTTCATATGAAACTTGAACTCTCAGAACTGGTTTGAAGAAAAATACTCACAATGTGCTTTACAATAAAAGGGTATATCACAGCAAAACAGAATTATGTAAAGAGCTATATTACTGAATTTATGTTGCAAAATTTTTCTTTGTCTTCAAATAATTGTAGCCATCTTTGATAGACAATAGCATTTGATTCCATTTACATCAGCAAAGAAAGAATCATGAAACTTGTAGCAGTTCTATATTGACACAAAAATGCTTACTAAAAATGACCTCAGAAAACCTCAGGGGTATACAATTGGCATACAAACCTCATGCATATGGAGATCTAGATTGGGCTATGCTGATGCAAGTTGACCCTGGAACGTGTCTCCTAACCTCCTCCTGGGACTAGTTAAATAGTCTAGGTGGTTTTTGTTTGTTTGTTTGTTTTGAACCTAGAGATTGCAAAGGTGTAAGAAAGCATGTAGAAACAAGCTAGCAATCTTCAAAATTGTCTTATAACTGTCTGAAGCTAAAGTCCGAGAGAAGAGCACCACACAGCTGCATGACAGATGGCATGGGCCTAGGGAAAAATGAGGGATGAGAGAGAGATTGGGGGCAGGAGGAGAAGGGGACGACAGAGGATGAGATGGCTGGAAGGCATCACTGACTGCATGGATGTGAGTCTGAGTGAACTCCGGGAGTTGGTGATGGACAGCGAGGCCTGGCGTGCTGCGATTCATGGGGTCGCAAAGAGTCGGACACGACTGAGCGACTGAACTGAACAGTAATGCATACCTAAGTATGAATTCAGCTTAGTTACATTTAGCATAAATCCGTACTTAAATGATACATAAATGCTTAGTCACTCAGTCATGTCTGACTCTTTGCGGCCCTATGGGCTGTAGCCGGCCAGACTCCTCTGTCTGTGGGGATGCTCCAGGCAAGAATACTGGAATAAGTTGCCATGCCCTCATCCAGGGGATCTTCCCAACCCAGGGATGCAACCGAGGTCTTCCGCATTGCAGGAGGATTCTTTACTGTCTGAGCCACCAGGGAAGCCCTAAGTGACATAAGTTTATGTCAAAGTACATACATATATACTTATGTCAGAGTTGAACTTTCCTTTTTCCCCATGGGATGCTTCAACATACGTAATATAAAGTATAGCTAGTATAGAGTTGATAGAATAATTGTTAAAATAATCTGTTTCAAATATCTTCCACTGCTTCAAGTCACAAAACAGCTCAGCCACTCTAAGAAAACTTGTATTTTTCCAATATGCCCCAAATGTGCCTGATTTCTTTTTCTTGGTAATACAATTATAACCTTTTCAAGTTGCTATAGAGGCAACACTTTTAGTTTTACTTTTTTGCTTGCTCAGTTTTATATGGTTCTAGCCTTTTCACTTCAGTATCCTTCTCACTGAAACACTCAGCAGGAAAAACAAAAGTGTTACAAGATGGAGGCAGTTAAAATGGTTCTGTCACTTTGTAGAGTCTCTGTTTCCATTTAAGGGAAACGCATATGATTCAAACGTGACATTGCTAATAATTTGTTACTTTAGAATATCATAAATTGTTTCTTCATGTGATGCAAACTTGCTCATCATTTATGTGGAGTGAAATCCAGCATATTAACATAATTTTATAAGAATTTTTGATTGTTTGAAGAATCAGAGAAAATTATACATATAAATATTTCATGTTTTAATTTGTACTGGGTTCATGGGGGACTAGAAGACATAAGCTAATGATTGTTTACTTCATTTCTTAGAGGTGATATGTTTATTTTATTAGTCAAACATATCATATTTGAATCCTAGCTCAACAACTTTCCAAGTAGGACATCTCAGATTGATTATGACATTTTTGAAACTCAGCTTTCTCACATTTAAATGAGAATAAGCTCAATGTTACTATGTATTACATGAATTAAAAGTCAAGATATATGTGTCAGATATACAAAATATGTATATAAGTATATATGTAATCTAACTATTTGTTTCATGAATTAAAAGCACATGCTATTAAGCTGCTAAATTGCTTCAGTCATGTCTGACTCTGTGTGACCCCATAGACGGCAGCCCACCAGGCTCCCCTGTCCCTGGGATTCTCCAGGCAAGAACACTGGAGTGGGTTGCCATTTCCTTCTCCAATGCATGAAAGTGAAAAGTGAAAGTGAAGTCGCTCAGTCATTCTGACTCTTCGCGACCCCATGGACTACAGCCTACCAGGCTCCTCCATCCATGGGATTTTCCAGGCAAGGGTACTGGAGTGGGGTGCCAGTGCCTTCTCTGAAAAGCACATGAGATACATATAAATAGAGATATTTACACTATTTAAAACCACACACACACACAATTTTAAACAGTATCAGATAACTAGAAAGTGCAGAAAGCACGCAGTAAGTTATATTGAGCTTTGGGAAAAAGACAATCTCTCCTACAAAGGGTGTTGGGAAAACTGGAATGCTCCATGTAAACCAGTGAAGTCACAACACACTTTCATACCATACACAAATAAATTCAAAATGCTTAAAGACATAAACTTAAGACATGAAACCATAAAACTCCTAGAAGAGAACATTAGCAAAACATTCTCTGATGTAAGTGGCATCAATATTTTCTTAAGTTAGTCTGTCAAGCAATAGAAATAGAAGCCTAAATAACCAAATGGGGGGAAAACATAAACAAACTTATAAGTTTTGCATAGCAAAAGAAACCATAAACAAAATGAGAGGACAACCTATAGAATGGGAGAAAATATTCGCAAATGATCTGACAGAGCAGGATTTAATTTCCAAAATATACAAACAGCTCAAACAATTCAACACACACTCATAAAAACACACACAACCCAATCAAAAAATGAGCAAAAGAACTAAATAAATATTTCTCCAAAAAGGACATACAGATGGGCAAGAAGCACATGAAAAGATGCTCAATGTTGCTAATTATTAGAAAAATTCAATCAAAACTACAGTGAAGAACCACCTCACACTGGTTAGAATGCCCATCATTGCCGGGGTCCAGCCCTGGTGGATCCAGGGTGATTCAAAGCGTGGACTGTGTAGGCAAGGAAAACATCTATTTATTAATATAAGATTAGATTAGGAAGAATTAGTGTAGTAGGAAAATTAAGTGGAGAAAAGAGGTTGAATAACTTGGTTTACGTGGAAAGCCAATAAAGTTCCTGACAACGAACTTGCACCATCTATGTTAGGCCGCTGGCGTCCGTTTGAATATCGGAGAGTGCCCTGCCTTGGGCTCTCTCTTTTACGGATCTTAGAAGCCAGGACAAGTAAGTATACATGGTGAGCCTCCACGCCCCAGATGGGAATTCAGCCTGAAATTAGAGTAAAGAGGAGACATGGGGGAAATCAGTCCTTCCAATGACTGGTCCTGGCCTCTATTGTCTAGAAAGGCCTTTTATACCTTTTTTGATTGCACATAGAGATCAATGGGTAATACAAAATTATGCAGTGTTAGCAGCCCAGACTCTTATCAAAACCAGGCTTTTCTCTCTGTATACCTAGTTGTATACACAAGTCTTAGGTAATTTACATCATCTTCCAGCCAAAAGGGCCAATTAACATTTTACAGCCTTTTTTCTGATAAGGGTTTGTCAACCAGAAGACTTATTTGCGTTGATCTTCCCAAAGTCTGGTGCCACTCTCAGAAAGTACTAAATAAAGTTACATTCTTACATAGCAAAGATACAGCAATTTATAACAAGTAAAAGGAGTACAGTGATTTACAACAAAAGAAAAGTAATTAACTCAAAAGTCTAGTGCTGCTAACATCAAAACTACTATATATCTTTTTCCATATCCCATTTACATTGATTAACATCCTCCTAGGTGCCTAAAAGATAAAGAATATGGAAGCCTGGCAGCAATCATTGAGTCAACAGTGAAAACCCATCACCAATATGATTTTTAACTCTCTAGAAAAGGCTCTGTATCTTTAAGATGATTTTAAGCTTTGCGCCTCGAGGTTGGGGGGCTGTAAGCAATTCACAAGCTGTAAGAGGTCAGGGGAACCTGTTAGGCAAGCTAGAGAGCTATCAGAGGGGTTTAACTGAAACATCCCTTTCAAATGCAGAAGACTAAAGCCCTGATTTGACTTTTCCCAGAGAATATCAGAAGAGTGGAAAAGCAGAGTACAAAGGCCAGCAGATTTTTGGTTTTTGGGGTACATGCTCAGGAAATTCCAGGGGGAACCCCTGAAACCTGATCATGTCCTTGTGTTTTGTCAGGCTTCCTTCCTCAGGACCTTGTCATGGGCGGGATTCCTCATGCTGGCTTCCGGCACATCATTAAAAAGTCTACAAATAACAAATGATGGAAAGGGTGTGGGAAAAGCAAACTCCCTTGAACTGTTGGTGGGAATGTAAGCTGATGCAAACAGATAGGAAAATAGTACAGTGGCTACTCATAAAACTGAAAATGGAGTTGCTATATGATCCAGCAATCCCATTACTGAATATATATCTGGACAAAACTATAATTCCAAAAGATACATGCACTCTTTTGTTCATAACAACACTATTCACAATAACCTAGATATGGAAACAATCTAAATACCCATTGACAGGTGGATGGATAAAGAAGATGTGGGGTGTGTGTGTGTGTGTGTGTGTGTGTGTGTATGATGGAAAACTACTTAGCAATAAAAAAAATAAAAGAATATCATTTGCAGCAAAATGGATGACACAGTGTCATACTAAGTGAAGTAACTCATAAAGACAAACACCATACGATATCACTTATATGTGGAATCTAAAATACGACACAAATGAACTTATTTATGAAACAGACTCACAGACATATTGAACAGACTTGTGGTTGTCAAGGGGGAGGGGATTTGAGGAGGGATGGAGTGGAAGGTAATGGTTAGCAGATGTAAACTATTATATAGAGAGAATGGATAAACAACAGTTCTACTTTATAGCACAGGGAATTATATTCACTACCCTATGGAAAACTGAAACAGAAAATAATATTTATATATATATATGTATATATATAACTGAATCACTTTGCTGTACAGCAGAAACTAGCACAACATTGTAAATCTGCTATTCTTCAGTGATAATTTTTATCTAGCTCTAAAAACAAAGATATGGCATTTGATAGGCATTCTAGAAAATCTGTTGTATGAATTAGTACAACTGTTACAACTATTATTGTCATCATTACTATCATTGTTTTATTATGTTTTGATGCATTTCAATGATATGGAACTACTATTAATGTTTTAAGTACACAGTACTCTTTTTGTTTTCTGTCACTTTTCATATCATTCCCTTTTCCCCACCTTTGAAATGAGTTTACTATTTTTTTCTACCTAGTGATTACCTGCTCTATTGCCATAACTCACAACCAGCATCATCTAGTCTTTGACTTTATTTGACCAAAACCCTGATACTTGAGTTGTATCTAAAATACTAATTTTACTTTTAACACAAGTTTGGTTCAGTTCAGTCACTCAGTCATGTCCAACTCTTTGCAACCCCATGGACTGCAGCATACAAGGCTTCCTTGTCCATTACCAACTCCTTGAGCTTGCTCAAACTCATGTCCATTGAGTCAATTACGCCATCCAACCATCTCATCCTCTGTCATCCCCTTCTCCTTCTGCCTAAATTTTTCCGAGCATAAGGGTCTTTTCCAGTGGGTTGACTCTTCACATCAGGTGGCCAAAGTATTGGAGCTTCAGCTTCAGCCTCGGTCCTTCCAAAGAATATTCAGGACTGATTTCCTTTAGGATTGACTGGTTAGATCTCGTTTCAGTCCAGGGGACTCTCAAGGATCTTCTCCAACACCACAGTTCAAAAGCATCAATTCTTCAGCACTCAGTTTTCTTTTATGGTCCAACTCTCACATCCATACAAAACTACTGGAAAAATCACAGCTTTGACCATATGGACCTTTGTTGGTAAAGTAATGCAATGTGTCTAACATAAGATGTTTGACAACTAATGCAAGGTGCTTTAAAAGTTGTCTACATTGATATCTCTCAATAGACTATTAGGTCATTGAAGGAAAGGGTACAGATCATTTATCTATTTTTCTTAAAGATCCAGCATTCTCTATTCTGCTGAAAAATGACTGATTTCATTATTTCTATTATTGCACATCAATACTATTTGTTTCTAATGCATTCAATATTCTCTGTCTGGTATCTCATATTTGTCTTGAAGCCATACTAGAATTAATGAGATGCAGAGAGAGGAGAGCATGGTCTCTAACCCTACATGTCAAGCTTCATTTCATGGCACCTATAATATTTAATGGTAGATGAGGAAGTAATTTAACTGAATATCACTGCAATAGCAATTCAGGCTACTGTCCATTGCATGTTTCTCTGAAGGGAAGACACATTATATTCCATTTAGGACAATCAGGATGATTGTCTCTCTTGGAGACATATACAATGTGAATAGTTTAAAATATAATTTATTTTCAGGCTGAGGATTTAGTACTATGGTGATTCTTAGAAAATAAAAATAAGCTGATATGCCTTACCATTGTTCTTCTTGTTGTAAAGCATGCATTTTTACAAAGTTGTTAATGATGTGGGTATTGTACATTTTCAGAGCCAAAGCACAGATAACTTGCTTTTAATCATGAATAATGAGTTAGGTTCAGATTTGAATAATCCCAGGTGACAAATTTCCTTCCTTTTTTCAAAGAATTCAACCAAAATATATTTTCTTTCTTTGCTCTCTTATTGTCTGGTGTTAGCTAATAGTATCTCATATGAACCTATGAAATTATGATCCTTAATGCCCATCATATCAAGAACAGAGACTTTCTGGTCATCCTCATTTGTCTTCCACTACTAAATCCATTCTTCCTCCTTGTAGGTCATGAGTCTCCATACTGGTTTCAACCTACCCTTGAACAATTATATGTTGTGGAAAAATTAAAGATTCTAACTGCTTTAAAGCGGTGTACTGATTTGGTTGACCTTGCTCTTTCAGATTCTATGTGAATCATTGGACATAATTTCAAAATGACTCATGCATTCAAAGCTTTATTTACATAAGCTTTATGGAAAGGTCAGTAATTTAAACTGAATTACTATTAAATTTAGTAAATTCGATTTACTAAAAATTGAAAATTTTACTAAGTGAAGAATTTTCTGAAATGTACCTCTCAAGAACTAATATTCCTTTTTGAATGTGACTAAGATGCACAGTGGAAAGATACCTATTATTATTAGCCTTTCTAATAGCCTTAAATTTTATTTTATTTAAAAATTGTGTTAAAATACACAAAACATAAAATGTACCATCTTAACCACTTTTAAGTGCACTGTCAGATGGCATTAAGTGCATTCACATGGTTGAATCATCACCATCAACCTCTGGAACTTGATAACTGAAACCTGCAAAGCTGAAACCTGATAGCCATTAAATAATAATTTCCCTTTCACCCCTCTCTCCAAACCCTGGCAATAACCATAACTCTGTCTATATGGATTTGACTATTCTTACTGCCTCATGTAAGTGGTATTTGTCCTTTTGTGACTGGCTTACTTCACTCAGCATAATGCCATTAAGGCTCATCCATGTTATAACATGTATGATTCCATGTTTATAGATATGTATATGTACTGTTAATACACATTAACAGCAAGCTACCAGTCCAGTGACATGATAGACACCAGTCACATGTGACTTTAAAACTGAAATAAGGCTGGAGTGACTTAGGATCTAAAATTAAAATTTATTTTAATTAATTTAAGCTTGCATTGACACATATAACTGACTGGTGGTTATTCTATTAGCAAACTCTATATAACCTGCATCTATTATTTTCTCATTTTATCAATTTTAGATATTATTTTTATTGATATATTATTGTTTAGGTCATATACATCTTCCTCCCATTCAACCACTAACACATTAAAAAATAAATATGTCAGTTATCTTCATAACTTTAAACTAATGCACCAATCTTTTATGTCCTTCTTTTAACAGCTATAAACTAAGCTGCTAATTGGTATTAACACTCTTAAATTTTCTTATAGCTTTTTGGACTTTTATTTTGCATGCTAGCAAGGCTTATAACAATTATATTCACTTTTGTAATTATAATTCAGGCTCCACTCTTTTGAGCCAGCAAATATTATCAACTATAACTCCTAACAATCATTTCATTTATCTCTTTCTCATAGTGATTTTTATTTCATTTCTCTATATTTTAAAATCAGTATTTTTTTCTGGCACTATTAAAAATTATCTTTAATTTTTTTCATCTTCTTAATTTAATGAAATATAAGGTTATTTTGTTTCTGACACATCCCTGCAGTAGCCTGCATTCTTTAGCTTCAATCTGTAATGGTTGATCTCTGCAACTGCTAAACAATAACAGCTTGGCCCTTTCATTCTTTGCTTTGCAGAATTCTTTGCATAGCTCTCTATATCCTATGTTTCTACCTTTTATTTCTTCATATTGAGTGGTTTATCGAGTAACATCTCAAGAAAGCATGAGTATGCTGTAGATTAACTTTCTAAGCCATTACCTGTTTTTAAATTTTTTTTTTTTCACTAAAACAAGCACATTTGGTTACAAAACTGGCTTGTAACCCAAAATTAGCTTGATACAGAATTACAGGCTGAAATAGCTTTCCCTCAGAACACTGATTTTACTGATCAGTTGTAGTCTTGTCTCACTATGACTTTTGAAAAGCTACATGCCAAGTATATACTCTCTTTTTTAGGTGACCATATGTTCTATCTGAAAGCTTTCAGTATCTTTTGGTTTATACTTGACTTTGTATTGAATGACAGTAGATTTTATATTCAGTTCAGTTCAGTCGCTCAGTCGTGTCCGACTCTTTGCAACCCACTGAATTGCAGCACGCCAGGCCTCCCTGTCCATCACCATCTCCCAGATTTCACTCAGACTCACGTCCACCGAGTCAGTGATGCGATCCAGCCATCTCATCCTCTGCCGTCCCCTTCTCCTCCTGCCTCCAATCCCTCTCAGCATCAGAGTCTTTTCCAATGAGTCAACTCTTCGCATGAGGTGGCCAAAGTACTGGAGTTTCAGCTTTAGCATCATTCCTTCCAAAGAAATCCCAGGGCTGATCTCTTTCAGAATGGACTGGTTGGATCTCCTTGCAGTCCAAGGGACTCTCAAGAGTCTTCTCCAACACCGCAGTTCAAAAGCATCAGTTCTTCGGCGCTCAGCCTTCTTCACAGTCCAACTCTCACATCCATCCATGACCAAAGGAAAAACCATAGCCTTGACTAGACGGACCTTAGTCGGCAAAGTAATGTCTCTGCTTTTGAATATGCTATCTAGGTTGGTCATAGCCTTTCTTCCAAGGAGTAAGCATCTTTTAATTTCATGGCTGCAATCATTAGAACTTATTAATTCTTTGAGATACAGATTTAGGAAAAAATTCAAACTTTTTTGGGATATGTCTTTTGTTTATGAGGGTTTGTTGTTCTATTTGTTTGGAATCCTCTTCATACTCAATGAGAAACTAGACTTTTAAATTTATACCATATCAAACCAAGCTTCCTGAGCCTTACCTTCTTGAGAAAAATCTGTCCATAAACTGCGATATCTTTTTGGATATTTCACACATATTAGGGTAAATCTCAATATGTGATTCATATATTTCTGAAGACTGTAGCCTCTCTAAAATTCTACTTCTGATAATTAAATGATACTAACAACTTTTTTAGATGATTTCAATAAATAAATATACATTCCAAATGAACTTAAGTTGTATCCAACATTACCATACACTTTAATTAATTTGCTAATTGAGTAGTCTTTTTCTCTCTCCTATTCCTTGAAGTGTGGAAATGTCCCATATTCAACAAAGAAATGTAGAAATGAAAGTGTTTAAATTTTGGATATTGAAATAATGGAATTTAGGATTTTCAGGCCATACCAAGACCCAGTCAATATCTCTTTCATGTATTGTTTAAATTTGCATCAGTTTAATGAAAATATTTTATGGAAATCCCCAGGAAGATATTCAGCATAATTATTTTGACTACTTAATAATACTCAATAATTTCCTTTTCTCATGCCTCATATGTATAATTATTTAAATATTTTATTTTATTCTTTTTTATTGCAATATCCTCGACTTTGGGAACAGGCATATTTTCTTGAGATAAGGATTATGATGATCCATGATTAATAAATGGCTCTATGCTTACCTTAATCTCAGAGAATAACCCAAGTATCCTGGTAGTACTTTACTAAAATAGTTAGAAAACAACCAAGGAATAGGACCTAGGTCTATTAAGCCACAGTTTTTGTTTTTGCTTCTTCCACTAAAATACTCTATCACAAATAAAGTTCCTTCTCTCATAAACTAAATGAGCAAAGGACCTCAGAGGGATAAGAAAATTAAGCTATTTTTCTTATATTGAAAAATTCATCAAGTCTCAATTTTGAAAGGGAAGGTCAATAAAGAGCAATTACATGAGCATTCTGCCTAGGGTATTATGCCAAATTCTTAAAATGGTGAGCTTAAAGTTTTCAGGTAACTTTAAACTTTTAATGTAATATTTTTCTTCACCTATGGTAATTTATTCTAGTTATTTCTCTCTCATATCATCAGTGGCTCACAACTGATTCAAAACTGAAATGTTCTTTGAGATATGTCTCTTTTGATTTTCATGTCTGTCAATAGAATTTTCATAAAGCAAAAATACTGTTGGGAAAGGAAGCACACATGACAATAATCTGATAATCTAGCTAAATTTGAATTGGCTCAAAACAAAATCACAGTGACATCTAATTCTTTGGTTATACCTGGGGAAATCTAAATCTTTTCCCTTTAGGTCAGGTCTTAATTAGGATCAACATGCCAAATATCACCTGAAGTTTCTTTAATTTTTATCTTGAAATTTCTCATAGCAGCATAAAATAATTTCTTATTAGATAATTTGTATTTTCCTTGCACTCTTAGTTTCAAGTTTGTAAGTTTCCATTGAAAGGATAGAATTTTTAAAATGAGAAACCTAACTTGCATTTCAGAATGTGTACTAAATTTTTAAAATTGTTAGCATACCAAGTTCCCTTCCTGTTTACCCATATGTCACTGTAAGCCATATTTCTGTTCTTTATATTGATTAGGTTTCTTCTGTTTCATTTGGGTGGCCAAGGCCTGAGATTTCATCCTTTCATTATTTTCTAAAGCATTTATTCCCTTCTGATTAATTGGCTCTGAATTATCTTTGAATCTCTTTCCATGTGCCTCAGATGGATGGGATTTCTTTCCTGTAGGAAGCTTCTTCTGGGAAACAAGAAATGAGCTCAGAATAAAACCTCAAAATTAATTAAAATGTATGGCTTATCTCAAGAGCAATAGCAGCATGATATATTCAAACAAATTTCCCTATTGTATTTCTATTTTTCTTTCCCTAGACTGTTGGTGGTCAAAATGATTAAGAAAGATACAAATACTTCTGCCAGTTTTAAATGCACCTAAGTAAGTTCAGTACTCGGAGAAGGAGATGGCACCCCACTCCAGCACTCTTGCCTGGGAAATCCCACGGGAGGAGGAGCCTGGTAGGCTGCAGTCCATGGGGTCGAGAAGAGTTGGACTGAGCGACTTCACTTACACTTTTCACTTTCATGCATTGGAGAAGGAAATGGCACCCCACTCCAGTGTTCTTGCCTGGAGAATCCCAGGGACGGGGGAGCCTGGTGGGCTGCCGTCTATGGGGTCGCACAGAGTTGGACACAACTGAAGTGACTTAGCAGCAGCAAGTTCAGTACTATTGTAAAAAGAAATCATGAATGGCATGTTTTCCTAGTTGTTTTGGAAGATATGATTTTGTTATCCATTTAGCTTTTGTCATCTTTGCTTCTAAAACTAAAGAAAACAACTTGATAACAGTTTTCTGATGATAAATAGTTAACCAACAAGCATCTCTAGATCACCATCAAAAAAGTGAGCATTTTCTGGGGAATTTTTTAGAGCAAAGCTGATGCTACCTGTGAATGTGCTGGTGTGTGAGTGGAAGTATGTGTTTCCTTAAATGCTAAAGAACAAAACTGAACTCCATGTGCATCCTAATCACTCACTGCTCTCAACACATATACTGCTCTACAGAGTAGCACGATCAAATCATTGCTGTAATGAGTAATGTGTGTACATGTGTCAAGTGTGTTATGACAGCAAGAATGTTGGGAAATAATCTTCAAGTGAGTGAACAGATTTTTAAGTGTTGGGAAACAGCAGTATGATAGAAAACAACCACTCAAATGTGTTGGAACATCAAGATAATGCTTTCTAATTAAGGGAATATCAAGTTATTGGGCTTCCCTTACAGGTTCAACTGGTAAAGAATCCACCTGCTTTGCAGGAGACTTGGGTTCAGTCTCTGAGTTGGGAAGAGACCCTGGAGAAGGGAAAGACTACTCACTCCAGTATTCTGGCCTGGAGAATTCCATGGACTATATAGTCCATGCAGTGGCAAAAAGTAGGACATGACTAAGTGACTTTCACTCAAGTTATAGAACAACCATAACCAAAGAAGAGGTAAAGACTGAAAAATCTATTGTCAAATGGGAGATGTGTAATTATTGGTTTTTCCCTGTTTAATAGTCTAGGACTCTTGCCTAGTGAGTATGGTGTCAATGAAAAATTACATAAGCAGGATTACTCCATCCATAGGAACTGACTGTATTTATTTATTTATTGCTTTTAGGGGATTCGCTGGTGGCTCAGAGGGTAAAGCATCTGCCTGCAATGTGGGAGGCCTGGGTTTGATCCCTGGGTTGGGAAGATCCCCCGGAGAAATAGCAACCCACTCCAGTACTCTTGCCTGGAAAATCCCACGGATAGAGAAACCTGGTAGGCTACAGTCCATGGGGTCACAAAGAGTTGGACATAACTGAATGACTTCACTTTATTGCTTTTATTTAATTTTTTTAATTTAATTTTTTTCCTTTACAATACTGTATTGATTTTGCTATACATTGACATGAATCCACCACAGGTGTACATGCGTTCCCAACCCTGAATCCCCCTCCCACCACCCTCCACATATCATCTCTCTGGGTCATCCCAGTGCACCAGCCCCAAGCATCCTGTATCCTGTATCAGTTGATGTATAGTCATTTAACAACATTGTGTTATTTTATGGTGTATAGCAAAGTAATTCAGTTATATTGTTTTCCATTATGGTTAATTACAAGATACTGAATATACTACCCTATGTTATACCATGGGACCTTGTTTTCTGTTTTAATATATACTTGTGTTTGCTAATTACAAACTCCTAATTTATCCCTCCACCTCCCTATGGTAACCATATCTGTGAGTCTGTTTCTGTTTTGTAAATAGGTTCATTTGTATCATATTTTAAATTCTACATATAAGTGATACATGATATTTGTCTTTCTCTGCCTGATTTACTTCACTTAGTATGATTACATCTAGGTTCATCCATGTTGCTGCAAATGATGTTATTTCATTCTTTTTTAAGCCTCAGTAATATTCCATTGTATATATATCTATCATATTTTCTTCATTCATCTGTTGATGAATATTTAGGTGTCTAATTTGAAAATATACATGCACCTCAATGTTCATAGCAGCACTATTTACAATAGCCAAGTCATTGAAGCAGCCTGACTGTATTTCTATTAGAAGACTGCCTTTGGAATAGATCTAAATGACTTTCTGTCTCTGTGGTTTCTACTGACCAGAAGATGCTCTAGGAATTAAGCTCTGTGTTATACTGTAACTTTTAATCAAATTGGTCTTTCAAGTGCAAATGTGTCTCAAGGTTTTTATTTTTCATTTTTCTTTTTGTTGTTGTCATTTTTGGAGAACTAACTAATACAAAACACTCCCAGGCCCAGTTATAGGACTATTTTATAAAATACATTTTCTTTTCATTAGATAAACTCAAAGTTATGTATACCTCAAAACAAGCACACATGCACATATACACATAAAGAACAAATGAAATAGTCTGCCTTATTTAGCCTTATATATATATATTAAAAAAAAAAACCAATCGACACATATATGCTGTAATGCCATGTGACTTACAAGAGGATATTGTTCAGCCCATTTACCCCTTCCATTCTGGTTATGAGAGTCTGAGACATTACTAAGGATCACTGGTAATATTATCTCCTATAAAAGTCAAGTACTTGATATTTATGTTTCAAATTTTTCTCTAGAGGTAAATGTTGTATTAACCTCAGAGGCACTGAGGTGAGTGTGATGAAATGTGATTTTAAAATCTCAATAAGGTCACCATTAAAAAAGAAAATAAATTTAAAGAAGCATAGAAAAATTTTAAATGTGATGTGATAAAGTATTCTGATGCTTTTAGATAAGGATATTTTTATTTACTTGTTTTGTTTTCATCCTAATATTTTGATAAGACCAATGTTATATCTTAAAGTTATTTTAAAATTAATATTCTTTATTTGATAAAAACAAAATATAGTTTTGACAATGGTATCATATCAAAAGAGGTCAACTTCAGAGGAAAAACATTTCACAGCTCAGAGTTTTGAGGTGCTAATTGTTTTTATAACTGATTTCATTCACTGACTTGTCAAAAGTCAATTCAAGCTAAGTTCTAAAAGGAATATGATACTGCATGGATTTATTTTTTTAGAGATAACGATTAAATATTTAACAGCATCTGAAAACTGCCATCACAATAGGATTCTTACAGCAAGATTAATCTGAGATTGGAGTACAATATGCCTGAACAGTTCTCTAATAATAATAAAAAAAATTATTTGTATTGTGATTAGAAAATCATTCTGCTGGGTTAAATCTGCAGTCAGTCAGTAAATTCAGTCACTCAGTGGTGTCCATTCTTTGTGACCCCATGGACTGCAGCACACCAGGCCTCCCTGTCCACCACCAACTCCTGGAGACTCCTCAAACTCATGTCCATCAAGTCAGTGATGCTATCCAACCATCTCATCCTCCATCTTCCCCTTCTCCTCCTGTCTTCAGTCTTTCCAGCATCAGTGTCTTTTCCATTGAGTCAGTTCTTCACACCAGGTAGCCAAAGTATTGGAGCTTCAGCTTCAGCATCAGTCTTTCCAATGAATATTCAGGACTGGTTTCCTTTTGGATTGACTGGTCTGATCTCCTTGCTGTCCAAGGGACTCTCAAGAGTCTCCAATACAACAGTTCAAAAGCATCAATTCTTTGGCACTCAGCTTTCTTTATGGTCCAACTTTCACATCCACACATGATTACTGGAAAAACCATAGCTTTGACTAGACAGATCTTTTTTGGCAAAGTAATGTGTGCAGTTCAGAAGCTCATAGGCTGTTTTGTTGTTTAGTTAAACTGAATATATTTTGTCTTTGAAAGTAAACTTTCTAAATTTTTGAAACTCAACATTTCAATATGCTCAGTTCTATTTCTTTTGATCAATTTTGAGGAGGCTCAGGGTGAGTGTTATCAAGAATAGACTTACATGAAGCATGGCCCCCTAGGCACATAAGAACACAGAAAGACACTGATGGAAGACATATTTAAGAGATTTTATTGACTTCATCTTGTTACATTATTAGGAATTTTCAAGTTCACTCGTGACTCTGTGATTCTTACACAAAGATTTTATAAGCCAGACTTCACCTCCTCAGTACACTGCCATTCTGTTCCAACAAAATATAAGTTATATGACTTGAGATTGAGGATGGAGATGAGGATACCCAGAGAGAATATTATCATTAAAGGAGACAAATCAATTACTAAAATTCTACCTTTTTGTTCTGAGAACAATCCTTTAAAAGTCTTCTTAAATCTAGACATTAAAAAAAAATCATTATTGACTTATATTCACAAATTCATTTAAATCTAGTCTTTACTATGTATCTTCAGATTTTAGAACTTTCTTCTTTATCAGCATTGTTAGTTCAGAGACAAATGTAAAGGCTGCATACACCAAATACATGACCTGTGGACTTTGATAATTCAGACATTTTCCCAGGTAACTCAGTTCTCTCGGTAAGGAAATGCAAGTTGATGACTACACATTACCTAATTCTCTACATAAACGACACCTATTCCCTATGTCCGTATCCCATGGACAGTAGCCTGCCAGGCTTTTCTGTCCATGAAATTCTCCAGGCAAGTATACTGGGGTGGGTAGACATTCCTTTCTCCAGGG
Source organism: Budorcas taxicolor (assembly GCF_023091745.1). Taxonomy (NCBI): domain Eukaryota; kingdom Metazoa; phylum Chordata; class Mammalia; order Artiodactyla; family Bovidae; genus Budorcas; species Budorcas taxicolor. The sequence continues at coordinate 95,745,040 of NC_068917.1, read as the reverse complement.
AATCTTCCAAACCCAGCGTCAGAATCCAGGTCTCCTGCATTGCAGGCAGATCCTTTACCAACTGAGACACCACAGAGTCCCATGAAGAATCCTGCTATTTCCCTAAATTCAGCAAATCTATTTAAAAAAATCTTATCTCTTATATTTCAGCCCTCTTACAAAACCTGTGCTGCTCTGCCATATAAAGAAATTCCAATCTATTCAAAATCAACACCATATTTAAGGTGGAATATTCAGTTAAAGGGGAAGATGAAAAAATTAGGATAACAATTAGGGAAGGCATGATATTCATTATTTTTCATCACCTCCTTCCCCAGGAATCCATTATTAATTTTCTCTCCCCCACTTTGTGAAATGAAGACAAAGCTCTATGGAGTATTAATTCCTTTGACTTCCCTTTAGAGTCAACTTTTGATGGGAGTCAGTCCATGGAAATTATAAGCAAGGAACAGAAGGTGGGAGAAGAGAGAACTCAAGATATTTAATACATGTACCTTCTCTGTCCTAACATTAGCTGTATCTCCTTATGGTTACAAAGACTACCAGGATGTCACTCTATCAAAACACCATGCCTCAATTTAGCTTTATTAACCCCATTTAGCCCAGAGGAGCTACTCCACATTCAAGGTCAGGAGGGGTGGCCGTGAGGAGATACCCCTCATCCAAGGTAAAGACCAGCAGCTGTGCTTTGCTGGAGCAGCTGTGAAGAGATACCCCACGTCCAAGGTAAGAGAAACTCAAGTAAGACAGTAGGTGTTGCGAGAGGGAATCAGAGGGCAGACACACTGAAACCATAATGACAGAAAACTAGTCAATCTAATCACACAGACCACAGCCTTGTTTAACTCAGTGAAACTAAGCCATGCCATGTGGGGACACCCAAGACGGATGGGTGATGATGGAGAAGACTGACAGAATGTGGTCCACTGGAGAAAGGAATGGCAAACCACTTCAGCATTCTTGCCTTGAGAACCTCCTGAAAAGTATGAAAAGGCAAAATGATAGGATACTGAAAGGGGAACTCCCTGGGTCCATAGGTGCCCAATATGCTACTGAAGATCAGTAGAGAAATAACTCCAGAAAGAATGAAGGGATGGAGCCAAAGCAAAAACAATACCCAGTTGTGGATGTGACTGGTGATAGAAGAAAGGTCCAATGCTGTAAAGAGCAATATTGCATAGGAACCTGGAATATCAGGTCCATGAATCAAGGCAAATTGGAAGCAATCAAACAGGAGATGGCAAGAGTGAACATTGACATTCTAGGAATCAGCGAACTAAAATGGACTGGAATGGGTGAATTTAACTCAGATGACCATTATATCTACTACTGCAGGCAGGGATCCCTTAGAAGAAATGGAATAGCCATCATGGTCAACAAAAGAGTGTGAAATGCAGTACTCGGATGCAATCTCAAAAACGACAGAATGATCTCTATTCGTTTCCAAGGCAAAACATTCAATATCACAGTAATCCAAGCCTATGCCCCAACCAGTAACACTGAAGAAGCTGACATTGAATAGTTCTATGAAGACCTACAAGACCGTTTAAAACTTACACCCAAAAAAGATGTCCTTTCTTTACAGGGGACTGGAATGCAAAAGTAGGAAGTGAAGAAACATCTGAAGTAACAGGCAAATTTGGCCTTGGAGTACTGAATGAAGCAGGGCAAAAGCTAATAGAATTTTGCCAAGAAAATGCACTGGTCATAGCAAACACCCTCTTCCAACACACAAGAGAAGACTCTACACATGGACATCATCAGACTGTCAATACTGAAATCAGATTGATTATATTCTTTGTAGCCAAAAATGGAGAAGCTCTATACAGTCAGCAAAAACAAGACCGGCAGCTGACTGTGGCTCAGATCATGAACTCCTTATTGCCAAATTCAGACTTAAATTGAAGAAAGTAGGGAAAATCACTCGACTATTCAGATATGACCTAAATCAAATCCCTTATGATTATACAATGGAAGTGAGAAATAGATTTAAGGGACTAGATCTGATAGACAGAATGCCTTATGAACTATGGGCAGAGGTTTGTGACATTGTAAGGAGACAGGGATCAAGACCATCCCCATGGAAAAGAAATGCAAAAAAGCAAAATGGCTGCCTGAGGAGGCTTTAGAAATACCTGTGAAAATAAGAGAAGTGAAAAGCAAGGAGTAAAGGAAAGATATACACATTTGAATACAGAGTTCCAAAGAATAGCAAGGAGAGATAAGAAAACCTTCCTCAGCAATCAATGCAAAGAAATAGAGGAAAACAATAGAATGGGAAAAACTAGAGATCTCTTCAAGAAAATTAGAGACACCAAGGGAACATTTCATGCAAAGATGGGCTGGATAAAGAACAGAAATAGCATGGACCTAACAGAAGCAGAAGATATTAAGAAGAGATGGCATGAATACACAGAAGAACTGTACAAAAAAGAGCTTCAAGAACAAGATAATCATGATGGTGTGATCATTCAACTAGAGCCAAACTTTTTGGAATGTGAAGTCAAGCGGGCCTTAGAAAGCATCACTACGAACAAAGCTAGTGGAGGTGATGGAATTCCAGTTGCTCTGTTTCAAATCCTGAAAGATGATGCTGTGAAAGTGCTGCACTCAATATGCAAGCAAATTTGGAAAACTCAGCAGTGGCCACAGGACTGGAAAAGGTCAGTTTTCATTCCAATCCCAAAGAAAGTCAATGCCAAAGAATGCTCAAACTACTGCAAAATTGCACTCATCTCACATGCTAGTAAAATAATGCTCAAAATTCTGCAAGCCAGGCTTCAGCAATACGTAAACCGTGAACTTCCAGATGTTCAAGCTGGTTTAGAAGAGGTAGAGGAACCAGAGATCAAATTGCCAACAATGGCTGGATCATCAAAAAGGCAAGAGAGTTCCAGAAAAACATCTACTTCTGCTTTATTGACTATGCCAAAGCCTTTGATTGTGTGGATCACAATAAACTGTGGAAAATTCTGAGAGAAATGGGAATATCAGACCACCTGACCTGACTCTTGAGAAAGCTATATGCAGGTCAGGAAGCAACAGTTAAAACTGGACATGGGACAACAGACTGGTTTCAAATAGGAAAAGGAGTACATCAAGGCTGTCTATTATCACCCTGCTTATTTAACTTCTATGCAGAGTACATCATGAGAAACGCTGGACTGGAAGAAACACAAGCTGGAATCAAGATTGCCGGGAGAAATATCAACAACCTCAGATACGCAGATGACACCACCCTTATGGCAGAAAGTGAGGAGGAACTAAAAATCCTCTTGATGAAAGTGAAAGAGGAGAGTGAAATAGTTGGCTTAAAGCTCAACATTCAAAAAACGAATATCATGGCATCTGGTCCCATCACTTCATGGGAAATAGATGGGGAAACAGTGGAAACAGTGTCAGACTTTACGTTTTTGGGATCCAAAATCACTGCAGATGGTGATTGCAGCTATGAAATTAAAAGACACTTAACCCCTTGCAAGGAAAGTTATGACCAATCTAGATAGCATATTCAAAAGCAGAGATATTACTTTGCCAACAAAGGTCCATCTAGTCAAGGCTTTGGTTTTTCCAGCGGTCATGTATGGCTGTGAAAGTTGGACTGTGATGAAAGCTGAGCACCGAAGAATTGATGCTTTTGAACTGTGGTTTTGGAAAAGACTCTTGAGAGTCCCTTGGACTGCAAGGAGATCCAAACAGTTCATCCTACAGGAAATCAGTCCTGGGTGTTCATTGGAGGCACTGATGCTGAAGCTGAAACTCCAATACTTTGCCCACCTCATGCACAGATCTGACTGATTGGAAAAGACTCTGATGCTGGGAGGGATTGAGGGTAGGAGGAGAAGGGGACAACAGAGGATGAGATGGCTGGATGACATCACCGACTCAATGGACATGAGTTGAGTGTACTCCGAAAGTTTATAAAGGACAGGGAGGCCTGTCATGCTGTGATTCATGGGGTCGCAAGGAGTCGGACATGACTGAATGACTGAACTGAACTGAACTGAACCACATTTATTATTTTGTTCATTTACCCTATGTATAGTAATATTGACTTCTCCCTTGCTATGAATGTCTGAATCCACCCTGTTAGATTTATGACTTTCAATCTTGAAATAAACTTCTTTTAGTATTTTTAAAGTTGATTTATTGAGTTATGTGCACTTGTTCAACAAAGTAATGTGTTATCATGTCTTCTTAGTTTTCAATGTTATTATGGATATGCCTTCATTGGTAGTTGCAATATTGAAGCTGTTTTAGGAGATGTTTGTCAGGTACCGATTTAAATCTTACATATTCAATTTGAAAATAATATATTTAGGATTATGATTATTTTTTTTTCTAAAAATTTAGAATTGGTGTTTGAAATATAATTATGCCTATAGTATTCCCCTGGTTAAAATATTTAAATGAACTGCATTGCTCATAGGATAAAGTTAAAAGTTGCTTTACAATTGTGATTCTCAAAATGTCATTTTCTCAAAATCTTTTCAGTAGATTTGAGCAGTCAAACCGATTTTCGTAATAATACAAAGACAGTATTTGCCCTTTTTATTGACCTAACATTTACAGTCATGCTTCAGCAACCTGGACATATAAAATCCTTCTGCCTTAGCATGAATTCCAACAGCACTGACAAACTAGAGTAAGTAATCAATGGATTCGTCATCACGTGAACTTGCCAAAAAGTTTTAAAAAGTATCAACTTTCACTTCAGAATGTACTTAACAAAGTAATAAATTTATTAATTGTACCAAATCTCAATCCTTTAGTATATGTCATTTCTTATGAGATGACTTCCCAGATAGATCAGTTGGTAAAGAATCTGCCTGCAATGCAGGAGACCCCAGTTTAATCAGGGAGGGATCGGGAAAACCCACTGGAGAAGGGACATGCTACTCACTCCAGTATTCTTGAGATTCCCTTGTGGCTCAGCTGGTAAATAATCTGCCTGCCACTTGGGAGACCTGGGTTCAAACACTGGGTTGGGAAGATCTGCTGGAGGGAAAGGCTATCCACTCCATTATTCTGGCCTGGAGAATTCCATGAACAGTATATTCCATTGGGATGCAAACAGTCGGACACAATTGAGCAATTTTCACTTTCATATAGAAGTTCATATAAAGTACTACAGTATACCAAAGTGTGATACTATAGCTTTTGTAGTGAATTAATGGCTTTTAAAAAATGTAACAAACAAACACTATTTTTATGTAGCTTTTTAATGAAACATCTTTTTTTACTTGGATGAATGACTAAGAGGAAAAGCTATCATTATTTAATCCTGAGTGGGGCTCTAAAAAATGGCAGGTGTGCTTTCAAAAATATATCAGCAAAAACTATCATTTCAAGGAAGGCAACTGAAAATATGTTCCCAAAGATAGAATTTGGATTTTCAGGCAAAAAAAAAAAAAAAAAAAGAGAGAGAGAGAGAGAGAAAGTTTTGGAAAACGTATCTACCACAAGCTTAATACTTTTTAAATAATAAAGACTGTTCTGTGAAGCCTCGTGATGTTATTAATGATTATCTTTTTAAAAAATATTGTGTAGTAAAATGAGTCTCCATGAAAGAGCTGCATAATGAGTCAGTGAACCAATGTTTTCCAAATAACTGACATGCAATGTTATGAAATTATGTGTGGGCAAAAGATTAGATTAAATCAAGAAGTAAGACAAAAATGTATTTTAATGTAACTTTGCAGAAAATTAATTTATATGATTTTAGGTTTTATATTGAAACTCACTTTTATGAAATTACTAATCAAATTTTGTATCAAATATCCACAATTATTTGAAATATCTATTAAAATACTCTTTTATTTCCCAGCTACAAATCTATGTGAGATCAAATTCTCTTTAAGTATTATCAACCAAGGAATATAAATAAACAAAACACTGAAGATTATGTGATCATGTAGTTGTTTTCTCTATTAAGCCAAAAATCTCAAAGAGATTTTTAAAATGTAATACAATGTCATTCCTTAAACTAAGTTTTGGATTTGGAAAATACGATTGTTCTCATAAAATTATTATTTATGCTAATTCTGCTGTTTATTATTGTTACTTTAAAATGAACTATTTGTAACTCCAAGACTTAATTTCTAATATGGCAACACTTATAGATACAGTCCACATAATTAAAGGCTGTCAGGGTGCTCAGTGATCTTTAACATTTCAAATAGTCAAAGACTAATATGTTTTTGAGTAAAAAAAATGTAATATTTCATCCATATCTATTTTTCCAGCCTTATATACCACCATTATCATCTCTCTAAAAATATAAAATATCAGTTTTCATACTGAGGAAGCATACAAGTTTCCCTCTGCTTCAAATATTTTACCAGATTTTCTTGCCTTTTAAATGTGGGACTGAGTAAATCGTGAATAATGTCCTTGACTATTGCTTATTTCTATAGTTCATTTAATATAGCACAGTGGTAGTATGAGTATATATTTGGGATCTATGGAAGTGTTGAGAGCATAGATATCTACTATTCTTATTTTTTCTTTAATAAACATTTGGGTTTGATTGAGGGAGGGTAATGGAAATGAATAGTTGAAATATTTAAAAAAATTCAAGTATGATTTGATTTATCTGTATGAGACTAGACTTCTCAAAAAAGCATAGAGACAATCAATAGCATGTATCTTATGAATTTTTATGGAAACTAGAATTAGTGGATTTGTAAAGCACTTAATACTATATCTAGAAGGTTGAAATGACTTTTAATAATGGCAAAAAAAATCTATGCAGAGGTAAAATTTTATGATAATAAACAAAACAGATGTCTGAAAACTTTCAGGAGTGAAACAGCTGAAAAGAAGTTCGGAAGCCAAGTTCAAATCATCCTATACCTATATATCCATGCACAGAGATCATAAGAACCTGTAATTTACAAAAATTGCCAAAAGTCATACTGTAGATATTATCACACTTAATGGAATAGAAATCATGATTATGGCAAGGAAAGAGTATGCCTTATCCACAGGAAATGTCCAAAATATAAAAGATATCAACAGTAGACCAATAAATAATTTATATGTATAGAAATACAACTGATACAGGAAATTGATGAAAAATTTTAGGGTGAGGATAAATTAAAGGCTAGATATGATATTTTGAGGGATAATTTGGAATATTGGAGATTTTTTAAAAAAGAATAATTAAACTAAGAGTGATCCAACAGAGTAAGTTTATTTAATTACAGTAACTTTCAAACAATGACTTTGAAATAAACTAAATTTTATAGGAACAAATGAAAAAGTATTTATAAGTATTTCTATTATAATGTAATTATGAATATCAGGATGATTTTTCTCCCATTCTTAATTGAAAGAGAGGCTTCTATGTCAACCCATCAGTCTTTTAAATAGTTCCCTATCATATAAAAGATATTTCAAGTGTAAAAATTATCAAACACCATAACAATCAGATACAGTATATGCTAGATAATATATTAGACTGGTTTCAGTCAATCTTTTTCTAAAGGAAAAGAATATGTGGGTACAGAATTATTTTGCACAAGATACTTTGCATTTGCATTTTACCTATTTGTAAATCTTTATCTTTTAATTAATTTATTTTTAATTGAAGGATAATTACAGAATTTTGTATCAAATAATTTCAATCATTATTTGAAACTATGGGAACTATAAAAATGTAAGGAAAACTCACCATCAATTCTACCATCTACTAAAGAGTAACACTAAGCATATTTATCTTTAATACTTCCTCTTTTTAAACTCACTAGATTTTATTTAAAACTTACTATTTTATATTTATTTACTTATTATTTTGATATATGTTTAGACTTAATGAGGAGTTTCAAAAGAACTACAGAGAATTTCAGTATACACTTCATTCTAAATTCCTCTAAGGATAACATCTTACATAACCATGGCACAATGATCAACAGTATGAGATTGATGGTGTTTTGATGCTGTTAACTAAATTGTAGAATTGATTCAGATGTCATCAATTTTTCTGATAATGTCCTATTATGATTCCAGGATTTTATCTAGGATAGATTATATTTAGTTGTTATTTCTTCTTAATCTTCTTCAGCTTATAATATGCCTCAATCTTCTATTTTATAGCCTTGACACTTTTGAATACTACTGTTTAAATATTTTGAATAATGTCTCTCAATTTGATTTCATCTGATGTTTTATCATAATCAGATTATGCTATAAAATATTGGGAAAATAATCATGGATATACTTGAACAAAATTGAAAGTAGGCCCTTAATTTTGAAACTTGATTTTCTCAATATATTATGTCATATAATTTGGTCATATCAGTGACAATTTTCATGGACATTCTTTTCTCATTGAGGAAATTATAAGGAAGTAATCAAATCAGTTCAGTTCAGTCACTCAGTCATGTCCGACTCTTTGCAACCCAATGGACTGCAGCATGCCAGGCCTCCCTGTCTATCACCAACTTCTGGAGTTTACTCAAACTCATGTCCATTGACTGGGTGATGCCATCCATCCATTTGATCCTCTGTCGTCCCCTTCTCCTCCCATCATCAGTCTTTCCCATCATCAGGGTCTTTTCAAAGGAGTAAGTTCTTCACATCAGGTGGCCAAAGTACTGGGAGTTCCAGCTTCAGCATCAGTCCTTCCAGTGAACACCCAGGAATGATTTCCTTTAGGATGGACTGGTTGGATCTCCTTGCAGTCCAAGGGACTCTCAAAAGTCTTCTCCAATACCGCAGTTCAAAAGCATCAATTCTTCACCACTCAGCTTTCTTTATAGTCCAACTCTCACATCCATACGTGACTACTGGAAAAACCACAGTTTTGCCTAGACAGACCTTTGTCGGCAAAGTTATGTCTCTGCTTTTTAATATGCTATCTAGGTTGATCATAACATTCCTTTCAATGATTGAACATCTTTTAATTTCATGGTTGCAATCACCATCTGCAGTGATTTTGGAGCCCCCCCAAAATAAAGTCTGTCACTGTTTCCACTGTTTCCCCATCTATTTTCCATAAAATGATGGGACTGGATGCCATGATCTTAGCTTTCTGAATGTTGAGTTTTAAGCCAACTTTTTCACTCTCCTCTTTCAATTTCATCAAGAGGCTCTTTAGTTCTTCTTTGCTTTCTGCCATAAGGGTGGTGTCATCTGCATATATGAGGTTATTGATATTTCTCTCAGAAGTCTTGATTCCAGCTTGTGCTTCTTCCAATCCAGCATTCCTCATGATGTACTGTGCACTTAAGTTATATTAAAAGGGTGATCATATATAACCTTGATGTACTCCTTTCCCAATTTGGAACCAGTTTGTTGTTCCATGTCCAGTTCTAACTGTTGCTTCTTGACCTGCATATAGATTTCTCAAGAGGCAGGTCAGGTGGTCTGGTATTCCCATCTCTTTCACAATTTTCTACAGTTTGTTGTGATCCACACAGTCAAAAGCTTTGACATAGTCAATAAAGCAGAAATAGATGTTTCTTTGGAACTCTCTTGCTTTTTCAATGATCCAGTGGATGTTGGCATTTTGATCTCTGGTTCCTCCACCTTTTCTAAAACCAGCTTGAATATCTGGAAGTTCACAGTTCACATACTGTTGAAGCCTGGCTTGGAGAATTTTGACCATTACTTTCCTAGCATGTGAGATGAATGTAATTGTGTGGTAGTGTGAGCATTCTTTGGGATTTGCTTTTGTTTAGGATTGGAATGAAAACTGACCTTTTCCAGTCCTGTGGCTGAAGTAATAATTAGATTACACACACACACAATATGGCAACATATACATAACATAAAAAGGTAGTTATAAATCATTAATGATGTTTAATATCATCATGGATGACTAGTTGGCTAGTCAGAATTTGAGATGGCTTTGCAAGGTACAGGAAAGGGTACTAATTTAGGTAGGTTGTAACTAAGTGTCAGGCAAAAAAGGTGAATTAGAAATATGATCGGCACAGGATGGCAAGAAGATTATCCAGCTAATTTTCAAAACTTTTCACAACTCATTATATTCTAAAAGCATAACTATGAAGTATCTCTCATTAACTATTTTAATTAATGAAATCAATTGAGACAAGAAAGAAATTGAATTATTCTTTACTAGACTGCCTTCCGTAAACAGAGTAAGAAGAACCAAATCCAGACAATTTGAATTTCTAATTTTATTTTTTTCTAAACATTTGGGCTTTTTATTTTAATAATATTGTGACAGTGTTATTTGCTCAGTCGTGTCTGAATCTTTGTGAACCTATGGTTTATATAGCACACCAAGATTCTCTGTCCATGGAATTCTTCAGGTAAGAATACTGGAGTGGGTAGCCATTCCCTTCTCTAGGGGATCTTCCCAGCCCAGGGATCTATCCCATGTCTCCTGCATTGCAGGCAGATCCTTTACCATCTGAGACAATTTGGTATAAATTGGTGATGTAATAAAAATAATTCCATCTAAATCACAACTTCTGTTTTGAATTTCTATTTTTAATTTCCTCAAGGAAATCAACCCTGAATATTCACTGGAAGGACCGATGCTTAAGCTGAAGCTCCAATCCCTTGGCCACCTGATATGTAGGGCTGACCCAGTCTTTCCTGATGCTGGGAAAGATTGAGGGCAGGAGAAGAAGAGGGTGACAGACGATAAGATGGTTGGATGGCATCACTGACACAGTGAAAATGAGTTTGAGTAAACTCAGGGAGATACTGGAGCACAGGGAAATCTGGCATGCTGCAGTCCATGGGGTCGCAAAGAGTGGAACATGACTGAGCAACCGAATGACAAGAGTTTGCTTGATCTCTTAAACAGCTGAGACAGTTAACATTCTTTGCTTTGGTTCAGAAATTATATTTTTAAGTCTTTGAATACCTATGAATACTTCCTTTTGGTTGTCTTTACATGTAAGAGAATACTTGTATAAGGAAATATTTGAGGGTTAACATCTTTCATCAACATGCTACAGATACTGCTCTTATGAAGTTCAGTATTACTGAGAAGACTGACAAAACCCAGATATTCATCATTATTTCTAGATTACTTAGTAAGACAACAAAACATATAACAAGTTTTGAAAAATAGTTTGATGCACAGAGATTTCATGTAATTTTAATAGGCAGTGCAGTCACATTTTCTGTACAAATATACACACACATTATTTTATCTCATGCCCACTATTATCCATTTGCCTAGGTCTCCCTATGTGATCCACAAGTAATCCTTGTTATTAGTTTCTTATGTATCTTTCTAGCATTTTATATTTATATATCATACATGAAATTTCTATATACAGTATATTTTCTTATTGAATACCAAATGAAGTCTAGTATTTATACTGTTCTATATCTAACATTTTCATATAAAATAAACATTGCAGATCTTTCCACAGAGAGTTTCATCATTATTATTTTTATAAATCTATTGCAGTCTAATGTCTTGTATATAGACTTCAGAGTCAGGAAAAATATTTAGTAACTATGAAAGGAGTGCATCAAGACTGTATATTGTAACCTTGTTTACTGCTTCATATGCAGAGTACATCACGTGAAACGTCAGGCTGGATGTTTCACAAGCTGGAAACAAGATTGTCAGGATAAACTCAATGACCTCTGATATGCAGATGATATACAGTAATACTAATTCACTAGTACTAAAACCTAGACAGCATATTAAAAAGCAGAGACATTACTTTGCCGACAAAAGTCCATAAAGTCAATGCAATGGTTTCTCCAATTATTATGTATGGATGTGAGAGTTGGACCATAAAGAAGGCTGAGCACTGAAGAAGTGATGCTTTTGGACTGTGGTGTTGGAGAAGACTCTTGAGAGTCCCTTGGACTGCAAAGAGATCAAACCAGTCGATCCTAAAGAATTAAACCCTGAATATTCATTGGATGGACTGATGCTAAAGCTGGAGCTACAATCCTTTAGCCACTTGATGCAAAGAGCCAACTCGCTGGAAAAGACCCTGATGCTGAGAAAGATTGAAGGCAGGAGAAGGGGGCAACAGTGGGTGAGATGGTTGGATGGCATCACTGACTCAATGGACATGATTTTGAGCAGACTCTGGGAGATGGTGGAAGACAGAGAAGTCTGGCCAGCTGCAGTCCATGGGGTCAAAGAGTCAGACATAACAGAGTGACTAAACAACAGCAAAAATGGCAGAAAATGAAGAGGAATTAAACAGCCTCATGATGAGAGTGAAAGAGGAGAATGAAAAAGCTGACTTAAAACTCAGCATTCAAAAAACTAAGATTATGGCATCCAGTTCCATCACTTTATGGCAAATAGATAGGGAACAAGTGGAAACAGTGACAGATTTTATATTCTTTGGATCCAAAATTACTGCAGGTGATGATTGCAGCCATGAAATTAAAATGCTTGCTCCTTGGAAGAAAAGCTATGACAAACCTAGACAGTATCTTGAAAAGCAGAAACATCACTTTGCCCACAAAGTTCTGTATGGTCAAAGCTAGGCTTTTTTCCAGTAATCATGTATGGATGTGAGAACTGGACCATAAAGAAGGCTGAGCACCAAGGAACTGATGCTTTTGAATGTGTGGTGCTGGAGAAAAAACTTCAGAGTCCCTTGGACTGCAAGGTGATCAAACCAGTCAATCCTAAAGGAAATCCACTCTGAAAATTCTTTGGAAAGACTAATTCTGAAGCTGAAGTTCCAATACTTTGGCCACCTAATGTGAAGAGTTGACTCACTGGAGTCCCTGATACTGGGAAAGACTGAGAGCAAGAGAAGGGGGCACCAGAGGATGAGATGGTTTGATGGCATCGCTGACTCAATGGACGTGAAGCTGAGCAAGGTCCTGGAGATAGCGAAGGACACGGAAGCCTGGCATGCTGCAGTCCATGGGGTTGCAAATGGTCAGACATGACTTAGGGACTGAACAACAACAACAGTGATGTACATTAGGATAAGAAATCAGATAATTACCAACAATTTATCTTCATCCAAATGAATGTGTAGTGAGACAATGAAAAATTGTGTGGAGTGAAATTCAGTGAAACTGTTAGTTACTCAAGTCATTTCAGACTCTTTGAGATCTCAGGAACTTGTATCCCACCAGGATCCTCTGTCCATGAATTTCTCCTGGCAAGATTACTGGAGTGGGTAGCCATTCCCTTCTCCAAGGTATTTTCCCAATCCAGAAAGAATATTCTGACTTTTTCATCTGTCTAATGTCCTTGGCACTTAATTACAAACTGTCATTATTGCACCACAATCACTGCACCTAAAAATCTTTAAAATAATTCTAAAGGGAGCTGTTGTCCCAGTTGAGAATCACTCTATCATAGAATAACTAATACTAAAATTTCTGCCTCATGAATGTTTGATAATGAATGAAAACACAAACTTGCCTAAGACTAGAGTAGTTATAAAGAGTAATTGTGATTTGTATCCACCTATCTTTTGATTAGTCTTGTCCATCAATTGAATGACCTTGTGTCATTTGTCCTTTTGTCCATAGAGAGAATGTTAGAGAATGTTGTGAATCAGCTAGGTCTTTTCACACATCATTTCTGCAGTTGGACCAATGCTGTGTTTAAGGTTGGCTGAAAAAATGTGCCATCTGGTATATTCTGAGATTGATCTAGATGGTAAGATGTTATAGTAAATGACCTTTGGACACTCAGATGTTACAATTTCTATTATGAGATATTCACTAAATATTTATAAAAGCCCTTAGGATAACTGAAGAAAACAAATCCCAATTATAATGTACTTCCCATGCTGCTATTTCAAACAATTATCTGCTTTCATAAAGATAACATTTTTTGGGGAAATAAAAGGTTTGAAGAGTTTGGGTTGTCATCCTTTCACTCACATTTCACAACTGATTTTGAGAAATAAAAGGACATGTCATATTAACTTTGCTTGTGTTGAATGATGTAGATTGTAGTTTCTGTAACTAAGCACGGCCCAATTAAAGTCATGCATTCAGTGCTAAAGTGTGACATTATATCAAACACTAGACATTTTAATTCATATTTTAGTACTTTCAGGTGGTTGTATAAAAACATTAGTCATCATAAGCTGTTCTGTGCTCAATAATGTAAGATCACATGCCTCTTCGACTTACCTCTGGAAATCAAGATTCATTCTGCTTGATGCTCTCATCTCGCCATAAGTTGTGAAAAACAGAAATACAAGATCATAATTTAATTTCACATCACCTTCTAGTCTTCTAACATTTTCTTCTTTTGAAATACATATATACAAGTAAATGTATTCTCATCATGAAATCAGTGATTTTAAAAAGTTTGATAAACCAAATAACTGTTGGGTTATTTTATAAACTAACCATATTTTAATTAAAAAAATATATATGCATTTTGTGAACCTTGACTTTATGGATATTGATATTTTTATTGGGTTCATTTGCGAGCACCCTGATGAAAATGTTATCTTGTTATATATTAAGAACCTTAAAATGCCTGACTTTTGAATAAAAAAATATTTGGGAAATATTTTCTTTGCTCATTATTACCTGAGGAAACTTGGTCATATTATTTAAACTTGCTACACTTCTGTTTTCTCATCAGTAAGGTATAAATACAAGCATCTTTCTTCCAAGGCTAATGAAAGGAATCATCATTAAATATATATTTTTTGTGCATATAAACCCTTGGTAAATGCCATTTCTTATAATACCACTTCTCTTTTATATAGGGCTTCCCTGGTAGCTCAGACAATAAAGAATCTGCCTGCAAATAGGGAGGCCTAGTTTCAATCCCTGGGTGGGGAAGATCTCTGGGGAAGGGAATGGCTACCCATTTCAATATTCTTTCCTGGAGAATCCCATGGTCAGAGAAGCCTGCAGGGCTACAGTCTCTGGGGTTGCAAAGAGTCAGACGTGAATGAGTGACTAACACTCTCATTTCACTTATATGTGATACTATTTTCTTTAATGTCAGCCATAATGATTCCTCTGTTCCCACTTTTTCCAAACACTGTCAGTTGATGTCTTTTTCTCTTAGGCAGAATGTGAAATTACTATTGATAAAATTCACAGGAGTCTTAAATGCAGCATATTCAAAACAGATACTTTAGCCCAAATTACTAAAGGGTTTCATGTGAGACCACTGTTGTTAGCAGTGCATACTGAGAAAAAAGAATTTTCCACATATTCTAAGTTTTTTAAATTTTAGAGAGATTTAGTATACAGGTTGTCTCCTGAAGAGACAGTGAAAATATTCTGGAAACCTAAGGCCTGGGAAGTAAACTCTAACCTAGCTATTGTTTGTGGAGAAGGCAATGGCAGCCCACTCCAGTACTCTTGCCTGGAAAATCCCATGGATGGAGAAGCCAGGTAGGCTGCAGTCCATGGGGTCGTGAAGAGCCAGACAAGACTGTGATTTCACTTTAACTTTTCACTTTCATGCATTGGAAAAGGAAATGGCAACCCACTCCAGTGTTCTTGCCTGGAGAATCCCAGGGACGGTGGAGCCTGGTGGGCTGCCGTCTGTGGGGTCACACAGAGTTGGACACGGCTGAAGCAACTTAGCAGCAGCAGCTATTGTTTGAGAAGAAAATCCGACTCTAGCCCTTCTCTCGAAAGGCTCTGTGCTTTCTTGATTTAACATTCAGTTCAGTTCAGTCACTCAGTCATGTCCGACTCTGTGTGACCCCATGAATTGCAGGACGCCAGGCCTCCCTGTCCATCACCAACTCCCGGAGTTCACCCAAACTCATGTCCATTGAGTCAGTGATGCCATCCAGTCATCTCATTCTCTGTTGTCCCCTTCTCCTCCTGCTCCCAATCCCTCCCAGCATCAGAGTCTTTTCCAATGAGTCAACTCTTTGCATGAGGTGGCCAAAGTATTGGAGTTTCAGCTTTAGCATCAGTCCTTCCAATGAACACCCAGGTCTGATCTCCTTTAGAATGGACTGGTTGGATCTCCTTGCAGTCCAAGGGACTCTCAAGAGTCTTCTCCAGCACCGCAGTTCAAAAGCATCCGTTCTTAGGCACTCAGCTTTCTTCACAGTCCATTTTTCACATCCATACATGACCACTAGAAAAACCATAGCCTTGTTTTAACATTATGTTGCCATTATTACAAATTCTTAATAATTTTTAGCAAGAGTTTCTGTAAATTATGTAGTTGGTCTTGCATACACCAATGAGAACATAGATCCTACAAAATGTGCAAAGATAATGTGAATATCCTAAGCAAAACTTTACATAAAATACATATTTTATGATTCCAATCAGGTAAAATAAAACAGACAAAATGAATTAATTCAGTTAGAAGTCAGTGGAGATTTTAATAGCTAGAATTGGATCATGAGAGATTCTGTGATATAGGTGAATCACATTTCATAATTGCAGTCTCATTGACACTTGTATGTTCACTTCATGAAAATTTATTGAGCCATATTCAAATACTTATTCATGTTGCTTTGTGTATATTGCACTTCAATATAAAAATTAAATGAAGATCACTGAAATCTTGTTGTGTGAAAATAAGCAAATAGAAAAAGGGAGAGGAGGAAGAGGGGGAGTAAAAGATATGAAGAATGAGTTACGAAATTTAAATATAACAAAATAATAAGCCAGTCCTTGTTTCATATACTCCCCTCTTTCAGGATGATATAGTGCTCCCAGACTACAAGTTCTTAGTCTCCCTTCCTTGGCAGTATGTCATCATGATACTCAGGATTGGAAATTTATAAATACATGGAGCTGTTCTTTGTTTTGTATTTTTAAAATGTTTAATTAAGTCATCGAGCTAATTTATATATGATATAATTCACCTATTTTACTTTCACAATTCAATAAGTTTTGGTGGCCATGTACCACCAGGAAACCATCATCACACTCCCACACCCCCAAAGGTTCTTCAAGCTTCTTGGAAGGAAATTCCCAGCTATCACAACTAGCCTGAGGTAACCACCAATATTTTTTCTATTACCATTGTTGTACATTTTCAAGAATATGAAATACAAGGGGTAATATAGTAGGTATACTTCTAAGTTTGGCTTCTATAAAACATCATAAAGCTTTTGAGAGTCATCCATGTTGTTATATGTATTAATAGGATTTTTTTCCTTTTAAGTTGCCAAGTAGTATTTTCATTGTAACAACAGGCCAAACGTTGCTTGTCCATTCATTAGTCTGTGGGTGTTTTGGTTATTACTACTTTTTGGTGATTGTGGATAAAGCTGCTATAACATTAGTGTAAAAGTTCTGTGTGGATTTGCATTTTCATTTCCTTTTTGGTAGATACATAGGACCGTTGTTGCTAGGTATACTTAATGAAAGTGTCAAAATGTGATTCAAATTGGTAATACCATATTGTATTCATACTAGGCTGGGGAAGGAAATGGCAACCCACTCCAGTATTCTTCCTGGGAAATTTCATGGACAGAGAATTCTGGTAAGCTACAGTTCAGAAGGTCATTAAGAGTTGGACATGACTTATTAAATGAGCACACACACATTCACATTGGAATTCCCAGGTGGCTCAGCTGTAAAGAATCTGCCTACCAATTCAGGAGCCACAGGAGACACAGACCCAATCCCTGGGTTTAGAAGATCCTCTGGAGGAGGGAATGGCAACCCACTCCAGTATTATTCTTGGAAGATCTCACAGACAGATAAGCTTGGCAGGCTGAAGTCTAGGTGGGTCACACAGAGTCTGGCACAACTGAGCATGCGCATATTTTTTATTCACACAAGTAATGTATGGTGGGCTTCCCAAGTGGTGCTAGTGGTAAAGAACTTGCCTACCAATGCAGGAGACATAACAGATGCAGGTTTAATCCCTGGATTGGGAGGATCCCCTGGAGGAGGGCATATCACCCTACTCCAGTATTCTTGCCTGGAGAATCCCAAGGACAGAGGAGCCTGGTGGGCTACAGTCCATGGGGTCTCAAACAGTCAGACACAGAACAGAAGTGACTTAGCACAGCAGGCAAAGTATGAGGATGAGTTATTCCAGATCCTCTATGATAATTGTTATTGTCATTATGTTTTATTTTAGCCATTTTAGTTGGTGTGTAGTTGTAACTTCTTGTGATTTTAATTTGCAGTTATCTAATGTCTACCTCCAGAGAAGGCAATGGCAACCCACTCAAGTACTCTTGCCTGGAAAATCCCATGGACGGAGGAGCCTGGTAGGCTGCAGTCCATGGGGTCATGAAGATTTGGACACTTACTGCAAAACTTCACTTTCACTTTTCACTTTCATGCATTGAAGGAAATGACAACTCATTCCAGTGTTCTTGCCTGGAGAATCCCAGGGACGGGGGAGCCTGGTGGGCTGCCGTCTGTGGGGTCACACAGAGTTGGACACGACTGAAGCAACTTAGCAGCAGCAACAGCAATGTCTACCTCTGTTTCATTGACTACACTAAAGCCTTTCACTGTGTGGGTCTCAACAGACTATGGAAAGCTCTTAAAGAGATGGGAATACCACACAATCTTACCTGTCTCCTGAGAAACCTGTATGTGGGTCAAGAAGCAACTGTTAGATTACATGTCTGGAACAATTGATTGGTTCAAGATGGAGAAAGAAGTATGACAGGGTTGTCTGCTGTGACCCTGTTTTTCTCACCTATACGCTGAGTACATCATGAGAAATGCCAGACTCTATGAGTTACAAGCTGGAATCAAGATAGGCAGGAGAAACAGCAACAACCTCAGATATATGGATAATACCACTCTAATGACTGGAAACAAAGAGGGACAAAAGAGCCTGTTGATGAGGGTGAAGGAGGAGAATGAAAGAGCCAGCTTAAAACTAAATATTACAACAAAAACAAAAACACAAAAACTAAGATCATGGCATCAGGCTCCATTTAAAAAAAAAAAAAAAAAAACAAAACAAAAAACTAAGATCATTGCTGCTGCTGCTAAGTCGCTTTAGTGGTGTCCAACTCTGTGTGACCCCATAGACAGCAGCCCACCAGGCTCTCCCATCCCTGGGATTTTCCAGGCAAGAACACTGGAATGGGTTGCCATTTCCTTCTCCAATGCATGAAAGTGAAAGAAAGTGAAGTCGCTCAGTTGTGTCCGACTCTTAGTGACCCCATGGACTGCAGCCTACCAGGCTCCTCTGTCCATGGGATTTTCCAGGCAAGAGTACTGGAGTGGGGTGCCATTGCCTTCTTCGTCAGGCCCCATTACTACATGCCAAAAGAAGTGGAAAAGTGGAAGTAGTGACAGATTTGCTCTTCTTGGGCTCGCGAATCATTGTGGATGGTGACTGCAGCCATGAAATCAGAAGATGATTGCTTCTTAGCAGGAAAGCTGTAACAAACCTAGACAGAGTGTTGAAAAGCAGAGACATTACTCTGCTGATAAAGGTCCCTGTAGTCAAGGCTGTAGTCTTCCCAGTGGTCATGGACGAGTGTGAGAGCTGGACCGTAAAGAAGGCAGAACACCGAAGAATTGATGCATTCAAACTTTGGTGCCAGAGAAGACTCTTAAAAGTCCCTTGGACAGCAAGGAAATCAAACCAGTCAATGATAAGGGAAATCAACCCTGAATACTCATTGGAAGGACTGATGTTGAGGCTGAGGCTCCAGTATGTTGGTCATCTAATGCAAAAAGATAACTCATTGGAAAAGTCCCTGATGCTCCAAAAGATTGAGGGCAAAAGGAGAAGAAAGCATCAGAACATGAGCTGGCTGGATGGCATCACCGATGCAAGGGACATGAACTTGGGCGAACTTCATGAGATGATGAGAGACAGGACAGTCTGGCATGCTTCAGTCCATGTGGTGGCAAAGAGTCAGACATGACTGGGTGACTGAACAATGATGACTACATTTTAGATATCTTCTTTAGATATATTTTAATGTGCTTATTGTTCATATATCTTTATTTAAAAGTTCCTTTTAAATGTTTCTCTTATTAATAAAAAAATTGATGGTTTGACTTATTTTCAGTTGCAAGAGCTCTTTATGTATTCTAGATATAAGACCCCTACCAAATACATGTTTTGTTAATACTGTCACCAGTCTGAGGTTTGCCTTTTCATTTCTTTCTTTCTTTTCTCTTATCTTTCAAATAGGAAAACAAATGTTTATTGATAATGCTCAATTTATAACATTGCTTTTTAACAGTTCTTTTTAAAGCAGATCTAAGCCTTCTCCTCCTGCCCCCAACCTTCCCCAGCATCAGAATCTTTTCCAATGAGTCAACTCTTCACATCAGGTGGCCAAAGTATTGGAGTTTCACCTTCAACATCAGTCCTTCCAATGAAAACCCAGGACTGATCTCGTTTGGGATGGACTGGTTGGATCTCCTTGCAGTCCAAGGGACTCAAGAGTCTTCTCCAACACCACAGTTCAAAAGCATCAATTCTTTGGTGCTCAGCCTTCTTTATAGTCCAACTTTCACATCCATACATGACCACTGGAAAAACCATAGCCTTGTCTAGACAGAGCTTTGTGGACAAAGTAATGTCTCTGCTTTTGAATATGCTGTCCAGGTTGGTCATAACTTTCCTTCCAAGGAGTAAGTGTCTTTTAATTTCATGGCTGCAGTCACCATCTGCAGTGATTTTGGAGCCCAGAAATATAAAGTCAGCCACTGTTTCCACTGTATTCCCATCTATTTGCCATGAAGTGATGGGACCGGATGCCATGATCTTGGTTTTCTGAATATTGAGCTTTAAGCCAACTTTTTCACTCTCCTCTTTCACTTTCATCAAGAGGCTCTTTAGTTCTTCACTTTCTGCCATAAGGGTGGTGTCATCTGCATATCTGAGGTTATTGATATTTCTCCCAGCAATCTTGATTCCAGCTTGTGCTTCTTCCAGCCCAGCGTTTCTCATGATGTACTCTGCATAGAAGTTAAATAAGCACGGTGACATATATACAGCCTTGACGTACTCCTTTTCCTATTTGGAACCAGTCTGTTGATCCATGTCCAATTCTAACTGTTGCTTCCTGACCTGCATACAAATTTCTTAAGAGGCAGGTCAGGTGGTCTGGTATTCCCATCTTTTTCAGAATTTTCCTCAGTTTATTGTGATCCACACAGTCAAAGGTTTTGGCATAGTCAAGAAAGCAGAAGTAGATGTTTTTCTGGAACTCTCTTGCCTTTTCAATGATCCAGAAGATGTTGGCAATTTGATCTCTGGTTCCTCTGCCTTTTCTAATACCAGCTTGAACACCTGGAAGTTCACAGTTCATATATTGCTGAAGACTGTCTTGGAGAATTTTGAGCATTACTTTACTAGCATGTGAAATGAGTGCAATTGTATCGTAGTTTGAGCATTCCTTGGCATTGCCTTTCTTTGGGATTGGAATGAAAACTGACCTTTTCCAGTCCTGTGGCCACTGCTGAGTTTTCCAGATTTGCTAGCATATTGAGTGCAGCCCTTTCACAGAATCATCTTCCAATATTTGAAATAGCTCAACTGGAATTAGAGTTCTTATATCAGGATTATGATTACTGACAAACTTTACTTTTTGTACATAGTGTGAGATAAGTTTTGAGGCTTATTTATTTTTAAATGAACATGCAGTTATTTTAGCACATTTTCTTGAAAAGATGATCAATACCATACTTGTGGAAGATCAGTTGGTCAGCCAATCTCTGGCCCTGACCTTGTCTCCCTTTATAGTCCTATAAGAATAAGTTTTTGTATTTTATTATTTCACTATGAGCTTAGACCCTGCCAACTTTCCCCATGCCTCCTCACACACACACTCTGTTTTCATCCCCTTGGATGGGTGCTTCCAAAACACTTAACTGGGGCCCCAAGACAAATCACACCCTCCGCTTCTCTCCGTCCATCACCTAACTTCACTTCATTTAAGTCACTCAATCATGTACAACTCTTGCCACCCCATGGACTGCAGCATGCCAGGCTTCCCTGTCCATCACTAACTCCTGGAGTTTTCTCCAATTCATGTCCATTAATTTGGGGATGCCATCCATCCATTTCATCCTCTGTGTTCCCCTTCTCCTTCTGCCTTCAATCTTTCTCAGCATCAGGGTCTTTACCAAGGAGCTAGTTCTTTGAATCAAGTGGCCAAAGTATTGCAGCTTCCTCTTCAGTATCAGTCTTTCCAGAGAATATTCAGGACTGATCTCCTTTTAAATAACTAGTTTGATCTCCTTGCAGTCCAGGAGACTCTCAAGAGTCTTCTCCTATACCACAGCTCAAAATGCAAATTCTTCAGTGCTCAGCTTTCTTTACGGTCCAACTCTCACATCCATACATGACTACTGGAAAATACATAGTTTTGACTAGACTGATGTTTGTCACAAAAGTTATGTCTCTGCTTTTTAATATACCATCTTGTTTTGTCATAGTTTTCTTCCAAGGAGCAAGCATCTTTTAATTTCATGGCTGCAGTCACCCTCTGCAGTGATTTTGGAGCCCAAGAAAATAAGTCTGTCATTGTTTCCATTGTCTCTCCATCTGTTTGCCATGGAGTGATGGGACCAGATGCCATTATCTTTGTTTCCTGAATGTTGAGTTTCAAGCAGGCTTTTTCATTCTCGTCTTTCACTTTCATCAAGAGGCTCTTGAGTTACTCTCTGCTTTCTGCCATAAAGGTGGTGTCAGCTGCATATCTGAAGTTATTGATATTTCTCCCAGCAGTCATGATCCCAGTTTGTACTTCAAGCAGTCCAGCATTTTGCATGATGTACTCTGCATACAAATCAAATAAGGAGGGTGACACCTTGAAATACTCCTTTACCAATTTGGAACCAGTCTGTTGTTCCATGTCTGGTTCTAACTGCTACTTCTTGACCTGCATACACATTTCTTAGGAGGCAGGTAGGTGGTCCGGTATTCCCATCTCTTTAAGAATTATCCACAGTTTGTTGTGATCCACACAGTCAAAGGTTTTGGCACAGTAAATAAAGCAGAAATAGATGTTTTTTTTTTCTGGAAATCTCTTGCTTTTTATATGATCCAAATGGATATCGGTAATTTGATCTGTGGTTCCTCTGTCTTTTTAAAATCCAGCTAGCACATCTCAGAGTTCTCATTTCACATATTGTTGAAGCCTCGCTTGTTAAATTTTGAGCGTTACTTTTCTGGCGTGTGAGATGATTACAATTTTTCAGTATCTTGAACATTATTTGGCATTGCCTTTCCTTGGGATTGGAATGAAAACTGACCTTTCACAGTCCTGTGGCCAGTGCTGAGTTTTCCAAATTTGCTGGCATATTGAGTGTAGCACTTGCACAGCATCATGCTTTAGGACTTGAAATAGTTCAGCTGGAATTCCATCACCTCCACTAACTTTGTTCCTTGCTTCCTGTGGCCCACTCGACTTCACACTCCAGGGTGTCTGGCTGTAGGTGAGTGATCACACCATCGTGGTTATCTGTTTCTTTAAGATCTTTTTTGCATAGTTCTATGTATTCTTGCCACCTTTCCTTAATCTCTTTTTCTTCTGTTAGGTCCATACAATTTCTGTCCTCAGTTGTGTCCATCTTTGCATGAAATTTTCCCTTGGTACCTCTAATTTTCTTGGAGAGATCTCTAATCTTTCACATTCCATTGTTGTCCTCTCTTTGCACCTAGCTTGGTCCTCCAAAAAGAGGAAGAAACAATACATGAATTATGATAAGCTCAGCCATTTCTACCCTGGTGATCCACTTGCCCTTCCTTCAGGCAGAAGCTGGCCCAAATTATCTTTTAAGTCTAAGCCATGTACTCTATCTTCAAGAATGTATTTGTTTTGGAAACACTCCATTTCTGTACCCTCCCATATATCTGCTGCTGTGCCAAAATGCCCAAGATTACTAAGAAGGACTAAAGTGAAATCAGTGGTCAGCTGACATGAGCCTAATCACAGCCAACACACGTATATATATAAAGAGCAGAGGTACACAGTATCACTGCCAGGATTTCAGGAATTACATCCTACAGTATTAATCTGACTGGTGACTGAGGTTGCAGTAACTGCCCAGTGAGAACTGCAGCATCAAAGATATGCTCAAGAAAGGGGCATTCTGGAATTTTCTGATGCCTGTCCACAAGCCTTTCTCTGGACAGCATGGAAATGAGGTGGAATCAGTTCCCCTGCAGCCTTTGCTGTCCTATGAGAAGATCTAATCCCTCCCCACCTTCTTCCCATTCTTTTGGACAGCTTAGATTTCAGGGAAAATTAAGGAGTATTTTGGGTCCATACCCGTCTTGATCTTGAGCCCTGGGCCAGGCTCCTCAAAAAATGTTTCAGGGTATGGTGGGCAGGTGTTTGGTAGGTGGGCATAAGGCTTTGCTTACTTCCAACTATCCCATTACAGCTTCAACATAGTAACAACCCTAGTCACTAGCTGCACTCTCCATGGTCTTTGCACCACCCAGGGGTTGCATACTGGGGTTGCCCAAAACTTACATGTCTCTCCTTCTCCACTACTCTGGAGAAAGTACCAGAGGATGCCCCTCAATAAAAGCATCTGTGAATTAGCCATTCTCATATCACTCCAGGGAAATGTTTACTCCCAAATTCAGTTGACTGATCTCCTGCAATATTATGTAACAGCTCCCCAGGGAGGGCACAATCCTCTGTTCCATCCCTTTCCCACTAATCCAAGTCCTTGACTAAGGGTTTGTGGACAAGAATATCAAAGTCAATACTGTGTCTACAGACATAGCACTCTCAAAATCAAGCAGCAAACAGGCCAAACATCTGAAATACTTATTGGGTTACTACGTGGCCAAGATTCTGTCCCAGGTGGATAAAACCTTGACTTTGATGGACAGCCATTCATCTTCTTAAAGCCCAGGAGGCTAGGGTGGAAAGAGGAGGTTGGATCTGAATAGCTCTTCTTGTTTTCTTCCCACGTTGATCTTCTTCAACTCATCCATGTACCTCTCTGTTCAAGATCATTTGTCACCACACTCTCCCTGAATCTAGGCTGAGTGAAGGAAAATCTAATTGAACTCCTTAGTACAATAAATTAACTGGGAAGATAGAGATAGCACTTATTTTTTGGAAGGTGGATAGGGTTAGAAAGCTGAGAAATTAAGACTGGATCACATATAGTCTTCGTGGTTGTGAGGAAAATAACAATAAAAGAACTTACATCAAAAACAAGTATCAATGATCTTATATGTGTAAATCTGTTCCCAATCTATTATATCATTTATCTATATATCTCATTTTACCCTAACCTAACATTTTACTGGTTCACTTCAGTTCTTTCATTCAGTCAGGTCCGACTCCTTGCAACCCCATGAACTATAGCACGCCAGGCCTCCCTGTCCATCACCAACTCCTGGAGTCCACCCAAACCCATATCTATTGAGTCGGTGATGCCATCCAACCATCTCATCCTTTGTTATCCCCTTCTCCACTTGCCCTCAATCTTTCCAGGCATCAGGGTCTTTTCAAATGAGTCAGCTGTTCCCATCGGGTGGCCAAAGTTTTGGAGTTTCAGCTTCAACATCAGTCCTTCCAATGAACACCCAGGACTGATCTCCTTCAGGATGGACTGGTTGGATCTCCTTGCAGTCCAAGGGACTCTCATGAGTCTTCTCCAACACCACAGCTCAAAAGTATAAATTTTTCAGTGCTCAGCTTTGTTTATAATCCAACTCTCACATCCATACATGAACCAGAAAACCATAGCCTTGACTATACAGACCTCTGTGGACAACATAATCTGCTTTTTAATATGCTGTCTAGGTTGGTCATAGCTTTCCTTCCAGGGAGTAAGCGTCTTTTAATTTCATGGCTGCAATCACCATCTGCAGTGGTTTTGGAGCCCAAATAAACAAAGTCAGCCACTGTTTCCATTGTTTCCACATCTGTTTGCCATGAAGTGTTGGGACCAGATGCCATGACTTCATTTTCTGAATGTTAAACTTTAAGACAACTTTTATACTCTCATCTTTTACTTTCATCAAGAGGCTCTTTGGTTCCTCCTCACTTTCTGCCGTTAGGGTGGTGTTATCTGCATATCTGAGGTCATTGATATTTCTCCCAGCAATCTTGATTCCAGTTTGTGCTTTCTCCAGCCCACCATTTCTCATGATGCACTCTGCATAGAAATTAAATAAGCAGGGTGACAATATACAGCCTTGATGTACTCCTTTACTGATTACTGTGGTTGTATATCAAGTCTTAAAATCAAGTTGTAGAAGTCTTTTAGAACGGTTTCTGCTTCAAATTTTTCCATTATTCTAGATCCCTTTGAATTTCCACATAAATTTTCAATTTTAATTAGGTTTGCATTAAATCTAAAGGTTAGGAGAATTTGATGTCTCCTCAATTATGAAAATAGGATCTCCTTTTTAATGTCTTCTTTAATCCCTCTCATCAAGATTTTATAGTTCTCAACAGAAATGAAAGGTTTTATATGTTTGTTGCACATAATTGAGTGAATTTGTTTCTAAGTATTTCATGCCTTTTAACATTATTTAATATGCTATTTTAAGATTAAATTTTTAATTGTTTTAACTAATATTCAGAAATATACTTAATTTTTATATGTTAGCCCTGTGTATTGTGACCTTGCTAATTCTTATTCTAGTAGTGTTGTCATAGACTCTATAAGAATTTCTATACAGAAAATCATTGCATTTGTTATATGTTTGAATTTTTCATTTTTAATATTTTTGTATTTTGTTTCCTTATATTGCTCATTATTATTATCATTATAATAGAGAAAGGGGCTATATTATAAAAGAGAATAGCGATAACATCTCTGCCTTATCCTAATTTTAAGGAGAAACTGTTCAATTTTTCACTGTTTAGTTCAGGTCAGTTCAGTCGCTCAGTCGTGTCTGACTCTGCAACCCCATGAATCGCAGCATGCCAGGCCTCCCTGTCCATCACCAGCTCCCGGAGTTCACTTAAACTCACGGCCGTTGAGTCAGTGATGCCATCCAGCCATCTCATCCTCAGTCTTCCCCTTCTCCTCCTGCCCCCAATCCCTCCCAGCATCAGAGTCTTTTCCAATGAGTTAACTTTTCTCATGAGGTGGCCAAAGTACTGGAGTTTCAGCTTTAGCATCATTCCTTCCAAAGAACATCCAGGGCTGATCTCCTTTAGAATGGACTGGTTGGATCTCCTTTAGAACGGACTGGGTGGATCTCCTTGCAGTCCAAGGGACTCTCAGGAGTCTTCTCCAACACCACAGTTAAGTTTGCCATTAACTGTGGGTTGTTCATGGATGACCTATATTGGGTTGTGAAAATTTTCTGATATTCCTAGTTTGCTGACAGTTTTTATTATGAAATGGTAAATACTGTCAGATATTTCATAAACATCAATTGAGAAAATCATTTGGTTTTCCATTTATTTTCTTAATGTAGTGAATCATATTGCTTGATTTTTTAATGGCAAACTGATTTCTAATTTTGAGTAAATCACACTTAGTCATGAAGTATTTTCTTTTTGTATATTTCTGGATAGGATTTACTAATGTTTGTTAATGATTTTTGCACCTATATTTTTGAGGATTACTGATTAGCACTAGTCTTTTCTTTTTGTAATGTTTTAGTATCAGGTTAATGTTGACCTCATAAAATAAGTTGGGGATGGTTGCTCTCGGGAAAAATTCATGTAAAATTTTACTATTTCATCATGAGGCATTAAATAGAAACCACCAGTAAAGGCATCTGGATTTGATGCTTTTTGGGAAAACTTATTGTTCCTTTATTTTATTTTATTTTTATAATATAAGGTTTTTCACATTATTTTTGAGCAAGCCTTGGTTGCTTATATTTTTAAAATAATTTTTAAATCACATCTACATTGTATAATCTATGGATTTGGCTTTTAAATAATATCCTCTTATTATATTTCTAATGTCACTGTTCTATATAGTGATACCTCATTTTTTTTATTCCTGTTTTAGTTACATGACTTTACTTTTTTTTTTCTTTATCTCTTTGCTTAGATGTTTGTCAATTTCAGTGACCATTTTAATAATTCCTACTTAGCATCAATGGTTTTCTCTATTATTTTTCTATTCCACTGATTTCTGTTCACATTTTTATTACTTTCATTCGGCTTACTTTCTGTTCACTTTGCTTTCTTTGTCTAGATTCTCAATGACTTTGGACTTTTCTTCTTCACTATTAGCATTCAATACTATAAATGTCCCTATAAGTATTTCTTTAACTATTGCCCACGTATTTTGATATCTTCTATTTTCATTTTAATTCACTTCAAAATAATTTTAACTTCCTTTAGATCTCTTCTTTGATTAATGCCATTTATAAAAAAAGTTATTAAATTTTCAATAATGTAAGAAAATTTTTAGTTACCCTTCTGCTATCAGCTTCTAGCTTAATGACATTTTAGCCAGATACTATAGTTTATATAATTTTAATATTTTTAATTCTTGAGATTTATTTTTATGGGCCAGAATATTGTCTGTCTTCATGAGTTATCCATATGTTCTTGAAAAAATATGTATCCTGTTGCAGTTGTGAGTTCTATAAATGTTGAGTGGGTTGATTTGTTCCTAGCATTATTCAAGTCCATTAAATCTTTACTGATTTTTTTGTCTATTCTTCTATCAATAAAAGAGAAGCACAGAAATGTGTTCCAAATTTCTATTTAATGTCTTTTCCTCGGCCTGGAGAGCTTCTGTTAACATCAAGTACATATCTGTTGTCAATTCATTCTTTCATCTTTTGCGTGTCTTATGGGTTTTTATTCTACCTTAATATTTGAAAGACATTTTCTCTGGTTTTCCGTTCTAAGTTGAGTGTGTGTGTGTGTGTGTGTGTGTGTGTGTGTTTCCTCCCATGGTTAACTTTAGACTTTACAGATGCAATTTTCTTGTCAAGTTGCTTGCAGATGTTTTCACAAGAGGGTTAAAATTTAGATTGTTGATTCAATTTTAGATTTTATTGCATTCCTTCAGCGTGCATTGGGTTTTGATCTGGCACACTGAAAAATCACTTGTGACTAGTGTGATTCTATCAAACCTGTTATAATAGATTCAGAGCAGCTGTACAGTCCCACCGACTTAGCCCCATTATTAAGCTGTAAATCCTTTTGTAGAAGAACATTACAAGGACATTTTTCTACCTCAGTTCAGTTCAGTTCAGTCACTCAGTCGTGTCTGACTCTTTGTGACCCCATGAACTGAAGCACACCAGGCCTCCCTGTCCATCACCAACTCCCGGAGTCCACCCAAACTCAAACCCACTGAGTTGGTGATGCCATCCAACCATCTCATCCTCTGTCGTCCACTTCTCCTCCTGCCCCCAATCCCTCCCAGCATCAGGGTCTTTTCAAATGAGTCAGCTCTTCTCATCAGGTCGCCAAATTATTGGAGTTGCAGCTTCAAAATCACTCCTACCAATTAACACCCAGGATTGATCTCCTTTAGGATGGACTGGTTGGATCTCCTTACAGTCCAAGGGATTCTCAAGAGTCTTCTCCAACACCACAGTTCAAAAGCATCAATTCTTCAGCACTCAGCTTTCTTCACAGTCCAACTCTCACATCTATACACGACCACTGGGAAAACTATAGCCTTAACTAGACGGACCTTTGTTGACAAAGTAACATTTCTGCTTTTTAATATGCTGTCTAGGTTGGTCATAACTTTCCTTTCAAGGAGTACCTGTCTTTCAATTTCATGGCTGCAATCATCATTTGCAGTGATTTTGGGGCCGAGAAAAATAAAGTCAGCCACTGTTCCACTGTTTCCCCATCTATTTCCCGTGAAGTGATGGGACTGGATGCCATGATCTTAGTTTTCTGAATGTTGAGCTTTAAGCCAACTATTTCACTCTCCTCTTTCACTTCCATCAAAAGGCTTTTTAGTTCTTCTTTGCTTTCTGCCATAAGGGTGATGTCATCTGCATATCTGAGGTTATTGATATTTCTCCCGGCAATCTTGATTCCAGCTTGTTTCCTCCAACCCAGCATTTCTCATGAAGTACTCTGCATATAGGTTAAATAAGCAGGGTGACAATATACAGCCTTGACTTTATCCTTTTCCTATTTGGAGCCATTCTGTTGTTCCATGTCAAGTTCTAACTGTTGCTTCCTGACCTGCATATAAATTTCTCAAGAGGCAGGTCAGGTGGTCTTTTATTCCCATCTCCTTCAAAATTTTCCACACTTTATTGGGATCCACACAGTCAAAGAATTTGGCATAGTCAATAAAGCAGAAATAGATGTTTTTCTGGAACTCTCTTGCTTTTTCAATGATCCAGTGAATGTTGACAATTTGATTTCTTGTTCCTCTGCCTTTTCTAAAACCAGCTTGAACATCTGGAAGTTCACAGTTCACATATTGCTGAAGCCTGGCTTGGAGAATTTTGAGCATTACTTTACTAGCATGTGAGATGAGGGCACTTGTGCAGTAGTTTGAGCATTCTTTGGCATTGCCTTTCTTTGGGATTGCAATGAAAACTGACATTTTCCAGTCCTGTGGCCACTGCTGAGTTTTCCAAATTTGCTGGCATATTGAGTGCAGCACTTTCACAGCATCATCTTTTAGGATTTGAAATAGCTCTACTGGAATTCCATCACCTCCACTAGCTTTGTTCATAGTGATGCTTCCTAAGGCCCACTTGATTTCACATTCAGGATGTCTGGCTCTAGGTGAATAATCACACCATAGAGATTATCTGCGTTGTGAAGATTTTTTTTTGTACAGTTCTTCTGTGTATTCTTGCCACCTCTTAATATCTTCTGTTTCTGTTAGGTCCATACCATTTCTGTCCTTTATTGAGTCCATCTTTGCGTGAAATGTTCCCTTGGTATCTCTGATTATCTTGAAGAGACCTCTAGTCTTTCCCATTCTATTGTTTTCCTCTATTTCTTTGCATTGATCATTGAGGAACGGTTTCTTATCTCTCCTTGCTATTCTTTGGAATTCTGCATTCAAATGGGTACATCTTTCCTTTCTCTTTTGCTTTTTTGCTTCCCCTCTTTTAACAGCTATTTGTAAGGCATCCTCAGACAGCCATTTTGCTTGTTTTCATTCCTTTTCTTGGGGATGGTCTTGATCCCTGTCTCCTGTACAATGTCACGAACCTCCATCCATAGTTCATCAGGCACTCTTTCTGTCAGATCTAGCCCTTTAAATCTATTTCTCACTTCCACTGTATAGCCATAAGGGATTTGATTTAGATCATACCTGAAAAGTATAGTGGTTTTCTCCACTTTCTTCAATTTAAGCCTGAATTTGGCAATATGGCATTCATGATCTGAACCAATCTGCTCCCAGTCTTCTTTTTGCTGACTGTATAGAGCTTCTCCATCTTTTGCTGCAAAGAATAGAATCAGTCTGATTTTGGTGTTGACCATCTGGTGATTTCCATATGTAGAGTCTTCTCTTGTGTTGTTAGAAGAGGGTGTTTGCTATGACCAGTGAGTTCTCTTGGGAAAACTCTGTTAGCCTTTGCCCTACTTCTACTTCATAGGAACACAAATTCTTCACAGCCTTGTGGGAGCACAGGACATTCCATAACCTTTGTTGTACTTATTTTCTTGGCCCTATGGAGTTTTACCTCATGTGCATGCAAATCAGCACTTATCCAAAAACTGAAGAGGATTACTCTGCCTATGTCAGGAACTTCCATTTTCTTTAGCACTTTCCCCCCCGAAATTTTCACAACTTTTCCCTCCTTGAATTCTGGTCTCTGTCTTCTCAAATTCACCTGACTGACATCCTATTTTTGTATTCTCTTTCCCTACTCTACAGTTTGGAAACTGCCTTCAGCTAGTAATCCAAAGTGATCATTTATTTCTCTTCTATCTGAAATCATAATGTTGTCCTGCCTGTTTTCCAGTGTCTGAAAAAAATGTGGTTTCACATATTTTTCTGGTCTCAAAATAGCAAGCATTTCTATAAATCTAGAAGTCTGTTTTCTCACTGTTCCTTTTCCCTCCCTTTTAGAATGTATGCTTCATGTGTACTGGAAACACTCACATTAGTTAAGATTTAAAAGCATTAGACTTATTTGAACATTTAAAGTCTGATGGGTATGTATGTTACATGTATAGACATTTTCAGAGTAGCATGTATATACACATCAGAATACACTGTAGTCAGTAATTAAGCATGCCAAGGTACAAGATACAGATAGACTGATCTAGGAATAACTCCACAAAGATTCATACAGTTAATTCTAGGCCTCTTCCTCCCAAACCTTGCAATTACTGTCCTTGGTTGCCACATTTTGAAACATTTCATGGTTTCTCTGGTATTATTTCTCCCTTGCTAAAGTACTTTAATAAAATTTAGTTTGTTTGACTGAAAAACATGTTTCTCATTATCTCTGGCTAACAGGATTTAAGAATAATTAACTCTAATTTGTTCACAGAAAACAAAGTCCTACTTTTGGTATACATACTTTGGTATATGAATATAAATATTTTTATATACACTCTGTTTTTTCCAGTAGTCATGTATGGATGTGAAAGTTGAGCCATAAAGAAAGCTGAGCCCTGAAGAATTGATTCTTTTGAACTGTGGTGTTGGAGAAGACTCTTGAGAGTCTTGGACTGCAAGGATTTCAAACCAGTCAATCCTAAAGGAAATCAGTCCTGAATATTCATAAAAAGGACTAATGCTAAAGCAGAAGCTCCAATACTTTGGCCACCTAATGCAAAAAACTGACTCGTTGGAAAGGACCCTGACGCTGGGAAAGATTGAAAGCAGGAGGAGAAGGGGATGACAGAGGATGAGATGATTGGATGGCATCACCAACTCAATTGACAGGAATTTGAGCAAGCTCCAGGATTTGGTGATGAACAGGGAAGCCTGGCATGCTGCAGGCCATGGGGTCACAAAGAGTCAGACACTACTGAGTGACTGAACTGAACTGAAGAACAAATTGTATTCTATTTAGCTTGCAAACATTCCAAGGTCTGGGGTATAAAATAGTATGCAAGCATCTCTGGCATCTGATGCTTTTGATAATTAGTTCAAAATTAAAAATTCAACTTAGAATATTTTTCATTAACTAAAATATTCATTACAAATTAAATATTTATGTCCTCCCATGCCAAAATTCACATTTGAAACCCAACCCCAAGAGTGATGGTGTTTGGGGATGAGGTCTATCAGAGGTAATTGGAGATGAGGTTATGAGTGTGGACCTTTGGAATGGTATACATTCCCAGATAAGAGGGCCTCCCTGGTGGCTCAGCTGGTAAAGAACCTGCCTGCAATGCAGGAGACCTGGATTTGATCCCTGGGTTGCAACGATACCCTGGAGAAGGGAACAGCTCCCCACTTCAGTATTCTGGCCTGGAGAATTCCATGGACTGTATAGTCCATAGGGTTGCAAAGAGTCAGACACAACTGAGCAACCTTCACTTTCCCTGATAAGAAGAGACACTTGAGAGTTGGCACTCTCTCTCAGCCATGTGTGGATAAAGTGAGAAAGTAGCCATCTGCATGTCAGGAGAATTGCTCTCACCAGAACCTGACTATGATGGCACTCTGATATCAGACTTCCAGCTTCCAAACTGTGAGAAAATAAATTTCTGTTAAGTCTCTCAGGTCATGGATTTTGTTATGGAAAACTGAGCTTTCCAATGCAATGTTTATGATATAATTTAAGTGAGAAGAGCATTTAATAAGCCTATGTATATAGCATGATCACCATTTTATTTTCAATCTATATACATACAGCATTATTTTATATGAATGCATCTACATGAAAAGCAGGTTGTGAGGTTGTGTGTGATTGTTCTTGGTTTTAATTGAAATATTATGCCATTATATACAATGTAGAAAAGTCTACAAACATTTTGAAATTGAACTTTATCATATATTCTATCAATTCTCTGCCCCATACTGTGTGCTGTTTCTCATATGTAAATAATAAGCAAAGCCAAGACCTGGTTCTTACTGTGGGTTTCTGCTTCCCTATTATCACCCAGGAAGTCTCTTATCCATCCAATTCTTTCTTATTCCCAAAATGACTGCCTCAGGCTGGACCTCATTTTCTTTTAGTTATGAGTGCCCTCCTTACTTGTACTGTAGCCAAACTGACTTACCTTTCTAAAACATAAATCTGAGTGGTTTTAAAGTTTCCCTTAAAGGCTTCCCATTAATACACAAAATAAAAATAAAACTTATAGTTAGTTTCATTTAAATACTGCAGTCAAGCAAATTACTGAGGAGGAATGATTTTTGGCTTTTTGAAATCTAGCTTGCTGTGACTTCTCAATTGAGATGCCAGCAAACTGCATTCCTGTGACTTGGGGAAGAAAACATGGATATGTTTAAGTGCCACCTCAGGCAAACAGCTTACAATAAACTCTTCAACGGAGTATGTTTTGGCACAATCATGACTTTGTTTCCTTCTTGAGAGAGGTAGGCCAAAGAAATTGGGTGTTTAATGACTGATTATCTGTATAGGATAGTCTGTGTAGGTTTATATAACATTGTGTGTGTGCATTCAGTCACTCACTCATGCCTAACTCTTTGTAATCTTATGGGCTGTAGCCTGCCAGGCTCCTCTGTCCATGGAATTTTCCATGCAAGAATACTGTAGTGGGTTTCCATATCCTTCTCCAGGGGATGTCCCCAAACCAAGGATCAAACACACATGCTCTTATATACCATTAATTCATATGAATTATACTTTGGCCATCTGATCCGAAGAGCTGACTCATTTGAAAAGACCCTGATGCTGGTAAAGATTGAAGGCAGGAGGAGAAGCGGATGACACAGGATGAGATGGTTGGATGGCATCACAGACTCAATGGACAGGAGTCTGGGTAAACACCAGGAGTTGGTGACTGACAGGGAGGCCTGGCATGCTGCAGTCCATGGAGTCGCAAAGAGTAGGACATGACTGAGTGACTGAACTGAGCTGACTGATTCTTGCAGGGCTCTTTAGAAAGTCTAACTTTAAGGCATGAATATAATAAACAAAAGATGGGTATCAAAAAATAATGTAATATCATTATTTTTAATTTCAAAAGTTTAAAGTGTTCTATTCAAAAATTTTGTATTGAGCATTTCCTATTTTAAAGGGACTCCAGTTTTAAAAACATGAATATTAGTCAGAATGTAACATGTATTGCTTTACATAATTAATATCACTGTTAATAATATATTCCTGTAAAATATTACCAAGTTTAGCAAAGCCAAATTATTTCAAGTTTCTGAGTTAGGGAAAAAAAAAAAAAGTTTCCTGTACACCATTTATCATATCTATCTACCTGATCTAGGCATAAGCATTTTGCAATGTAGTATTCAGTTTGCAAATGCTCCTGATATTGGAGTGGAGTAGGAGACATAATGCAAAATGCAAAAGTAGGAAGCCAAGAAACACCTGGAGTAACAGGCAAATTTGGCCTTGGAATATGGAATGAAGCAGGGCAAAGACTAAAAGAGCTTTGCTAAGAAAATGCACTGGTCATAGCAAACACCTTCTTCCAACAACACAAGAGAAGACTCTACACATGGACATCACCAGATGGTCAACACCGAAATCAGATTGATTCTATTCCTTGCAGCCAAAGATGGAGAAGCTCTATAGAGTCAACAAAAACAAGACCAGGAGCTGATTGTGCCTCAGATCCTGAATTCCTTATTACCAAATTCAGAAAGAAATTGAACAAAGTAGGGAAAACCGCTAGCCCATTCAGGTATGACTGAAATCAAATCCCTTATGATTATACACTGGAAGTGAGAAATAGATTAAAGGGTCTAGATCTGATAGATAGAGTGCCTGATGAAATATGGACTGAGGTTCGTGGCATTGTACAGGAGACAGGGATCAAGATTATCCTCATGGAAAAGAAATGCAAAAAAGCAAAATGGCTGTCTGGGGAGGCCTTACAAGTAGGTGTGAAAAGAAGAGAAGTGAAAAGCAAAGGAGAAAAGGAAAGATATACCCATTTGAATGTAGAGTTCTGAAGAATAGCAAGAAGAGATAAGAAAGCCTTCCTCAGTGATAAATGCAAAGAAATAGAGGAAAACAACAGAATGGGAAAGACTAGAGATCTCTTCAAGAAAATGAGAGACACCAAGGGAACATTTCATGCAAAGATGGGCACAATAAAGTACAGAAATGGTATGGACCTAACAGAAGCAGAAGATATTAAGAAGAGGTGGCAAGAATACACAGAAGAACTGTACAAAAAAGATCTTCATGACCCAGATAATCATGATGGTGTGATCACTCACCTAGAGCCAAACATCCTGGAATGTGAAGTCAAGTGGGCCTTAGAAAGCATCACTATGAACAAAGCCAGTGGAGGTGACGGAATTCCAATTGACCTATTTCAAATTCTGAAAGATGATGCTGTGAAAGTGCTGCACTCATTATGCCAGCAAATTTGGAAAACTCAGCAGGGGCCTCAGAACTGGAAAAGGCCAGTTTTCATTCCAATCCCAAAGAAAGGCAATGCAAAAGAGTGCTCAAACTACCACACAATGGCACTCATCTCAAATGCTAGTAAAGTAATGCTCAAAATTCTCCAAATCAGGCTTCAGCAATACGTGAACCGTGAACTCCCTGATGTTCAAGCTGGTTTTAGAAAAGGCAGAGGAACCAGAGATCAAATTGCCTACATCTGCTGGGTCATGGAAAAAGCAAGAGAGTTCCAGAAAAACATCTATTTCTGCTTTATTGATTATGCCAAAGCCTTTGACTGTGTGGATCACGATAAAATGTGGAAAATTCTTAAAGAGATGGGACTACCAGACCATCTGACCTGCCAGACTACCTGACCTGCCTCTTGAGAAATTTGTATGCAGGTCAGGAAGCAACAGTTAGAACTGGACATGGACCAACAGACTGGTTCCAAATAGGAAAAGGAGTACGTCAAGGCTGTATATTGTCACCCTGCTTATTTAACTTCTATGTAGAGTACATCATGAGAAATGCTGGGCTGGCAGAAGCACAAGGTAGAATCAAGATTGCAGGGAGAAATATCAATAACCTCAGATATGCAGATGACATGAACCTTATGGCAGAAAGTGAGGAGGAGCTAAAAAGCCTCTTGATGAAAGTGAAAGAGGAGAGTGAAAAACTTGGCTGAAAGCTCAACATTCAGAAAACAAATATCATGGCATCTGGTCCCATCACTTCATGGGAAATGGGGAAACGGTAGAAACAGTATCAGACTATTTTTGGGGGCTCCAAAATCACTGCAGATGGTGACTGCAGCCATGAAATTAAAAGATGCTTACTCCTTGGAAGAAAAGTTATGACCAACCTAGATAGCATATTCAAAAGCAGAGACATTACTTTGCCGACTAAGGTCCATCTAGTCAGGGCTATGGGTTTTCCTGTGGCCATGTATGGATGTGAGAGTTGGTCTGTGAAGAAGGCTGAGTGCCGAAGAATTGATGCTTTTGAACTGTGGTGTTGGAGAAGACTCTTGAGAGTCCCTTGGACTGCAAGGAGATCCAACCAGTCCATTCTGAAGGAGATCAGCCCTGGGATTTCTTTGGAAGGAATGATGCTAAAGCTGAAGCTCCAGTACTTTGACACCTCATGAGAAGTGTTGACTTATTGGAAAAAACTCTGATGCTGGGAGGTATTGGGGGCAGGAGGAGAAGGGGACGACCGATGATTAGATGGCTAGATGGCATCACTGACTAGATGGACGTGAGTCTGAGTGAACTCCGGGAGATGGCGATGGACAGGGAGGCCTGGCATGCTGTGATTCATGGGTTCGCGAAGAGTTGGACACGACTGAGCGACTGAACTGAACTGAACGGAAGTTTTAGTTATTTTCTAAGCAACAAGGTGTTTGACAATTACAGATACCTTAGACATTAACTAGACTCTCAGATTCCTGGAGGAGCATAAGCCCTGGGAAAGAGGAGATAAACAGATAAAGATGAAAACAGTAATTTTGCAAAATCATCTTTCTCAACAGGCTTTATTTCCTAGTTGTTGAGGTGTACTATAGGACACAGAGCCACATATAAACTTTATTTTCTAGGAATTTAAAATAAGCATAAGCATAAAATAAAATAAGTATTAAAAAATTCACTCTGCTTTTTATCATATCACGATCATATTAATATAAAGCAAACCTCTGTCTCAATATTGGCTAAAATAGAGTTGTAAAAGAATCAATTTACTCAACCTTATTTTGAGATTAAACATAAATATTTATGAAGTACATTTTTAAGGATTATATATTTAAGATATAATTTTATTGCTAGTATATTTTGATTATATAATATATCCTTTATTTTTAATTAAATGCAACCCTTATTGGCTATGAGTTGCACTTTGCTTATCAATAGCAAAGGCAGTAAATAGATTCAAGGTAAGATATCAATACATAAACATTCTTAATGAAAAATCTTCCACATAATTCATTGAGTCTTCTCCCTTCAAAGAAGTGATGCATGGAGAAGAGCAAGGACAAACAAATGAAACTATTTAAATAAAGAAAAGCCATTAATCTGGGCTACAGGTATATATTCCAGGAAAGTAAGTAGAACAGACCTTTCTACAAATGCCTGGCATTCCTTTCCATTACTCTCTGTAACTTTTTGTTTGTTTGTTTGTTTGCTTGATCTTTTTTACAGAAATCTGATTATAATTTAGTGTTGTAGGCCCTCATTAGTATGATATGCTGCTGCTGCTGCTGCTAAGTCGCTTCAGTCGTGTCCAACTCTGTGTGACCCCATAGACGGCAGCCCACCAGGCTCCCCCATCCCTGAGGTTCTCTAGGAAAGAACACTGGAGTCGGTTGCCATTTCCTTCTTCAGTGCACGAAAGGAAAAGTGAGAGTGAAGTCGCTCAGTTGTGTCCAACTTTTAGCGACCCCATGGACTGCAGCCCACCAGGCTCCTCCATCCATGGGATTTTCCAGGCGAGAGTACTAGAGTGGGTTGCCATTGCTTTCTCCAAGTATGATATGAGAAGACAATACATATTTAGTAGGATCAATAATAGTGATATCTAACATTTAAGAGTACTCTGAAAATTAAAAAGCACTTTTTATACACATTGTTTCTTTAATTATCAAATTGTTCAGTCACTCAGTCATATCTGACTTTGCAACTCCACAGATTGCAGCATGCCAGGCTTCCCTGTCCTCCACTATCTCCCAGAGTCTGCTCAAGTTCATGTCCATTGAGTCCGATGCTATCTAACCATCTAATCCTCTGCTGCCCTGTTCCCCTTTTGCCTTCCATCTTTCCCAGCATCAGAGTCTTTTCCATTGAGTCACCTTTTCACATCAGGTGGCCAAAGTATTGCAGCTTCAGCTTCAGTATCAGTCCTTCCAAGGAATATTCAGGGTTGATCTCCTTTAGGATTGATTGGTTTGATCTCCTTGCAGTCCAAGAGACCCTCAAGAGTCTCCTCCAGTACCACAATTTGAAAGCATCAGTTCTTCAGTGCTCAGCCTTTTTTATGGTCCAACTTTCACATATGTATATGGCTACTGGAAAAACCATAGCTTTGACTATAAGGACCTTTGTCGGTAAAGTGATGTTTCTGCTTTTTGATACACTGTCTAGGTCTGTCATAGCTTTCCTTCCAAGAAGCAGCATTGTCTAATTGCATGGCTGCATTACCATCCACAATGAGTTAGGAGACCAAGAAAATAAAATCTGTCACTATTTCCACTTTTCCACATCTATTTGCCATGAAATGATGGGACCAGATGCCATGATCTTTGTTTTTTTAATGTTGACTTTTACCAAATAACCTTTAATAAATAAATGTACTTCTCCAAAAATATTTTTCAACTAATCATCCACTCATTGTTCTCTCCTTGTTGTATTATGAGTAATATTTATAAAAAGGGAGTATTGTAATTATTACTAAGCCAGTGAGTTAATTAAAATATAAAAAGTACATGAAAATGAAACCACTGAAATCTAACACATAAAATTATTTCTTTGAAATTGACAGGATATACCTTGGGCTTGCCTGGTGGCTCAGATGGTCAAGAATCTGCCTGCATTGCAGGAGACCTGGATTTTGTCCCTGAGTTGGGAAGATCCCCTGGAGAAGGGAATGGCTACCCACTCCATTATACTTGCTGGGGGAATTCCATGGGCCGAGGAGACTTGCAGGCTACAGTCCATGTAGTGGAAAGAGTTGGATACAACTGAAGGACTAATACTTTTACTTTTCACAAGGATATATATTTCCATATATACAATCAAAGGAATAGCTTTTTTTTTTTAATGTAATGTTAGTCATGACTGTATAAAGAAAATGGAAATTTATGCCAGTTAATACAGCAAACAGAACTGAAGACAAATAGTAAACTAAGACATAATATATGTAAAACATATAAAATTAGTTAACTGACAATTTGTGTGTTTTAATTTATGCCTGATTTTGTCCTAATTGGATGTGGTAGACATAACACACAAGAAGCTTCAACAAAAAAATCAAAACAAAACAAAACCCTAATGATCCATGTATTGGACATGAAATATAAAGAAAAAAACCAGAAATGGCTGATAATATATAAAAAGTTGCTCAGTCACATCAATAATTAAACATGCAAATAAATAATAGTATATAGATCTCTCCTATCATGATTAAAAATTCTCATAACAGCATTATTTTTAACAGTAATAGTATAGGATAAATCAAGATGTTCTTATAAGAACACTGTTAGTTGAAAACAATGCAATAAATTAGGGTTTGAAATGTGTCGTAATTTATCCATCAATGTGAGAAAGTGAACACAGCATTAAACAAAATGTTGTAAATAGCACATTTTATGTATGTCGTTATGTATATGTAGAGACTTTCATTTTATATGCAGTATCTCAGAAGAATACATACATATCAAATATTGGAAAGGATTCAAATCACAAATATTTGTATTAAACCAAAGATTTTACTTGGAGAATCCAGGCATGCTTATTATGAAAATATTCATTTTATAATAAGTTTTGGGCAGGTTCTACAACTACAGAAGGAAGTAAAATTATTAATCTTCTTGCAAAATACTTTCTAAAAAGAATTCTGATTAAGATAACCCTTTTGAAACTTTTATCTCTTATTCAATGTTAATTAAGTATGATTGGGACAGAAATGCCACAACATTAACAAGTATCCTTTCAAAACACAGAGCAGAACCTCAAATCTAAAAGCGGCTTTTCTCATGCTGTATGTTAATCTTCAAACAAGGAAGACAAAGAAAATCCTAAGTAGGTGACTCTATTGGGAAACCAACAAGGTAAACAGAAGAACAGATCAAAGCATTTAATTTACAGATCTGCAGCTGCTTTAAATGCTATTTGATAGGTATTACACTTGTAAATCTGTTGGAAAGAACTAACTGATCATCCAGAAGAACATACACACAGACATACATATGCACACACATCTTATGAATTCCATTCTATGTGTGTGTATTTCTGTTAAGTAGAAGAGCTATAGGGTATTTGTTGTTTACAACAAAAATATTTAAATCCTCTATGTCATTTTGTTACCTTCAAAGATATTCTTAGAAAAAAAAATATTTATGTCCATGTACCAAGCTCTAACAGAAAAATGCTGTCACAATTCAGATTGCGTATTTTAAATATAATCCTACAAATAAGTCCAACAGGAACCTTTTACAAAAATTTTTTTTTTCTTGGATGCAGCACGAAATCCACTGAACTGTCTCTTTTCTCAAGCATAACTTATATCCCCACTGATTATTTAGAAACAGATTACCCAGTTTATGAATTTTCTAGGTGTTTAACTTCTTTCTTCTTACAGTTTTTCTTGCTTTTCAAGTGGGTCAATAGCTATGCTACTACCTTTAGAATGCGGCTCAAATGGAGCATACATTTTGAAGTTCAAATAGATCATACTGAAAATATTAACTAGGTCACACATTAGATATGAAACCTTCAACAAACAGTTTTGAAAAGTCCATTGTCTAGGAAATAAAAATAGTGACTATGGACTACTTATTATGCACTGGTCTCTCCTCTAAGCTGCATTAACTCCTGCATCTTGTGTTTCTTGCCCAGACTCTAGAACAAGTTGAGCAAGAGCTTGGACTTCTGATAAAGCTTTTCCAATACCACTATAATATGAAGGAACCTTGAAAACATTATGTTAACTTAAAACCTAAGGACAAATATTGCATGTTTCCACGTATATCAACTGCAAAGAATAGTGAATTTATAGAGGTAGGTAGCAGAGTACAAGGAGAAGGCAATGGCATCCCACTCCA
Organism: Budorcas taxicolor; assembly: GCF_023091745.1. Taxonomy (NCBI): domain Eukaryota; kingdom Metazoa; phylum Chordata; class Mammalia; order Artiodactyla; family Bovidae; genus Budorcas; species Budorcas taxicolor. Next base: position 95,703,014 of record NC_068917.1, on the reverse strand, counting down.
GTACTCTTGCCTAGAAAATCCTATGGACGGAGGAGCCTGGAAGGCTGCAGTCCATGGGGTCGCTGAGCGACTTCCCTTTCACTTTTCACTTTCATGCTTTGGAGAAGGAAATGGCAACCCACTCCAGTGTTCTTGCCTGGAGAATCCCAGGGTTGGGGGAGCCTGGTGGGCTGCCGTCTATGGGGTCGCACAGAATCAGACACGACTGAAGCGACTTAGCAGCAGCAGCAGCAGCAGAGTACATATTACCAAGGACTGGTCAGGGGTAATGGGAATTACTGTTTAATGGTTACAGGACTTCTGTTTGATGATGAAAAGTTTCTGGAAATGGAAAGTGGCGATGACTGCACAACATTAAGAATGTAGTTAATGGCAATAAGCTGTACACTTAAAAAATGTTTAAAATGGTTAATTTTGTATTATGTATGTTTTACCACAAAATAATTGCCCCCCAAAAGTCATTTTATGGATTCCATTCTACAAAACAAATTTTAAAACACCACTTCTCCCCATTTCATCATTTACTTCCTTACTCCAAGTCACTCTCATCCTTAATCCAAAATTTTGTACTTGACCCACACTGATTTTTCTATTTCTGTCCTTGGTCACTTCATGCAGCTCCCTACAAAACATCTAGTGCCAGCATTTAAAGCACAAAACAGATCATGTTACGCTTCTTGAAATCTTCCAGTGACTGTCTGTTTCACATAGAGTCACCCCCAAAGTTCTTTGCATAGGTTTTAAGGACTTACATGATCTGATTTCCCCATTAACTTTTTGTCATACCAAAGTAAGAGTGGTGGAAGTGGTCTGCCCTGAGGAGAGGTAAGTTTTGTCACTGACATTGTGTACAGATACGTGATGACAGTTGAAAGCTAAACTGCTTTTAGTCAGTTTTATTACAAGTTATAAGTTTTCTACCCCCTTAGGCTTCATCCAGGATTGGGCATCTGCCAAAGACTCCTTGCTGTCCCATCGGACTCTAGCATTTTTCCTTTTTACATTCCACTCTGTCTACTTTCATTGCATTACCTATTGATTAAATTGACTAAACAAGCGTATGACTCAGGGCTATTGCACTTGCTGTTCTCTCAGGTTGGAACACTAGGTTTCTGTTAGAGAGGCAAGCTTCCTCATCTACATCAGGCATTATTTCACAAATCACTTTCTCTATATGGTCACCTTGACTACTCTTTTGCAAAGTACACTGTCACCATCATACCCTAAATTCTTTCCATATTCATTTCTTTGCAGGTTTTACCATCTAACAGATATCTTTCACTTATTTACTGTGATTATCATCATCTTGTCCACAGAAGTAAAAACTTTTGAGTGCAAGGATTTTTCACCTGGGGGTTCAATGTTATAAGTCCAACAAAGAGAGCACAACCTGGCTCACACTAGATATGTGATAAATTCTTGTGAGTGAAGGGAGGAAAGAAGGAAATCATTGATGTTTAACCATATACCCATTAGATCTAAATACAACTATCTGCTTATCCAGAACACATATGAAAATATTTATTATCACTAGTAACTGAAACAAAATAAAGTTAATGATAAGCTTTCATTTTATCAATTATCAAACTGAGAAACATATATAATTACAAATGGGTTAGTAAAGGAACCTTATCCATCAGCGGGCAGACTGAGTACTCATATCTTTATCCATTAGAGAGCAGACAGAATGAAAACCACAGTCACAGAAAACTAACAAAACTGTTCACATGGATCACAGCCTTGTCTAACTCAATGAAACTGTGAGCCATGCTGTGTAGGGCCACCCAAGACAGAGGGGTCATTTTGGAGAGTTCTGACAAAATGTGGTCCTTTGGAGAAGGGATAAGCAAATCGCTTCAGTATTCTTGCCTTGAGAACCCCGTGAACAGTATGAAAAGGCAGAAAGATATGACACTGGAAGATGAACTCTCCAGGTCAGTAGGTGTCCAACATGCTACTGGAGAAGAGTGGAGAAATAGCTCCAAAAAGAATGAAGAGACAGAACCAAAGTGACACACAATTGTGGACGTGACTGGTGAAGTCAAGTAAAGTTTGATGCTGTAAAGAAACGTATGGCATAGGAACCTGGAATGTTAGGTCTATGAATCAAGTTGAGAGAGTAAATTCTTCAGTTCAGTTCAGTCGCTCAGTCATGTCCGACTCTTTGCGACCCCATGAATCGCAGCACGCCAGGCCTCCCTGCCCATCAACAGCTCCCCAAGGAGGAAAAAGGAGGTCTCAAGTAGGAGAAAATGACAAACATTTTTTTCCTACTTTGCTTTGTCTTCAGTTAGGTTCAGTTCAGTCGCTCAGCTGTGTCTGACCCTTTGTGATCCCATGGACTGAAGCACACTAGGCCTCCCTGTCCATCACCAACTTCCAGAGTTTACTCAAACTCATGTCCATAGAGTCAGTGATGCCATCCAACCATCTCATTCTCTGTCATTGCCTTCTCCTCCTGCCTTCAATCTTTCCCAGCATCAGGGTCTTCACTGGTTCCTCATCTATTTGCCATGAAGTGATGGGATCAGACCCCTCGATCTTTGTTTTTTGAATGTTGAGTTTTAAGGCAGCTTTTTCACTCTCTTCTTTCATTTTTATCTCTTTAGTTCTTCTTCACTTTCTGCCATAAGGGTGGTGTCATCTGAATATCTGTGGTTATTGATATGTTTCTCGGCAATCTTGTTTCCAGACTGTGCTTCATCCAGTCCAGTACTTCTCATGATGTACTCTGCATATATGTTATAAACAGGGTGACAACATATGGCCTTGACATATTTCTTCACAATTTGGAAACAGTCTGTTCTTCCAAACTCCAGTTCTAAGTGTTGCTTCTTGACCTGCATATAGATTTCTCAGGAGGCAGGTCAGGTGGTCTGATATTCCCATCTCTTGGAGAATTTTCCTGTTTGTTGTGATCAAAGGCTTTGGCATAATCAATGAAGCAGAAGTAAGTAGACGATTTTCTGGTACTCTCTTGCTTTTTCAATGATCCAACGGATGTTGGCCATTTGTTCTATGGTTCCTCTGCCTTTTCTAAATCCAGTGTGAACATCTGGAAGTTCACAGTTCAAGGACTTTTGAAGCCTGGTTTGGAGAATTTTGAGCATTACTTTGCTAGTGTGTGAGATGAGTGCAATTTTGCAGTAGTTTGAGCAATCTTTGGCATTGCCTTTCTTTGGGATTGGAATGAAAACTGACCTTTTCCAGCCCTGTGACCACTGCTGAGTTTTCTAAGTTTGCTGGAATATTGAGTGCATCACTTAAACAGCATCATCTTTTAGGATTTGGAATAACTCAACTGGAATTCCATCACCTCCACTAGCTTTGTTTGTAGTGATGATTCCTAAGGCCCACTTGACTTTGCACTTCAGGATTTCTGGCTCTAGGTGAATGATCACACCATTGTGATTATCTGGATCATGAAAATCTTTTTTTTTGTATAGTTCTTCTGTGTATTCTTGCCACTCTTCTTAATATCTTCTGCTTTTGTTAGGTCCATACCATTTCTGTCCTTTATTGTGCCCATGTTTGCATGAAAGTTTCCCTTGGTATCTCTAATTTTCTTGAAGAGATCTCTAGTCTTTCCCATTCTATTGTTTTCATCTCTTTCTTTGCACTGATAACTGAGGAAGGCTTTCTTATCTCTACTTGATATTCTTTGAACTCTGCATTTAAATCGGTATATCTTTCCTTTTTTCCTTGACCTTTCACTTCTCTTCTTTTCATAGCTATTTGTAAGGCTTCCTAGGAAAACCATTTTGACTTGTTGCATTTCTATTTCTTTGGGATAGTTTTGATCACTGCCTCCTGTACAATGTCACAAACCTCGGTTCATAATTCATCAGGCACTTTGTCTATCAGATCTAATACCTTGAATCTATTTATCACTTCCACTGTATTGCCGTAAGGGATTGGATTTAGGTCATACCTGAATGGTCTACTGGTTTTGCCTACTTTCTTCAACTTAAGTCTGAATTTTGCAATAACAAGTTCATGATCTGAGCCACAGTTAGCTCCTGGTCTTGTTTTTGCTGTGGTTATGAGAGCCGGCTCAATAAGCGCGGGTGGCTGCGAGAGGAGCTACCCATGTCCGAGGTCAGGGGCAGCGGCTTAGAGTGAGAGGCAGCAATGGCACAGATATGACCAAGAGGAGCTACCTGGTGTCTGAGGTCAGGGGCAATGGCTGAGAGGAGCTACCCCACATCCAAGGCCAGTGGCAGCCGGGAGGAGAAACCCCACATCTGAGGTCAGGGGTGGCCGGGAGGAAACACACTGCGTCCGAGGTCAGGGGTGACGGCTGAGAGGAGCTACCCCACGTCTAAGGCCAATGGCGGCCAGTAGGAGAAACCCCGCGTCCAAGGTCAGGGGCAGCCGGGAGAAGCCACCTCGCGCCCGAGGCCAGGGGCGGCGACCCTGAGGAGCCACCCCGAGCCCGAGGCTAGGGACAGCAGCTGGAAAGAGCCACCCATGCCCGAGGTCAGGGACGGCAGCCGGGAGGAGCAACCCAATGGTGGCTGCGCAGGCGCAGGAGGGCCTAGAGGACCTATCACACGTTGAAGGTCAGGAACGGTGGCAGTAAGGAGATACCTTTCATCCAAGGTAAGGAGCAGCAGCTGTGCTTTGCTGGAGCAGCCGTGAAGAGATACCCCCATGCCCAAGGTAAAAGAAACCCAAGTAAGATGGTAGGTGTTGCAAGAGGGCATCAGAGGGCAGACACAATGAAACCATACTCACAGAAAACTAGTCAATCTAATCACACTAGGACCACAGCCTTCTCAACTAAATGAAACCAAGCCATGCCTGCAGGGCAACCCAAGACAGGCGGGTCATGGTGGAGAGGTCTGACAGAACTTGGTCCACTGGAGAAGGGAATGGCAAACCACTTGAGTATTCTTGCCTTGAGAACCCTATGAACAGTATGAAAAGGAAATATGATAGGATACTGAAAGAGGAACTCCCCAGGTCCGTAGGTGCCCAAATGCTACTGGAGATCAGTGGACAAATAACTACAGAAAGAACAAAGGGATGGAGCCAAAGCAAAAACAATATCCAGCTGTGGATGTGACTGGTGATAGAAGCAAGGTCTGGTGCTGTAAAGAGCAATATTGGATAGGAACTTGGAATGTCAGGTCCATGAATCAAGGCAAATTGGAAGTGGTCAAACAAGAGATGGCAAGGGTGAATGTCAACATTCTAGGAATCAGTGAACTAAAATGGACTGGAATGGGTGAATTTAACTCAGATGACCATTATATCTACTACTGCGGGCAGGAATCCTTCAGAAGAAATGGAGTAGCCATCATGGTCAACAAAAGAGTCCAAAATGCAGTACTTGGATGCAATCTCAAAAATGACAGAATGATCTCTGGTTGTCTCCAAGGCAAACCATTGAGTACCACAGTTATCCAAGTCTATGCCCCAACCAGTAATGCTGAAGAAGCTGAAGGTGAATGGTTTTATGAAGACCTACAAGACCTTTTAGAACTAACACCCCAAAAAGATGTCCTTTTCATTATAGGGGACTGGCATGCAAAAGTAGGAAGTCAGGAAACACCTGGAGTAACAGGCAAATTTGCCTTGGCATGAGGAATGAAGCAGGGCAAAGACTAATAGAGTTTTGCCAAAAAAATGCACTGGTCATAGCAAACACCCTCTTCCAACAAAACAGGAGAAGACTCTAACATGGACATCACCAGATGGTCAACACCAAAATCAGACTGATTTTATTCTATGCAGCCAAAGATGGAGAAGCTCTATACAGTCAACAAAAATAAGACAGGAGTTGACTGTGACTCGGATCATGAACTCCTTATTACCAAATTCAGACTGAAATTGAAGAAAGTAGGGAAAACTGCTAGACCATTCAGGTATGACTTAAATCAAATCCCTTATGATTATACAGAGGAAGTGAGAAATAGACTTAAGGGCCTAGATCTGATAGATAGAGTGCCTGATGAACTATGGAATGAGGATGATGACATTGGACAGGAGACAGGGATCAAGACCATCCCCATGGAAAAGAAATGCAAAAAAGCAAAATGACTATCTGGGGAGGCCTTACAAATAGCTGTGAAAAGAAGAGAGGTGAAATGAAAAGGAGAAAAGGAAAGATATAGGCATCTAAATGCAGAGTTCCAAAGAATAGCAAGAAGAGATAAGAAAGCATTCTTCAGTGATCAATACAAAGAAATAGAGGAAAACAACAGATTGGGAAAGACTAGAGATCTCTTCAAGAAAATTAGAGCTACCAAGGGAACATTTCATGCAAATATGGGCTCGGTAAAGGACAGAAATGGTATGGACCTAAAAGAAGGAGACGATATTAAGAAGAGGTGGCAAGAATACACGGAAGAACTGTACAAAAAAGATCTTCACGACCCAGATAGTCATGATGATATGATCACTAATCGAGAACCAGACATCTTGGAATGTGAAGGCAAGTGGGCCTTAGAAAGCATCACTATGAACAAAGCTAGTGGAGGTGATGGAATTCCAATTGAGCTGTTTCAAATCCTGAAAGATGATGCTGTGAAAGTGCTGCACTCAATATGCCAGCAAATTTGGAAAACTCAGCAGTGGCCACAGGACTGGAAAAAGTCAATTTCCATTCCAATTCCAAAGAAAGGCAATGCTAAAGAATGTTCAAACTACCGCCCAATTGCACTCATCTCACATGCTAGTAAAGTAATGCTCAAAATTCTCCAAGCCAGGCTTCAGCAATACGTGAACCATGAACTCCCTGACGTTCAAGCTGGTTTGAGAAAAGGCAGAGGAACCAGAGATCAAATTGCCAACATCCGTTGGATCATGGAAAAAGCAAGAGAGTTCCAGAAAAACATCTATTTCTGCTTTATTGACTATGCCAAAGCCTTTGACTGTGTGGATCACAAAAAACTGTGGAAAACTCTTAAAGAGATGGGAATACCAGACCACCTGACCTGCCTCTTGAGAAATCTGTATGCAGGTCAGGAAGCACCAGTTAGAACTGGACATGGGACAACAGACTGGTTCCAAATAGGAAAAGGAGTATGTCAAGGCTGTCTATTGTCACCCTGCTTATTTAACTTCTATGCAGAGTACATCATGAGAAAGGCTGGACTGGAAGAAACACAAGCTGGAATCAAGATTGCTGGGAGAAATATCAATCACCTCAGATATGCAGATGACACCACCCTTATGGCAGAAAGTGAAGACGAGCTTAAAAGCCTCTTGATGTAAGTGAAAGAGGAGAGCGAAAATGTTGGCCTAAAGCTCAACATTCAGAAAACGAAAATCATGGCATCTGATACCATCACTTCATGGGAAATAGATGTGGAAACAGTGGAAAAAGTGTCAGACTTTATTTTTTTGGTCTCAAGAATCACTGCAGATCGTGACTGCAGCCATGAAATTAAAAGACGCTTATTCCTTGGAAGAAAAGTTATGACCAACCTAGATAGCATATTCAAAAGCAGAGACATTACTTTGCCGACTAAGGTCCGTCTAGTCAAGGCTATAGTTTTTCCTGTGGTCATGTATGAATGTGACAGTTGGACTGTGAAGAAGGCTGACCTCCAGAGAATTGATGCTTTTGAACTGTGGTGTTGGAGAAGACTCTTGAGAGTCCCTTGAACAGCAAGGAGATCCAACCAGTCCATTCTGAAGGAGATCAGCCCTGGGATTTCTTTGGAAGGACTGATGCTAAAGCTGAAACTGCAGTACTTTGGCCATCTCATGAGAAATGTTGACCCATTGGAAAAAACTCTGATGCTGGGAGGGATTGGGGGCAGGAGGAGAAGGGGACGACCGAGGATGAGTGGCTGGATGGCATCACGGACTCAATGGACATGAGTCTGAGTGAACTCCGGGAGATGGTGAGGGACAGGGAGGCCTGGCGTGCTGCGATTCATGGGGTCTCAAAGAGTTGGACAAGACTGAGTGACTGAACTGAACTGATACAGCTTCTCCACCTTTGGCTGCAAAAATATAGTCAATCTGATTTTGGTATTGACCATTTGGTGATGGCCTTGTATAGAGTCTTCTTTTGTGTTGTCGGAAGAGGCTGTTTTCTATGACCAGTGTGTTCTCTTGGCAAAACTCTGTGAACCTTTGACCTGCTTAGGTCTGTATTCTAAAGCCAATTCGCCTGTTATTCCAGGTGTTTCTTGACTTCTTACTTTTGCATTTCAGTCCCCTATAATGAAAAGGATATCTCTTTTGGGTGTTAGTTCTAGGAGATCTTCATAAAACCTTTCAACTTCAGTTTCTTCAGGATTATTGCTTGGTGCATAGATTTGTATTACTGTGTTATTGAATGGGTTGCCTTGGAACTGAACAGAGATCATTCTGTCATTTTTGAGATTGCATCCAAGTACTGCATTTTGGACTCTTTTGTTGACTATGATGGCTATTCCATTTCTTCTAAGGGATTCTTATTCACAGTAGTAGATATAATGGTTATGTTGATGTTCACTCTTGCCATCTCCTGTTTGACCACTTCTAATTTGCCTTGATTCAGTTTCCCTGATAGTTCAGTTGATAAAGAACCCACCTACAATGCAGGAGACCCTGGTTTGAATCCTGGGTCAGGAAGATCACTGGAGAAGGGAAAGTCATATTCTAGCCTAGAAATTTCCATGGACTGTATAATACAGTCCATGAGGTCGCAAAGAGTCTGACACGACTGAGTGACTTTCACTTTCACTATGTACCTAACATCCAGGTTCCTGTGCAGTATTGCTCTTTACTGCATTAGACCTTACTTCCATCACGAGTCACATCCACAACTGGGTGTTGTTTTTGCTTTGGCTCCATCTCTTCATTCTTTCTGGAGTTATTTCTCCACCGATCTCCAGTAGCATATTGGGCACCTACTGACCTGGGGAGCTCATCTTTCAGTGTCCTATCTTTTTGCCTTTTCATACTGTTCATGAGATTCTTAAGGCAAGAATACTGAAGTGGTTTGCCATTCCTTTCTCCAGTGGACCATGTTTTGTCTTAGTCAATATGAAAAGTACCTTGCTTGAGGAAATGCTTCTCTTTAACAAGAACCTTCTGACTAATCTTATTAAGACATATATTGTGGGAGACTCTTCTATTGTTAGTTCTAATCTTGTTAATTTAAGGCACTTGTTGTGGGATGGGACTGTTAAAAGTATATAGCTCCCTTGTTAAGACTAGCAAGGGGGGCACTCTCTGTACCCCTTCTGATGTCTATGTCAGAAGCTTTCTCTGTACGTTTTATACTTTAATAAAACTGCTACACAGAAGCTCTTGAGTGATTAAGCCAGGTCCCTTGTCCTGAACTAAATCTTTTTCAGAGTAAATGCATCCAACATCATTCACTGTAAGCTATCAAAAGTAAATTGGAAGTGATCAAACAGGGGATGGCAAGAGTGAACACTGATGTTTTAGGAATCAGTGAAATAAAATGGATGGGAATGGGTGAATTTAACCCAGATGACTATTATCTACTACTGTGGGCAAGAATCCCTGAGAAAAAATGGAGTACTCTTCAGAGTCAATAAAAGAGTCTGATGCAATACTTGGGTGCAATTTCAAAATGACAGAATGACCTCTGTTTGTATCCAAGGCAAAGCATTCAATATCACAGAAATCCAAGTCTATGCCCCAGACAATAATGCCAAAGAAACTGAAGTTGAACAGTTCTATAAAGACCTACAAGACTTTCTAGAACTAACACCCCCCAAAGATGTCCTTTTCATTATAGGGTACAGGAATGCAAAAGTAGGAAGTTAAGAAATACCTGGAGTAACAGGGAAGGTTGGCCTTGGAGTATAAAATGAGGCAGGGAAAAGGCTGTTTTGCCATGAGAATGCACTGCTCATAGCAAACACCCTCCTCCAACCACACGAGATGACTTTACACATGGTCATCATCAGACTGTCAATACCAAGCTCAGATTGAGTATATTCTTGCAGCCAAAGATGGAAAAGTTCTATACAGTCAGCAAAAAGAACACCAGGAGCTGACTGTAACTCAGATCATGAACTCCTTATGGCAAAATTCAGAACACAAATTGAAGAAAGTATGGAAAACCACTAGACTATTCCAGTATGACCTAAATCAAATCCCTTATGATTCTATAGTGGAAGTGGTGAATATACTCAAGGGATAAGATCTGATAGAGTGCCTGAAGAACTATGGATGGAAGTTCATAACATTGTACAAGAGGTGGTTACCAAAACCATCCCCAAGTGAAAAAAAAAAAAAAAGGAAAAAGGTTGTCTGAGAAGGCCTTACAAATAGCTGAGAGAAGAAGAGAATATAAAGGCCAAGGAGAAAAGGAAAGATATACCCATTGGAATGTAGAGTTACAAAGAATGGCAAGGAGAGATAAGAAAGCATTCCTCAGTGATCAATGCAAGGAAATCAAGGAAAACAATAGAACAGGTAAGACTAGAAATCTCTTGAAGAAATTTAGAGATACCAAGAAAAACATTTCCTCCAAAGATGGGCACAATAAAGTACAGAAATGGTATGGACCTAACAGAACTAGAAAATATTAAGAAAAGGTGGCAAGAATATAGAGAAGAAATATACAAAAAATGATGTTAAAGACCCAGATAACCAAGATGGTGTGATCACTCACCTAGGGCCAGAAATCCTGGAGTCTGAAGTCAAGTGAGCCTTAGAAAGCAGCACAATGAACAAAGCTAGTCGAGATGATGGTATTCCAGCTGAGCTATGTCAAGTCCTAAAAGAAGATGCTGTGAAAGTGCTGCACTCAATATGTCAGCAAATTTGGAAAACTCACCAGTGGACACAGGACTGGAAAAGGTCAGTTTTCATTCCAATCCCAAAGAAAGGCAATGTCAAACAATATTCAAACTACTGCTTAATTGCGCTCATCTCACACACTATCAAGTTCAGTTCGGTTCAGTTGCTCAGTCGTGTCTGACTCTTTGCGACACCATGAATCACAGCACGCCAGGCCTCCCTGTCCATCACCAACTGAGTTCACTCACACTCACGTCCCTCGAGTCAGTGATGCCATCCAGCCATCTCATCCTTGGTCGTCTCCTTCTCCTGCCTTCAATCCCTCCCAGCATCAGAGTCTTTACCAATGAGTCAACTCTTCGCATGAAGTAGCCAAAGTACTGGAGTTTCAGCTTTAGCATCATTTCTTCCAAAGAAATCCCAGGGTTGATCTCCTTCAGAATGGACTGGTTGGATCTCCTTGCAGTCCAAGGGACTCTCAAGAGTCTTCTCCAACACCACAGTTCAAAAGCATCAATTCTTTGGCCCTCAGCCTTCTTCTCAGTCCGACTCTCACACCCATACATGACCACAGGAAAAACCATGGCCTTGACTAGACGGACCTCAGTCAGCAAAATAATGTCTCTGCTTTTGAATATGCTATCTAGGTTGGTCATAACTTTTCTTCCAAGGAGTAAGCGTCTTTTAATTTCATGGCTGCAGTCACTATCTGCAGTGGTTTTGGAGCCAAAAAAAATAAATAAATAAAATAAAGTCTGATGCTGTTTCTACTGTTTCCCTATCTATTTCCCATGAAGTGATGGGACCAGATGCCATGATCTTCGTTTTCTGAATGTTGAGCTTTAAGCCAACTTTTTCACTCTCCTCTTTCACTTTCATCAAGAGGCTCCTTGGCTCCTCTTCACTTTCTGCCATAAGGGTGGTGTCATCTGCATAATCTGAGGTTATTGATGTTTCTCCCGGCAATCTTGATTCCAGCTTGTGCTGCTTCCAGTCCAGCGTTTCTCATGATGTACTCTGCATAGAAGTTAAATAAGCACGGTGACAATATACAGCCTTGACGGACTCCTTTTCCTATTTGAAATCAGTGTGTTGTTCCATGTTCACTTCTAACTGTTGCTCCCTGACCTGCATACAGATTTCTCAAGAGGCAGATCAGGTGGTCTGGTATTCCCATCTCTCTCAGAATTTTCCAGTTTATTGTGATCCACACAGTTAAAGACTTTGGCATAGTCAATAAAGCAGAAATAGATGTTATTCTGGAATTCTCTTGATTTTTCCATGATCCAGCAGATGCTGGCAATTTGATCTCTGCTTCCTCTGCCTTTTCTAAAACCAGCTTGAACATCAGAAAGTTCACGGTTCACGTATTGCTGAAGCCTGGCCTGGAGAATTTTGAGCATTACTTTACTAGCATGTGAGATGAGTGCAATTGTGCAGTAGTTTGAGCATTCTTTGGCATTGCTTTTCTTTGGGATTGGAATGAAAACTGACCTTTTCCAGTCCTGCGGCCACTGCTAAGTTTTCCAAATTTGCTGGCATATAGAGTGCAGCACTTTCATATCATCATCTTTCAGAATTTGAAATAGGTCAACTGGAATGCCATCACCTCCACTAGCTTTGTTCGTAGTGATGCTTTCTAAGGCTCACTTGACTTCACATTCCAGGATGTCTGGCTCTAGATGAGTGATCACACCATCATGATTATCCAATCGTGAAGATCTTTTTTGTACAGTTCTTCCGTGTATTCTTGCCACCTCTTCTTACTATCTTCTCCTGTTAGGTCGATACCGTTTCTGTCCTTTATCGAGCCGATCTTTGCATGAAATGTTCCCTTGGTATCTCTAATTTTCGTTAAGAGATCTCTAGTCTTTCCCATTCTGTTGTTTTCCTCTATTTCTTTGCGTTGACAACTGAGGAAGGCTTTCTTATCTCTTCTTGCTATTCTTTGGAACTCTGCATTCAGATTCTTATATCTTTCCTTTTCTCCTCTCTTCTTTTCACAGCTATTTGTAAGGCCTCCCCAGACAGGTATTTTACTTTTTTGCATGTCTTTTCCATAGGGATGGTCTTAATCCCTGTCTCCTGTACAATATCATGAACCTCATTCCATAGTTTATCAGACACTCTATCTATCAGATCTAGGCCCTTAAATCTATTTTTCACTTCCTCTGTATAATCATAAGGTATTTGATTTAAGTCATACCTGAATGGCTAGCTGTTTTTCCTACTTTCTTCAATTTCAGTCTGATTTTGGCAATAAGGGGTTCATGATCTGAGCCACAATCAGCTCCTGGTCTTGTTTTTATTGACTGTATAGAGCTTCTCCATCTTTGGCTGCAAAGAATATAATCAATCTGATTTTGGTGTTGACCATCTGGTGATGTCCATGTGTAGAGTCTTCTCTTGTGTTGTTGGAAGAGGGTGTTTGCTATGACCAGTGCATTTTTTTGGCAAAACTCTATTAGTCTTTGCCCTGCTTCATTCCTCATGCCAAGGCAAATTTGCCTGTTACTCCAGGTGTTTCCTGACTTCCTACTTTTGCATGCCAGTCCCCTATGATGAAAAGGACATCTTTTTGGGGTGTTAGTTCTAAAAGGTCTTGTAGGTCTTCATAAAACAGTTCAACTTCAGTTTCTTTGGCGTTACTATTTGGAGCATAGACTTGGATAACTGTGATATTGAATGGTTTACCTTGGAGACGAACAGAGATCATTCTGTCGTTTTTAAGATTGCATCCAAGTACTGCATTTCAGACTCTTTCATTGACCATGATGGCTACTCCATTTCTTCTGAGGGATTCCTGCCTGCAGTAGTAGATATAGTGGTCATCTGAGTTAAATTCACCCATTCCAGTCCATTTTAGTTCACTGATTCCTAAAATGTTTATGTTCACTCTTGCCATCTCTTGTTTGACCACTTCCAATTTGCCTTGATTCATTGACCTGACATTCCAGGTTCCTATGCAATATTGCTCTTTACAGCATCAGACCTTGCTTCTATCACCAGTCACATCCACAGCTGGATATTGTTTTTGCTTTGGCTCCATCCCTTTGTTCTTTCTGTAGTTATTTGTCCACTGATCTCCAGTAGCATATTGGACACCTACTGACCTGGGGAGTTCCTCTTTCAGTATCCTATCATATTGCCTTTTCATACTATTCATGGGGTTGTCAAGGCAAGAATACTCATATGGTTTGCATTCCCTTCTCCAGTGGACCACATTCTGTCAGACCTCTCCACCATGACCCGCCCATCTTGGGTGGCCCCATGTGCATGGCTTAGTTTCATTGAATTAGAGAAGGCTGTGGTCCTAGTGTGATTAGATTGACTAGTTATGGTGGGAAGGAAAGAGGACCTGAAAAGCTTCTTCATGAAGGTAAAGAGGAGAGTGAAAAAGCTAGCTTGAAAGTCAACTTTCAAAAAATGAAGATCATGGCATCTAGTCCCATCATTACATGGCAAATAGGTAGGGAAACAATGGAAACAGTGACAGAATTTATTTTGGGGGCCTCCAAAATCACTGCAGATGGTGACTGCAGCCATGGTGTTAAAAAAGATGCTTGCTGCTTGCAAGAAAAGCTATGACCAACCTAGACAGCTTATTAAAAAGCAGAGCCATTACTTTGCTGATAAAGGTCCATCTAGTCAAAACTATGGTTTTTCCAGTAGTCATGCATGTATGTGAGAGTTGGACTGTAAAGAAAATGAGTGCCAAAGAATCATGCTTTTAAACTGTGGTGTTGGAGAAGACTCTGGAGAGTCCCTTGGACTGCAAGGACCAGTCCATCCTAAAGGAAACCACTCCTGAATATTCATTGGAAGGACTGATGCTGAAGCTGTAACTGCAATACTTTGGCCACCTGATGTGAAGAACTGACTCATTGGAAAAGAACCTGATGCTTAAAAAGATTGAAGGCAGAAGGAGAAGGGATGACAGAGGATGAGATTGTTGGATTGCATCACTGACTCAACTGACATGAGTTTGAACATGTTTTTGGGAGTTGGTTATGGACAGGGAAACCTGGCATGCTGCAGTCCCTGGGGTCACAAATAGACATGATTGAGCGACTGAACTAAACTGAGATGGATGCCCATTTTATATATATATATATATATATATACACACACACATATACATATTCACAGACACATATATTTTTTGGTGTATGCATGTTTACCTGTAAGCCATAAAGACACTCATTTTACAAGAGACTCTTCAGAAGCACTCTGTTCATCTTTTACTATATTTTTGTGTTTTAACTGGGGCTTCCCTGGTGGCTCAGATGGTAAAGATTTTGCCTTCAATGAGGGAGTCCTGGGTTTGATCCTTGAGGCAGGAAGATCCCTTGGAGAAGGAAATGGTAGTTCACTCCCATATTCTTGCTTGGAAAATCCCATGGATGGAGATACCTGAAGGGTTACAAAGGGGTTGCAAACAGTCAGACATGACTGAGTGTCTAACACTTGTGCATTAATTATGTGAGGCTATCACTACTTCTTATGAAAACAGATGCTGTATTCAAGAGTAATTTGATTACTGACAAAGGAATCTATGGTCACTAAATTAGACTTCTGTGGAAGCATGTTTTTGGTTTAGTTGCAAAACAAGAACCTATGAATGATGACATTAAAGGGAAGTTGGACATCTGGAATACTGTAGTATATCTGTGCTTAATGCAATGTCCTAGACACTACTAAGTTCTGATTTAAACATGTGTTTGATTCTCTCAAAATGTTTGAGAGGTTTGTATCATGTTGGCATATTTCTCCATATATTAGGGTATCCACATTGTTTAGTCACTTGATAGTGCTTTCTAAAAGTGCTGCTTTTTTTAACCTGGAAATTACTGAAGGATTTTTAAGCAAGGAGCAACCTTATAAAATTATTTATTTATAGATTCAAATAAGAAATGTAAATGAACTTTAGGACTAGGAATCTTATATGAAAATGAAAGTCATCATTTCAGAAATAAGAATTACAAAATCCGAGTGTCATATAGGTAAGTATTAAGTAAAATAGGCACATTGTTCAGTTGCTAAGTCATGTCTGACTCTTTGTGTCCCCATGGGCTGCAGCATGCCAGGCTTCCCTTTCCTTCAGTAACTCCCTGAGTTTGCTCAAGCTTATGTCCTTTGAGTCATTGATGCCATCCAAACATCTCATCCTCTGTCACCCCCTTCTCCTCTTGCCGTCAATCTTTCCCAGCATCAGGGTCTTTTCCAATGAGTTGGCTCTTTGCGTCAGGTGGCCTAAGAACTGGAACTTCAGCTACAGCATCAGTCATCCCAGTGAATATTCAGGGTTTATTTCTTTAGGACTGACTGGTTTCATCTTGCTGTCCAAGGAAATCTGAAGAGCCTTCTCCAGTATCACAATTCAAAAACATCAATTCTTTGGCGCTTGGTCTTCTTTATGGGAATAACCTATAAATTAGTGCAAAAGCACTCTAACTCATATTATAATTATCACTATGTAGTAGCATTAATTTCATAATTATAAGTGGTGCCAACATTACATCATAAAGGTCAAGGAATGGGATCAGTCCCCTTCAATATTTCACTAATTTTTAGATAGACTTTTTGTAGCTTAAAAAGACAAAAAGTACAACACTTACATGACATTGTTTGACAATTTTGCAACATTTCACCTAGAAGCAAATGGTGAACTCAGGTTGAATGAATGAACTGATGATGAGTGAATGCATGAATTCATTAATAATCTAATAACACATCTTACCCGTTTGGGCTGTTATAACAGAAGTATCATAGATTGGGTGGCATATAAACAAAAACATTTATTTTTGAAAGTTTTTTCAGGGTGGAAATCCAGTATCAAGTCACCAGCATGCTTGCATTAGGGACCACTTCTGGTTCTCAGTTTTCACCGTATTTACAAATGACAGAAAGATAAGCTAACTCTCTGGGGTCTCCTTCATAAGGGCAATAGTTCCAATCATCAGAACTCTGTCTTCATAACTTAATCACCCTCAAAGATGCCACATATTATCATTTTTGAGTATTAGGATTTCAACATATATGAATCTTAAGGAAACATATTCAGATCCTAGCAATAATTTAAAAACCATTCAATTCAGTTCAGTCACTCATTCGTGTCCGACTCTTTGCGACCCCATGAATCGCAGCACGCCAGGTCTCCCTGTCCATCACCAACTCCCGGAGTTCACTCAGAAAACCAAATAACTTTTCTCTTACACTATAACATATAGTGTCACTAGTAAGCTTAATAAAGACTCATCTTCTTTCCTGTTGGGGCTTGGAAATGAATCTCAAAAATATTTCTCAGATAATAAAGTTATTTTGTTGTCATTATCCTTTTAAGTTATTATGATGATTGTTATATTTCAAAAGCTATCCCTACACTATTGATGTCACTATTAACATAACATATAATCTTTATAATGTTTAAAGCCATTTTGAGTCTAAAACATCATCCAGCTAGAAAATTGTGGCATTGTCTCTCAAATTCTTATTAAACTATTAAAAATAAGAAATCAATTAAAATTGATAACTCCAAAAGGGAAGGCTGAAAACCAACATAATGCCTGATTATGAGTGGTATTTTCACTAACTACAGGACAATGGTATTGGAGTCAGAATTCTCAGTGATGAACACAGGGTTTCCCACCATAAAACGTCTGCTAGACTGAAAGGAAAATGGGTGCCACTTCATTTTTCTGCCTCTTCCTGATATCTAGTTCAGTCACTCAGAGTCTGTACCAAAGAGATAACTGGGCAGTCAGTCATCTATTTCTCAACCATTGATTCTTCTAGTAGCTAGAGCTTTGTCCCTATATCCTAACAAATACCTTTATTTCTACGTGAATTTACTGCCTGAAGTTCTTAAAAAACAACTGCATAGAAAGTGAAAGAACCAAAGGATCCTAAGGTGATCATGCACAGTGAAGTTTAGTTCTAACAAGCATATCATTTAGGTAGGGTTGAAATTAGGAATACATCTGTTGTGGAATGCAGCTTGAAAGTTTACAAACGTCAGTCACATTTTCCATATAAAAGTATTTATTAGTTTTAATAATTACCTTTAAGTCATACATACTTTCCAGTAATACATTTTCCAATGTGCTGGTTCCTAAGAGAAAAACTTTTAATAACTCTACCATATTCTCTTCACTCAGCGTGAGTAAAAGTGTGGTTAATCACCTATCTACTTCTTCCAAGTGTTTGACATGGTCAAATATTAATTATTTCTACTTTGTAAATGATATGACCCATATCCAGCATAATGTTTGGTAAATTTTGTACTAGTGTTAAAGAAAGTACAAGCATTTAAACCTAGCGGCAACTTTCTATAATGGGGTAAAAATAAGGAAGGTGGACCATGAGGTGGGTGTGTGTTGGCGCCAAGAAAAGTCACAGTTATCAGCAGGATAAAATGAGAGATTTGGTGTTCCCATGAGAAAGATAAAGAAGAACTGACAAGAAGGGAAAATAGAAGCATGAAACAATCCAGTGAATTTCAAGCTGCTGCTGCTGCTAAGTCACTTCAGTCGTGTCTGACTCTGTGCAACCCCATAGATGGCAGCCCACCAGGCTCCCTCGTCCCTGGGATTCTCCAGGCAAGAACACTGGAGTGGGTTGCCATTTCCTTCTCCAATGCATGAAAGTGAAAAGTGAAAGTGAAGTCACTCAGTTGTGTCCGACTCTTTGCGACTCCATGAACTGTAGCCTACCAGGCCCCTCTGTCCATGGAATTTCCCAGGCAAGAGTACTGGAGTGGGTTGCCATTTCCATCTCCAGAATTTCAGACTACAGAGGTTTAAATAGGTATTAGAAGTCCTCAGGAGCTTCCCAGGTGATGCTAGGGCTAAAGAACATGCATGCCAAAGCAGGAGATGCAAGAGATGCATGTTTGATCCCTGTGTCAGGAAGATACTTTGGAGGAGGTCATGGCAACCCATTCTGATATTCTTGTCTGTAGAATCTTATGGACAGAAGAGCCTGACAGACTACAGTCCATAGGGTTGCAAAGAGTTATGCACCAATGAAGCAACTTACCATGTAAGTAATTCTTACCATGTAAGCGACTTACCACACATAAGCCCTCAGTGGCCACAGGAACTTAATGAAACAGGTTTGCTAATACTTAATTTGAATGTGTTTATATTGCTCTGATATCACATTCTCCTTCCTATCTTTTTCCAAATCTTCAATAACATTTAACAAACAACTGCGTGTCTTGGGTTAAAGTGGTGTGTGTATTTTTGCGTGTGTTGCAGGTGGTGGTTTGTTTTGCTTTATTTTTCCTCAGTTGAAAGGGTGACTCATTTTCAAGTCCTGATTGACAGTATTCTGGTCAGATTCTGTATATATTGCATGGCAAGAAAGCATATAAACCAATGAAGTAAAGAAATCATGAGAATATGAATCACTTTTACCATATTTCAAGCCACTTCAAAATGCTTAGGGCCAATTCTGGAATTCCAGAGCATGAAAATTTCCATTTAGGCCAATCATATCTGGATCTCAAATGGGAAGGAGGATATAAGACCCATGTAGAATGTGAGTTACAATGAATGAATTGATAAATATTTATAGCATTGAAGAGACCAGTGAAATCAAGAGATCATTTTCTAATTTTACATATAGGAAGGAGAGGCAAAAAGAAGTGAAGTGATCTGAATAAATACATCAACAAGAAAGGGGCAAAGCCAAAAATATGACCCAGGATCTCTGCTTTGTAGCATTCAAGGGTATCAGCACTCTTTCCAATAGTCTAAGATTCTGTGATTCAAATCCCTCTGGTTTAATACTACACACTCTGAATCTGCTTTAGATTTCCTATCTAAATGCATTTAGGTATATCAATGGATTTGAATACAAGGTCATATTTCAGAAATCATGCTGAGAATCCAGTGTTTTTTCTGTTAGTTTATCCTGGTTTGTATGATATATGCTTAACTAGCATACTACCTTGGATAGAAATTTTCTTCTCTGGGTCTCTTAATATTAGTAGGTTTTTTTTTTTTTTTCCTTTCTTTTTTTTTTAACCTATATTGCTGAAGAAAACATATAAAATAAAAATAGATTTTCTAATTTATTGCTTCCTAAGTTTTAATGTAATGCCTCCCTTGGGTAGAAAAGTTATAAGTAGCTGGAAAAAAGGAACTACAATATAAGTTCTATTACTAGAAATACTGAAATACGGATAGAATTGTGCTTGATTCTTTCAGAATTACTCACTTTATATTGTCTGTTTCCATTCTTTTTATAAGCATTAATATCAAGGATGTTAAGAATAGGAGCTACAGCATTTTCTATGCGTAAAAGTAGACCATGTTTCTATAAATAATGCATTTCAAATTAACTAGCTGCAACATCACTGACATGCAAAATCCTTCCTGGATCCAAGTTCCACACATATAAAATATATATAAAAAATATAACCACCACCATCCATTACTACTACAGAATTTATTCTCTCCCAGTTGATTGATACCCAGTTTGTACTAAGAAATTGTTCAGCTATATAATTTAAATGGTGCTTATATTTATATTTTCCAACTTCATAAATATTACAGAATATTAATAATTGTTTCCTGGAGGAAAAAATGGTACCTATTTCTAAAATTATGCAATCCATTTGAAGAATCTTGATACACTGAAAAAGTGAAACAATTAATATAATATAGCTTCTTATACCTCAAATTTAAATTAGTAAATTCAGGAATTTACAGATGATAAATATTTGTGAATATATTTACTAGAAACGAAATTCTTAGAGACAAGAGTTCAGGTGACTTAGTCATGTTTTAATTTCTTCCTTCCTAAGGTGTACAACCATTTTCTTTATGCTTCCCCTCTATATTAGCATTATTAAAATATTTGTAATTCTGACTGAGTCCCATATTTCTTATGTAAAAAAGATAATTTAAAGGGTAAATTCTTATAAAACTTATGTGTTTTTAAAGTGCCTTGATAAATGATATCTATTCCTTCTCCAGGGGATCTTCCCAACCCAGGGATCGAACTCAGGTCTCCCACATTGTAGGCAGACACTTTACCATCTGAGCTACCAAGTATAGATATGATATCATGATTCTTAGTAAGACATATATTGCTAGTCTTTGTTCCTTCTTGGGACTAAACTGAAATTTCTTAAGTGATACAGTTACTAAGTTGCTTTTGGATGTGTTAATGAGGTGACTTTTGAACAGCACCCACGGATGAAGGTTGGTTACCAGGAGTACCAGTCAAATGATTAGAGGGTTGAACTTTCCAGTCTCACCCACTCTGACCTTTCAGAAAGAGCAGAGCTGGAGGTTGAATTTATTCCTCATGGACAATGATGTAATCAATGATTCCTGTGTAATGAAGTGTCAATAGAAATCCAAAAGTACTGGGTTTAGAGAGCTTCTGGGTTGCTAAACACGTGGTGATTTGGGGAGAGTGGCATACTTAGAACATAGAAGTTTCGTACTCTGTCCCATATACCATGCCCCATTCATCTCTATCATCTGACTGTTCTTGAGTTAGATACATTTATAATAAACTGCTGATCTAGTAAGTAAAATATTTCTCTAAGTTTTGTGAGCCACTCTAGCAAATTAATCTAACCCAAGGTCTTAGAACTTCCAATCTGTAGCTTGCCAGTCAGAAGCACTGGTAATAAATACCTGGGTTTGTCACTGGCAGTGGAAGTGGGGGTCAGAGGGGCAGGTAGTCTTGTAGGACTGAGTTCTCAGCCTATAGAAATTGATGCTATCTCTGGGTAGATAGTTTTAGAATTGAGTTTAATGGAGGGCACTCCATTGGTATCTGATAATTGCTTTTTCTTACAGGGAACCTCCTTTCCCCCTAATACACACATTGGAATCTCAAGGACCCAAAAAAACAAGACAATGATTCATAAATGAGTAGTTTTCCAAATTTGTCAGTAAAATTTTAATGACCTTGGAATCTTCTGTTCTTGCTGTTTCAGAAAAATAAATAAATAAATAAATTCTGTGATTTTGAATGGTCAAATTCCAACCCGTTTTCCAGATACTTCAGGTTCCTGAAAGAAATGTGTGGAAGAGACACTCAGGGCAAAAGGCCATTTTATTTCTATTAAACTTTGGGAACTCATAACCAAGGAGTGTTAGGCTGAACCACATATGAGCACAATAAGTGATTTTAAGATTCATTTCTTGAAAAAAAAAAAAAAAAACAAACAAACAGGCTATCCACTTTGTCCTTGAGGCCTTAGTAGAGTTTATAGGTAGGTATTCTGAAGGCAGAATCCTACAGCAGGTACTTCTGGGATCTGTGGCCTTGAACCTGTTACAAACTTACTTAGGTTTAGGTTTGCTCTGTATAACCCAAGGATTTGAGGTCAAGGATTAAGAAGATGAGGCTTAGGAAGTGCCTACCATAGAGTGAGACACAGAATTAGGATTCAATAATAATACTTAATGTTACCATTTTCATTTTTTTATGAGTTCATGAACTCAGTATTTCAATGCTAGGATAAAAATATTAACAGACAAACTTAAAAAAAAAAAAAAAAAGCCAGAGACTTCTTAAGACTCAAACATGGATGAAATAACATACCATTCTCCAGTCATTTTTAGGACAGGTCTACAACCGAGCAAGAAACAGTCCCAAACAGTCCTACCATATGTTGGAGAGCTCTTTGACTTCACATGGTACAACCAAGCTAGTCTGTTCAAATATGGTTCATGGTCTTATCTCCAAATCACTTGTGAAGTTTATCATAAATATTAAGTAGCAATGATAATATTATCAAGTTCACCAATGCAAAAGTTTGGGTTAGATAAGGAATATTTCAAATTTTTATTCTAAATAAATAAGTGGAATATATAAATGCAAAACTTATTTATATCATAACTCTTAACTTCAGACTTGGACAAATGACAATACACACAAACAGAAACACACTTAAGCAAACTTAATCACTGTTAATCACTCTATTCAGGTTAATCTGAGTTACATCTGTTACATTATGGACATCTTAGTTATTTAATACGAATCTAATTTACTCCCTCTTCTTTACCCCACTTTAGACTGATTCTATATTTCATTAAAACAGCATTGAGAAAGGTCTGTCCAGTCCTAGTTTGTATTCTTTCATCAGACTGTCATCAGATGAAACGCATGCTATTATTTTGGCCATGATACTTCCATATTTCATAACTTTGGTGACTCAATTTTATACACAATTACATCTAAGCTCCTTAAGTGGACACATTCAATCCAACATTGACCAGCTTTCTTCTACCTTCTCATTTTCTTTATTTCTCTGCTTCAGTTTCTATCCAGAAATACTGAACTGTTTCAAGTTGAAAACACAATATTTTACTGAATCTATGTCTTTGCTGATTTTTCTCTTTCTACTTGAAATAGTTTTATCTTACTTCTTCAGTTGGCCCATTCTTTTTCATTTTTAAGATTCAGCTCAGGAGTCACACTTAAGAAAATTTTCCTGACTGCCCATCTGGATACGCAAACACAAAGGCATACCCCTTTTGAGATGCATGTTCCTATTCTGGGTCTCCATGATACTCTGCCATTCACTAATCACAATACATTTTAATTACATTTTAAAGTTTATGCTTTCTTGCTTGCTTCACAAGAATATGACTGATGAAGCTGCATAATGCTCAATTCTCAGAAGGTTTCCACATCTGGGTTTCAATGATATACAATTATTACTCTGAAAATTTTAATAATTGTATCTTGAATTTATGTTTTATAATGAAGTCTAATAGGAAAATGGAGTGAGTGTGTGTGTGTGTGTGTGTGTGTGTGTTGTGGGGAAGGGTTTGGAGCCTTGGCTAACAGGTACCTGGACTCCTATTGCCTTCTACCTCCACTGAATGGGTTCTCTGTCCCCATTCCTCTGCCACCTCTTTCCCTGGGCTTGTTCCCTGGGCCCCACTCCATCTTCTTCTCCTCCTTCTATTCAGTGATGACTGCAACACTGTGCTCCAGGTGAGGCTGGCAACTCTGGGTCAGGTGTATGGCTCTAGAGTGTCTCAGTTGGGAAGTCTCCACCCTAGGCTGGCATATCACTGTGCATTTAGAGAGTGATTTGTTCATTGCTGGTCCAGAAATCAAACAGTGCTTGAATAGATCACAAGCTCCTGACTGTAGGATATCCCTTGGGGGTTAGGTCAGTGAGCCACTGGAAATAAGGACATAAGAAATAACTAATTAAAAAAAAATGGGTCAAGAAAGACACCTTATATTTTATTACATTTAATGTTACCTCTTTCCTGTTTTTTAAACAAAGGTCTCAGCATTTTTTTTTGTTTGTTTTGCTTTGAGCCTTGAAATTTATAAACTAGTCCCAATCTGTCTAAGACTATGAGCTCCTTAAGTTTAAGATTTTCCTATGTAACCCTGTAACTGCTTCACATAGCCTTGTACCTATTACCTAATGAGAACACAATATATATTTGTTAAATGAAAAAAAAAAAATTATTGCAAAATTCAATTCAACATCTCCCATAGGAAGGTGTGGTTGAATAGTTAAGCTCTCTGATGAAGGTCTGTTTGTAGAAAACTTTCGACTTGTACATCACAACACATAGTAAATAGCACATAAAAGTTGTAAAAATGAAAATAACATTTTCTGTACACTAATAAAATTGACTTCATGCTCGGCCTCCCTCCTTTCAATGT
This sequence comes from Budorcas taxicolor, assembly GCF_023091745.1. Lineage (NCBI taxonomy): Eukaryota > Metazoa > Chordata > Mammalia > Artiodactyla > Bovidae > Budorcas > Budorcas taxicolor. Next base: position 95,678,627 of record NC_068917.1, on the reverse strand, counting down.
ATAAGAATTAAATCTTTTTGCAAAATAATTTTGCTTTCTGCCATATTTTAGGGGAAAAATGCTCTAAATGTCTTCTCTTTGATTTGGTAGTATGATTAAAGAAATAATCCTCATTTGCTTTTATCAGTAAAGGGTTTTGTAACTACACCAAGAAGCAGCACACAAGTACTTGGGTAGAAAATGTATTCATAAAAGAAATACATATTTACAAATGGACAGTAGTGATTAAGTAAATCAAGAGATGAACTTCTCAATGTACTCTAGAACCTAAATCATTTGACAATTTAATATGCTTATGATGCCTATTTTATCACTATGTATATTGATTTCAATCCTATTGAAAAGGGAAGAAATATGTCTAGTGAAAACTAGCTAAATATCAATTTGCACTCTTTTAGTTTAGTTGCTGGTGATACAATATTGAAAGGTATTACAGTTGGGTCTTACACAGAAAAACTCACCAGCATTACAAATGCAGATAGCTGGATAAAATGCTTTGAATGTAAAGGGAATTGTGCTAGAAACACTAATCTTTATTTTACAGAACTATTTCCTTGAAAACAGTTTTGTATGTCAGGAAGTGCATGAGGCACTTGTGACCATTTGTGACTCCATGGAATATGCCAGGCTTCCCTGTCCTTCACTATCTATCAGAGCTTGCTCAAACTTATGTCCACTGAGTTGGTGATGCCATCAAAACATCTCATCCTCTGTTGTCCCTTTCTCTTCCTGTCCTCCGTCTTCCCAGTGAGAGAGTTAATTCTTAGGTAGGTTGATAAGGAGTCCAGGGCCCTCAAGGAGTAAGGGATCCATGGCTCTCGAGGAGGAGAAAAGGGTCCAAGGCTTTGAGGGAGAGAAAGGACAAACATTTTTTCCTACACTGTTGTCTTATTCACATAAGATTTTTTTTTCTTAAACTCTGAGTTTCTATGACAACAATCTTTAAGACTAGTTTTCTTTGAGGACACAGCTAATGATTACACAACAAAACAATTCATCTTGCTCAAGGACATGTTACTCCTTAACTAGAACCTTCTGACTAATCCTGTTATTTTATGTGGGAGTGGGTTCGGTAAGACCTTCATATTATTAGTTCTAATCTTGTTAATTTAAGCCATATATTTGGGAATGGGTCTGGTAAAAATTAGGGGCTTCCCTGGTGGGTGAGAGGATAAAGCGTCTGCCTGCAATGCAGGAGACCTGGGTTCGATCCCTGGGTTGGGAAGATCCCCTGGAGAAGGAAATGACAACCCACTCTAGTATTCTTGCCTGGAAAATCCCATGGACAGAGGAGCCTGGGGGGCTACAGTCCATGAGGGCGCAAAGAGTCGGACACGACCGAGCAACTTCACTTTCACTTTACTGGTGAAAATATATAGGGCCTTGATCAGACTAGCCGGGGGGCATTCTCTGTCCCTCTTCTGATATCTATGTCAGAAGCTTTCTCTGTCCTTTGTCACTGTAATAAAACTCTGCCCCACGGAAACTCTGAGTTATCAAGCCTGGTCCCTGATCCCGAAGCTAAATCTTTTGGCGAGCATGAATCCAACACCTTTCATTGTAAGCTATCACGAGCATCAGGGGCTTTTCCAAAGAGTCAGCTCTTTGCATTAGGTGGCCAAAGTATTGGAACTTCAGCTTCAGTATCAGTCCTTCCAATGAATATTTAGGATTGATTTCTTTTGGATTGACTAGTTTGATCCCCTTGAAGTACAAGGGACTCTCTAGAGTCTTCATCACAGCTCAAAACTCAATTCTTTGGCACTCAGCCTACTTTACAGTCCAACTTTCACAGCTGTACATGACTATTGGAAAAATCATAGCTTTGACAATAAAAAATTTGGTCAAAAAGTGATGTTTCTGCTTTTTTATATACTGTAGAGTTTTGTCTCAGCTTTTCTCTTCTCCAAAGTAAGCATCTTTTAATTTCATGGCTGCAGTCACCATCCACAGTGATTTTGGAGGGCAAGGAAATAAAATCTGTCACTGTTTCCACTTTTTCCCCATCTATTTGCCATGAAGTGATGAGATGGGATGCCATGATCTTAATTTTTTAAATGCTGAATTTTAAGCCAGCTTTTCACTCTCCTTTTTCACCTTCATCAAGAGGCTCTTTAATTCCCCTTCACCCTCTGCCATTAGAGTTGTATCATCTGTATATCTTAGGTTATTGATATTTCCCCCAGCAATCTTGATTCCAGCATGTGCCTCATCTAGGCTGGCATTCTGTACAATGTACTCTGCACATAAGTTGAATAATCAGGGTGACAACAGATGTTGGCAATTTGATCTATGGCTCCTCTGACTTTCCTAATCCATCTTGTACATCTTGAAGTTCTTAATTTGGGTACTGTTGAAGCCTAGCTTGAAGGATTTTGAGCATTACATAGCTAAAATGTGAAATGGGAGCAGTTGTGAGGTGGTTTCAACATTCCTTGACATTGCCCCTTTTTGGGATTGGAATGGAAACTGACCTTTTCCAGTCCTGTGGTCACTGTTGAGTTTTCCAAATTCACTGGCATCTTGAGTGCATCACTTAAACAGCATCATATTTTAGGATTTAAAGTACCCCAGCTGGAATTTCATCACCTCCACTAGCTGTGTTTGCAATAAGGCTTCCTAAGACCCACTTGACTTCATACTCTAGGATGTCTGACTCTAGATGAGTCACCACACCATCATGGATATCTAGATCATTATGGCCTTTTTTGTATAGTTCTTCTGTATAATTTTGCCACCTCGTCTTAATGTCTTCTGGTTCTGTTAGGTCCATATTTTTTTCTTTTTTAATTGTTTGTTGTGCCCATTTTTTCATGAAATGTTCCCTTGGTATCTCTAATTTTCGTGAAGAGATCTCTAGTCTTTTCCATTCTATTCTTTTCCTCTCTTTCTTTTCATTGTTCACTTAAGGCTTTCTTATCTCTTTTTGCTATTCTTCGGATCTCTTCATTCGAAAGTGTGTTTCTCTCTTTTTCTCCTTGGCTCTTTGCTTGTCTTCTTTCCTCAGGTATTTGTAAGGCCTCCTCAGACTACCATTTTGTCTTGTTGCATTTTTTTATCTTGAGGTTGGCTTTGGTCACCATCTCCTGTACAAAGTTGCAAACCTCCATCCATTGTTCTTCAGGCACTCTACCAGATCCAATCCTTTGAATCTATTTGTCACTTCCACTGCATAATCAAAAGGGATTTGATTTAAGTAATACATGGATGGCCCAGAGGTTTCCTTACTTTCTTCAATTTAGGTCTGAATTTTGCAATAAGGCATTCATAATCTGAGCCACAGTCAGCTCCAGATCTTGTTTTTGCTGATGGTATAAAGCTTCTCCATCTTAGGCTGCAAAGAACAAAATCATTCTGAGTTCTGTTTTGACCATCTGTTAATGTCCTTGTGTAGAGTCATCTCCTGTGTTGTTGGAAGAGGGTGTTTGCTATGAACTGTGCATTCTCTTGGCAAAGCTCTGCTTGTCTTTGCCCTGCTTTATTGTGTGTTCCAAGGCCAAACTTGCTTGTTACTCTGTGTAACTCTTGAAGTCTTACTTTTGTGATCCAAATGCTATGATGAAAAAGGCTTTTTTTTTTTCTTTTTTGCTACTAGTTCGAGAAGATCTTGTAGGTCATCACAGAACCATTCAATTTCATCTTCTTCCCCATTAGTGGTTGCGGCATATACTTGTATCATTCCGATGTTGAATTGTTTTCCTTGGAAACAAACTTTGATCATTCAGTTGTTTTTGAGATTGCACACAAGTACTTCATTTTGGATTCTTTTGTTGACTATGAGGGCTGCTTCACTTCTTCCAAGGGATTCTAGCCCACAGTAGTAGGTAAAATGGTGATCTGAATTAACATTCTTGCCATCTCCTGTTTGGCCACATCCAATTTACCTTGATTCATATACCTAACATTCCAGGTTCTCTTGGCAAAATTATATTAGCCTTCGCCATACTTCATTCCATATTCCAAGGCCAAATTTGCCTGTTACCCCAGGTGTTTCTTGATTTCCTACTTTTGCATTCCAGTCCCCTAGAATGAAAAGGACATCTTTTTGGGGTGTTAGTTCTAAAAGGTCTTGTAGGTCTTCATAAAACCATTCAACTTCAGCTTCTTCCGTGTTACTGGTTGGCACATAGACTTGGATTACTGTGATATTGAATGGTTTGTCTTGGAAATGGACAGAGATCATTCTGTTGTTTTTGAGATTGCATCCAAGTACTGCATTTCAGACTCTTTTGTTGACCATGATGGGCACTCCATTTCTTCTAAGGAATCCCTGCCCACAGTAGTAGATATAATGGCCATCTGAGTTAAATTCACCCATTCCAGTCCATTTTAGTTCGCTGATTCCTAGAATGTTGACATTCACTCTTGCCATCTCCTGTTTGACCATTTCCAATTTGCCTTGATTCATGGACCTAACATTCCAGGTTCCTATGCAATATTGCTCTTTATAGCAATCAAATTCAAGCAACCAGAGATCAAATTGCCAACATCCGCTGGATTATGGAAAAAGCAAAAAAGTTCCAGAAAAACATCTATTTCTGCTTTATTGACTATGCCAAAGCCTTTGACTGTGTGGACCACAATAAACCGTGGAAAATTCTGAAAGAGATGGGAATACCAGACCACCTGTCCTGCCTCTTGAGAAACCTGTATGCAGGTCAGAAAGCAACAGTTAGAACTGGACATGGATCAACAGACTGGTTCCAAATAGGAAAAGGAGTATGTCAAGGCTGTATATTGTCATCCTGCTTATTTAACTTATATGCAGAGTACATCATGAGAAACGCTGGACTGGAAGCAGCACAAGCTGGAATCAAGATTGCCGGGAGAAATATCAATAACCTCAAATATGCAGATGACACCACCCTTATGGCAGAAAGTGAAAAGGAACTAAAAAGCCTCTGGATGAAAGTGAAAGTAGAGAGTGAAAAAGTTGGCTGAAAGCTCAACATTCAGAAAACGAAGATCATGGCATCTGGTCCCATAACTTCATGGAAAATAGATGGGGAAACAGTTGAAACAGTGTCAGACTTTGTTATTTTGGGCTCCAAAATCACTGCAGATGGTGATTGCAGCCATGAAATTAAAAGACGCTTACTCCTTGGAAGGAAAGTTATGACCAACCTGGATAGCATATTAAAAAGCACAGACATTACTTTGCCAACAAAGGTCCGTCTAGTCAAGGCTATGGTTTTTTTAGTCATGTATGGATGAGAGTTGATTGTGAGAGTTGGACTGTGAAGAAAGCTCAATGCTGAATAATTGATGCTTTTGAACTGTGGTGTTGGAGAAGACTTTTGAGAGTCCCTTGGACTGTAAGGAGACCCAACCTATTCATTCTAAAGGAGATCAGTTCTGGGTGTTCACTGGAAGGACTGATGCTAAAGCTGAAACTCCAATACTTTGGCCACCTCATGTGAAGAGTTGACTCATTGGAAAAGACTCTGATGCTGGGAGGGATTGGGGACAGGAGGAGAAGGGGACGACAGAGGATGAGATGGCTGGATGGCATCACTTACTTGATGGACATGAGTTTGGGTGAACTCCAAGAGTTGGTGATGGACAGAGAGGCCTGGCATGATGCAATTTATGGGGTTACAAAGAGTCGGACACGACTGAGCGACTGAACTGGACTGAACTGAACATTCCAGGTTCCTATGTGATATTGTTCTTACAGCACTGAACTTTACTCTCATCACCAGACACATCTCACAACTGGGCATTGTTTTGCTTTGGCTCAGCCTCTTTATTTCTTCTGGAGCTATTTCAGTGCCCTTCTCCAGTAGCATATTGGACACCTATGGACCTGAGGAGTTCACCTTCCATTTTTGTATCTTTTTGCCCTTTCACAATGTTCATGAGGTTCTCAAGGCAAGAATGCTGAGGTGGTTTGTCATTACATTCTCCAGTGGACCACATTGTGTCAGAATTCTCCAAGATAACTTACAGCTCCTTAGTAATGAAAGGCATTAAGCAATTAATTAGAGATATTTTTGTAAACAGTTATATTTGTAATATGAGATCTATCCTAATGTGGGGAGCAGTACCATGAAAGACTTTCCTGGGTAAACTGTGTTTAAACTGAGGCCTGAGAATAAGGAGTAATTAGGTAGACTAAAATAGAAGTTGAAAGAGCATTTCCAACTTTGCTATTTTTGCTAACAAATCACAAATCTATTTCTAAAATGATTTACATATTTTGAAAAAGGAATGAAATAAATTTTGAAAAGCAGAATCACTAATTTGTAACGAGTGATGTGAAAGTGTTAGTTGCTCCGTTTTGTTTGACTGTTTGCAACCCTATGGACAGTAGACTGCCAGCTCTTCTGTCCATGTAATTTTCCAGGCAAGAATACTGGAGTGGGTAGTCATTTCTTCTCCAGGAGATGTTCCTGATCCAGGTCTCAAACCCAAGTATCCTGCATTGCAGGCAAATTCTTTACCATCTGAACCACTGTGAGTGTAAATAAATTAATCAATTGCATTTGTACTAATATAGAAATATTTAATTTGCTTAGCAAATTAATGGAGGAACGTTCACTTTTAATGGAATCTTGAACGACTGAACTAAACTGAACTGAACTGTACTATTCAAAAGAATGACCGAGTAAATAAAGCACTTATTAAAAAAAAAAAAGTAACATTTCAATACAATTCAGTATTTAAGACTGGCCTTCTTGAAATTTCCTCTAAATTAGTGGGATATTATACTACAATAGTGATTTACACTCTCTGCAAGTAACTCAGCCAAGAATTCTTCCAAACTATGTACCCGCTGTAACATATTGGACAGGTAATTTAATCTCTCTGAGCCTCTGTCTCCTCATCTATATTATAGGGAAAAACTTTTCCCCAGGCCATTTAATTCTGGTGAGCATTATACCTACTACTATGGGCAAGAATCCTTTAGAAGAAATGGAGCAGCCCTCATAGCTAACAAAAGAGTACAAAATGCAGTACTTGGGTGCAATCTCAAAAATCGCAGAATGATCTCAGTTCATTTCCATTCAATATCATGGTAATCCAAGTCAATGTCCTGACCACAAATGCTGAAAAAGATGAACGGTTCTGTAGAACCATTTATACAAGACTTTCTAAAACTAACACCAAAAAAGATATCATTTTCATCATAGGGGATTAGAATGTAAAAATAGGATGTCAAGAGATATGCAGAGTACATGCGAGTTTGGCCTTGGAGTACAAAATGAAGCAGGGAAAAGGCTAACAGAGTTTTCCCAAGAGAATGCACTGGCCATAGCAAACACCTTCTTCTAACAATACAGAAGACATGGGCATCACCAGATGTAAGCTCAGATTGATTATATTCTTTGCAGTCAAAGTTCAAGAAGCTCTATACAGCCAGCAAAAACAAGATGTAGAGCTGACTGTGGCTCAGATCATGAGCTCCTTTTTGCTAAAAATCAGGCTTAAATTGAAGAAAGTAGGGAAAACCAGTAGGCTATTCAAATATGAACTAAATCAAATCCCTTATGAATATACAGAGGAGGTGATGAATAGCCTCAAGGCATTAGAGTGCCTGAAGAACAATCGATGGAGGTTTGCAACATTTCACAGGAGGTGGTGCCCAAAACCATCCTTAAGAAAAAGAAGCGCAAGATGGCAAAATGGTTGTCAGATGAGGCTTTACAAATAGTTGATAAAATAAAAGAAGTGAAAAGTAAAGGTGAAAGGAAAAGATACACCCAACTGAATGTAAAGTTTCAGACAATAGCAAGGAGAAATAAGAAAGCTCTCGTAAGTGAATACTGCAAAGAAATAAAGAAAAACAATAGAAAGGGAAAGACTAGAGTTCTCTTCAAGAAAATTAGAGACACCAAGGGAACATTTCATGTAAAGATGGGCACAATAAAGGACAGAAATGGTATGAACCTAACAGAAGCAGAAGACATTAAGAAGAGGTGGCAAAATTATATAGAAGAACTACACACACAAAAAGAAGCCTTAATGACCCAGATAACCATGATGGTATGGTGACTCACCTAGAGCCAGACATCCTGGAATGTGAAGTCAAGTGGGTCTTAGAAAACCTTATTGCAAACAAAGCTAGTGGAGGTGGTGGAATACCATCTGGACTATTTGAAATCCTAAAATATGATGCTGTTTAAGTGATGCACTCAATATGCCAGCAAATCTGGAAATCTCAACAGTGGCCACAGGACTGGAAATGGTCAGTTTTCATTCCAATCCTAAAAAAGGGCAATGTCAAAGAATGTTCAAACCACCTCACAACTGCACTCATTTCACATATTAGCAATGTAATGCTCAACATCCTTCAAGCTAGGCTTCAGCAGTACCAGAACTTCAAAATATGCAAAATTGACCAGGAAATTCAGAGGAGCCAGAGATCACATTGCCAACATCTGCTGGAACACAGAAAAAGCAAGGTAATTAAAAAAAAAAAATCCACTTCTACTTCATTGACTACACTAAGGCCTTTGAATAGATGGATCACAAGAAACTGTGGAAAATTCTTAAAGAGATGGTAATATCAGATCACCTTAACTGTCTTCTGAGAAACATGTATGAAGATCAAGAAACAACAGTCAAGAATTAATAGTTAGACATGGAACAACAACTTGTTCAAAATTGGTAAAGATGTATGTTAAGGCTGCATAATTAACCTTGCTTATTTAACTTACATATGGAGTACATCATGCAAAATGTCACGCTGGATGAATCACAAACTGGAATCAAGGTTGCCAAGAGATATAACAATGACCTCAGATATGCAGATGACACCACTCTAACGGCAGAAAGTGAAGAGGAACTAAAGACCCTCCTGATGAGGATGAAATACAAAAGTGAAAAAGCTGGCTTAAGGCTCAACATTCAAAATACTAAGATCATGGCATCTGGTCCCTTCACTTAATGGCAAATAGATGAGGAAAAAGTGGAAACAAAGACAGATTTTACTTCCCTGGGCTCCAAAGTCACTGCAGATGGTGACTGCCTCTATGAAATTAGAAGAGTCTTGCTCACTGGAAGAAAAACTATGACAATCCTAGACAGCCTATTAAAAAGCAGAGACATCACTTAACCAACAAATGTTTATATAGTCAAAGCTTTGGTTTTTCCAATAGTCATGTACAGATGTGAGCGTTGGACCATAAAGGAGGCTGAGTGCTGAGAACTGATGCTTTCAAACGGTGGTGCTAGATAAGACTCTGAGGATACCTTGGAAAGCAAGGAGATCAAACCAGTCAATCCTGAAAGAAATCAACCCTGAATATCCATTGGAAGGACTGATACTAAATGTGAAGCTCCAAAACTTTGGTGAAGCTCCAACTCATTGGAAAAGACCCTGATGATGGGAAAGACTGAGGGCAGGAGGAGAAGTGGGCAATGAGAATGAAATGCTTGGTTGGCATCACCAACTCAATGGACATAAGTTTGAGCAAGCTCTTGGAGATAGTGAAGGACAGGGAAGATCGGCATGCTGGAGTTTATGGTGTCACAAACAGTAGGACACAACTTAGAGACTGAACAACAACAGCAGGCCATATGTGAGAATTAAATAATTACATGGAAACAGAACATTAAAGGTGTTATTCTATACTACATACTATGTAATCAACAGATTTTACTTTCTTTCTTTATCTAATCATTTATCTTTTAATTCTGTTGACGAACATAGATGAAATTATCTGTTCTTCAACCATATGTAGCATAAAGATTTTATAGCCAAATCAATATATTTTCAAGTTGTATCTGTACTGCTTAGTGGTTGCATAATTGTGCATAATTACCCAAATTCTCTGACCATTTGTTTCTATGTATTTGAAACAGAAATAATATCCTTCAGAAGCATTGTAAGACCAATTGCATTATATATCTAAAATCAACCAGCAAGTAAAATTTATGTAGAGCAAATGCTTGTTTTCTTCTACTTTCCATTATTATTTATTAGACATGTAATAGGTACAATGGAGAAAAAATATGAATTAATTATCATCCTCTCCTCATGGAATTGATGTACTCATATGGGGAAATAACAAATAATTCGAATATATCCTAAAATGTGCATTTTTACACTAAGAAAAACATAAGAGGAAAATAACGTATAATAAACATTCAAAAAATGAAATAACTAAAATGAAGAAATAGTACTGTCTTCCAGAGAAAAATATTTTTATGTTTCTGTTTATCTTATTTATATCAACATTTATCTATATTATCTTGTGAATGAAATGCAGTTACTTTTCAAGAGACTATGCTTGATTTAAAATAGGGATGTTAGTTTAGTATGATAAATGTTTTGTTAAAAATGATTTGGTGAATTTAGAATTTAATCACAGAAATTTGTATCCATATACTTTACATCACAGTTGTCAACTTTATTTTTGATGTTACTGTCAAATGAAAAGGAACTTCAATTTTACCAAAAGGCATTATTTTTCCGTTATTAATTTCGACTCCTAGGTATTATACAATGCTGCTGCTAAGTCGCTTCAGTCGTGTCCGACCCTGTGCGACCCCGTAGATGGCAGCCCACCAGGCTCCCCCATCCCTGGGATTCTCCAGGCAAGAACACTGGAGTGGGCTGCTATTTCCTTCTCCAGTGCATAAAAGTGAAAAGTGAAAGTGAAGTCGCTCAGTTGTGTCTGATTCTTAGCGACCCCATGGGCTGCAGCCCACCAGGCTCCTCCGTCCATGGGATTTTCCAGGCAAGAGTACTGGAGTAGGGTGCCATTGCCTTCTCCATTATACAATATGGATGGTCAATACAGTTAAGAACTAAAAATGGTGGAGAAATTACACACAATTTTAAGGCCTAAGAGAGCTGCACAAGCAAAAAGGAGTAGAGGGACTAAAATTTTACAGAGGAAAGCAGCCTTTAAGAGTAAACTCATGATTTCCACCTTTTTTCTTGGCAGGAATTTACTGAATCTTGTGGATTTGGCTTAGCTCTCCTGGAGAACAGAGAATAATAATTTCATAAAGTTTACTACCCTTGGTCATTCTTATTGTGTTAGTGTATGTCAGGACAGAAGATCTGAAGGGGGAAGGGGTGAGACATACTGCTTTAAAATGTAAAGTTATGTTTACTACTAGGATTCAGGCTTCCCTGGCAAGTCTGGCTGACTAATGTGATAGACCTTTAAAGACCTCTTTGCATAATGGTTAGAGAAAAGTGAGAAATAAGTTATTGTAACCAAAAGCAAGTTGACAAACACTTCGGGTGAACCAATAAAACATTTTTAATTGTCAGAGAAGAGGGTCTATTATAATGCTTCTATAACTGCAATATACACTATGCAATGAAAGAGGTATTTAGGATTCTATTTTATGGTAAATATCAACCAAGTGACCATTTTTATTAAAGATAGCAGAATAAAATTTTACTCTATATCACATTATCTGAGGAAGGACAAAGCTAGCTAAGAGACTGCTATCTTAGCAAGCGAGTAGAGTAGGCATGTAGCGAGTGAAAACACCATTATTAAAGGAAACAGGTAACACTGTGTAATGAACACTAGAATAAAAAAAAAATGCCCACAATCAACTGCTAATTAAATTTTGTTAGAAAGTAAATTTCATATTTTATTTAGCATCATGCTTTTTCTAATATTTTAATTTTCTGTCAATATTAAAATATCAATATATCAAATATTGGAAACTAAAAATACTTTTCTGATTAAGTACATATCAAGCTCATCATATCAAGCTTGCTTTGATGAAGACACTATAGTAAAAAAACTAGACCTATATAATTTTTTCTTTCCAATCACAGCTATGTACATTTTTGTATCTTTATACAGTAAAATGTTATGCCTAAAATGAAATAATGTATTAGGAAAATATATAATGACATTCGATCTTTAATTTTCCTTCTAGTAGCCCCCATCCCACTCCAACCTGAAATGACTGAAATCAAGAAATCAGACATCAGTACAGAGGTGCAGACAGAGAGAGCTCTAGGTAAAGCCCTTTAGCATAGGCTAAATTGTTGAAGGTAAAGCTTCCAAAAAAGAGATTACATTACTGTTCTTGTTTCCTTCCTTCCTTCCTCCTTCCTTCTTTCCTCCTTCCTCCCATCCTTTCATTCCTTCTTTCTTTCCTCCCTTCCTTCCTTAATATTTTTCTTGTTTCAGCCCCAAGAAACATCATGGTATGGGGGGCAGCATTCAGGAATGTGAACCCAGTGGAGTCAAATTGAGGAAAGCAAAGTTCCTTTTCCTTTGATGGAGCTACAGTTCCAAGAAAATTGAATCAACCTTCCCTACCCTCTTGTTTCTCTCTCTGTATTTTTACAACTTAAGAGTAACAAATTTCTGTTCAAAGGAACAAAAAGGGAGCCTAAGGTACTCAGATGGTATCATAGAAATCACACAGAAGGATGAGATCAGGAAATATGGGCCAATACAATTTATGAATTTTGGTGCTCACCTCCAAGGTATACATGCACAAATGTGATGCTAATGAACACACACAAAAGACACTGAGAAACTGAACTAAGAAAGAGATCATCTTGAGGTTGTTCATTGACCATGAGGTGGAACATGTCCAGGAAAGATTTGAAGAGCTCCACAAAGGCTTTGAGAACCAAACTAATTTTGAAAACCACAGCCAAAAAAAGGGGAACTGGTATTTTTGTTCTATAGCTAAACAGGTAACGTTGCTTGCACACACACATACACAAAAAAGACATTTTCCATAAGATTTAAATGATCCAGTGTTTCATAGTATAATACTTAAATAATCTAGAAAACAATCCAAAGTTATTTGGCAAATGAAACACTATCTGTACTTCTGCTCACATAGTTAAAGATAAGCAATGGACATGAATACATTCTGACAAACAAAGCAGCTATTATAAACAAGCTCAAATGAGCAACCAGGAACACTCTTAATACCAAGCAATAATAGTATTTTTTTAACAATAAATAAATAAATAAAGGATATAAAGAAGAACCATGTAGAGATTTAGAACTGGAAAAATACAATACCTAAAATGATAAACTTGCAGGGTGGATTTAATAACAGAATAGACATGGCATAAGAGTCAACTAACTTAAATCTACGCTTTAACCTCTGATCCACCAGGGAAGCCCAACGTAAATCTAGATGAGTGGAAATTACCCTATCTCAACAGTAAAAAGCATAAAACAAATAAGGGGAAAAAGTCTTATTTCTTTGTGAAAGTGAAAGTGTTTGTCACTCAGTCATGTCTGACTCTTTACTACTCCATGGACTGTGGCCCCTCAGGACCCTCTGTCCATGAGATTCTCCAGGCAAGAATACTGGAATGGGTTGCCCTGCCCTTCTGCAGGGGATCCTCCCAACCCAGGGATCAAACCCAGGTCTCCTGCACTGCAGGCAGATTTTTTACAATCTAGCCTCCTGAGAAGCCCATAACAAAACTCTAGCATTTTTGTAATTGGAATCTTAGAAGTAGAGGGAAAAAGTGTCATTCTAAAAAATTATTTGAAGAAATAATGCCCCTGGAAATTCCTAAGGTTAGAAAATATACAAACTTTGAGAGTCAAGAGACTGAATGAACCTCAAGCTGATAAATCTATAGAAATGGAGAGTTAGATATATTATGGTCAAAGCTGAGAAATCTAAAGAGATAAAATCTGAATTTTTTTTTTTTTTAATTGGAGGATAATTGCTTTACAATGTTATGGGAAGATACAATCTTGAAGCATCTATAAAAAAATAATCTATATCCTATAGAAGAACAATGAGTAAAATGACTGCATATTTTTCATCAGATATTGTGGAGTCCACAAGGATGTGACATAACATTTTAAAGGACTGAAGGAAAGAAACCCATAAATCTGTAATTCTACATTTAGTAATAATATTCCTCAGGGATAAAAGTAAAGTAATGACATTTTCAGATGAAGGACAGTTAAAACAATTCATATTAAACAGATCGTCTCAATAAATGTTTTCTGAAGGAAATTCTTCAAGGAAGAAGGAAAGTTGCAAAAACAATGGAAATAGTAAATATCTGGTAAATAAATGTTTTCTGAAGGAAATTCTTCAAGGAAGAAGGAAAGTTGCAAAAACAATGGAAATAGTAAATATCTGGTAAATATAACAGATTTTTCTTATATGTTTTAGTTCTTTAGAATTTTTCTGAAGATTCAGAGCAAAAAAAAACATAATTTCTTCTGGAGTTTTCAATGTGTAGAATGTAATATATGAAACAAGTATAGAGTGAATAGCCCCATATGGTGATAGTATTTCTACATTAAAATTGAAGTGCTAAAAGGTGATAATGCTTAATAGACTATGAAAGGTTAAGTATGTGTAATCCCTAGAGCAATTGAAAGAAAAAAAAAATACAGATAAGGTAAAAATCATAATAGATAAGTTAAAAAGGAATACAAGAAAAGGTCAAATTACATTTTCCTCCCCCAAAATGGAAAAGAGCAAAAATAATATAGTCGATCTAAACATACACGTCAATAATTATACTAAATGTAAATAGTCTAAACATACTAATTAAGAGACAGAGATTGTCAGAATGGAAAAAATGAATCATATATGTGATATTTACAAAAAACTGACTTCAAATATAACAGTGAGCTAAATTAAAATAACTGTCCAGGAATAGAAAACTAGAAAAAAAACCCTAAATTTGGAAGAAACCTAGAATGCTTAATGATATTTTGCTAGATACATTATGACTGCATTAAGAAACCAGAGTTTATACATGAAAAAATTTTAAAGACACGTAATTCCAAGTTATGAGATTAGAGAATCATTTTTTATTTTCCCAGTGCTTTTCTTTCCTTTTTTTTTTTTGCATTTTTTTTACATTTTCTAAAATGAATATTACTGATTTTTTTCCTGAAATAATTTTTAATAAATGCATGAGAGATAAAATGGAGACACAGATTTCCTTTCTTTTTTTAATCTGTGGTTAAAAGTTTTAAGTATCAATTAAGGAAGTTGCATGCAGGCAGGGTGAGGGGGTGATAATGGGAATGAGGAAAATTTGTGTTTTAGAAGATGTCAACAGTACATATACTCAAGAACCTATGAGAAAGGAAATATGTACTGGAAACTGATAAGCTCAATTTAGAAAACAGTGAGGGAAGCTTTGGACTGAGAAGTTAGTAATAATTAACTGAAAGCTGGAAGTTCAGGTACAAATTTCAAAAATGTTACAGGTAGAAATATAGCTTGGGAAAATAAACAGATAAATAGAATATAGATTTAAAGGGCATGGTTTAAAAATCTGTTTATGAAAAGATAATTTATTTAAATGGCTGAATATATATCATGGAGTTTTACATTCTGAAGCAGTGGCATGAAGAGATTTATTACTAACATTAAGTGAGAACGGTAGATGTTATATCCTAAGGGCAGTGGTGTTAATATGCATATTTATAAGAACAAGAACTTCCTTCTCTATATTTTACCACTTAAGTATACCTCTGATTGCTACAGTAATTTAACCTTCACCTAATTTCACTAAATTACTTGTAAACATCAGCTTGTAAAAGTTAATTGAAGAAAATGTAATTGGATACTTTAAGTATGGCCCTACTACTCTATTAAACAATTCTTTGTAACTGATAGTTTTAATGAGACATCAATTCAAAGAAAGCTTGGAAATATATATTACTGACTTTTGTTACTGGGTTTCAAATAAAGGAAATCCTGATGGGAAAAATAGCTGTATTTTTTAGTCAAGAAATATTTGTTGAGTATTGGCAAGGAATAAAGCAATCATTCGTTAGTAGCCTCAATATTTTTTTTTTAACATTTATTCAACTACCACTGGTAGTTCAAAATTAATATCAATATTTTAAAAGGTAATTGAATATGGAGGGGCCAAAAAATTGACTATATCAGGAATACCATTTTTATTCAATTGTATAATTTTGGAATATGTCAAGGATAAGAGAAGTGAAAGAGTAAGACTAGATTAAAGGCTAGCAATGGAAGGAACATATAGCACAAAGAAATAGAATCAATGTAGGTGCTATATTTAGTCTTATATTTGAGCAATTTCAACCAGAGAATTTGATGTCAAACCCTTAAACACAAGGAAACAGCTATTCCAATTTATATCTGTGAACCCATAAAAGAGATGGTTTTCACAGTAGGACCTACAAAAATACATTGTAGAGGAGCAAAATTTGCCACCCCAATTTTCATCTCTTTGGTATGGGAGTTTAAGTTGATCATTTTTTAAAACTAAGGTACCCAGCAATTATTTCTTTTTAACTCTGTTAGCTCTTTAAATAATTTAAATAAAGGGTCCATATCTGGAACAGAGCTATCACCAAAAATATCTATGATTATAGTAACTAGGTGTGGTGAGGGAAACTCAGCAGACCCTAGAGATCAGTGTCTACTCTGTGTCTCACGGTCTTTGCTTGGCCCAGCAAACCTTTTTTTTTTTTTACCATCTCCATGTGAATTGGTTTCCTCTGAAGTCCCCAAAACACTACCTCAACACCCACTTATGTCTTTAGATATATAGGTTTTTTAATGTGAAGTTTTCAGTCATTTTAATGAGGTACTCAGTTTTCCTGGGTCTCTCCCAGGTTTACATGTTGCTAAACTTTTGTTTGACTTTCTCCTGTTAATCTGTTTCGTGTTAATTTTGTTCTTAGGTCAGCCTGAAGAACCTGGGAGAACAGCAGAAAATTTATTCCTCCTTGACAATGTGAAGCACACAAAATTATGAACTGGTTCCAAGCTGGATCAAAGAGCTAGTTTAAGTCATAAGTGAAAGACAGTTTCACTATTTCCCAATGAGAAAGGAGCAAAATCACATTCTATTTACTACTTGATATGTTAACATTTGGCTGAATAAATGTTACTTTCATTATTTACTAGTGTTAAAAGAATTAACAAAATAGAGTCATTTTGGCCCTCAGGACAGCAAACCCAAGAGCACAACCAGAAGATGACTTTAAAACAAAAAAACTGAAATTTCTTTTAAAAATTTTAAAAATTTATTTATATTTTTAATGGAAGATTAATCACTTTACAGAGTTTTGTTTTCTGTCAGACATCAATAAGAATCAGCCATAGGTATACATATGTCCCCTCCATCTTGAAACTCCCTCCATCCCCTTTCCCATCCCACCACTCTAAATTGTTACAGAGCCCCTGTTTGAGTTCCCTGAGTCATACAGCAAATTCCCATTGACTATCTATCTAATTTACATATGGTATTGTGAATTTCCATGTTACTCTCTATATACATCTCACCCTCTTCTCCCTTCCCCCCAAGTCCATAAGTCTTTTCTATATCTGTTTCTCCATTCAGTTCACTCACTTAGTCATGTCCAATATTTTGTGACCCCATGGACTGCAGCACACCAGGCTTCTCTGTCTATCACCAACTCCCAGAGCTAGTGCAAACTCATGTCCATTGAGTTGGTGCTGCCATCCAACCATTTCATCCTCAGTCATCCTCTTCTCCTCCTGCCTTCAATCTTTCCCAGCATCAGGGACTTTTGTAATGAGTCAGTTCTTCACATCCAGTGGCCAAAGTACTGGAGTCTCAGCTTCAGCATCAGTCCTTCCAAAGAATATTCAGGACTGATATCCTTTAGGATGGACTGGTTGGATGTCTTTGTAGTCCAGGGGACTCTGAAGAGTATTCTCCAACACCTCAGTTCAAAAGCATCAATTCTTAGGCATTCAGCTTTCTTTATAGTCCAACTCTCACATCCATACATGACTACTGGAAAAACCACAGTTTTGACTAGACAGATATTTGTCAGCAAAGTAATGTCTCTGCTTTTCATTATGCTGTCTAGGTTGGTCACAGTTTTCTTCCAGGGAGCAAGCATCTTTTAATTTCATGGCTGCGGTCACCATCTGCAGTACTTTTGGAGACCAAGAAAATAAAATCTATCACTGTTTCCACTGTTTCCTCATCTATTTGCCGTGAAGTGATGGGACCAGATGCCATGATCTTAGTTTTTTGAATGTTGAGTTTAAAGCTAGCTTTTTCACTCTCTTCTTTCACTTTCATCAAGAGGCTCTTCAGTTCCTCTCCATTTTTTGCCATAAGGGTGGTGTCAGTTGCTTATCTGAAGCTGTTATTTCTTCTGGCAATCTTGATTCCAGCTTGTGTTTTATACAGCCTGGCATTTCACATGATGTACCCTGCACAAAAGTTCAATTAACAGTGTGACAATATATAGCTTAGATGCACTCCTTTCCCAATTTGGATACAGTCTGTTGTTCCACGTCCAGTTCTAATGGTTGCTTCTTGACCTACATGCAGATTTCCCAGGAGGCAGGTAAGGTGGTCTGGTATTACCATCTTTTTCAGAATTTTCCACATTTTGTTGTGATCCACATAGTCAAAGGCTTTGGCATAGTCAATAAAGCAGAAGTAGATGTTTTTTGGGAACTTTCTTGCTTTTTCTATAATCCGTCAGACATTGGCAATTTGATCTCTGGTTCTACTACCTTGCCTAAATCCAGGTTGAACATCTGGAATTTCTCAGTTCACGTAATGCTGAAAGCTCACTTGGAGAATTTTGAGCATTACTTTGATAGCGTGTGATATGAGTGCAATTGTGCACTAGTTTGAACAGTCTTTGGGGTTGGAATGAAAACTTACCTTCTCTGTGACCACTGCTGAGTTTTCCAACTTTGCTGGCATATTCAGTGAAGCAAATTCCACAGCACCTTCTTTTAGGACTTGAAATAGCTCAGCCGGAATTCCATCACCGCCACTAGCTTTGTTTATAATGATGTTCCCTAAGGCCCACTTGACTATGAACTGCAGCATGTTTAGCTCTAGGTGAATGATCACACCATCGTGGTGGTCTGGGTCATTAAAAATCTTTTTTATAGTTTTTCTGTATTCTTGCCACCTCTTCTTAATGTCTTCTGCTTCTGTTAGGTCCATACCATTTCTGTCCTTTATTGTGCCCATCTTTGCATTAAATGTTCCCTTGGTATCTCTAATTTTCTTGAAGAGATCACTAGTCTCTCCCATTCTACTGTTTTCCTCTATTTCTTTGCCTTGATCATTGAGCAAGGCTTTCTTATGTCTCCTTGCTATTCTTTGGAACTCTGAATTCAGGTGGGTATATCTTTCCTTTTCTCCTTGGCGTTTAGTTTCTCTTCTTTTCTCAGCTATTTGTAAGGCCTCCTGAGACAAACATTTTACCTTTTTTCATTTCTTTTACTTGGGGATTTTCTTGATCATTGCTTCCTGTACAATGTCACAAACCTCTGTCAATACTTCTTCAGGCACTTTATCAGATCTAATCCCTTGAATCTATTTCTCACATCCACTGTGGAATCGTAAGGAATTTGATTTAGGTCATATCTGAATGGTCTAGTGGTTTTCCCTCCTTTCTTCAATTTAAGTCTGAATTCGGCAATAAGGAGTTCATGATCTGAGGCACAGTCAGCTCCTGGTTTTGTTTTTGCTGACTGTATAGAGCTTCTCCATCTTTGGCTGCAAATAATAAAATCAATCTGAGTTCCATAATGACAATCTGGTGATGTCCATGTGTAGAGTCTTTGCTTGTGTCACTGGAAGAAGGTGTTTGCTATGACCAGTCTGTTCTCTTCACAAAACTCTGTTAGTCGTTGCTGTCCTTCATTTTGTACTCCAAGGCCAACATTGCCTGTTACTCCAGGTATCTCTTTACTTCCTACTTTTGCATTCCAGTCCTCAAGATGAAAAGGACATCTTTTTCTTTTTTTGTTGTTAGTTCTAGTAGGTCTTGTAGGTCTTCATAGAACCAATTCTCAACTTCAGCTTTTTCAGCATTATTGTTCTGGGCATAGACTTGTATTACTATGACATTGAATGGTTTGCCCTGGAAATGTACAGAGACCATTCTGTCATTTTGAGAATGCACTCAAGTTCTGCATTTTGGACTTTCATGTACTATGCGGGCTACTCCATTTCTTCTAAGAGATTCTTGCCCACAGGAGTAGATGTAATGGTCATCTGAATTAAATTTTCCCATTCCAGCCCATATTAGTTCACTGATTCTTAAAATGTTGAAGTTCACTCTTGCCATCTGCTGTTTGACCACTTCCAATTTACCTTGATTTATGGACCTAACATTCCAGATTCCTATGCAATATTATTCTTACAGCATCAGACCTTACTTCCATCACCATATACATCCACCACTGGGCATTGTTTTTGCTTTGGCTCCTTCTCTTCATTCTTTCTGGAGTTGTTTCTCCACTCTTTTCCAGTAGCATATTGGGCACCTACTTCCCTGAGGAGTTCATCTCTTAGTGTCATAAATTTTTGCCTTTTCACACTGTTCATGAGGTTCTCAAGGCAAGAATACTGAAGTGGCTTGCCATTCCCTTCTCCAGTGGACCATGTTTTGTCAGAACTCTCCACCATGACCCATCTGTCTTAAATCACCCTACCTGGCATTGCTGCCCTCCAAATAAATTCATCAGTGCCATCTTTCTAGATTCCATATATGTGCATCAGTATACAATGCCTTATCTTTCTCTGTCTGACTTACTTCACTCTGTATAATAGGCTCTAAGTTCGTCCACCTCGTTTGAACTGACTCAAATGTGTTCCTTTTTATGGTTGAGTAATATTCCATTGTATATATGTACCACAGCTTCTTTATCCATTCATCTGTTGATGGACATCTAGGTTGCTTCCATGTTCTAGCTATTGTAAATAATGCTGCAATGAACATTTTGGTATGTATGTTATTTTCAATTTTGGTTTCCTCAGGGTATATACCTAGTAATGGGATTTCTGGGTCACATAGTGGTTTTATTCCTAGTTTTTTAAGGAATCTCCATACCATCTTCCATAGTGGCTATATCAATTTACATTCCCACTAGTAATGCAAGAGGGTTCCCTTTTCTCCACACCCTCGCTGGCACTTATTGTTTGTAGACTTTTTGATGATGGCCATTCTGACTGGTGTGAAGTGGTATCTCATTGAGGTTTTGACTTGCATCTTTCTAATAATGAGCAATGTTGAGCATCTTTTCATGTATTTGTTAGCCATGCGTATGTCTTCTTTGGAGAAATGTCTGTTTAGGTCTTCTTGCCACTTCTTAATTGGGTTGTTTGCTTTTCTGGTGAAATTTCTTGATCAGCACTATTGAAGATGAAAATCTCTGCAATATAGAGACTCTTGCTCCTTTCACCAAAAGAAAATGCCTGGCTTGAAACAACCTTTCCTTTTCTTTTGCTAATATTTTGTTGTCTTATCCTCCTTCTGTGTATGAAGTCTTCCGTTTTGTACAGCTTCTCAGAGCACCTACTTACTTCTTGAGATTCTGTCAGTTCATGAATCTTTGAATAAAGCCAATTAGATCTTCAAATGTACTCAGTTGATTTTGTTTTTAATGCTACAAATGGATTATGGTATGACTCATCATAATATTCATTTTTACTTTCTGACAAATATTTAAGTATTTATTAAAGTTGTCTACATTAAAAATTTGTGAATTCAAAGTAATGAAATATACTGATTAATATAAATAAAGAACTTTCATTATTTTTAAAATAGACTAGGCTTGACATACAATATTATATTAGTTTCAGGTGTACAATATTTGATATTTTTTACATTATGAAATGATTACTATATACTTCTAGATAGCATCTGTCACCATAAAAAGTTGTTACAATATTACTGACTATATTCTCTATGCTATACTTCCTCATGACTTATTTAGTTTATAGTGGAAAATTTGTACCTCTTAATCCCCATCACTTATATTTTCAGTCCCCCCACCTCTCTCCACTCTGGTAGCTACGTTTGTTCTTTGACAATTTCTGTTTTGTGTTTTAGTGAAACATATAAATAAAATCATACAATGTTTTGCTCTGACTAATTTCACTTAGTATAATATCCTTCAGACCCATACCTGTTGTTGCAAATGGCAAGATTTCCTTCTCTCTTAGAGTTGATTAATATTCCATTATACATGTATTCATATTTTGTTAAATGTGTCTATATGTACAAATATGTATGTGTAGCACATCTTCTTTATTCATTCACCTATTGATAGATAGGTGATTCCATATCTTGGCTATTATAAATAGTGCTGCAATGCTCATATGGGTAGATACATCTTTTTGAACAGTGTTTTCATTTTCTTTGGATAAATACCCAGAAATGGAATTGTGGGACTGTATGATTTTTACTTTTTTTGAGAAATTTCTACACTGTTTTCCATAGTGGCTGCACTATTTACATTCCTACCAACACTGCAAAAGTGTTCCCCTTTCTTCACATCCTTGCCAACACATTGTTTCTTTTTTTGATAACAGCCATTCTGACAGGTGGCTTTGATTTGTATTTGATTTTGATATTGAGCATCTTTCTATTTGTCTGTTGAACATCTATAAGACTTCTTTTTTAAAATTTTAGATTGCTTTTTTAATATAAATTTATTTTAATTGGAGGTTAATTACTTTACAATATTGTATTCATTTTGTCGCATATCAACATGAATCCACCACAGGTATACACGTGTTCCCCATCCTGAACTCCCTTCCCTCCTCCCTCCCTGTACCATCTCTCTGGGTCGTCCCAGTGCACCACCCCCAAGCATCCAGTATCTTCATCAAAACTGGACTGGCGATTCATTTCATATATGATATTATACAAGTTTCAATGCCATTCTCCCAAATCATCCCACCCTTGCCCTCTCCCACAGAGTCCAAAAGACTGTTCTATACATCTGTGTCTCTTTTGCTGTCTCGCATACAGGGTTATCATTACCTTGTTTCTAAATTCCATATATATATGTTAGTATACTATATTGGTGTTTTTCTTTCTGGCTTACTTCACTCTGTATAATAGGCTCCAGTTTCATCCACCTCATTAGAACTGATTCAAATGTATTCTTTTTAATGGCTGAGTAATACTCCATTGTGTATATGTACCACTGCCTTCTTATCCATTCGTCTGCTGATGGACATCTAGGTTGCTTCCATTTCCTGGCTATTATAAACAGTGCTGCAATGAACATCGGGGTACACGTGTCTCTTTTACTTCTGGTTTCCTTGGTGTGCATGCCCAGCAGTGGGATTGTTGGGTCATAAGGCAGTTCTATTTCCAGTTTTTTAAGGAATCTCCACACTGTTCTCCATAGTGGCTGTACTAGTTTGTATTCCCACCAACAGTGTAAGAGGGTTCCCTTTTCTCCACACCCTCTCCAGCATTTATTGCTTGTAGACTTTTGGATCACAGCCATTCTGACTGGCGTGAAATGGTACCTCACTGTGGTTTTGATTTGGATTTCTCTGATAATGAGTGATGTTGAGCATCTTTTCATGTGTTTGTTAGCCATCTGTATGTCTTCTTTGGAGAAATGTCTATTTAGTTCTTTGGCCCATTTTTTGATTGGGCCATTTATTTTTCTGGAATTGAGCTGCAGGAGTTGCTTGTATATTTTTGAGATTAGTTGTTTGTCAGTTGATTCATTTGCTATTATTTTCTCCCATTCTGAAGGCTGTCTTTTTCTAACACCATACACAAAAATAAACTCAAAATGGATTAAAGATCTAAACATAAGACCAGAAACTATGAAACTTATAGAGGAGAACATAGGCAGAACACTCTCTGACATAAATCACAGCAGGATCCTCTATGACCCACCTACCAGAATATTGGAAATAAAAGCGAAAATAAACAAATGGGACCTAATTAAACGTAAAAGCTTCTCCACAACAAAAGAAACTATAAGCAAGGTATAAGACTCTTTAGAAAAGTCTATTCAGATCTTCTGATCATTTTTCAATCAAACTTTTTTTTAACTGAATTGTATTAGTTCTTTATACATGTTAGATATTAACACTTTGTTAGATATATCATTTGCAAATATCTTCTTCATTCTTCTTTCCCTTCATCACACAAAAGATTTTTAGCATACCGTATTTTTATTCATTTTTGGTCTTGTTGCCCTTGCCTGAAGTACGTGGGGTCTAATTCCCTGACCAGGGATGGAACCCAGGCCCTCTTCATTGAGAGCACAAAGACTTAGCCACTGAAACACTAGGAAAGTTCCTAAAGGCCTTTCAATTTAAAAGTGAAACTGGCTTGTAACCACAATTCTGCCTTTCCTAAATATGCTTCAAATTATTACTAAAGTCAAAAAAAGGAAAATGTAGTAAACTTAGGCCAGAAAAAAATGATGGAATAAAAAAAATAACACTTTATTTGTATGAACAAAACTCTAAGTAGAAATTTAAATAAAATATTCCTTAAGAACTTAGGCTGCAAAATTTCATCAACAAAAGTTACACTAAGACTTTTCTTCCATAATTTTAAATTACTGAATAAAAGGGAAATTTCCAATGGATTATGAAAGAGAAATATTATACACCTAGAACTTTATATTAGCCAACTCTCTTTTCTCTATAAGAGTAGCAGGCTTATAGTTTTGGATATAAACCATCTTATTTATTCTTATTAAATTGTCATTCAATCGAGTGAGTCATTAATTGAAAATGAAAATCTAGTCTGTGAGAGTTTAATAAAAAATATCTGGTATTCTCTTAAACCATCATTAAACACTGCCATGTAGAATAGTATATTATGAATAACACAAGATGAGGAGTTGATTTCAACTCTATAATTTTAAACAAATTACTTTTCTTCACTTGATGATTTATGCAAGCAGTAGATCAGAACAATCAGCCTCTGTATCAACAGGTTCTGCACTCACAGGTTCAAGCTATTTTATTTTGGATTGAACTGAATCCGTGGTTGGTGAACCTGGGTGGAAACAGAGGGTCAATTGCAGTACTCCATTTTATATGAGACTTTAGCCTCCAGCAATTTTGGCATCCGCAGGAGTCCTGAAACCTATAACCACTGATGCTGAGGAATGACTGTATCATAATCCCTGGTACTGAGGAATGACTGTATCACCTTCTTTCTAAGTCCTATTTCAATGTGAAAGAGAGTTAAAATGCTATAAAAGATAAATATATTTTAAATGTCAATAAGTAGCAACTATTGTTATAAGTAATTCATATAATTAACTTATTTAGTCCTAGAACAGCACTGTAAAGCATGTAGTATTATTACTGACTACTTTGCACGTAAGAACAACTCCGGCACAGAAATATTAAGTCAGAGAGCATTTAATTGGCAGAGCCAGTTTTCAGGCTCAGGCATTCTGGACGTATATTCTGTGTTTTGAGCCATTATTAAAAGAGATTCTTATTACTTACTTAAAAACTTGCAAATTATAAAGTATTCTCTTATACTTTGGTATTCTTGCAACATTTTAACATAGATTTTATACACTTATTTACATTTTTATAAATGTGGTTGGCATAGTATAAGTTTCTCTATAAACTACTCTGTTAGGTTAAACTAATAAAACAACTGTTTCATATTTATCAAAAACTAAACTTTGTCTTTTTGTCAAATTTTAACATTTGATCTTTTTTCTCAGATTTTTTTTTTTTTTTTTTTTTTTTTTACTGTTCAGAATCTGGTCCCAAAACATCTCTAATTTCTTTCTGTAATACAGAAGATGTAGGCTTCTTCTTTTTTCTATGTCTCCCCTATGTCATAGATAGAATTCTCAAATGAACATGAAAACTCACATCTTCTGATGTACAAATTCTGGTAATTTCTTCCCTTTGAGTTCAGGAAGAAACTGCACATATTTTGGGATACTGTGCTTGTGATTCAGTAACCTTATTATAGCAAAGGTGTATCAATATTGCAGATATAATAAAAAGCACTAATATATTGACTTTCTCAATATCAAAGATATCAAAACAGTCAATCGTAAAGAAATCAACAATGACTATTCACTGGGAGGACAGATGCTGAATCTGAAGCTCCAATACTTTGGCCACCTGAAGCAAAGAGCCTATTTATTGCAAAAGACCCTGATGCTGGGAAAGACTGAGGGCAGCAGGAGAAGAGGGCATCAGAGGATGAGATAGTTGGATGCATCATCAACGCAATGGACATGAGTTTGAGCAAACTCTGGGAGAGAGTGAAGAACAAAGAAGCCTGCTGTGCTACAGTACCTGAGGTTGCAAAGAACTGGACATGACTTAGCAACTGAACAGTAACAAATATATTGACTTTAGGTTAATCAAAAGGGGCATTTCCTGAGTGGGCCTGATCTAATCATGTGAGTACTTTAAAAGATAATCTAGAGTTTAGCAATGGAAAGAATCAGGAAGAGCTGAAATGAGAGATTCTCCTGCTGAATTTGAATCAATAACCTGCCAAGTTTCAAGAAAACCAGGTGACTGGATTCCAAGGGTAGTATCTAGGCTCTGAGAGTGAGGTCCAGCTAATAACGTGCAAGAAAATGTTGACTTTAGATTTTAAACTGCAAGGGAATGAATTCTGCTAACAACCTAGATCAGCTTGCCAACAGATGTTTCCCCAGTGATGCCTCCAGATGAGAAGGCTGACACTTTGATGTCAGCTTTGTGAGACCCTGAATGAAGGATCCAGATAAACTGTGACCAGACTCCTGAGCCATAGAAATTATATGGTTATAAATTTTTGTCCTTTTAAGCTGCTAACTTGGTGGTAATTTGATATTCAGCAAATAAAAAGTCAATATAGTCTATATTTGTTTGCTTTCTTGAAGCCCTTTTATAAATTCAACTGTTTCTTGGTACTGATTATCTACTATTTTTATAAAAAGTGTCCATTTTATATTCACTGTTCAACTTCAATTTTCCTCCACTCAAAAGCCTTTCCTGATGATTTCAAATCACTGATCTTCCACAATCTTCTTGTAACTTACCAATCTACATACATAATTATATATTATGTAATACTAGTTTTATTTTCTATTTTTCTCTATTTCAAAATTGAGAACTTTTTTATTTTATATGAATTTTATTGACAGCTACTTTCAATCTGTGTAAGGCCAATAATGTTCACTGAACACTGTAATAGCATAGACAGTTTTACTGTAAAGTGTTTTAGTGATTTTCACTGTATAAAGTATAAGCAATGCATTTTTATTAATAAAAGAGGCAGCTATTAAACACTATAATTCATTATAAAAAGTATATTCTGAATGAATTGTCAACAAACTGTTGCTAACAGTTATCAGTACAATGAAATTTTAGATGATTTTTATTTTCTTCCAAATGATAGTTAAGTTCAAATTATTTATGATAAACCATACATCACTTTATAATCAAAGCAGTTCCCGTGTGAAAAATAGAAAGGGAATTGTGAGAAAATATATACTAAAATATTGACAGTGATTATCCTTGATTGATGAGAACATGAATAGTGTTGTTTTCTATTTTTTTAATAGCAATTTAAAATAATAACTTGAATATATACTCTAACAAACAATTTAAACAACACAGGGTATATAGAGTAGAAATTGAAAATATTTACCATAACACTTGCATTTCTATACTCAATCCTAATGTAATACTTCTTTCAATTTAAATATACTTTTTAAAAAATAGTTCCATTCCCTCACATACAATAGTTGTTGAGGAAAGAATAGCAAATAATCTATATCCTGAGAGGTAGAGAAACAATTTAGTACTATCTTTACATATTTGTTATGTAATCATTTTCTTCTTATTCATCTAGGTCCCAAAAGAAAGGGAGAAAGGAAAAGATACTCCTAGCCAAAGCATGCAATTTAATGCATTTTGACATGCATATACATTTGTAAAATCACTGCTGACATGAAGGTACAGAATATTTTCATCACCAAGTGTTTCTTTGCCCTATTTTGCAATCTTTGCACACTGTTTACTGTCATTATAAGTTGATTTTCTTTCTCTTATATATATATATATATGTATATAATCAGTGATCATAGGCTTTTACTTCTGGCTTTCTTCACCCGGCTAAATGATTTTAAGATTCATCATGTTGGGTTTTTGTATCAGTAACATGTTCATCTTTAGTGCTGAGTAGCATTCTTTTGCATAGATTTTCACATTTTGTTTAGCCATACACCAGTTGATGAACATGTATTGTTTTCATTTTTTCACTATTATGGATAATAGTTGCTATGAATATTCTTAAGCAGTTCTTTGTTAAAAAATGTTTTCATTTCTCTGGAGTATACCTATAAGTTGAATGGATGAATTTGTGACAGGTGAATATTTAACTTTTAAAGAAACCACTGAACCAGATTTCCAAAGTGGTCATACCATTTCATATTCCTACCAGCAGGGTATTCTCCAACAAGTTGTTCTCTGTTTCACCAATTTTGAACTTAATTCTTTTTAATTTTAGCCATTCTAAGAGTTGTACATTAGTATCACATTGTGTTCTTAGATTGTAATTCCCTCATGACTAATGATGCTGAGAATGTGTGCTTATCAGACATTTGTATACACTCTTTTATTAAATATCTGTTCATATCATTTGCCAACTTTTCTATTGGACTGATTCTTATTATATAAAACTTCCTTAATATTATAGATACAGGTCCAGTCTTTTGTAAGATTTATTAATAATATTTTCTTCAGAACTGTGTCATGCTATTTATTTTCTTTATGATATTCTTTCACAATCAAAGGTTTCAACTATGATAAATTCTGATTTATAACTTATTGTTTTAATTTTATGCTTTTTCCTTTATACTACTACTAATAAATATTTGACAGTGTTAGTCATAAGTGCTTCCCTCATAGCTCAGTTGGTAAATAATCTGCCTGCAATGCAGGAGACCCGGTTTGATTCCTGGGTCGGGAAGACCCCTGGAGGAGGAAATGGCAACCCGCTCCAGTATTCTTGACTGGAAAATCCCACAGACAGAGAAGCCTGGCAGGCTACAGTCCATGGGGTCGCAAAAGTCGGATGTGACTTAGTGACTAAATAATCAAAGCCATAAACATTTTTATAGAAATTTTGTAACTTTAGCCTTTATTTTTAGAACCATGGCTCATTCTATGTTTATTTTTCTGTAGAGTAGTGAGGTAAAGCTTAAGGTTCTTTTTTATTCATATGGCTTTTCAGTTCTTCAGGCACCAATTATTTCCAAATCTTCCCATTTTCCATTTAATCACCTTGAAAACTTTAGGGAAAATCAATGAAAGATCCATTCAAGTTCTATTTCTATACTTTCTATTTTTCTTTTGATTTAGCATCTATCATCTTGCCAAACCACTTTCTCTTAAATAATGAAGTTTTAGAATAAGACTTGAAATCAAGTAATATAAGCTCTACAACTTTTTCTTCTTTCTAAAAATACCTTTGAGAGACTTCTAGTCTGGACAAGTTCGTGTAGAACCATTTTTCACCCCCTCTGCTTATCAAATATAACTATAAAATCCTAGAAATGACACAAGAAATAAACATACCAGAATTCTGAAGATAGTAATAGAAAGGTAAGGAGTTGGCTGACCACAAGAATGGAAGAATAGCATTATTTTAGTGTGTCTGGTGTTTCCCAACAGAGAGAAGCAGTATATTAACAGGTGTCTTCCACCCCCAACTTAGCAACAGAGGCAGCCCAGGTAAACTCATCCTTTCCACCACCAAGGACAATTCCCTATGGCAACAACAGGCAAGCTTCACAGAACTGTCAAGGGGTGCCAATTGGGAGCTCCAAAAAGAAGTGCCCAGGGGCAGCATTCTTGATCCCACTGAGGCTTAAACACTCTTTATTGTCTAGAGATAAAAAGGTGGAAGACTGGACTTTGCAAGAGAATCAGCCACACCAGATTTTGCAGCAATTCACAATCTTGGGATTCTCCTCCCCTGCCCGGGACACAGGCAGAAAAAGAAACTGTGCTCTAGTCTGGGAGGCCCATTTATATCCACAGGTTAAAACTTTTTTCTCCCAGCTGGAGATATGAGGGCAGCCAAGGAGCACTTAGACACTTCCGGTGATTCTGGAAAACCTGTTTTGCCTACTCCTGCAACATCAGCAGAGACCAATTTATCTGGTACATAAGCAGTACCAGATATACCAAACAGACCAAAATAAGATTTCAAAGGCTTTCAAAATTAAGCTCCCACTGAAAACACAGCCTCCTCTACTCAAATACATAATTTTAAGACTGCAAAGAAAAAGATGGTATAATGATTCTAAATGTATACACACCAAACAATGGAAACTCAAATGGCATGAAGGAAAACTGATAGAGTTGAAAAAAGAAAACAGACAAATCTGAAATTATACTTGGGGACTTTAATTCACCTGCCCCCCGTCCTCAAAAACTGAAGGAACTCTTTAGAAAATCAGCAAACACATAAAGGACCTTAACAATGCCAGCAGCCAAATGAATATATTATACATATATAGCATATCACCCTTAACTACATAAGACTGCACATTTTTTTCAAGTGCTCTTGGAACATTCAATATTAGCCCTATCCTAGTCCATAAAAAAAAAAAAAAAAAAAAAGAAAGTAAGAAAAAAAACAAACAAACAGAACTTCAATACATTGAAAACATACAAAGTGTGTTCTCTAACCATAATCAAATCAAATTAAAATCAATTAAAAAAGACAACTGTCAGATGACTTTATATCTTGATTATACTGGTAATTAAAAGAATCCAGGAGTGTAGTAAACTTGCATATTTTTATGCACATATATTGAGCTTAAATACTTGAGTATAGTGTTAAATAATGGTAGAACAAGCATCATTGTCCTGTTTTTAATCTTACAGGAAAAACCATTAAAATAAAAAAAAAAAGAAAAAGAAAAGTCAAAATATATATATATATATTTCAACATCAAGTATTCATGAACTTTATATTTCTCCTAAGTGCTGCTGATGCTGCTACTAAGTCGCTTCAGTCATTTCCGACCCTGTGAGACCCCATAGACCACAGTTCACCGGGCTTCTCTGTCCCCGGGATTCTTCAGTCAAGGATACTGAAGTGGATTGCCATTTCCTTCTCCAATGTGTGAGAGTGAAAAGTGAAAGTGAAGTCGCTCAGTCGTGTCCGACTCTTCGCGACCCCATGGACTGTAGCCTACCAGGCTCCTCAGTCCATAGGATTTTCCAGGCAAGAGTACTGGAGTGGGTTGCCATTTCCCTCTCCAGAAAGACTTTTACCAAATTGAGAGTTTCCTTTTGTTTGCTGAGTGCTTTTGTTAAAGAATGAATAAGGAGTGTTCTGTCAAACTATTTTTCTGCATTTATTGAAATAGGTTTTATCTCCTTTGCTAATGATGAATTATGTGGATTAATTTAAGTACATTCAAATGTCCTTCTATTCCTATTTGCTCAAAAGGTACTATCCTCTTAATTATTGTTGGAGTCAATTGGACAAAACTATTAATGATTTTTATGTTTATGTTCATGGTGGATATTTGTCTGATTTTTTTTTGGTCCATGTCCAGTTCTAACTGTTGCTTCCTGACCTGCATACAGATTTCTCAAGAGGCAGGTTAGGCGGTCTGGTATTCCCATCTCTTTCAGAATTGTCCACGGTTTATTGTGATCCACACAGTCAAAGGCTTTGGCATAGTCAATAAAGCAGAAATAGATGTTTTTCTGGAACTCTCTTGCTTTTTCCATGATCCAGTGGATGTTGGTAATTTGATGTCTGGTTCTTCTGCCTTTTCTAAAACCAGCTTGAACATCAGGAAGTTCACGGTTCATGTATTGCTGAAGCCTGGCTTGGAGAATTTTGAGCATTACTTTACTAGCATGTGAGATGAGTGCAATTGTGCGGTAGTTTGAGCATTCTTTGGCATTGCCTTTCTTTGGGATTGGAATGAAAACTGACTTTTCCCAGTCCTGTGGCCACTGCTGAGTTTTCCAAATTTGCTGGCATATTGAGTGCAGCACTTTCACAGCATCATCTTTCAGGATTTGAAACAGTTCAACTGGAATTTCATCACCTCCACTAGCTTTGTTCGTAGTGATGCTTTCTAAGGCCCACTTGACTTCACATTCCAAGGTGTCTGGCTCTAGATTAGTGATCACATCATCATGATTATCTGGGTCGTGAAGATCTTTTTTGTACAGTTCTTCTGTGCATTCTTGCCACCTCTTCTTAATATCTTCTGCTTCTGTTAGGTCCAGACCATTTCTGTCCTTTATTGAGCCCATCTTTGCATGAAATCATCCCTTGGTATCTCTGATTTTCTTGAAGAGATCTCTAGTCTTTCCCATTCTGTTGTTTCCCTCTATTTCTTTGCAATGATCGCCGAAAAAGGCTTTTTTATCTCTTCTTGCCAGAGTTAGTTGGTCTTGAAAAGTGTTTCAGAGAGGGAGAGTTCCGTTCTCTTCTGCTTTATCAGAAAAAAAAAAAAAAAAAAAGAAAAAATCAGGGTTGAATGTTGGAACTCTCAGTGAAAACATCTAACTATCAAGTTTTCTTTGTGAGAAGTTTTTTTGATAATTCCTTTTTTTTACATACATATTGGACTTCTCTGGTGGCTCAGATGGTAAAGCATCTGCCCACAATGCGGGATACCTGAGTTCAATCCCTGGGTCAGGAAGGTCTCTTGGAGAAGGAAATGGCAACCCACTCCAGTATTCTTGCCCGGAAAATCCTATGGATGGAGGAGCCTGGTAGGCTACAGTTCACGGGGTCGCAAAGAGTCGGACATGATTGAGAGACTTCACTCATATGGGGGAAAGAAAGAGAGAGAGGGAGGGAAGGAGAGAGAGGAGGTCACAGATCTGCAAAAGTTAGAATTTGAGCTAGCGAAGATTGATTGCTTGTTAACCATCTGTTGGCAAGAACATGACTCTGCTCTTTCAGCAGGTCCTGGAGCAGGTGCAACCACTGATATGCTGGGATTGTTAAGTACAGCAATCTGGAGACTCATTAGCTGCAAGTCTTGCTGGGATAAGGAAAACAAATTCTAGAAGTTTCCCGAGCCCATCATCATAAAAAACAGTGTCCTAGTAGTTTCAAAAGGGCCACAAAACAAATCAGCCCCCCAAACCTCAGCAACCAACAGCAGCTAATGAGGTGTGCAGGAAGAAAATCACTATAAGAGATTTCTCAGTCAGAGAGACCATGAAAATACTTCCAAAACTACTTCTGGTCTAAGCCTGCCGGCCAACCCCAGCCAGCCTGCCTCTGAAGAACCTCAAGCATCACCACTGGTCGCCAGGCCTCCATGCCTGCTGCAGCAACAGCTCTGCCATCCGCCCACTTAGGCTCCTGAAAGGTGTAAGGCCGGTCCCGGGCGGGGGTGGGGGGCGCCCCTCCACTCCCTGCCGCCGGGTCCCTAACGGAAGGAGCCTCCCAGATCCCGGGGACCAATGACAGTACACTTCGCCAGCTAAAGCCGCCCCACCCCAGCCACGTAGAAGGACCTGTCAACCCGCAACGCCTCAGCCTGGAGACCTATCCGAACCCCCGTCCATCGACTTGCCTCACTCAGGTCCGGGAACCCTGCCCGGGAGCGCTTTGCCATTAAAGATCCTGTTAGACACTTTTTTGGTGTCCTGGTCTTTTACGAAACAAAAGGTGCCAGTCTTCGTCCTTTGCCTCGAGCCCTCAGTATCACCTTAATGGAGGCCAAGCTAAGGAAGCAATTGCAGTTCCGGCAGCCAGCCTCAGTATAGCTTCCCTGAGGTTTCTGTGAGGCTGCAGGCCTCGTCCCCCGGCTTCACAGTGACCCGGAGGCCTGAGGGGGCCCAGGCTCTGGGAACACACATCCCTCCCCTGTTCTGCAGGGAGCCCACCTCTGTCCAGGGTGCGAGCCTCTTGGAGGCTGGCCCATGCTCCTTGGAGAGGCCAGTCAGACGTTCGGTACCTGCCATCTGTGCCCACCAGCGGTGGTGTGAGCCTCGGCTCTGCCTCACGGTCTCAAGCAGAACAGGGGTCAACTTCCATGTAGTTCAAGTGCAGCGTCGACTGGAAATGGGGGGTCCCCGACTGACAGGCCCCACATCCTGAAGTAAGCCCTGTGGAGGTACTGGAGGATGCCTGGAGCCGAGGTCCAGTGCGGCCAGCTCATAGCACCTCTGTGCCCTCAGGTCTGTGCACTCCAGTTAGCAGCTGTCAACTGCTCGGTGTGGGGTTGGGGAGGCATGTAGTGTCTTCGGAAGCTCTGTCTTCATACCTCAGATTTTCTGAGTCAAAAAGACAGCTTTTCTCCTTTTTAAATTTTGTATAGAATCTTCCCTTTCTGTTTCATTAATATGTACTTTTATCTTCATTTTATTTTTCATTTCTACTTTTAGTTTTTACTTTATTTTATTTTTTTAATGCAGAATTTTGTGTTATAAAACCACTGTTTATTTTTTACCTGCGTCACTCGGCCTAAGGGATCTTAGATCCCTTTCCAGGATCAAACCTTCACTCTAAGCAGTGGAAGTGCAGAGGCCCGACTACTGGACCACCAGGAAATTAATTCCCTTGTCTCAAGTTTTGTAGGCTGTATTTTGTGTACCACTATCACTGCAGATGGTGATTGCAGCCATGAAATTAAAAGATGCTTACTCCTTGGAAGAAAAGTTATGACCAACCTAGATCGTATATTCAAAAGCAGAGACATTACTTTGCCGACTAAGGTCCGTCTAGTCAAGGCTATGATTTTTCCAGCAGTCATGTATGGATGTGAGAGTTGGACTGTGAAGAAGGCTGAGCGCCGAAGAATTGATGCTTTTGAACTGTGGTGTTGGAGAAGACTCTTGAGAGTCCCTTGGACTGCAAGGAGATACAACCAGTCCATTCTGAAGGAGATCAACCCTGGGATTTCTTTGGAAGGAATGATGCTAAAGCTGAAACTCCAGTTCTTTGGCCACCTCATGCGAAGAGTTGACTCACTGGAAAAGACTTTGATGCTGGGAGGGATTGGGGGCAGGAGAGGAAGGGGATGACAGAGGATGAGATGGCTGGATGGCATCACGGACTCGATGAACGTGAGTCTGAGTGAACTCTCGGAGTTGGTGATGGACAGGGAGGCCTGGCATGCTGCAATTCATGGGGTCGCAGAGAGTCGGACACAACTGAGCAACTGAACTGAACTGAACTGAAGAAGAAATTGTTCTATAATATCTCCTTTGGTTATTATTGGTTTATCTGATGGGTTTTTTAAAAAATGGATTTAATTGTAAATATTTAGCTTTCCCACATATGGTTAATAATATCTAATTTAATTATATTGTGATCAGAGTTTTTTCCCATGTGATTTCAATTCTATTAAGTTGGTTTAAACTTATGGCCCAGTTTATGGACCATCTTGGTGAATATGAGTGCCTAAAGAATCTGTATTCTGACATTATCATATGTAATATTGTATAATAATTTTTAGAAACAAGGTTGTGGATGTTGATTACATTAAAGTTTGTTTGTTTTTTGGTCTAGTTCAGTCATCTGATCAAGGGGACTGTTAATTCCAAAGTTATAGTAGAAGATTTTAACTAGTTTTTTCTTGAATATTGTAGCTTTTGCACCATGAACATTATCTTATCTCATATTAAAATAGGTAATCCAGTCTTCTTATGCTTATGATTTGTATTATACATAATTTCTACACATTTACACTCACTCTGTCTGAGCTTCATATTTAAATTTCATCTCATATTTAACATAGGTTCTGCTTAATTAGGGGTTCATCAATAAACACTGTGTGTCATTACTGATGTCATTTGGTTAAGTTCACCATTTTATTATGTAATTTCTGAATATATTTTCTATTTTATTACCCTTTTGTGACTTTCTGTTTCTTTAAGTGAATTTTAGAATTCCACTAGAAATTATCAATTTGGATTTTTTTAGTAATTGATCTAGGATTAAGTCTTTATGGTGTATATATATTTAATATTTTACTACCTCAAATGATACATAGAAAACCTACAACCATGTGGATCCATTTAGCATAAATTCATCATTCTATGTATGTTAATTATAATTAAGCTAAAAAATGTTATACACAGAAAAGACACTCTAATATTTTTTGCTTTAAATAGTCATGTGTGTGTTAGCTAAACTAAGAGAAAATCATATTTTATCAGTATATTAATTACTTATGTTGTTCTTCCCAGATAGTCCCTAGTTTATTTTCCCTCTAGGATTTTTTTTTTCAACTGCAAGAAATTCTTTCGGTGTTTCTTTTAGGTGCAGTACTGGTGTAAAAGTTTCTTGTTCTTTTATTTGAAAATGTCTTTATTTACCATCCATTCTTTGTTTTAAACTTTTTAATGTTACATTAGTGTACAGCTCATTAACAGTGTTGTGGTAGTTTCAGGTAGATAGCAAATCGACTCAGTCATACATATACAAGTATCCATTCTCCAAACTCCCCTCCCATCCAGCCTGCCACATAACACTGGATAGTTTCCTGTACTATATTGTGGGTCCTTGATTATCCATTTTAAATATGGAAGTGTGTACTTGTTATTCCAAACTTGCTAAATATCCCCTTCTCCCAGATAACCACAAGTTTGTTCCCTAAGTCTGTGAATCTGTTTTGTTAATAAGTTCATTTCTATCATTTCTTTTTAGATTCCTCATATAAAGGATAGCATACAATATTTCTCTTTCTCTGTCCTACTTTCTTCTCTCAGAATGACAATATATTGCTGCTTCCATATTGCTGAAAATGGCATTAATTCATTCTTTTTAATGGCTGAGTCATTCATTCAGTCAGTTCAGTCATTCAGTCATGTCCGACTCTTTGCAACCCCATGGACTACAGCACTCGAGGCCTCCATATCCAACACCAACTCCCAGAATTTACTCAAATTCATGTCCGTTGAGTCGGTGATGCCATCCAACCATCTCATCCTGTCATCCCCTTTTCCTCCCACCTTCAATCTTTCCCAGCATTAGGGTCTTTTCAAATAAGTTAGTCCTTCGCATCAAGTGGCCAAAGTATTGGAGTTTCAACATCAACAACAGTCCTTCCAATGAATATTCAGGACTGATTTCCTTTAGGATGTACTGGTTGGATCTCCGTGCTGTCCAAGGGACTCTCAAGAGTCTTCTCCAACACCACAGTTCAAAAGCATCAATTTTTCAGCACTCAGCTTTCTTTATATTCCAACTCTCACATCCATACATGACTACTGGAAAAGCCATAGCTTTGACTAGATGGACCTTTATTAGCAAAGAAATGTCTCTGCTTTTAAATATGCTGTATAAGTTGGTCATAACCTTTCTTGTAAGGAGCAAGCGTCTTAATTTCATGGCTGCAGTCACCATCTGCAGTGATTTTGGAGCCCCCCCAAAATAAAGTCTGTCACGGTTTCCCCATCTATTTGCCCTGAAGTGATGGGACTGGATGCCATGATCTTAGTTTTCTGAAAGTTCAGTTTTAAGCCAACTTTTTTACTCTCCTCTTTCACTTTCATCAAGAAGCTCTTTAGTTCTTTGCATTCTGCCATAAGGGTGGTGTCATCTGCATATCTGAGGTTATTGATATTTCTCTCAAAAATCTTGATTCCAGCTGGTATAGTTAATAAAGCAGAAATAGATGTTTTTCTGGAACTCTCTTGCATTTTCTATGATCCAACAGATGTTGGCAATTTGATCTCTGCTTTCTCTGCCTTTTCTAAACCAGCTTCAACATCTGGAAGTTCACAGTTGACGTCTGTTGAAGTCTGGCTTGGAGAATTTTGAGCATTACTTTGCTAGCCTATGAGATGACTGCAATTGTGCAGTAGTTTGAACATTCTTTGGCATTTCCTTTCTTTGAAATTGGAATGAAAATTGACCTTTTCCAGTCCTATGGCCACTGCTGAGTTTTCCAAGTTTGCTGACATATTGAGTGCAGCAATTTCACAGCATCATCTGTTAGGATTTGAAATAGCTCACTGGAATTCCATCACCTCCACTAGCTTTGTTTTTAGTGATGCTTCCTAAGATCCACTTATCTTCACATTCCAGGATTTTTGGCTCTAGTGAGTGATCACACCACTGTGATTGTCTGGGTCATGAAGATATCTTTTGTATAGTACTTCTGTGTATTCTTGCCACCTCTTCTTACTATCTTCTGCTTCTGTTAGGTCCATATCATTTCAGTCATTTATTATGCCATTTTTACATGAAAAATTCCCTTGGTATCTCTAATTTTCTTCAAGAAAACAGGAGATGGCAAGAGTGAACATCAACATTTTAGGAATCAGCGAAATAAAGTGGACTGGAATGGTTGAATTTAACCCAGATGACCATTATATCTACTTCTGTGGGCAAGAATCACTTAGAAGAAATGGAGTAGCCATCATAGTCAACAAAAGAGTCCAAAATGCACTTCTTGGATGCAATTGAAAAAATGACAGAATGATCTCTGTTTGTTTCCAAGGCAAACCATTCAGTGTCACAGTAATCCAAGTCTTTGCCCCAGACCAGTAATGCTGAAGAAGCTGAAGTTGAACAGTTCTATAAAGACCTACAAGAGCTTCTAGAACAATACTCAAAAAAGATGTCCTTTTCATTATAGGGGACTGGAATGCAAAAGTAGGAATTCAAAAAATACCTGGAGTAACGTCAAATTTTGCCTTTAAGTACAGAATGAAGCAGGGCAAAGGCTATAAGAGTTTTGCCAAGAGAACACACTGTACATAGCAAACACCCTCTTCCAATAATACAAGAGAAGATGCTACAAATGGACATCACCAGATGGTCAATACCAAAATCAGGTTGATTATATTCTTTGCTGCCAAACATGGAGAAGCTCTATACAGTCAGCAAAAATAAGGTCGGGAATTGACTGTGGCTCAGATTATGAACTCCTTATTGCCAAATTCAGACTTAAATTGAGGAAAGTAAAGAAAAACACTAGACCATTCATGTATGACCTAAATGAAATCCCTTATGATTATACCGTGGAAGTGAGAAATAGATTCAAGGGATTAGATCTGATAGAGTGCTTGAAGAACTGTGGATGGCAGTTCATGACATTGTACAGCAGACAGGGATCAAGACCATTCCCAAGAAAAAGAAATGCAAAATGCAAAATTGTTGTCTTAGGAGGCCTTACAAATAGCTGAGAAGAGAAGAGAAGTGAAAGGCAAAGGAGAAAAGGAAAGATATACCCATTTAAATGCTGAGTTCCAAAGAATATCAAAGAGAGACAAGAAAGTCTTCCTCATGATCAATGCCAAGAAATAGAGGAAAGCAAGAAAATGGGAAAGACTAGAGATCTCTTCAAGAAATTTACAGGTAACAAGGGAAATTTTCATGCAAAGATGGCACAATAAAGGACAGAAATGGCTGCTTAGTATTCTAGTTTATATATGTACTGCATTTTTTATCCATTCCTCTGTTGATGAATGTATAAGTTGCTTACATGTCTTGGCTATTATATTTACCAATCATGCTGGTTGATATTTATACTTCATAGAAAATTCTGTACTTACTTGTTTTCTGCCTTCTTACTTCCATAACTTCTGATATGGAGTCTGTGGTGATATGAATTATTCTTTCCTTGTGTATAATATGACATTTTTAAGTTAATTTCAAAATTTTCTCTTTCTGTTTGATTTTTAGCAAGTTGATTTGTCTTTACTAAAATTTAGTTTTTTAAATATTATTCTACTGTGGATTTACTCAGCCTCTGGTTTGTATAAAAGTATGTCTTCCATAAATTTGGTAAGTTTTTGTCCATTATTTTTCAATTTTTATTCTATCTTGATGTCACTCAACTAAAGCTTCTTTTGCTCAAATTACATGTAATTTATGCTTTTGACATGTCCTACAGGTACCTGAAGCTCATTTTTTTCCAAACATATCTTGGCATTCTGAAGATTGTATTATTTCTATAGATCTACCTTCAAGATTACTGATTCTCTACTCTATCATCTGTATTCTGCATGCCCAAAGAATGTTTAATGTAGATATGTATTTTTATTGTTTTTTAAATCATATTAGATTTTCTAGATTTTTATGAGTATTTCTTCTTCATACACCACACACATATACCTCCCTCAACACACACACATGCACACACAAACATACACATGCTAGCTGCTTTAAAAGTCCTTCTATGATAATTCCAACATCTGGATAATCTAAGGGTTCAGATATGTTGATAATTTTTTCCTGTAAGAATGAGTATCACTTAAAAAAATATTTATTTGACTGCACCAGGTTTTAGTTAAGACATGTGTGATCTTTAGTTGTGTCATGTGGGATCTAGTTCCCTGACCAGGAATTGAACCCTAGCTCTTGCACTGAAAGCATGGAGTCTTAGCCACTGGACCACCAGGGGAAGCCCCAAGAATGAGTAACACTTCTAATTCCTCATACGTGGATAATTTTGACTCTATCCCACTAATTGTGAATGTGATATTATACATGTGATATATTTGCATTTGGTTGTATTCTTAAGAATGGTGATATTTGCTTTGTTTTAATAGGCAATTGGTTTATGTTTAAATTTTAAATATTAAAGTTTAATATTTAACTTCAATATTTAATATTTAAATATTAAAGTTTAAAGTAATATCTAAGTTCAGTTATTTTAGAATCATCACAGCTACTTTTGAGTCTGCACCATACATTTATGAGTTAGGAGCCAGGCTGAGACTTGGGTAGAGCTTATACTCATAACTTGGGTTTCCTCCTCTGTGACATTCTCCTTTCCAGAGATCTCCTCTCAGGTTTTTCAAAATACAGTTGCTTTGAAATATGTCTTCTGGTTTTTCAGGTAAGGAAGTCTGCAGAATTTCTCTAAGAATTATAGTCACTTCACACATTGAAAATGTTGGCCTAACTTCAAAGTATAATAAAAGCCAGGAGAAAAAAGCCACATATTCACACAGTACCATTCTTTTTTGACAAGTGTCAGTTCAGTTCCTGAATGTACCTGCATTTGATTACTCTCCATTGCCTTCTAGACATTCTTTATTTTATTTTATTTTTGTAGTTTATCTGGAGTTTATAGTTGTTATACACAGGAGGGTTGGGTCCAGTAGGAGCTACTTAATCATGTTGGCAGTGATAGTCCTTGTCTTAATTTTTTTTTATTACTTCTTATTTCATAACTCCATGCAGGGAAACAGGAAAATAGGAGCCAGAAGTTTCAAGAACTGGGGCTGGCATGAGTTTCCTACAGTGAATAATATTTGTCCTCAATTTTGGGGAATGCTGATACGTTTGCCCAGATTTCAACAGTTGCAGTGTGTGTGTGTGTGTGTGTGTGTGTGTGTGTGTGTGTGTATAGGAAAGGAGTTCTGAATTATATCTTACAACATCTCTTTATAACTTTTTATCCTTGATATATACTAATATTATCTCCTGTTCTAACTGAGAGTAATAGAAAGGTTGTAATTTATATCTTACAACATCTCTTTATAACTCTTTATCCTTGATATATATTAATATTATCTCCTGTTCTAACTGAGATTAATAGAAAGGTTGTAATTTGAACGTATTTAAATGTTCACAAAATAACAAGGCTTCAAATAAATTATTTTCTTATCTCATATTTTATTCTATTATAATAATTAAGTTAATAATTATATTATTCCATTATAATATAATAATGTTATATAATGAGACAGTAACATTATATTAATGTTACTGAGCTCTAAAAATATGAAAATATCTTCAGTGGCAGTGTATTCTGGATATGTCCAGAAAAATAGCCTAGATTAATTTAGATCTGTAGAATCATCAGCAGAAAACTCAAAATTGCTTTCGTAAGTATTCCAGGGGAAGTAAAAATCTATATATAATCTTTATATTGACATTTTATTCTTCAGAAATGCCATATGCTTACTAATGCAAGATAAAGTAGACACCTTAAACTTATTTGTAAGGGAAAATAGCATCTCAGTGTCAGTTCCTATGGTGATTGATTGATGAGCACAAATTAAAGCTCATATCTGTATTAATTAATGACTTGCAATGAATCAATCAAAGATGAATAGGTCAACCAAATAAGTTTTTCTAAATATACTGCCATTGGTATTTCATTAGGAAAAAAATCACAGCTATCAAAAAAAATTGTTTGAGACTTCA
This sequence comes from Budorcas taxicolor, assembly GCF_023091745.1. Classification (NCBI taxonomy): domain Eukaryota; kingdom Metazoa; phylum Chordata; class Mammalia; order Artiodactyla; family Bovidae; genus Budorcas; species Budorcas taxicolor. The sequence goes on along the minus strand of NC_068917.1, from coordinate 95,636,841 downwards.
AATGCTTATTGGGTCATTAAATATTCTAGATACATCCTCATTTTCAACTCTTAGGTGATACAGTGAGGCAACTCCATAAAATTTGAAAATGAGGGAATTAATTTACATGGACCTCTGAATAGTTAAATAGTGAACAAACATTTAATAGGGGAATTTGATAAATTCTTAAAGATTTAGGAAAAGTTTATGGATTTCTGCTAGTCAAGCTGTCGGAGTATAGCTTAAGGCCAAATTGCTCTGTAGAAGCAAGACAAATTTAGGTCATAGAAAATGACATTAATAGTCACAGAGGGAAAATCAATAGCCAGAGAAGATAAAACAACTTAAAGAAAAGGAGTCTATTTACTGAATATTGAAATATTCTAATGTTGAAAATAATTGTTTTCAGTTTAATTGAAATTGCAATATTCAGTACATATTGAGCATGGTCAGTGTGAAATCAGAAAGTCAAAGAAGCTATTATCATTTGTATTCTTATGTAACTGGAAAAAATAGTAAAACAGGTAATAACTGACATGTGTATTAACTGCTCGCTATATCTCAGGCTTCACATGCTTTTTCTTTCAATGCTAATGGCAGTGCACTGTTTTTCAATTGTTGTTGCTCGGTCACTCAGTCATGTCCAACTGTCTGCGACCCCGTGGACTGTAGCCTGCCAGGCTCCTCTGTCCATGGAATTTTCCAGGCAAGAATACTGGAGAGGGTTGCCTTAGCTTTGTGTACATTAATAAATTGAATTTATTTTGCCTACTCTGATATTATATACATATATTAGTTTATATTTGTTAGATTAGGCACATAAGGGACAGATTTTTTTTCTGGGCATTGAACAACAAGCCTGAACTTTCAAATAACTTTTATAATAGTGAACATGTCCAAAGTAGTTGAGATAATATTTATTGTTGCTGTTTAAATTCATCATTTTACCTCTTGCTCTTTAATTCAATGACATTGATTCTCATGTAAAAGTATATTAAAAGGTATATGAAGCTTAAAATTTGTATATTACTAACAAGCATAGTATGCATTTCAAAAAACATAACTATAATAAAATATAATTTGCCATTCACAGAATAAGTTAAATGGTGAGCTATGGAACTGCAGTAATAGCCAAAGTCATCAGCAGTACTATACAGAATAGGCAAATTGAAATTAATGGAGGACAGAAAATGTCACGCTGTTGGAGCAATGAAAATAACAAGAATAAAACATAAAACTGAACATATGCTGAACTGTTAGCCCAAGAAAGAGATTTTGAAATGCAAGGGAGTAAGCCTAAACTGATTCATGATGGAAGATAGAGGAAAGGAGCTTAGCTGGGAAAAAGGGTGAGATTTTGGGTATTGCATTCAGGTTAGAAACTTATTTCCTTTAGCAAATAATGATTGTTTCTCTTTCTGGATAAATTTAGGATTTATTTTTGTCATAAGGAATAAAAATTTTTCCAATTAGTTAAATATATTATAGCATATACAAAATTTTTATTCATGCAGAAGGAAGAAGGTTACTTATATTTTTCAATGGTTCCTGTTTGAATAAGTACAAACTTCTATTAGTGTTTCTAGATAATTTAAAATTTATCCATGAGAAATAATGATATTTTTTCATATTTTATATTTATGCAGGTGTGTATATTTATGCACTGTAAGAGAGATTGATTTCTCCCAGGTTACATACTTAGCTAGAATTCATATTGAAAGTTTCTGACTTTGTCTGCTTTTCACTTCCTTATAATACATTTGCAGTGTTAGGTTGCGTGGTCCTTGATTAGGAGATAAGGCATATGTCCCTTCCAGGAGAAGGAAATGGCAATCCACTCCAGTATTCTTGCCTGGAGAATCCCAGGGACAGGGGAGCCTGGCTGGTTTCTGTCTACGGGGCTGCACAGAGTTGGACATGACTGAAGCGACTTAGCAGCAGCAGGCTTGAATTCTTAATTTTTTGTATATATCTTGTCAGAGGGCTTTCGTATTTATAATTTTGTCATCTGCAGAAAGCAGGTGGTGTTATTGCTAATCTTTTGAGTATTTGAGAGAATTTTTATTTCATGCTGGAAAAATATAGTTGGATTTATATTACTGGTTTGTAATATATTCATATCAAGGTGTATTAACATGTATTTCATTTTATTATTGACTTTAATGTTGAATTTAATGTTGTAGATGCAAATTCTGAAGCCAGTTTAACAGCTGTCGCTTTTCTGCATGTGACTTGTTTTTAGGACATATTTAGTGATATTGTTAGTTGATTGGTTGTTTACCTTGTTTTGTTCCTTTTCTTTTTGTCTTGTTTTTATTTTACTGATTTTGCCCTCATTTCTCCTTAAGATTATAGTGCTTGCATTAAACCTTCATAAATTTCAGGACAAGTTTCAGTTGGTACTCAAGTGTAAATGAATACATTACTTACAAAATAAATAAATAAATAAATAAATTTATTTAATAAATAAGTAAAGCAAACCTCTCTGAAATTAAATTGTTTGCAGTTAACACATAGATTCTTTACATTTTGTCCCAAATAAAATGTTGTTGATAATCAGGAATTATACCAAACCATTTAAAATACCTCAAGAGCATTGTTCTTAATTTATGTTTTTGTGTATCTATGTATGCATACATAATCTAATTTAAAATAATTGAAAATGTAAAAATATTTTTAAATACTTAAGGAGTTGTGTTATTGAAAGGGATTAGCTGACTCTTTTGTGATTCAAAGTGAGAGAGGAATATAAAGTGGGCATAGGTTTAACAGTAAGTTATTAACAGAGATACAAATAAAGAATTATGAATGCCTGAAGGAGAGATTGCTATTTACTTGAAATGAGTAATTCGTTGCATGTCTTCGATAACTGTTTTAATATTCCCAAAACAAAAGGTTCTTCATAGGAAATCCATATAATCCATTTACCTATTATAAAACTTATATATTGCTACTCTAGAACTAATAATTTTTATTTGTATGTGTCAATTAAAGATTTAGGGTAATTTCTATAATTTAAATGATCTGTATTTTTGGTTGAAAAGAAAGATTATATATGTGTTATTTTAACTTTTTTAAATGGAATTTTTAAATAATGCTATAGAGAAGGGATGTATATTAAAGTTTCTTCCTTCAAAATTAATCCTCCTATAGAGAAAAGAGAAGGAAAGGAGTAAATATTTTCTTCTTTTCTTCTTAGTTTAGGTCCTCTTAATTTAGTTCCTCAATCTAGTCATACTAACCTGGTCTTACAAGATGCTATTGCTTATATGTGGGCACAAGTATCATCTTATTGGTAGAACTAACTCAGAATTTAATATAAATTCATATATTTATTACTTTAAAAATTGTCCTCATTTCTTTATTTGTTATCATAAATTTATTAAGAAATCACATTAAAGTATATGATGAATATAAATCTAGATGTTTTCTTTGTCCCTAATACATTAAGCCTGGTTCCAAATAGGAAAAGAAGTATATTTCCTTTCAATATACAAAGCTGTATATTGTCACCCTGCTTATTTAACTTATATATAGAGTACATCATGAGAAACACTGGGCTGGAAGAAGCACAAGCTGGAATCAAGATTGCTGGGAGAAACCTCAGATACTCAGATGACACCACCCTTATGGTAGAAAGTGAAGAAGAACTAAAGAATCTCTTGATGAAAGTGAAAGAGGAGAGTGAAAAAGTTGACTTAAAGCTCAACATTCAGAAAACTAAGATCATGGCATCTGGTCCCATCACTTCATGGCAAATAGATGGGGAAACAGTGGAAACAGTGGCTGACTTTTTTGGGGGGGGGCGGGCTCCAAAATCACTGCAGATGATGATTGCAGCCATGAAATTAAAAGACGCTTACTGCTTGGAAGGAAAGTTATGACCAACTTAGACAGCATATTAAAAAGCAGAGACGGTACTTTGTCAACAAAGGTCCTTCTAGTCAAGGCTATGGTTTTTGCAGTAGTCATGTATGGATGTGAGAGTTGGACTATAAAGAAAGCTGAGTGCTGAAGAATTGATGCTTTTGAACTGTGGTGTTGGAGAAGACTCTTGCGAGTCCCTTGGACTGCAAAGAGATCCAATCAGTCCATCCTAAAGGAGATCAGTCCTGGGTGTTCGTTGGAAGGACTGAATGTTGAAGCTGAAACTCCAATACTTTGGCCACCTGATGTGAAGAGCTCACTCATTGGAAAAGACCTTGATGCTGGGGAAGATTGAAAGCTGGAGGAGAAGGGGGCGACTGAGGATGAGATGGTTGGATGGCATCACCCACTCAACAGACATGAGTTTGGGTGAACTCCAGGAGTTGGTGATGGACAGGAAGGCCTGGCATGCTGCAGTTCATGGGGTCGCAAAGATTCGGACACAACTGAGCAGCTGAACTGAACTGAATACATGATAAAATGTTTATCCTCATTGTAGTTCAATGAAAAACAAACTATTGAAAAATGGTATATAGTACCGAATGTATATTCTGAACCCCATTTTCCAGGAATATTTTCCCACAATAAGCTATGCTCTGACACTGTCTGGGTGTCCTATGAGCTCAGTCATTCAACCGTGTCTGACTTATTCGACCTTATAGACTGTACCCTGCCAAGCTTCTCTGTCCATGAGATTTCCCAGACGAGAATACTGGAGTTGGTTGCTATTTCCTCCACCAGGGACTCTCCTGACCCAGGGATCAAACCCGCATCTGCTACATCTGCTGAATTGACAGGCAGATTCTTTACCACTGAGCCACCTGAGAAGCCCCTGGGGTGTTCTGCAGTGCAGCTCAATTCTGGCATTGCATCCCAGAGATAGCATCAGATCTCACAGGTTAAAGACTGCCCCTTAGATTATAACCTGTCCTAACCAATGGACTATAAATCAGAAGTTCCTACAACTCCTTCCTTGGATCGATTAATTTGCTAGAGTAGCACACAGAACTCAGAAGTATTTTACTTACTAGGGTCTTCAGTGTATTATAAAATAATGCAATTCAGAAACAGGTAGATGAAAGAGATGTATAGGGAAAAGTATGTGGGAAAAAACACAGAGCTTCAATGCCTTTTAGCATCTTTCTCCCTAAATCTGCACATATTCACCAACCCTCATATATGCAGAACCTAGTCCTTTTAAGTTTTTATGGAGACCTTTATTACATTGACATTTTGGATTAAATCACAGGCCATTGGTGATTGATTCAACCTCCAGCCCTTCTCCACTCCCCGGAGACGGAGGTGATGATTGGGAGACTGAAAGTCCAAACGCACTTGTCATGATCACATGGTCTGCTGTCCAAGTAAACAGCCCCACCTCATGAAATACTAAAAACACCTTTCTGGCTCTTGTCACTTGGGAAGTTACAGGAGTTTTAGGAGGTCTGTGCCCAAAATGGAACTGAAGGTCAAATATATATACATATATATCAAATTATATATATATATATATATATATATATATATATATATATAATTTTTTACTATAAATCAGAATATCACAGTACTATTTCAGCATTCTGGCTACAGATGTTTAGTAGTAAGAGCATGTGTTAGGAGCCAGGCAAACTATGACTTTAAGGTTATAATTTACTTCTGTGACCTTCAGCTTTCTTACTTCTGAAGAGTAGCTTCCTGAATATGCTGTTATATTGATTAAAACTATTAAAAATAGAATGATTAGGAGAATGAATTAGCAGTATTCTGAATACTTCAATTATAGAGCAAGGCCAAATCCACTGTGAAAAATGGAAGTTCTTTTAGACTTTAAAAAAAGAAAGTATTCATAGATTATTGATACTAATTATTTGTTCCCTTCTAGGGCATTTTAAAACTTTTTGTGAAGTCATTTAACTTGTATTTGTTTAGCTGGGACTCTATCAACGAAAGAAAAATCTACTATAAATGGTGCAACTGATTTTCTATGCTTCTATTTTGGAAAATATGAGCCAATCTGTCACCCACTTATGGTAGATATGAAGGATATTAGGTTTTTGTTTATGCTTGATGCTTTAATCCTGGCTTCATCTGCTAATCCTCTGTCATGGTGGTGGGATTTTTAAGCCACTTAAACCCTGCTCCAATTAACTTAAGCTATGTGAACTTAAGTTACATTAAATCCCTAGGTCTGGATTTTCTATGTGGTAAAATAGAGTTAAAGGTATCTAATTGAAGAGGTGTGTGAGGATTAAAATATATGATGTATAGAGAGTACATGCTAAAGTGACTAAAATTATGCAAAAATTGGATAATTGCTATTGCACACAAGCAAAGGCTCACTACTCAACAGGAATAGAAGCCAATGCCATGGCACCAGCTTTTGAGAAATTAAAAAGCTGTATTTTGAGGTCAACTGACAAAGACATGGAGAGGGGAGAGCTAATATCTGTCTCCTTGCTTTGGCTTTTGGTCAAAATTAAATGAGTTAGGGCAAGAGAGTGGAGATGCAATAGCACTGGCAGGGTGGGTTTACATTGGAGAGTTTGGGAACTTAGCCATTTATAGTAAGATATGACAATACCATTATACAGTGGAAGTGAAAAATAAATTCAAGGGATTAGATCTGATAGAGCACCTGAAGAACTATGGAAGCAGGTTTCTAACGTAGTATAGGAGGTGGTGATCAAAACCATCCCCAAGAAAAAGAAATGAAAAAAAGGTAAAATTGTTGTATAAGGAGGCCTTACAAATAGCTGAGAAAATAAGAGAAGCTAAAGGTAATGCAGAAAAGAAAAGATATACCCATCCAAATACAAAGTTAAAAATAATAGCAAGGAGAGATAAGAAAGCCTTCCTCAGCGATCAGTGCAAAGAAATAGAGGAAAACAATAGAATGGGAAAGAAAAGAGATCTCTTCAAGAGAATTAGATACCAAGGAAACATTTCATGCAAAGATGGGCACAATAAAGGACAGAAACAGTATGGACCTAACAGAAGCAGAAGATATTAAGAGGAGGTGCCAGGAATACATAGAAGAACTATACAAAAAAAAAAAAAAAACAAACTTAATAACCCAGACAACCATGATGGTGTGATCACTCGCCCAGAGCCAGACATCCTGGAATCCAAAGTCAAGTGGGCCTTAGGAAGCATAACTATGAATAAAACTAGTGGCGGTGATGGAATTCCAGCTGAGCTATTTCAAGTCCTAAAAGATGATGCTGTGAAAGTGCTGCACTCAATATGCCAGCAAATTTGGAAAACTCAACAGTGACCACAGGAATAGAAAAGATCAGTTTTCATTCCAATAACATAGAAGGGCAATGCCAAAGAATGTTCAAACTGCCACACAATTGCACTCATTTCACATACTAGCAAAGTAATGCTCAAAATTCTCCAAGCTTGGCTTCAACAGTACGTGAACCAAAAACTTCCAGATGTTCAAGCTGGATATAGAAAAAGCAGAGAAACCAGAGATCAAATTGCCAAAGTCCATTGGATCATAAAAAGAAGCAAAATAATTCCAGAAAAAAATCTACTTCTGCTTTATTGACTACACCAAAGCCTTTGACTATCAGGATCACAACATAATGTGGAAAATTCTTTGAGACTGGAATACCAGACCACCTTACCTGCCTCCTGAGAAATCTGTATGGACGTCGAGAAGCAACAGGTAGAACCAGACATGTAACAATGGAGTGGTTCAAAATTGAGAAAAGAGTATGTCAAGGCTGTATATTATCACCCTGCTTATTTAACTCTTATGCAGAGTACATTATGTGAAATACTGGGCTGGATAAAGCACAAGCTGGAATCAAGATTGCCAATAACCTCAGATATGCAGATAACATCACCCTTATGGCAGAGAGCAAAGAGGAACTTAAGAGCCTCTTGATGAAAGTGAAAGATGAGAGTGAAAAAGCTGGCTTAAAATTCATCATTCAAAAAACGAAGATATTGGCATCCTGTCTCATCACTTCATGGCAAATAGATGGGGAAACAATGGAAACAGTGACAGACTTTATTTTCTTGTACTCCAAAATCACTGCAGATTGTGATTATAGCCATGAAATTAAAAAACACCCCTTGGAAGAAAAGCTGAAACAAACCCAGACGTAATTAAAAAAAATACCTAGCTTATTTAAAAGCAGAGACATTGTTTTGCTGACAATGGTCTGTCTTGTCAAAGCTATGGTTTTTCCAGTAGTCAGGAATAGATGTGAGAGTTGGACCATAAAGAAGGCTGAGGGCTAAAAAACTGATGCTTTTGAACTGTGGTGCTGGGGAAGACTCTTGAGAGTCCCTTGAACTGCAGGGAGATTCAACCAGTCAACCCTAAATTAAATCAATCCTGAATATTCATTGGAAGGACTGATGCTGAAGCTGAAGCTCCAATACTTTGGCCACCTGATGGATAGAGCCGACTCCTTGGAAAAGACCCTGATGTTGGGAAACATTAAAGGCAGGAGGAGAAGGGGACAACAGAGGACGAGATGTTTGTATGCCTTCACCAACTCAATGGAAATGAGTTTGAGCAATCTCCCGGAGATGGTGAATAACAGGGAAGCACGGTGTACTGCAGTTCACGGAGTTGCAAAGAGTCAGACGTGACTGAGGGACTGAACAACAACAATGATAATCAGACTTCAGCACTGGGGCTTCCCTGGTAGCTCAGTTGGTAAAGGCTCTGCCTGCAATGCAGGAAACCTGGGTTCAATCCCTGGGTTTGGAAGATCCCCTAGAGAAGGGAAAGGCTACCCACTCCAATATTCTAGCCTGAAGAATTCCATGGACTGTACAGTCCATGAGTCAGACACAACTTGGAAGATGGTGCCATAATAATTATGGCATCATTGATGTAATGAACATGAACTTGGGCATACTCCTGGAGATGGTGAGGGACAGGGGAACCTGGCCTGCTACAGTCCATGCGGTCTCAGAGTTGGACATGACTGGGCAAGTGAACAACAACAGTAATAATCATGTATATTTTAGCAACTTATTAATTTATGTTCTTATACTTATTTCTATGTAAGAAACCCTATATTCAAGAACTAGTTAAGACATAAATGAATAAATAATCTCAATGTTGCAATGATTTTACTTCCGTCACTTTGACGTTACTCATAATTTTGTTAAGTTAGTCATTTCTCTTTTACCTTCCCTATATTAATGTTCCTAATTTCAGATGAAAACATCAGAGATTAGTTTAGTTTTGTTTTGTTTTTAGCTCAGCATCCCAGCTTTCCCTGATCCCTCTGCTCTCTAAGTTTGAATAAGGCAAAAATTTCTCTTTCTTTTCTTTCCAAGGATTGAAAGCTAAATCTTGGAATGAAAGAAAATGGAAACTAAATGAAAAGCCCAACTAATTTTACTTAAGCAGTTACAGCTTTCACACTGAATGATTTGAAACTCTTCAGTGTTACTTAGTGAATGTAATCACATGTATTTGTCTTGTTGAGAATTATATTGTGACATATGCATGGTAAGCAGGACTGCTATTATATAAATTTCCCAAGATTTATCACTTGCAGTTGCAGAGTACAAATTGAAAGCCTGCTTGAAGTTTTCTTGACAAAAATATTTTCATTATTTAAAGAAACCTTGTGTATGTAAGTTGTTAACTAATTAATAAGACTAATAATCTCATTAAATTTAAACATTATTTGAGTTCAGTGACAGAAATGCCTAAAATGTTTAGTAAGTGAAATAGAAGGGGAAAATGGGATGGTGTTCTGAAGTGCAGGCTGCTGCTGCTGCTAAGTTGCTTCAGTCGTGTCTGACGCTATGCAACCCCATAGACAGCAGTGCACCGGACTCCTCTGTCCCTGGGATTCTCCAGGCAAGAATACTGGAGTGGGTTGCCATTTCCTTCTCCAATCTGAAGTGCAGGACAGGATTCGAAGTTCACTGGTGGCAAAATATAATAGTCTATGATATAGTTTTCCCTTCTTTTATTTCCCTAATTGTTTTAATTCATCTATTTTTTTTTTCCAGCATACACTCTTATATGTCTTCTTCTATTTTCTTCTTATTGCATTTCTCCTATTAGGATTACATTTCCTTTCAGTTGATGCTTCAGTATTATTTCTTTTGTCTTCTTGAAATTGCAGCGTTGCATGCAAACAGAATGAGAGGAATGTCATGAGGTGAATGATTTGGATTGCAGTAAACAGAGAAGAGTGCTTCCCTGGTAACTCGGCTGGTAAAGAATCCTCCTGCAATTCAGGACACCACAGTATGATTCTTGTGGTGTGAAGTTCCCCTGGAGAGAAGGGATAGGTTACCCACTCCAGTATTCTTGGGCTTCCCTGGTGGCTCAGACGGTAAAAAATCTGCCTGCAATGTGGGAGACCTAGGTTCGATCCCTGAATTGGGAAGAGACACTGGAGGAGGGCATGGAAACCCGCTGCAGTATTCTTGCCTGGAGAATCCCTATGAACAGAGGAGCCTGGCAGGCTACAGTCCATGGGATCACAAAGAGTCAGACACAACTGAGCAACTAAGCACAGCACATCAGAGACACATAAGGAGATAGCATACTAAAAAGCAGAGACATCACTTTGCTGACAAAGGTCCCTATAGTCAAAGCTATAGTTTTTCCAGTAGTCATATACAGATATGACAGTTGGACAGTAAAGAAGGCTGAGCGCTGAAGAACTGATGGTACTGGAGCAGACTCTTAAGAGTCACTTGGACAGTAAGGGATTCAAACCAGTCAATCCTAAAGGAAATCAACCCTAAATATTCACTGGAAGGATTGTTGCTGAAACTGAAGCTCCAATATTTGGCCACCTGATGTGAAGAGCCAAATCATTCGAAAAGACTCTGAAGCTGGAAAAGATTGAAGGCAAAAGTAGAAGAGGACAGCAGAAGATGAGATGGCTAGATTGAATCACTGACTCAATGAACATGAATTTGAGCAAACTCTGGGAGATGGTAAAGGACAGGAAAGGCTGGTGTGCTGCAGTCCATGGGGTCACAGAGATTTAGTGACTAAACAACGACAAACACATAAGGAAGACTCCATGGATCTGCTCAAATCCATGTTTGGTAGAAACCCTAGGGTACATAAATCAGGAAAAAGGCAATGGTGAAAAGAGGCCTCTGTTTATAGTCTTTCAACTGATTTCTTTTTTCTTCGGTGGTTAAATATTTGCCATTACTGTTCATCAGTGCCACAGTTGGTTCCATAATTACTTGAAGAATATCCAGAATTCAGGTAAACAATGAGCACTAGTTTTATATTTTTTAAACTAACATCATGATTAAAGAAAACATTTCTGCTTTATTTTACTCCCAAATAATTTAAATGAGTAATTAAATAGTACGGAGGACATTAAGTTTTCCACACGTAAATTTCTGGATGGCAATGAAATGACACTAGCTGACTGCAACTTCCTGCCCAAGCTGCACATTGTCAAGGTGGTGGTGAAAAAATACTGCAACTTAGATATTCCGAAAGGAATGACTGACATCTGGAGATACCTAAGTAATGCCTACAGTAGGGATGAGTTCACCAACACCTGCCCCAGTGATAAGGAGGTTGAAATAGCATACAGTGATGTAGCCAAGAGACATACCAAATAAAAGAGCACTTACGAGAGAAGCGCCTACAAAAAAAAAAAAAAAAAAAAGCTTAACTAACAGTAAGATATTATCTTGAAATTGAGTTTATTTCTACATTTTTGGCTAGTATATTCTTGGCTTCATTCATCCCATATAAATTCAATTTTATCTCCATAATTTAATAAGAGTGTAGCTTTAGGATATCTCCTGCTTAGGGGAAACAATTTCATTATTAATATTACCTTAGAAGAGAAATTAATTTCTAATTATGCACTGAGAAACAATTCCTTAAAAATCCTCTGAAATAAAGTCAATATTATTTCCAAAGATGAAGCTTTAATTGCTGCTTTGTCATTTAACCTATTTTATTGGCAAGACTCACTGTATAAGAGTTGAATGATTATAACATTTTTATCTGTTCTCTATTTCATACTCATAGGCACCCTATATTCAAGATAGGCTAGTAATATTATTTCTACTTTTAATATGACCAAATAATATCTTAGTAGCCCACTAGCATAAATCTAAAATATTCAGTTTAGTTCAGTTCGGTCGCTTAGTCATGACCGACTCTTTGTGACCCCATGAATCACAGCACGCCAGGCCTCCCTGTCCATCATCAACCCCCAGAGTTCACTCAAACTCATGTCCATCGAATTGGTGATGCCATCCAGCCATCTCATCCTCTGTCATCCCCTTCTCCTCCTGCCCCCATTCCCTCCCAGCATCAGTCTTTTCCAGTGAGTCAACTCTTCGCATGAGGTGGCCAAAGTATTGGAGTTTCAGCTTCAGCTTGGTAGACTATAAATAAAACATAGGTCTTGTAACACCAAATAATACGTATGTCTTTCCTAGCAAAACATACTTTGTCTATTAGTAGGGATTTGTTTTCATTTTAGAAGATACATTTTTCAGCACTCTGTTTAAGAAATCAGTTTATGGTTGTATTTGTACATGTTCTGCAAACCAGTTGGAAATACATCAAATGTCACTTTTATAATGTGAAACTATTTTTTAAAATGTTCACCATTTTTTATTTTGCTACTTACTAGCCATGTGACCTTAAACATTGCTTAACAGCTCATTCTGTTTTCTCACGCCCCCCAAAATGGAAATAATAATTTTACCAAGCGCAGACAGTTTCTTTGTAGATTATATGAGCCAATATATTTAAAGTACTTAGCATAGGGCCTGGCACACTGTAAATGCTATATAAATGTTAGTTATTTATAACATCACCATCATTAATCCTTTTTAAAATATGGCATCAATACTTGGATGAGGAATAAAGTTTGCCAGTGTGTTTACATGATCTTTTAAGACAAAGAATAAATGTCAGAATTATGTAAGAAGTGAACAAAATTGGTTCTAGTAAAAGAATAAGAAAAGTTATAATTAAGGAAGAAAACTAGGTCTCAACTTTCTTTTGATTAAAAGTAGGAAACATAAATTGTATATTTATTGATAACTGAATAATGGAACAAAGTCTAGATTTAAAATATAGCTATTAAAGAAGCTATGTGAGGACTATTACACAGTAAGTATTAGAGATTTTCCTATGTATGTTTAATATTGATTGCCTTCAAATGTCACCTGAGATGAACAGTTATTAATCAGGATATTAATAGGAAAATGGTAACTCAGTATGGTGCTTCAAACACTGATCGTCATTCTCATTGTGATATAGTGAGGTAGCTAGAGATGCAGAACGTGGTATAGTTGATCTTAAATCTATAAAATAATTAAAAGATTAGCACAGTTCAGTTTAGTTGCTCAGTCATGTCCGACTCTTTGCAACCTTACGGACTATAGCACACCTGGCTTCCTTGTCTATCACCAACTCCTGGAGCTTACTCAAATTCATGTCCTTTGAGTTAGTCATGACATCCGACCATCTCATCCTCTGTTGTTTTGAAAATGAATAAGGAGGATTACAGACTTCAGTGTTCAGTTAGAATATAGTCATAATCAGCTGTGGCCTCTTTTTCAGCTGTAGCTACAAAGTGGCCTTGAAGGTTTATCTTCTTGGGCACATGACAATGATAACCAAAATTCCCAGGAAGTTAAGTCCCGAGGCAATAGTTGGATTAGGAATAAACCTTTGCAACTTCAGTAGTTTTCCAGAAAGGAATTTAGAGATATGGTCTGCAACTGTTCAAGAAATTCCCAGCTTAAGGAGCAGTGTAGAAGATCCTGAGTGAAGAGGTACAGTAAAGAAAATAATTACAGTGAAGTTGAGCAGAATTCAGTAGGGAATCTTAAATAATACAAAAAACAAAATGTGCATGAAGAGTTCTTAACCCTGACTTTCCAGAAAAAAAAAAAAAAAATCTTAGTTCTAGCTATGGGCTGTCTTAACAGTTAATTTATTTTTCAGGTTATTTTCTCTAAATATTACAGGTAGATCTTTATGGAGATAGGTACAATTGATATTCTCTGAGAGTTGCACATGTACCGTCTCTTGAGTTCAAGAAAGCACCTTGCGTTCCTAGCTTTTGATCTATGATCTTCCCAGTTTTGATTCCTTTTCTAGTAACCAGATCAAATATTTTAGTGATATTATTCAGAATTTTGGCAAAGTTTTAACTATGACATATAGAACTCTGTGTACTTTTTATGTTCCTCTTATGAATTAAAGTGAGACCTAAGTAAGGCAGAAAACAACATTCCAGTATTCTGTGGATAAAGATAATCAGATTGTCTAAGTTTATATCTAGTTCTTAGTATTCTTCCAAAGTTTGATGGTTTTAATAAAGTGAAAACTCTTTTATTGTAGTCTGATCTCTGACATTGACATTGTAGTAAGAGGTTTGCAAATCTTTAAGAAAACTTTTGGTGATACTGAAAACATAATGTTGATCAGAATGAACAAAAATAAAAAGTTCTGTATTTTACCTTTCAAAAGATTTGGGTAGTTATTTCTTTAATTCATGGCCAGGTAGAATATTCCAACTGTAATAAAGGTGGCCTGAAATATGTTTTAAAAGGAGGATATTAAGATAGTATAAGAAAGTACAATTTTTATAGTCAAGAAAATATTTTTCAATAGCATTTGGCTTTATTATACATTATTTTCCTGGATATGTACTCAGAGGTAAAAAATGTTTTGGTTCTTGTTCTCCATCTGCTCAGGGCTTTGCAAACATCTTAGTGATTTATATTTTTCTTAGACATGAGTGAGATTGAAAACTTTCCTGCAGTACTTCTACTGTTTTTAGTTCCAGTTTTCCATACATTTCCAATTGATCAATTTATTTAAGAAGTTTGCCACCTCTCCAAATAAATGGGTTTTCAAATATATCAACATGTATTGCATCAATTTCCCAGGCAGTATCAGACAGGGAAAATACACAAAGCATGTTTTAGCAATCGATGCTCACACACACGATCATATATTTGTCATATATATTATGCATGTATATATATATTTTACACATAATTCAACAGAGTAAATAATGTATTATTTGTTATATAGGTGTTTTGTAAATCTGACTAGACAGCAGCATTTGAAACCAGTTATAACTCTTCCTTCAAATTGGTCATTGGAAATTATATTGGTCTGTGAAATAGCATATATATTTCATATATGTGGCTCATATTTCTCTTCATTAGTAGCACATACAAAGATATGAATCTAGTCACATTAATAGTAAAAATTCCATTAAAATAGTTCTTTATTCACCAGTGTTCTTTGTTTATGCTAATGACCATTCATTATTGGAAAGAAAGGAGTTAGCATTAGACCTACAATCTCTTCATTCTCTATTTGGAAGACCCAGGAAAGAGAGAGAAATGAATTCTAAAATCCACCTTAACCATTCTGATTACAGAAGTTCTGATAAGTATACCATTAGGGCTTAGTAGAAGGAATGAGCTTTTCTGTGAAATGCTTTTAGCAGTATGTACCTGTCTGCATGTATCTTACCTGTCAAACTTCGAAATCCTTCTGAGTTACAAAAAGGAAGAAGCATTAGCAAGTATGCTGTTATTGGTCATCCTGTGGGTGACCCATATATCTGAGCTAGAAAAACCCTACCATGGTGCGAAGTATGTGGATCCAGAGAAGGGATAAACTGTGGCAAACAAAGGATGTTCATTAGTGAATCATGAACTTGAGTAAGAATACAATCAAATTATTTACACAGGAGTACCTCAGAGCAAGAGAAGATTGCTAACTATCTCTGTCCAATCTGGCATTCACTAGTGGCAGATGCTGGAAGAAACTTCTGGATCCATTTTTCCCAGAAAAGAAGAACTGGGCTCTTGATGATTTATTGACTTTGCCCAAAAACTCCACCTAGATAATTTGGTGAAAAGAGGTGACATAGTACTCTTGATAACTCGGCTTATCACTAGCCACCTACTACCATTTGATTTACGGTTTATAGTCTATATTTACCATTCTGGTTATTTTTTTGATTACCTGGGGAAAATACTACCAATGAATCAAAGAGGGTGGAAAATACTAAACAGCAGAGCTTCTGTCATTTTGTGTGGCTGTTAATCAAAGTGATACAGCTGAGACAGCTGCCTGGGTGTGACAGAAAGCAGATTGCTTTTGCTTCCCAACATGTCAGAAGTTTGTTTGCTACTTTGAATATATGGAATGTCAATGTCAGTGGAATGCATTTAAAGAAGGTGTAAATGGAGCCTGAAGAGCCTCAAGAGAGTTTGCATGTGCTTTGGTGTCCTGATTATACCAACAATGCCCTCTGGAGTTACATAGGGGATATTTACATGATACTTTATATCACAGCGGTTGGGGATACACTAGGGGATCAAATATATCTAAGAGTTTCACAGGGCACAGTGTTTTAGGGAATATAGTTACCAGAAGTGAACAAAACCAATAAAATATAGATAGCAGTAATACATATTTTAGATTGATAGAACTGACCATTCAGCCTAAGATAATCTGTGAAAGATTTGAGGAGTTAGTCTTGTAATACTAAGTGTGGCCAAAATGACACTACTAAGATTTGTCATTAGGTGTCAAAGACTTGCTAAAACAAATAGAACACTAGTGAGAACTAGAGGGATCTCTATTTCAGGAGAACGACCCTATTGCAGGAATCAACCTGGAAGATTTAGTAAGATATAAGCAAATGGATAAATTGAATAATAATTCTCATGGAAAATCAATAGCAATGTTGGAAGAAATCTTATACTTTCATATAGAAAGGGCTTTAGAATATAGCATTTTTAAAAGTCAATGGTTAGTACTAGAGGGGAACAGGAAGGTGTACTGGTGAGATATGTTGCAAGTCTAATTTAAGGCATGTTGTCAGTAAGAAATTGTGGCAAATACTATTCTCTGATGCCATTGTTCACAGAATAGCACCGAACTTTTCTTCTCTATGATGAGTTGATTGGAATTAGGTAGGTCAAACAATGGCAATTTTTCCCTATTATAATATTACATAATGGCACTTGGAAGCCAGTACTTGTAAAACCTATATGATATATTTGGAATATGGTTATGACCACCAAAAAGATGAAGTCCACAATTTACTGAAATAGGAGCATACCAATTAATGAGGGTTTTGATACATAAGAATCTCTGTTGCAAAGAATAATTATGCTATATATTTTTCTCTTTTAATGAAACCACTGGGGAAAGGGCAGTAAGCCCTGTAAAACACAATATAAAGATGAAGACACATTGCCCCTAGAGAGAGGATTAAAAATAACCTCTATAGTCAATGGAGAGGGGAAGAAAACCAGCTGTGTTCATATCATTAGACGTCTCCTATCACTGGGGAAAGGTTAGAAACTATGAAAATCTCAACCTTTTAGACCCAGGGAGATATATAGATATAGATAGATATATGGAGAAGGAAATGGCAACCCACTCCAGTATTTATGCCTGGAAAATCCCATGGACCGAAGAGTTTGGTGGGCTATACAGTCCATGGGGTCACAAAGAGTCAGACATGATTGAGCGACTTCGCTTCACTTCATATATATATATATATATATATATTTTTTTTTTTTTCTTTTTTACCTGTTTGCTATCACCATCTGAGCAAATCTGAAGCAACTGTCAAGAACTTAGCTGAGCCTGTTAGAGCTGAGTTGCCAAGAGTCAGAGTGGGCAATACAGATAACAAGTTGGAATGAAAGTAACACTGAAGCCCTCAATCTCTTACTGCAATAGTGTAGAAAGAAGTTAAACTGGAGAAAGCAGCTCCCTGTTCCATGTCCTCGTATGGAATGGCTCAGCTGCTGAAAATTGAATCAGCAAAGATACTGCGGTCATCTCACTATAGGGCAGGGACCCTGAACAAACAGTGCTTGCAATTTGATGTACCTGAATGCTAGAAGAGGGGTAGAGAAAAGGGCTAGAAGTGGATAAATACTGAGTCAGAGTAGTGTCTTTAACATTTCCTTTCTTTCCTTATTGAAGAGGCCTCAAAACAGGCCTTAGGAAGGTGTTTGCCAAATGGCCCAGGTAAAGAAGCTTCTTATGAAGCAAAACTAGTGGAGGTTACAAAATTCCAGCTGAGCTATTTAAAATCCTAAAAGGTGAACCTATTAAAATGCTGTGCTCAGTATTGTCAGCAAATTTGGAAAACAGCAGTGGGCACAGGACTGGAAAAGGTCAGTTTTCATTCCAGAAGAGCAATCTCAAAGAATGTTCAAACTACCATACAGTTGTGCTCATTTCACATGCTAGAAAGTTTAGGCTTGAAATCCTTCAAGCTAGACTTCAACAATACATGAACCAAGAACTTCCAAATGTACAAGCTGGGTTTAGAAATGGTAGAGGAACCAGAAATCAAATTGTCAACAGTTGTTGGATCATGGAGAAAGCAAAGAAATTGACTTCATTGCTTCATTGACTATGCTAAAGCCTTTGACTGTATGGATCACACAAACTGGAAAATTCTTCAAGAGATGGGAATACTAGACCACCTTACTTGTTTCCTGAGAAACCTGTATCAGGTCAAGAGGCAACAGTTAGAACCAGACTTGACTCAATGGACTGGATCAAAACCAGGAAAGGAGTACTTAAGGCTGTATATTGTCACTCTGCTTATTCAACTTATATGCAGAGTACATCATGAAAAATGCCAGGCTGGATGAATTACAAGCTGGAATCATGATTGCCTGGAGAAAAATTCATTAGAATTGTTCCATACCATCTTACAGAAAAATCCAAACAAATTTTTTGGCAAACCCAATGATTAAATAGCAGAGATTTCTTTTTTGGGCTTTCTCTTGAATCTGAAGTTGTCAAGGTTTGCCTTTACTTTAGAAATAAAAATATTCTTGAAAAAAACTAGAAATAAAATACTTTTGATAAAACAAAAGATGAAAAATGATATTACTAATATAAATCAATAAAATGAGAAAATGCATTCAAAACAAAAAATTCACTTCTATGAATTTTCCAGGTTTAAAGAGTAAACTATAGTGCTGAAAGGAATGGTGCTGAAGATCTTAAAAGTATATCAGGGATCTCAGTTTTGCTATTGTAGACATTAAAACCCTCAACTTGTGAAACTTTGCCAGCAAAAATACTTCATATATTTAAAATTATAGTTATAATCAGCTTTAAAAGTATGAAACACTCTTCAAAGAACATTTCTTTTATTCATGACACTTAAAAAGCAATTTATTTTCCTGTAAAGATATGAGCAGATCACTCAAGCCTTTTATATATGCAGTTTCAAAGTTGGTATACACATTGTCACCCTACTAATTTTAGCATGATGATAGTGATGATTCCCAAGTGGTGCAGTAGCAAATAAAGAATATGCCTGCCAATGCAGGAAACACAACAGACATAGATTCAACCCATAAGTTCAGAAGATCTCCTAGAATAGGAAATGGCACCCCACTCCAGTATTCTTTCCTGGTACCAGTAATTGAGCAGGTAGCTCAGCTGCCTGCAATGCAGGAGACGCAGGTTCGATTCCTGGGTAAGGAAGATCCACTGGAGAAGGGATAGGTTCCCCACACCAGTATTTCTTGCGCTTCCTTGGTGGCTCAGTTGGTAAAGAGTCTGCCTGCAATGCAGGGGACCTGGGTTTGATCCCTGGGTTGGGAGGCACCCTGAAGAAGATAATGGCTTCCCACTCCAGTTTTCTGGCCTGGAAAATTCCATGGACTGTATAGTCCCTGGGGTTGCAAAGAGTCACACATGACTGGGCCACTTTCACTTTTTCCAGTATTCTTGCTTGGGAAATTTGATAGGCAGAGAAGCCTGGTGGGCCACAGTCCATGGGGCCACAAAGAGTCAGACACAACTGAGTATCTGAGCACAGATCACAGAGTTGATTTACATTGATAGTATTGACCAATTTGGTCCTGAGAATTTTCTTTAATGTTACTTCATTTAGTTTTTCTTTAATAAGGAAGAATAGGAGTTAGTCACATGCCATGTGATGTTGGAGAAGACTGGAAGTTCCCTTGGACTGCAAAGAGAGTCAATCCTAAAAGAAATCAACTCTGAATATTCATTGGAAGAATTGATGCTGAAGCTCCAATATTTTAGCCACCTGATGCGAACAGCCAACTCATTAGAAAAAACCTTGATAATGGGAAAGATTGAAGGCAGGAGAAGGGGACACCAGAGGATGAGATGGTTGGATGGCATCACTGACTCAATGGATATCAGTTTGAGCAAACTCCGGGAGATGGTGAAGGACGTGGAAGCCTGACATGCTGCAGTCCGTGGGGTTGCAAAGATGGAGTGACTGAACAACAACAACAACAATGATAATCCTCATAAAAGTTAACTTTCCTATCAGTGTCTTCTTCCCAGGAAACTCAACCTAAGATAATTGATATAAGAAGTGGATCAAAAAAGTAGGTGATAGGGTGATGTGTTATGGCTGGATTGCTTGCTGCCAGACTGGCAATAAGGACATCTCATTGATGTTTCCTATTGGTGGACACAGATAATTTCTGGCCCAAGATAAAAGTGTAATTGTTAAAATTTTTATTTTTGGCAAACTGCAATGGTATTCTGCTGAGAAGAAATGTGTTAGTTGTTATGAAGTATGCAGCATTTGAAAATGTAAGAAAAATAGTAACCGTAAGGTCAGTGGTATTAGGTAGTTATTACTAAGCACTGTTAATGTTGCAAGTGATCAAATGATGAGAGAAATTATTAGGCAAATAAAATCTACATGCAAAAGCCAGAGAGTCTCTGTAGTTTAATTTTGTATGTGCATCATCCCTTTCAAGGGAGAGCAGAGAAAACTGAGGACTTGGCTCGGGGATAAACCACCAGATTAGCTGAGCTTCCAATGAGGTAGGTCTGATATGCCAAGGTCAGGGTCCTATTTGGGGTAGAGAGGGACCTTGATAAATGAGATAGGAAATTTGAATTGGTGCACTGAAAAGCCTCAGAAGTCCATGTTCTTCAGGACCCTCTGACCTTGTATAAATGGCCCAGTGCATGCATGCTCTCAGTAAGTTGTGATGGAGTCTGTGACCTCAGGGACTGTGGGCTGCCAGGCTCCACTGTTCATGGGATTTCCCGGGCAAGAATACTGGAGTAGGTTGCCATTCCCTTCTTCAAGGGATCTTCTCATCCCAGGGATTGAATCCACATCTCCTGTATTGGCAGGCAAATTCTTTACCACTGAGTCACAAGGGAAGCCCCAAATGTCCCAGTATTTCCTGTTAAATTCTATCACTGCAACTTGGTTGAAGAGGTCAAAGAAACTTCTCCCTAAGAAAAATATGCAACTCTCAAGATATGTACTCGGTTTCCCACCTTGACTAAATACCAGTAAAAAGAGTTGAATTACAACTGGTTTATTTAAGGATAAGCAGGGTGTCACTAAAAATGAAAGGAACTATAACTTCAAAAAGTAAGACTTAGCTAGTGCATACTAGCATAAGCTGGGAGAATGTGCAGAGGATATATTTCTGAGTGTATTTGATCAAGGGATGTTGAAACTAAAGTTGAATTAAAGCTTATTAGCCTGTGGATATCTTCTGAAATACAAGTTTTAATATACTAACAGAACCCTAGGAAATAATATAAATGTGTTACTAGGGTTGCTTTTCAAAGAATGAGAAAAAGGGCCCTGTAACATAATTCAATTATTAGTTTTTCCGGTTATTTTATAGTTTAATTTGGATTTTCTACCTCCACATTTTATGTAAATAATAATAACTGCTATTATTATTAATTGATATCCAAATTATATTTCATGACCCATCAAATTTATCATGAGCTTGTCAAGACTAAATTCTCTTTCAGTTCAGTTCAGTTCAGTCACTCAGTCGTGTCCGACTCTATGCAACCCCATGAATTGCAGCATGCCAGGCCTCCCTGTCCATCACCAACTCCTGGAGTTCACTCAGACTCATGTCCATTGAGTCAGTGATGCCATCCAGCCATCTCATCCTCTGTCATCCCCTTCTCCTCCTGCCCTCAATCCCTCCCAGCATCAGAGTCTTTTCCAATGAGTCAACTCTTCGCATGACGTGGCCAAAGTAGTGGAGTTTCAGCTTTCGCATCATTCCTTCCAAAGAAATCCTAGGGCTGATCTCCTTCAGAATGGACTGGTTGGATCTCCTTGCAGTCCAAGGGACTCTCAAGAGTCTTCTGCAACACCACAGTTTAAACGCATCAATTCTTTGGCGCTCAGCCTTCTTCACAGTCCAACTCTCACATCCATACATGACCAAAGGAAAAACCATAGCCTTGACTAGCCGGACCTTAGTCGGCAAAGTAATGTCTCTGCTTTTGAATATGCTATCTATGTTGATCATAACTTTTCTTTCAAGGAGTAAGCGTCTTTTAATTTCATGGCTGCAGTCATCATCTGCAGTGATTTTGGAGCCCCCCAAAATAAAGTCTGACACTGTTTCTACTGTTTCCCCATCTATTTCCCATTAAGTGATGGGACAGGATGCCGTGATCTTCGTTTGTAACTCTAAATTATTCTTCTTCTTCATGTTGTTTGAATTGGGATTCCTAATGTCCTAATTCTTCTGTCTCATCTAACTTTTATCTTATATTTCGGACTTAACTTCTCTTTGTTTCTGTTTGTTGTTGTTTCGTTGCTAAGTCATGTCCGACTCTTTGTGACTCCCACGATCTGTAGCCCCCCAGACTCTATCCATGGGATTTTTCAGGCAAGAATATTGGAATGAGTTGCCATTTGCTTCTGCAGGGGATCATTATCTAAGGCTAATCATATCATATGAGAAAAGGTAGAGAAACCAGAGATCAAATTGGAAACATCTGCTGGATCATCAAAAAAGCAAGAAAATTCCAGAAAAAAAAAACCATCTATTTCTGCTTTATTGACCAGGCCAAAGCCTTTGACTGTGTGGATCCCAATAAACTGTGGAAAATTCTGAAAGAGATGGGAATACCAGACCACCTGACCTGCCTCTTGAGAAATCTGTATGCAGGTCAGGAAGCAACAGTTAGAACCGGACATGGAACAACAGACTGATTCCAAATAGGAAAAGGAGTATGTCAAGGCTCTATATTGTCACCCTGCTTATTTAACTTATATGCAGAGTACATCATGAGAAATGGTGGGCTGGAGGAAACACAAGCTGGAATCAAGATTGCTGGGAGAAATATCAATAACCTCAGATATGCAGACGATATCACCCTTATGGCAGAAAGTGAAGAATAACTAAAGAAGCCTCTTGATGAGAGTGAAAGAGGAGAGTGAAAAAGTTGGCTGAAAGCTCAACATTCAGAAAACTAGAATCATGGCCTCTGGTCTCATCACTTCATGGGAGATAGATGAGGAAAGAGTGGAAACAGTGGCTGACTTTATTTTTTTCTGGGATCCAAAATCACTGCAGGTGGTGATTGCAGCCAAGAAAGTAAAAGATGCTTACTCCTTGGAATGAAAGTTATGACCAACCTAGATAGCATATTCAAAAGCAGAGACATTGCTTTGCCAACAAAGTTCTGTCTAGTCAAGGCTATGGTTTTTCCAGTGGTCATGTATGGATGTGAGAGTTGGACTATAAAGAAAGCTGAGCACCGAGGAATTGGTGCTTTTGAACTGTGGTGTTGGAGAAGACTCTTGAGAGTCCCTTGGACTGCAAGGAGATCCAACCAGTCCATTCTGAAGTAGACCAGCCCTGGGATTTCTTTGGAAGGAATGATGCTAAAGCTAAAACTCCAATATTTTGGCCACCACATGTGAAGAGCTGACTCATTTGAAAAGACCCTGATGCTGGGAATGATTGAAGGAAGAAGGAGAAGGGGCCGACAAAGGATGAGATCATTGGATGTCATCACTGACTCAATGAACATGAGTTTGGGTAAACTCCAGCAGTTGGTGATGGACAGGGAGGCCTGGCATCCTGCAGTTCATAAAGAGTCAGCCATGACTTAGTGACTGAACTGAACTGAATCATATCAAATGCTTGGAACATATTGCTTCTTGCATAGAGATTACCTCCTCAGTCTTCTGAATATTCAACTATTCTTCTGAAATGAATATTTCCCTTTGGGTTTTCAGTACCCTTAGCACTCTGCCCTTTGAAAAGAAAATTTAAAAACAATAAAATTTTATTTATTCTATTATACTACCATCTCAAGATGATATCCTGTTTTTTAAATATCTTTTCCATTCTAGTAAAACTTTAAAAAAGTATTTAAAGTATTACCTCTACTTATTTTTAATGTAGTCAGTATTAAAACTTCTATAATTCTAATTCAAAAAAGTATCATCTACACAAATTGTTCATCTCAAATCAGCAATAAAATCTTATTTAACTAAATACCTTAGACATGCTTTATTATTTATCTTGATACAGCCTTGATACTTGAAACTTTTTCTCCTGTGACTTAAATAAGAAATCAATCTCCTACTTTTCTTCTTGTCTTTCTAGAAGTGTGTAATTCTTTATTCAGATGTGAAATACTTGAGCTCCTCAATACTAGTCTTCTGTTCTATCCCTCTTTCCTTACATGATATCCCTAGGAAACCTTATTCATATCCAAGATGAAATTGCCACTTATAAAAAGAAGCCATCATAACTTCCATGCCTGTGATCTATCACTTCTCTGAGCTTGAGTCTTATATTTAATTGTTTACTTGAATTCTCCTTTTGGATTGTTAAAAAGCAGGTAAAATTCAACATGTCTAAAATTGAATTATTGAGTTTTCCATCCAATTAATAGAGTTATTTGTATTGTTCTTAAAGTTCACTAATGGCACTGTCATCCAACTATAATGTATATAAGTTATGCAAATATAAGCATTATTCTATCCACCTACCTACCTCTCCCATAACCAGTGTATTGTATATGCAACTTTGGTAGGTCAGATTATAGTTCCAACTCTTCAGTCCCCTAGAATAGGGTAGTTTATTCATGCTATTTCCCATTTTATTTATAACATTTGTCTCATACTTCTCCACTCTATGGATGTGATTAATTTTTCCCTCTTGTACTTTTGTGAACACAATTAAAATAGCATGTTCCAGGTAGCTGTACCTCTTTATCCCTAGCCTTGGAGGAAAGGCATATAGAACAGACCTGAACCCAGCCTTGTCTCCGACAAGTCCAGTTGAGATAAAATAAATGCTGGTTAATTTGCATGCCTGCAAATCTATAATCTATGAGCATGAAAATGTTTGTTGTAAGCCAGAAAGATTGTCAAGCAGCTTTTTTTTTAATAATATGCCATAGAACCTGATGATTAAGATTATCAATCTTATTAATTGTACCTCTTCAATATCTCTTGAACTGATTTAATTTTCTGCATTTCTTTCCTCTAATCAATTACTATTATCTCTTAAATACTGAAATGATTTCCTAATGACTCTACCTGTGTTAATTGTCTCATCAAGTATTTTCATAACATTGTTCCCAGCACTATCCTTTGGAGATATGAATTTGATCAAAATACCTTCATTTTCCTCCAACACTCCTTTATACTTACACACTTCAAATGGTATTTTTCTTCCTTTTAATAAAAGAGACAAAATTTTCGAAAGCCTTTTATAATCCAGCTTGTTGCTTACATTTTGTTCCATGATGCCCCACCCCTTTACTTCAAACTGACTTTGTTTTGTTCCTTTATACTTGCATTTTACTGGCATTGGAAATGTACCATGTTGTTTATTCTGACTGGCATATTTATCCAGTTGCTATTTTTCTAGTTAACTCTTTGCCTCTGTTCAGATTTCAACTAAATTATCCCTTTTTCAAAAAATAATCCGTGTATTTCCTGACCAGATCAAACTATATCATACCCTCTCATTACATTTTGGCTTTATAGTACTTTTAACACTTGAAAATGTATATCTATGTATCTTATTTTTATTTCTATTTTATCTGAAAATGTAAATCATTGAGAGCATGATTTATGGACAATGCCTGGCCAATAGGACGATGCCTGGTATATAAATTTCCTCATTGAATACAAATAAGATTTTGTTTCAAACATTGCCTCCAGAATCAGTCACACCAAAACTTACTGCTAACAACTTTTGCATTGATGTCTCACTTAGCCACATCTCACTTATTTTGAACTGAGACATCTTTGTTGAAATTGTTGCTTGGTGTGCAGGCATATATATATGCTACATCTGAACTTGCATATATGCAATCAAAGTTTTTTCATTTTGCAAATCAGTCAATTATGTTTTATTGTTGCCTTGATTGTGTTAGATTACAGTTACTCATTTTTAAAAGAATTTTTTCTTTTTGATCTCTTAAAATAAGGCTCAGACTGAATGCTAAAATGAAGTTAAAGCTTGGATTACTCAATTTTATTTCTGTACTTGTCTCTAAGTAAGCTTTAACTTCTAAAATGAGGACGTTTTAACTTTATTATTTTTGACATGTTTGAGCCTTCTATAATTTCATTCATAAAGAAAGCAAATTAAAAAGAAATTAAGAAAATTTGTGAAGAACATGCTATTAAATGTGAATATTCACTAAATAAATATATATATATATATATATATATATATATATATATATATAATGAAATCTATTCAATTTTTAAGTAGATACTCTATAATTTTCTTTTTCTTTTTGTCTTTTCACTTGTTCAACCAATGGTTAAACCTTCTGGAGAAGGGTTAGTTCAGTTCAGTTCAGTTCAGTCGCTCAGTCGTGTCTGACTCTTTGTGACCCCATGAATCACAGCAAGCCAGGTCTCCCTGTCCATCACCAACACCTGGAGTTCACACAGATTCACATCCATTGATTCAGTGATGCCATCCAGCCATCTCATCCTCTGTTGTCCCCTTCTCCTCCTGCCCCCAATCCCTCCCAGCATCAGAGTCTTTTCCAATGAGTCAACTCTTCGCATGAGGTGGCCAAAGTACTGGAGCTTCAGCTTTAGCATCATTCCTTCCAAAGAAATCCCAGGGCTGATCTCCTTCAGAATGGACTGGTTGGATCTCCTTGCAGTCCAAGGGATTCTCAAGAGTCTTCTGCAACACCACAGTTCAAACGCATCAATTCTTTGGCACTCAGCCTTCTTCACAGTCCAACTCTCACATCCATACATGACCACAGGAAAAACCATAGCCTTGACTAGCCGGACCTTAGTCAGCAAAGTAATGTCTCTGCTTTTCAATATGCTATCTATGTTGGTCATAACTTTTCTTCCAAGGAGTGAGTATCTTTTAATTTCATGGCTGCAGTCACCATCTGCAGTGATTTTGGAGCAAAAAAAAAAAAAAGTCTGACACTGTTTCTACTGTTTCCCCATCTATTTCCCATGAAGTGATGGGACCAGATGCCATGATCTTCATTTTCTTAATGTTGAGCTTTAAGCCAACTTTTTTGCTCTCCTCTTTCACTTTCATCAAGAGGCTTTTCAGCTCCTCTTCACTTTCTGCCATAAGGGTGGTGTTATCTGCATATCTGAGACTATTGATATTTCTCCCGGCAATCTTGATTCCAGCTTTTGCTTCTTCCAGCCCAGTGTTTCTCATGAAGTGCTCTGCATATAAGTTAAATAAGCACGGTGACAATATACAGCCTTGACATACTCCTTTTCCAATTTGGAACCAGTCTGTTGGTCCATGCCCAGTTCTAACTGTTTCTTCCTGACCTGCATACAGATTTCTCAAGAGGCAGGTTAGATGGTCTGGTATTTCCATCTCTTTCAGAATTTTCCACAGTTTATTGGGATCCACACAGTCAAAGGCATTGGCATTGTCAATAAAACAGAAATAGATGTTTTTCTGGAATTTTCTTGCTTTTTTGATGATCCAGCGGATGTTGGCAATTTGATCTCTGGTTCCTCTGCCTTTTCTAAAACCAGCTTGAACATCAGGAAGTTCACAGTTCACTTATTGCTGAAGCCTGGTTTGGAGAATTTTGAGCATTATTTTACTAGCATGTGAGATGAGTGCAATTGTGCGGTAGTTTGAACATTCTTTGGCATTGCCTTTAATTGGGATTGGAATGCCAACTGACCTTTTCCAGTCCTGTGGCCACTACTGAGTTTTCCAAATTTGCTGGCATATTGAGTGCAGCACTTTCACAGCATCATCTTTCAGGATTTGAAACAGCTCCACTGGTATTCCATCACCTCCACTAGCTTTGTTCGTAGTGATGCTTTCTAAGGCCCACTTGACTTCACATTCCAGGATGTCTGGCTCTAGATGAGTGATCACACCATCGTGGTTATCTGGGTCGTGAACATCTTTTTTGTACAGTTCTTCTGTTTATTCTTGCCACCTCATCTTAATATCTTCTTCTTCTGTTAGGTCCATATCATTTCTGTCCTTTATCGAGCCCATCTTTGTATGAAATGTTCCCTTGGTATCTCTAGTTTTCTTGAAGAGATCTCTAGTCTTTCCCATTCTGTTGTTTTCCTCTATTTCTTTGCCTTGATCGCTGAGGAAGGCTATCTTATCTTTTCTTGCTATTCTTTGGAACTCTGCATTCAGACGCTTATATCTTTCCTTTTCTCCTTTGCCTTTTACTTCTCTTCTTTTCACAGCTATTTGTAAGGCCTCCCCAGACAGCCATTTTGCTTATTTGCATTTCTTTTCCATGGGGATGGTCTTGATCCCTGTCTCCTGTACAATGTCACGAACCTCATTCCATAGTTCATCAGGCACTCTATCTATCAGATCTAGACCCTTAAATCTATTTCTCACTTCCACTGTAGAATCATAAGGGATTTGATTTAGGTCATACCTGAATGGTCTAGCAGTTTTCCCTACTTTCTTCAATTTAAGTCTGTTTGGTAATAAGGAGTTCATGTTCTGAGCCACAGTCAGCAACTGGTCTTGTTTTTGTTGACTGTATAGAGCTCTTCCATCTTTGGCTGCAAAGAATAGAATCATCTGATTTTGGTGTTGACCATCTGGTGATGTCCCTGTATAGAGTCTTCTTTTGTGTTGTTGGAAGTGGGTCTTTGCTATGACCAGTGCATTTTCTTGGTAAAACTCTATTAGTCTTTGCCCTGCTTCATTCCGCATTCCAAGGCCAAATTTGACTGTTACTCCAGGTGTTTCTTGACTTCCTATTTTGCATTCCAGTCCCCTATAATGAAAAGGACATCTTTTTTGGGTGTTAGTTCTAAAAGGTCTTGTAGGTCTTCATAGTACTATAAGCCATTTAGCTTTGACTGTCATTTAAAATTATTTTTTAGTTCCCAGCAAAAATTATTGTCCTTTTTTTTTTTTCAGATAAGAGGTTTAAAATTACTTTAGCTCACTTGAGCATAACAGTCCATCTCCTCATTCTTGCAAACTTGAAAAATCAGTGTTGTTATAAACTATACTATAAGGAAAATCATACATGGCATAAGATGTCCCATTAAAACCAGAAGACGAAGGAGAAATTCCACTTTTTTCTGATCCAAAAAAAATGGACCAGAATGAAAGGAAATAGAACATGGGCAAAGAAATAGAGTGTGGATATACCCACCTCTTTAAGCCAAAGTCCAACATGGGAAATATATTAGAAACATGAGGACAAAACTGAAAGTAGAACAGATTTTCACCTGTTCCTGGTTGGAACCCTAAGAAGAAAATCATTACACAAGGAAATCTCTTGTCTACGTAATATTGGTGAAGAGTCATAAGAGAGCAACAGCAGAGGAGGAAAGATGGCCTATCAGTGTTGCTTTTTGGTGTTTAGGAGATCAAAACATCTCTTTGCACTCCAGTGAGAGGAAAGAGAGGTGCAAAGAAGGCTATAGACAGTCAAAGGTGTGGTGTACATCCCTTTAAGTCTTAAAATTTTTAGTGTTAAAATCATGTTTATGACCTGAGAACACTTATTATTAGCAATAGACCTGAAAAATAATTTGAGTAGTTTGCATTTAAAATGTAGCAAGACTTCCAGTTATAGCCTGACACATAAATAACATAGACTCCATTACTTCCTTCCTCACAAGAAAACCTGAACAAACTGAAAATCAAAAGATGGATGAAACTGGAGCTGATTATACAGAGTGAAGTAACCCAGAAAGAAAAACACCAATACAGTATACTGACACATATATATGAAATTCAGAAAGATGGTAATGATGACCCTGTATGTGAGACCGCAAAAGAGACACAGATGTATAGAACGGACTTTTGGACTCTGAGGGAGAGGGAGAGGGTGGGATGATTTGGGAGAACAGCATTGAAACATGTATACTATCATGTAAGAAACGAAGTGCCAGTCTATGTTTGATACAGGATACAGGATGCTTGGGGCTGGTGCATGGGGATAATCCAGAGAGGTGATATGGGGTGGGAGGTGGGAGGGGGATTCAGGATTGGGAGCTTGTATACACCCGTGGTGGATTCATGTCAATGTATAGGAAAACCAATACAGTATTGTAAAGTAAAATAAAGTAAAAAACAAAAACAAAAACAAAAAAAACTCTTTTTTGATCCATCACATAATTAAAGTCACAAAGAAAATCACTAACACCCTAAACTTAAAAGACAGATGAATACAGAGAATCATGTCTTAAGTTGAGCAGCTGCTGGAGCCAAAAACTTATAGGAGAACTTAAAGATAATTTCTAATTGCTGGAAACTGAGCCCTGTCAAGCTTGAGAGAGGAAACACCTGAAAGCCCAACTTTAGGAGGAATTCAATACTATTCATGAGTTTTACCTCTAGAAGCCCCACCAGGTTCTCAGAGTTAAGGCTGGAGAAAAATCTTCTCTACCCTCCAAGAAAAGGAGGAGAAAAGTAACTTTTTGAAATATGCTCAGATACTTCTGTCTCCTAAACACCCAAAGGCTGCCATTAGAGGAAACTGTGTTACCAGGGCCCAGCTATCTCGGGAGAAAGGAAATGTCTGACTACAGCCTCCTTTCACTTTAAATATAGGGAAGGAGAAAACCCAGCTCCAACTTTACCAAGCTTTCTGATTTCAACTAAATGGAGGGAAAAAAATAAAAAAATAAAACTGAGAAGCATTTGTGAAGGTCCATAGCCTGGTCCATAGACTTACTAGAAGACTAAGATTTAATTATAGAATTTTAGAATGCCTCACCTGTTCCACTCCTTACCATCACATTATGGGGTTAGAAAGGAAATAACTGCAAAGCTCAGACCTTATTTAACAAAGAGTCTCTTGAGAAACCAAAGACCATAGGGGAGACATAAACTAGAGAAATTTTAGAATTTGATGCTATATCTAAAACAAACACTAGCCACAGCCTAACTTCTAGGCAAACAAGCATAAAATATCACACTGAAGACCTGTTTATATGCATTGAGTGCATGCTCAGTTGTGTCTGAATTTTTGTGACTCCTTGGACTGTAGCCCACCAGTCTCCTCCGTTCATGGAATTTTCCAGGCAAGAATACTAGAGTGGGTTGCTATTTCCTACTCCAGGGGATCTTCCCAACCCAGGGCTCAAAGCAGTATCTCTTACTTCTCCTGTGGTGGCAGGCAGATTCCTTTCCATTGAACTAACTGGGAAGCCCATAAAGACCTGCTTACTTCAGTTTTTTTTTTTTTTTTTAAAGCAATGTATCATGTTGAACTTTCAGTGGAAAATCACAAGACATAATGAAAGACAAAAACAGTCTGAAAAAACAAGATACAGCACTGAATATATATATATATATATATATATATATATATATATATATATAATACAGAGATTATATGAATATAATATATATATATAACACAGAGATTTTGGAATTATCACAAAAGGATTTAAAGCAGCTATGATACAGAGGATGAGGTGGTTGGATGGCATCACTGACTCAATGGACATGCTGCTGCTGCTGCTGCTAAGTCGCTTCAGTCATGTCCAACTCTGTGCGGCCCCATAGATGGCAGCCCAACAGGCTGTGCCATCCCTGGGACTCTCCAGGCAAGAACACTGGAGTGGGTTGCCATTGCCTTCTTTAATGCATGAAAGTGAAAAGTGAAAGTGAAATCGCTCAGTCGTGTCCAGCTCTGTGTGGCCCCATAGACGGCAGCCCAACAGGCTCTGCCATCCCTGGGATTCTCCAGGCAAGAACACTGGAGTGGGTTGCCATTGCCTTCTCTGTTGGACATGAGTTTGAGCAAACTCCAGGAGACAGTGAAGGACAGTAAAGTCTGGGATGCTGCAGTCCATGGGGTCACAAAATATGATATGACTTAGTGACTAAGCAAATGATTAAAAGGTAAAGAACTATAATTAAAAATGTAGATTTAGAAGAACACATAGGCAATGTAAGCAGAGAGAGGAAAACTCTAAGGGAAGAATCAAATTGTAATTCTAACCAGTGACATAAATGAAAAATGCCTTTGATGGTTTCATCAATAGACTGGACATAACTGAGACTCAGAGAGCTTGAAGACAGGACAACACAAACTTTCATACTGAAAAGAGAAGTGAAAATGTATAAGAAAAGCAACAGAATATTCAGGAGCTGTGAGATAGTTACAAACTGTTCCATGTGCATAGAGAAAACACAAGAAAGAAACAGAAGTATTTGAACTTGTAATAGCTGACATAATTTTTAATTTTCTTCCAAATATATGACACACAACAAAACCCCAGATGCAAGAAGCTGACAGATCACAGACTAAGGTAAATGTAAAACAAAAACAAAACCAAAAAAACCACCTAAAAGTAGGCATATCATATTCTAACTATAGATAATCAAAGACAGAAAAGTTGAAAGAAAAAAAAAGGCAGTTAAAAGAAACACCTTATCCTATAGAGAAACAGAGAAAAGAATTAGGCCAAATTTATCATACAAGCATGAAATGAGTGGAGTGAAATATTTAAATATTGAAAGAAAAATTAACTTGGAATTCTCAATAAAATTCTACTTCGAAAGTGAAGAAAAAATAAAGACTGCATCAGAAAAATAAAAATTAAGAGAATTAGTTTTCAGTAGACTTGCCTAAGAAATACTAAAAGCTTACTGAAAAAGAAAATTACATAGTTCAGAAACTCAAAGCTACATGAAGAAAAGTGTTAGAGAAGGACTATATAAAGGTAAAATAAAATATTTTCTTATTCTTAATTGATATACAATTAAATTTGTTCAAGTTAAATATAGCAATGATGTATTTGGGTTTTTATAACCTATAAAAAGTGAAATGTGTGACAATACTGTTATAAACTATCAAGAGAAATCAGAAATGCTTTTCTCTAAGGTTCCTGCATTAATGTGAAGTGATATAATATTATTTGAAATAGACTCAGATTTATTTTAAGTGTATATTACAAACTCTATGGTACCACTAAGGGAAAAAGAGAAAAAATATGTGCTAACAGAGGAGAATCTCTTCATTGAAAAAGCAAGAGAGTGTCAGAAAAAAATATCTACTTTTGCTTTATTGACTTTATTGTGTCCAACTCTTCATGACCCCACGGACTGCAGCAAGCCAGGCTTCCCTGTCCATCACCAACTCCCTTGGTGATGCCATCCAACCATCTCATCCTCTGTCATTCCCTCCTCCTCCCACCTTCAATTTTTCCCAGCATCAGGGTCTTTTCCATTGAGTCAGTTCTTTGCATTAGGTGGCCAAAGTATTGGAGTTTCAGCTTCAACATCAGTTGTTCCAATGAAAATTCAGGACTGATTTCCTTTAGGATGGACTGGTTGGATCTCCTTGCAGTCCAAGGGACTCTCAAGAGTTTTCTCCAACACTGTAGTTCAAAAGCATCAATTCTTTGGTGCTCAGCTTTCTTTATAGTCCAACACTCACATCCATACATGACTACTGGCAGAAATATAGCTTTGACTAGATGGACCTTTGTTTGTGAAGTAATGTCTTTGCTTTTAATATGCTGTCTAGGTTGGCCATAGCTTTTCTTCCAAGGAGCAAGTGTCTTTTAACTTCATGGCTGCAGTCACCATCTGTAGTGATTTTGGAGCCCAAGAAAAGAAAGTTTGTCACTGTTTCCATTGTTTCCCTGTCTATTTGCCAAGAAGTGATGGGACTGGTCACCCTGCTTATTTAACTTACATGCTGAGTACATCATGAGAAATTCCGGGCTGTAGAAACACAAGCTGGAATCAAGATTGCTGAGAGAAATATCAATACACTCAGATATGCAAATGACACCATCCTTAAGGCAGAAAGTGAAGAGCAACTAAAGTGCCTCTTGATGAAAATGAAAGACTGTGGAAAAGCTGGTTTAAAACTCAACATTCAAAAACTAATATCATGGCATCTGGTCCCAGTCGGTCTGAATCAGACATGACTGAGCAACTGGACTGAACTGAATGTTGGGCTTCCCTGATGACTCAGACAGTAAAAAATCTGTCTGCAATACAGGAGATCTGGGTTCAAACCCTGGGACAGAAACATCCCCTGGAGAAAGGAATGGCAGCGAAATCCAGCATTCTTGCCTGGAAAAGCCCATGTCCATACGGTTGCAAAGAGTCAGACATGACTGAGCAACTATCACTTTTTTCTTTAACCAATATTAATTACTCTAGGAAACTTAGATTTTAAGACTTTAGTAGGAAACACAGTCCAGTTCTCCTGAGGTGCTGACTTCACATGAGAAACATAAAGCCTGATGTTATTTTGCCCGCCTTTTTTTTTTTTTTTTTCCTAGTGATTGGCAGGAGTTCTCCCAGTTAGTGACAGATTTCCTTTCTGCAGAACACTTTTATGTTTATGAAATATTTTAGTTAGTAGCAGTAGCAGACTTTCTTCCAGAAAGTCCTTTCAAGTTCTTACTATGTTTTATGTCTCAGAATTTCCAGGGAAGAGAGAAACTCTTATGTATTGAATATGATTATGAGAAAGTGAAAGTGAAAGTCACTCAGTTGTGTCTGTTTCTTTGCAACCTCATGGACTATACAGGAATTCTCCAGTATTCTGGAGTGGATAGCCTTTCCTTTCTCCAGGGAATCTTCCCAATCCAAGGGTCGAACCCAGGTCTCCCACATTGCAGGTGGATGCTTTACCAGCTGAGCCACAAGGGAAGCCCATGTGAAGACTCATCATGGTCTCAGACCCAAATTCATAAGCCTGTCATGCAAAAATATAAAACGTGACATTGCAAGTTTTATTCCAAGTTTTTTTTTTTAATTGAGGTATAGTTGATGTGCAATGTAAGTTTCAAATGTATAATATGGTGATTCAAATTTTTAGAGATTATATTGGCTATGGAGTATAATATATTTTATAACTATAAAATATTGGCAATATTCTCCTGTGCTATATAATATATCCTGTAGCTCATTTATTTTATGTATAGTAGCTTGTACCTTTTAACTTCCTACTCCTAACTTGCCCTTCCCTGCTTCCTTCTCCCCACTGATAGCCACTAGTTTGTTCTCTTTATCTGTGAGTCTCTTTTTCCTTGATTCACTACTTTTAGTTTTTAGATTCCACATGTATGAAATATCATACAATATTTGTCCTCCTCTGTCTGACTTGTTTCACCAAGCAAAATACCCTCCAAATGCATCAGTGTTGTTGCAAATGGCAACATTTCATTCTTTTTTTTTTTATGGCTGTGTGGTATTCCATTGAGTGTATTTATGAATCTATGCATTCATCTCTTAATGAACACTTAGGTTGCTCCTATATATTGGCACTTGTGAATAATGCTGCTGTGAGCATAGGGGTGGATTTATCTTTTCAGATTAGTGTTTTCATTTCTTCAGACATATACTTAAGAGTGGAATTGTGGTTTTAATTTGGAATTGTGGTTATTAAAGATGTTGAGCATTTTTGTTTTTTTGTTTCATTTTCTTGTTTGCAGTCTGTATGTCCTATTTTGAAAACTGTCTATTCAGGTCTTCTCATTTTTATTAGGTTGTTTGTTTTTTTTTTAATGTTGAGTTGCATGAGATGTTTATATATGGATGTTAACACCTTATTGGTCATATCATTTCATATCATTTGCAAATATTTTCTCTTACTAAGCAGACTATCTTTCATTTTGTTGATGATTTCCTTTACTGTGCAAAATCTTTTAAGTTTAATTAGGACCTGTTTGTTTTTGCTTTTAATCTTTTGCTTTGGGAGACAAATCAAAGAAAATAATACTATGGATTTTGTCAAAGAGGGTTTTGTCAGTTCTTCTAAGAACTTTATGGTTTCCAGCCCTACGTTTAGGTCCTTAATCCATCTTCAATTTAAGTCTGAATTTGGCAATAAGGAGTTCATGATCTGAGCCACAGTCAGCTCCCGGTCTTGTTTTTATTGACTGTATAGAGCTTCTCCATCTTTGGCTGCAAATAATATAATCAATCTGATTTCAGTGTTGACCATCTGGTGATATCCATGTGTAGAGTCTTCTCTTGTGTTGTTGGAAGAGGGTGTTTGCTATGACCAGTGCATTTTCTTGGCAAAACTCTATTAGTCTTTGCCCTGCTTGATTCCACATGCCAAGGCCAAATTTGCCTGTTACTCCAGGTGTTTCTTGACTTCCTACTTTTGCATTCCAGTCCCCTATAATGAAAAGGACAACTTTTTTAGGTGTTAGTTCTAAAAGGTCTTGTAGGTCTTCATGAAACCATTCAGGTTCAGCTTCTTCAGTGTTACTGGTGTGGCATAGACTTGGATAACTGTGATATTGAATGGTTTGCCTTGACTGTGTGGATCACAATAAACTGTGGAAAATTCTGAAAGAGATGGGCACGAGGTGGCTTCTCCTGGTCACCCCTGGCCTCGGACGTGGGGTAGCTCCTTCTGGCCGCCGCCCTGACCTTGGACATGGGGTATCTCCTCCCTGCCGGCACTGACCTCGGACATGGCATAGCTCCCCTCAGCTGTACCCCTAACCTCGACTCAGATCATGAATTCCTTATTGCCAAATTCAGACTTAAATTGAAGAAAGTAGGGAAAACCGCTAGACCATTCAGGTATGACCTAAATCAAATCCCTTATGATTCTACAGTGGAAGTGAGAAATAGATTTAAGGGTCTAGATCTGATAGATAGAGTGCCTGATGAACTATGGAATGAGGTTCATGACATTGTACAGGAGACAGGGATCAAGACCGTCCCCATGGAAAATAGATGAAAAAAGCAAAATGGCTGTCTGGGGTGGCCTTACAAATAGCTGTGAAAAGAAGAGAAGTGAAAAGCAAAGGAAAAAAGGAAAGATATAAGCGTCTGAATGCAGAGTCCAAAGAATAGCAAGAAGAGATAAGATAGCCTTCCTCAGCGATCAATGCAAAGAAATAGAGGAAAACAACAGAATGGGAAAGACTAGAGATCTCTTCAAGAAAATTAGAGAAACCAAGGGAACATTTCATGCAAAATGGGCTCAATGAAGGACAGAAATGGTCTGGACCTAACAGAAGCAGAAGATATTAAGAGGTGGCAAGAATACACGGAAGAACTGTACAAAAAAAGATCTTCACAATGCAGATAATCATGATGATGTGATCACTCACCTAGAGCCAGACATCCTGGAATGTGAAGTCAAGTGGGCCTTAGAAAGCATCACTATGAACAAAGCTAGTGGAGGTGATGAAATTCCAGTTGAGCTGTTTCAAATCCTGAAAGATGATGCTGTGAAAGTGCTGAACTAAATATGCCAGCAAATTTGGAAAACTCAGCAGTGGCCACAGGACTGGAAAAGGTCAGTTTTCATTCCAATTCCAAGTAAAGGCAATGCCAAAGAATGTTCAAACTACTGCACAAGTGCACTCATCTCAAATGCTAGTAAAGTAATGCTCAAAATTCTCCAAGTCAAGCTTCAGCAATACGTGAACCGTGAACTTCCTGATGTTCAAGCTGATTTTAGAAAAGGCAGAGGAACCAGAGATCAAATTGCCAACATCCGCTGGATCATGGAAAAAGCAAGAGAGTTTCAGAAAAACATCTATTTCTGCTTTATTGACTATGCCAAACCTTTGACTGTGTGGATCAGAATAAACTGTGGAAAATTCAGAAAGAGATGTGAATACCAGACCACCTGACCTGCCTCTTGAGAAATCTGTATGCAGGTCAGGAAGCAACAGTTAGAACTGGACATGCAACAACAGACTGGTTCCAAATAGGAAAAGGAGTATGTCAAGGCTGTATATTGTCACCGTGCTTATTTAACTTCTATACAGAGTACATCATGAGAAACGCTGGACTGGAAGAAACACAAGCTGGAATCAAGATTGCCGGGAGAAACATCAATAACCTCAGATATGCAGATGACACCACCCTTATGGCAGAAAGTGAAAAGGAGTAAAAAAGCCTATTGATGAAAGTGAAAGAGAAAAAAAAATGAAGAAAGTGAAAGAGGAGAGCGAAAATGTTGGCTTAAAACTCAACATTCAGAAAACGAAGATCATGGCATCCGGTCCCATCACTTCATGGGAAATAGATGGGGAAACAGTAGAAACAATGTCAGACTTTCTTTTTGGGGGCTCCAAAATCACTGCAGATGGTGACTGCAGCCATGAAATTAAAAGATGCTTACTCCTTGGAAGAAAAGTTATGACAAACCTAGATAGTATATTCAAAAGCAGAGACATTACTTTGCCGACTAAGGTCTGTCTAGTCAAGGCTATGGTTTTTCCTGTGGTCATGTATGGATGTGAGAGTTGGACTGTGAAGGAGGCTGAGTGCCAAAGAATTCATGCTTTTGAACTGTGGTGTTGGAGAAGACTCTTGAGGGCCCCTTGGACTGCAAGGAGATCCAACCAGTCCATTCTGAAAGAGATCAACCCTGGGATTTCTTTGGAAGTAATGATGCTAAAGCAGAAGCTCCAGTACTTTGGCCACCTCATGAGAAGAGTTGACTCATTGGAAGAGACTCTGATGCTGGGAGGGATTGGGGGCAGGAGGAGAAGGGGAAGACTGAGGATGAGATGGCTGGATGGCATCACTGAATCAATGGACGTGAATCTGAGTAAACTCCGGGAGATGGTGAGGGACAGGGAGGCCTGGCGTGCTGCGATTCATGGGGTTGCAAAGATTCGGACACGACTGAGCTACTGAACTGAACTGAACTGAACTGAACTGAATCTTCTTCAGTTTATTTAGATTTGCAGAGTTGTGTTCATCTCCCTACCTTTAACATGAGGGGAGGAAGATGTAGTCGCATAATGTTTTTTTCTATTGCAGTGATTTTCTTGTGGTTCCAGTTTTAGTTGCCCTCAGAATAATTCAGTTTCCTTTTTCTGAGTCTCTTGCTTCTTCAGATATATAAATTTAGATCCCATGACATGTGAACCTCAGGTTTACATTCCACTCTGAAGACACACAGGATTTCTGAGCTATTACAGGTTTCCCAGACACTTTCTAAGCTGGTAGAGGTTTTTATTTTTTGTTTATTTATTTAAAATTATTTCTTTACAAAGTCAAGTCAGCCTTTTTAAAAGGTGCCAGTTGTGGATCTTTAGTTTCATCAATATGCCTTATTGAGTTTAATTTCATCATTTCTATGTTCTAATGGGAATTACGGTCTATTGTCTAGTGTCATTGTTTGAGCTTCCTGGGACACCATAGAGTCAAATGGTAAGTTAACACTGACTTTAAGCTCTCTCCATTTATGGTAACTTGAGATATCCTTTCCTTACGTTTCCCCCAAATCTAACTGTGAATAAATGTTTTACATTTAATTTGTGATTTAAATGTGTGTGTGTGTGTGTGCGTGTGTGTGTGTGTGTGTTTACAGTGAGGATAGTAGGAGAAAAGGGGAAGGATGTCTATAACATCTTGATAGGTCATGGAGTTAGAAGGAACTCTAAGCCATTTTCTGTAATGTTGTTGTTATTCAGTTGCTCAGTTGTGCCCCACTGTTTGTGCCATCCTGGATTGAAGCACACCAGGCCTCCCTGTCCTTCACTATCTCCTGGAGTTTTCTCAAGTTTATGTCCATTGAGTTGGTGATGACATTCAACCATGTCATCCTCTATCACCCCCTTCTCCTCCTGCCATGAATCTTTTCCAGCTTCAGAGTCTTTTCCAATGTGTCAAATCTTCAATTCAGGTGGCAAAATTTTGGAGCTTCAGCTTCAGCATCAGTCCTTCCAATAAATATTCAGGGTTGACTTCCTTTAGAATTGTCTGGTTTAATCTCCTTGCTGTCCAAATGACTCTCAAGAGTCATCTCCAGCACCACAATTTCAGAGCATCAGTTCTTCAGTACTAAGCCTTCTTTATGGTACAATTCTCTCATCTGTACATGACTACTGGGAAAACCATAGCTTTGATTATATGGACCTTTGCAAAATGATATCTCTGCTTTTAATACACTGTCTAGATTTGTCTAAGCTTACTTTCAAAGAGTAAGCATCTTTTAATTTCATGGCTGCAATCACTGTCTGCAGTGATTTTGGAACACAAGGAAATTAAAATTTGTAACTGTTTTCACTTTTTCACCACCTACTTGCCATGAAGTGATGGGACCAGATGCCATAATCTTAGTTTTTTGAATGTTGAATTTTAAGCCAGCTTTTCCACTATCCTTTTTCATCTTCATCAAGAGGCTCTCTAGTTCCTCTTCACCTTCTGCCATTAGAGTGGTATTATCTGCATATCTGAGATTGTGAAAATCTCTCCTGGTGATCTTGATTCCAGCTTGTGATTCATCCAGCCCAGCATTTTTCATGATGTACTCTGCATATAAGTTAAATAAGCAGGGTGACAATATACAGATTTGATATACTCCTTTCCCAATTTGGAACCAGTCCATTGTTCCATGTCTAGTTCTAATTGTTGCTTCTTGACTTACATACAGGTTTCTCAGTAGGTAGATAAGATGGTCTGTATTCCCATCTTGTGAAGTATTTTCCATAGTTTATTGTGATTCGCACAGTCAAAGGCTTTGGCGTAGTCAATGAGGCAGAATTAGATCGATTTCTGGAATCTCCTTGCTTTTTCTATTATCCAACAGATGTTGGCAATTTGGTCTCTTATTCCTCTCCTTTTACTAAATCCAGCTTGTGCATCTGGAAGTTCTCTGTTCACGAAGACACCTAGCTTGAAGAATTTTTAGTATTACCTTTCCAGCATTTTCTGTATAACATGAGATAAAGCTTTAGAACACCTGTGGAGGGGACTGGTTCTTGATACTTGAGGGATACATGAAGGTCTGTTAAGCAAATAAAACAGAAACTATTATTAAAAGGGGATGAAGGAGTGTGCTTGTAAGGATTTAAAGTGTTTTGTGTAATAATGAAATTGCTTGAATATGGTGTGTTGGTGTTCTTTACATACTATGTACATTTCCTCAGAAGTAATACTTCCTCAATAGCATAGACTTTAGGTTGTTCTGTGCCTGTAAAGTCATATTTATTTTTCTGGAGAAGTAGTTGCTTTGTGTCGTTTTGTTTATGAACACTTTCAAAAGACTGCAGGATAGTGCAGCAGGTCTTATTTCTGAGAGAATCAAGTTGGAAAGATTTATTAAAGTATCTGGGTGGAACTTAATAAGTTCTGTCTTGGATTTAACAGATAGTTTTCTGAATTTTATTTTATATGGATTTTTGAATAATGGGACATGTACCTGGGGTTTCCCAGTCAATAATTTGGAAAGAGTTCTAGATAGATACTATTATCTTGTCCTTCAAAAAAACAAAAAACAAAAAACTGATTACATGTAGTTTATCTCCTTGGATCTTCTTGCTAATTTAGAAACTGGATCATTACAGGAAAAAAAAAATCATTCCTTCAAATATTTTTGAGATAGGATATATGATCCTGGAAGTTGCTCAGTCTTTTGAGTTGAGACGTAACTCTTATCCCTTCTAAGGGTTCATTCTCTGAACTGGATTCTGAGCATATTATATATGCTCAAGAGCACCCTGAGGTGAATCCGAATTTTGACACAGAAAGAGTGGCAGGAAGAGAGGAAACTTTCTGACTTGTTAGAAAGGCATCTAGGAAAATCTTCCTGCTCAAAGCATGGTAAGGAAATCCGCAGCATCACTAGGAACATGTGACCTACCTCAGACTTACTACACAGTCTCCATCTAGACAAGTTTCCCAGATGATTTCTAATGAACACTCCAGTTTAAGAAGCCCTGTGGTTAATGAATTGAACAAGATGTGTCAGAGCTAGATATTTTAATTTCTGTCATATCTGTTTGGTAATTTTAATTATTTGTATAATCTATTTAATACTATCCATTTATTATCCTCGAATCTTTAGTAAAGAACTATTAAACTATTTCAATCTAGTCTGTTTGCAGAAGCAAATTAAGTCATGCATGTGCATCTGCTTTGGGTCAAGAGTGACAAAATAGAAATAAGTGCCCTCAGAGGTCACTGTGATAAGAAACATGAACTTTAACACATTAAGTGTTAAGTACTCCAAACTGCAGAAGATACTGACAGGCTGCACGGTTAGTAGCCTATAGATAAAATAGCTCTTGAGATTCACAGGTAGTGGCACAGACAAGATCTGATTTGACTCTACACTGTGTCAGTGGTTGGAACTGGATAAATATTTGTTGAATTAAGTTGAATACAGTGAATAAAAGCTTCTTGTCATGTGGATTATTTCATTATTTATTCATCAATGTAATTATGTTAAGCCTACCACTTTGAATCTTCTGCAAATTAGTCTTCATTCTGCCCTCTAAAACTTTATACAATGAGCTTTTGTTCTTATATAAAAGCAGCCCTTCAGTATTTGAAGCTCTCTGTTATGATATTCCAAGCTCAAGTACCCAACACTTTATCTCTTCTACAGGCTAACCACACACACATTTTTTCAAATATCTTCCCTTGGATTCATTTATCCAGACCCTTTATCATTGTGACCACAGTACTCTTATCAAGCATTAAAGTTTTTGTGTCTCTTTTTAGAAAGAGATACAAGAATTAGATAGGCAAGGGAGAGACTGTTTTCCTCTTCATATCCAAAGTATATTCTGAGGATATCAGAGTTCTAAAGAGTTGAAAGAATTAAGCTGAAGAAAACTCATCTGAAGTGTTTGAATAGACAAAAATCAATGACTGCTGGTTAAATGAGAGGCACATAGAAAATACACTGTAAAATGAATTAAATGGTAATTGAAAATACCTGCAGAAAATCTGATTAGAATCTGGGGAATCTCAAAGGTAGCTAGAGAATAAGAAATGCATTTCCAAAGCCCATTTAATTCTGTCAGTGTAT
Source organism: Budorcas taxicolor (assembly GCF_023091745.1). Taxonomy (NCBI): domain Eukaryota; kingdom Metazoa; phylum Chordata; class Mammalia; order Artiodactyla; family Bovidae; genus Budorcas; species Budorcas taxicolor. The sequence continues at coordinate 95,593,943 of NC_068917.1, read as the reverse complement.
CTTAGTCAGTAAATTTGCAGTTAGTTTCATTAAATGAATTAATTTAAATACATCAAACTTTTCATATTAAAGGTAGTGTTGCAGGAAACTTTTGCATGCACTTGGAGTTATTTCCCAAGTGGCTCTACAGGGATAGGTTGTTTTAACTAATTTTTAGAAGTTTAAAAATATTTTATTAAACTCAGTCTGCCATACTTTGCAAAATTTATAAACTTAGAATGCCATTTACTTTACATGAATTCAAGTTATAAACTTATAGATGTTTCAGGTATAGTATACTTTCTCCTATACTCTAGGAGAGTATTCCAAAATATTATCTTGAAGTTTCAAGTTATTGGGGATTATATCATTGTAGTCTGTCAAAAGGAAGAATCAGTTTTTGTAAAATATAAGTTCAAGTGTGTATATAAATAAATAGAAAGAACTTTTAAAATATTTAGGCATGAAATAAGAAAGTCAAGGATTGGAGAAGTAGCTGAGAACTTCCAATATATTGGGTTGGTCATAAAGTTCATTTGAATTTTTCTGCAACATCTTACTTTTTGATCAATCCTGTACTTGGATATAATCTAAAATAAAGAAACCAATATATGTTAGTAAATCTACTTTTATATGCTCAGTGAGAATATTATTAGGACTCAAATGATCACAAAATGAAATAATTATTTCCAACATAATGAAATTAAAGCTTATGATGTAATAACATACCCTCAAGGACAGGGACAAAAAGAGCAGAATAAACTGAGAATCAGAGACCCAAGAGAAAGAATCAAAATTATAATCTTAAGAAACAACATAAAGCAATGTAATAATAACATATAAGGTTCAAGAAGACAGTTTTTATCAGTGGTCATTTTAGATGGATTTGGATAGCTGGAAATCTATTATTAATAGTGAAGACTCAAAGAATGAAAAACAAAATCTTAGAGTAACATATGGATTAATATCTATAGTTGAATTGTGATCAGGGTTAGTAGCCAGGAAATCAGGGCTTACACAGCAATATATAGAGATTAACATTTAGGCTCTAAATGTGGGCACACCTGATTTAGTTGTGAGCTGTGCCTTTAGAGAATACAGGCATGTAGATTAAATAAATTAATGATTTTGCTTAAATAGTATCACACTGTTCCTGTCCTTGTATAGAAGAGGAAGATAAGGCATATAGAACAATGAGGATGCTACCTATGTTAAATAAATTGCTACAGATTTTAATTGTAGTAAGTATAGAAAAAGATCAAAGTAAGCAATTGCTACTGGAAAAAGATAAAAATTGACTTGGTCATTCAGGGATCTTTGAAGAATGCACTGTCAAGCTGTGTCTCTGTGTGTTTGTTCTAAATAGCTCTGGTATAAATCTTAGCTTGGCCTTCTAGATACCTGTGTGGCCTAGGACATGTTACTTAATTTCTCTGTACAACTGCAGAATAAGAATAACAGTATAAGTTGTTTTGTCATTATGTTGTAGCTTTCTCATTTCTTTCACTAAAGAATTAAAATATTATATGGAAATAAACTTGAAAATGTTTTTTAGTTTTTAATATGTTGATATGTTCTACCATACAGCTGCTTTCAAGCCATAGTCTTTAATTAGTTCTGTAATGACATCAGAGTGCTTCCTTGGTGTCTCAGTGGCAAAGAATCTGCCTGCCAACATAAGAGATGCAGGTCCAATCCCTGGATCTGGAACATCCCTTTGGAGAAGAAAATGACAACCCACCACAGTATTTTTGCCTGAGAAATCCCATGGACAGAGGAGCCTGCAGGCTACAGTCCATGGGGTCAGAAAAGAGTAGGACATGACTTAGCAACTAAACAACAAATTATATCAGAGGGGATATGATATAATGTGTACAGGGAGCTATAAAAATGAAACACTGCGTTAATCTTCATCTTGAAACTCTCAATCTTATGAATCATATTGTCGTCTGTAGTGTCCTATGAAGTCAAGAACTGAATTCCACAGTAAGAGACAATAACTTGAGGAGACTTGCTAAAGGTCACTGAAGACTAAGGCTTTTAGCATCCAAGAAGCTAGGATTAAAAAAAATAATGGATACAGAGGACTACTTTGAACTCAGATTAAGTATGGTTTATTCTTTCGGAAGAATGTTGTATAATTATGGGCCTGAGATAGAATACAAACATATGTTTGAGCATGAAATAGACTGCAGAGCAAGATGTTAGGTTACTGGTTGAGAGAAAATGATGTGATGAATCAGGATATGGTGTGTATTTGAGTGTGTGAGTGAGAGTGAGAGAATAATATTTTCTATGATTGTGTCAAATTATTACATTCTGTAGAAAGAATGATTCCGTGTCAACCAGAGCCAATAGGAACAACGTAAATCCCACAAAAGTATTAGTGTAAGTAATAATTAAAGTTTTGTTTTTACTTATCTGGGAAATTCCAAGGCTTCAAGCTTGGAAATGGCTAGCATGGAGATAATTTTTTTTTTTAAAGGTAAAATATCAATAAGCCCAGGTACTATATAGCACTGGAGAGTCTAAAGGTGGCAGTGAAATAGGACAATAGCTAAGATGAGTGTGAAAACAGAAGCCAGATACATTTAGAAGTACAAAAGTCTACAAGCAATAAATGCTGGAGAGGGTGTAGAGAAAAGGAAACCCTCTTACCCTGTTGGTGAGAATGCAAACTAGTACAGCAACTATGGAGAACAGTGTGGAGATTCCTTAAAAAACTGGAAATAGAACTGCCTTATGACCCAGCAATCCCACTGCTGGGCATACACACCAAGGAAACCAGAATTGAAAGAGACACGTGTATCCAATATGGTCACCGCAGCACTGCTTATAATAGCCAGGACATGGAAGCAACCTAGATGTCCATCAGCAGATGAATGGATAAGAAAACTGTGGTACATATACACAATGGAGTATTATTCAGCCATTATAAAGAATACATTTGAATCAGTTCTAATGAGGTGGATGAAACTGGAGCCTATTATACAGAGTGAAGTAAGCCAGAAAGAAAAACACCAATACAGTATACTAACGCATATAAATGGAATTTAGAAAGATGGTAATGAGAACCCTGTATGCGAGACAGCAAAAGAGACACAGATGTATAGAACAGTCTTTTGGACTCTGTGGGAGAGGGTGAGGGTGGGATGATTTGGGAGAATGGCATTGAAACATGTATAATATCATATATGAAATGAATCACCAGTCCAGGTTCGAAGCATGATACTGGATGCTTGGGGCTGGTGCACTGAGACGACCCAGAGGGATGGTATGAGGAGGGAGGTGGGAAGGGGGTTCAGTATGGGGAACATGTGTATACCTGTGGTGGATTCATGTTGATGTATGGCAAAACCAATACAATATTGTAAATTAATTAACCTCCAATTAAAATAAATAAATTTATACTAAAAAAAAAGAAGTACAAATTTGGAAAGACGTATCTTCCCTGGTGGCTCAGTGGTAAAGAATTTCCTGCAATGTGGGAGACATAGGTTAGATCCTTGGGTGGGGAAGATTCCCTGGAGAAGGAAATGGCAACCCACTCTGTATTACTGCCTGGAGAATCCCATGAATAGAGGAGCCTGGTGGGATACCGTCCATAGAGTCGCACAGAGCTGGATATTACTGAAGCTACCTAGCATGCACACCTGTGCATCACAACATAGAAATTCTTTCATGAGAAAAAGTAGATTGATACATCCATACTACAGTTTCCAGCACGATAGGTACTGTAGCAATACTAGAAATGAAAATGCATTCCTGAAGTTAAACTGATTCCTTATATGCAACATTCAGGGACTTACCAGATGGCTCAGTGGTAAAGAATTTGCTTGCCAATGCAGGAGAAATGGGTTCCATCCCAGGCTTGTGAAGATCCCCTGGAAAAAGAAATGGCAACCCATTCCAGTATTCTTACTGGGAAAATCCCATAGATAGAGAAGCTTGGTGGGCTACAATCCATGGGGTCACAAAAGAGTCAGGCATGATGTTGTTTAGTGTCTAAATAACATGCAATCCCCAAGGGACATATATCTGATTCTTTTAACATGAATTTAGAGGCCCTTTAAGCTTGTCGATCTGCTTTTTAAAATTCCCTCTTGATTCCTTTGAATTTATGGATTCCACATTGACATAACTATTATTGCTTATTTTACTAAATTATATTTACATGTGGTTTTTATATTATATGTTCACTGATGAATGTTTCTAGAGTAGGAAGTACCTTTTGGAGACAAGCCTAGCAGGGGTTGTGTTAAATTTTCTGTCATTTGTGACAAAAGTTATTTGTTAATGCTGGTCAAAATATCTGTGGTTTTTTATTGAAATCATTAGAGGTAAAATATATATAATATATGTTTCCAGCTTGTCAAGTTATAATTTTTCTTTCTACCCCTACATTTAAGGCTTTAAATTCTGGTATTAAATTTACTTTGTTTAAATTCCAACTCCAATACTGAGTAGTTGCATGACCTTAATTGAATTATTTCTTCCTCTATGACTCTGTTTTCTAATCTGTAAAGTTGCGTATATGCTTCAAATGGTTGTCATGAGGATTAAATGGAATATTATTGTAAACTGATTAGAAGAGTGCTTGGCACATAATGTGCATACAACAAATATTTGATATCATTGTCATTTTGTCAATCAAAAGAAAAAAAATACCCATTAAGTGAAACTAAATCTTTTTCACACTTATGTCAATGTCCTATAATAAAATTTAAGAAGCTGTCAGGGTGAATGCTGATTAAACTCCATGGCTTACTAAGATTTTCCTTAAATTTTATTTTAAAATTTATACCTTACAATTGCTGCTGTCATATTAATAACTATCACACAATGCTTTGGATTTTTATATCCCACCTTTACCTTTGGGGCTTCCCTGATAGTTCAGTTGGTAAAGAATCCACCTGCAATGCAGGAGACCTGGGTTTGATTCCAGGGTCGGCAAGATTTGCTGGAGAAGGGATAGGCTACCCACTCCAATATTCTTGTGTTTCCCCTGTGGTTCAGCTGGTAAAGAATCTGCCTGCAATGTGGGAGACTCTGGTTCAATCCCTGGGTTGGGAAGATCCCCTGGGGAAGGGAAAGGCTACCTACTCCAGTATTCTGGCCTGGAGAATTCCATGGACTATATAGTCCTTGGGATTGTAAAGAGTCAGATAGGATTGAGTGACTTTCACTTTCACTTTACAAAGAGTGAAGGGATCATTTCATGTGGAAAGCAATACAAAATGAAATTTAGATCATGTTTAATAATTTACCTTAACTAAAATTCTCTGACTGTGAAGACAGAGTCTTAGTATTTTCAGAGCTGTAGAACTCCAGGTGGGCAATTTAAAATTAACAGCACTGGCTACAGATGCAATTAAGCACAAACTATTACACTTAACACAGTCTTGCTCTCTCTGACCATGTCTATGCCTGTGCATTTGCACATGCACACATTTCCTGTATATCTTTCTCCTTTCTCACCTCTTCTAAATACTATCAAGGAAAATAAGTACTGAAATAAGTAACTATTTTTTCAAATGATTTCATAATTTACAGTTTTCTTTCCACAGCTGTAGTTCATTGGCATACATAGAGCTGTTCACTAATGAAACGTTTCCCTCAAGGTTATCTTTGTGTATTCAGATATAAGCAGCAGTGCATATGATTTTTCTTTTGGGGTATCAGTAAATATTTTGAGAAATTTCTAATGTGCAGTACAAAACAAAATTAATGATCATATTTAGCAATATTCATTAAAGGATATATTATATTTGAACAGGGAGGCCTGGTGTGCTGCGATTCACGGGGTCGCAAAGAGTCGGACACGACTGAATGACTGAACTGAACTGAACTGAACTGAGCTGAAGTTCTGACATACAATAATACTAATTTACAATTGAAATTAATCTTTATGTATGAATTAAAGGAGGCATAACCAAATATATGTGATTTTTATTGTTGTGATTCCTATTTCAGTTTTTTTCTAAAACTAATAAACTTTATAGGAGTTTTAGGTTAACTGCAGAATTAAGCGAAAAGTGCAAAGAGTTGCCTTATACACGCTATGAATCCCCTCCAACACACACACACAGGATTAGAATCCTACATAGCACTGGTACATTTGTTATAATCAATAAACCTACATTGACACATCATTATCTCCCAAAGTCCATAGTGTACATTAGGATTCACTCTTAGTCTTGCACACCATTGTAGCATTTTAGTTTTGATCAATAAAAATAACTTTTAACATTCACACCTATATCTTTATCCATCTTCTTAAGACTTTCTGTGTGCCCTGAAAATTTACCCTTCTGCCACCACTTTAGCGAACAAGTGTTGAAACCATATCTATACTTCTCAGGCCAAAGGAACTCCAATAGGATAACAGTTTTTATTAATCCCAGAACACAAATAAGTAAAAGTAGTAATGTCCATCTACTCAAGGCTATGGTTTTTTCAGTAGTCATGTATGGATGTGAGAGTTGGACTATAAAGAAAGCTGAGCACCGAAGAATTAATGCTTTTGAACTGTAGTGTTGGAGAAGACTCTTGAGAGTCCCTTGGACTGCAAGGAGATCCAACCAGTCCCTCCTAAAGGAGATCAGTCCTGGGTGTTCATTGGAAGGACTGATATTGAAGCTGAAACTCCAATACTTTGGCCACCTGATGCAAAGAGCTGACTCATTTGAAAAGAACCTGACGCTGGGAAAGATTGAAGGCAGGAGGAGAAGGGACGACAGAGGATGGGATGGTTAGATGGCATCACTGACACAATGGACATGGATTTGGGTGGACTCCAGGAGTTGGTGATGGACAGGGAGTCCTGGCATGCTGCAGTTCATGGGATCACAAAGAGTGGGACACGACTGAGCGACTGAACTGAACTGAACTGAGTAACTGTATTCACAGTCTTACAAATTCAGTAAAGTATATTTTAGATATTTATTGCATTACTTCACATTAAAAACTCTCAATTTGTTATCGTTCCCAAGGTGGACTAAATATTCACATTGAGACACATCACAGAAGATGCTTTTCAAAATAAAATAACTCATGTAATATGAGATGCCATCAAAAATGGCTTAAAATATGTTACTAAAATGATCTAACATGTTAGATCTATTTGCAAGTTATTATGTGTTCATTTTAACACTCGTATACCATGCTTGATTTTGGCTTTGCAGGTGGCACTGTGATAAAGAACCTGCCTGCCAACGCAGAAGACAGAGAAGACGTGGGTTCAATTCCTGGGTCAGGAAGATCCCCTGGAGGAGGGCATGGCAACCTACTCTAGTATTCTTGCCTGGAAAATCCCATGGACAGAGGAGCTTGGTAGACTACAGTCCACGGGGTTGCAAAGAGTTAGACACAACTGAAGCGACTTAAAATATTGAGCTTATTTGCTGAGTCATGTTGGACTCTTTGTGACCTCTTGAACTGTAGTCTGCCAGGCTCCTTGGTCCATGGATTTCTACAGGCAAGAATACTGGAGTGGGTAGCCATTCCCATCTCCAAGAGATCTTCCCAACCCAGGAATTGAACCCAGGTCTCGTATACTGTAGGCAGATTCTTTACCTCTGAGCCACCAGGAAGCTCTTAACATTCATAGTATATATATATATATATATATATATATATATATATATATATATATATATATATATATAATATATATATGATTTTTAAAGATTTACTTTATCTTGAATTAGGAATGAATATATTGGCAGATATGTAGATAAATTATAATATTTAAAACCTTTAACATCTTAAAGATATACAGTTATTAAGAGTGAAAGTTCTATAGTAAGATTGTCTGGTTTGGAATCTCAGCCAAACATGTAATATCTGTATGATCTGGGGCAAGTTGCTTTTCACGTTTAAGTTCAGATTACTCATCTGGAAAATTAGAATAGCCATGGCAACCACAATATAGCAGAATTCAAGTGGTAAATCAAGGACTTCCCTGGTGATCTGGTGGTTAAGAATTCACCTTGCGATGCAAGGGATGCTGGTTCAATCCCTGGTTGGGAACTAAAATCTCATATGCCATGGAGCAACTAAGCCAATGCACCACAACTACTGAAGCTCATGCATTCGGGAGTGCTCACACCATAATTAGAGAGTCTGTGTGCCACAATAAAAGATGCCACGTGCCACAACTAAGACCCAATGCAGCCAAATAAACAAATAAATATTTAAATGGAGTAAACCAGATAACTGCTGTCAAGATCTAATCAGAGTGACTAAAACTTAAGTGGTCAGTCATTTCTACCTGATTTTTATTGTTGTATCTGCATTTATTAACTCTCAGTTTAAAGACAGTGTGTGAATTCTGTATCTCCAAAGAGGTAAAAAGATATGTGAATCTCTAATGCTAGATGTAAAAATAACTTAAGATGTGCACATATACAATGTGTATATACTTGTATAAATTTTTTCTTCCATATCATATTTGGAAAAGAGTCCAGTGATTATGTGCTAAGCTAATTATGTGGATTAAGCAGTAGTACTTGGCAAGCATTGCATTTTTGAATGATTACAGCATGCCTCAGGTGGCATTAAAACATACCAAGCTGAAGGCTATCAATTTTACCACCTGAGAGGTGTTCTAATTAACCAAAAATGCAGAACCTAGAATGGCTGTTCCATTACTGTCAATAAGAGCAAACAGTTGGATCCTTAGATTTATTAGCCTGCAAATTGCTGACTGTCAGTTCCAAAATACCAACTGTGCTTTCCATTTGCAAGTTTTTTTCAGTGTTTTGCTGAAGTATACTGTTAATTGTAGAAGAACAAATATTAAGTGGTAATAGAAGGGCCTGGGAATCAGGGGGCAAAATTACCTGCTTGGAAATGTAGCTCCCACATTTTGCTATGTGACCTTGAAGAATTAATTAATTACAGCATATTTCCCTATATATGCATTGAAGATGGATAATTTCTTTATATATTTTAGCAAAGTTTAGTGAAAATACACTTAATGTGTCTGGAATAGTTTTGAACTGTAATAATCACAGGTGCTATTTTTTCCTACTTTTATCTCTCATCCTTCATACTATACCCAGGAATTTAATCAAACAAATGATTCCATTTTAGACAACTGCATGTTTTATTTATTTATATATTTTTAATATAAATCTATTTATTTTAATTGGAGGTTAATTATTTTACAATATTGTATTGGTTTTACCATACATCAACAAAAATCCACCACAGGTATACACATACGTGTTCCCCATACTGAACCCCCCTCCCTCCTCGCTCTCCATACCATCCCTCTCGGTCGTCCCAGTGTACCAGCCCCAAGCATCCAGTATCATGCATCGAACCTGGACTGGTGATTCATTTCATATATGATATTATACATGTTTCAATGCCATTCTCCCAAATCATCCCACCCTCGCCCTCTCCCACAGAGTCCAAAAGACTGTTCTATACATCTGTGTCTCTTATGCTGTCTCGCATACAGGGTTCTCATTACCATCTTTCTAAATTCCATATATATGGATTAGTATACTGTATTGGTGTTTTTCTTTCTGGCTTACTTCACTCTGTATAATAGGCTCCAGTTTCATCCACCTCATTAGAACTGATTCAAATGTATTCTTTATAATGGCTGAGTAATACTCCATTGTGTATATGTACCACAGTTTTCTTATCCATTCATCTGCTGATGGATATCTAGGTTGCTTCCATGTCCTGGCTATCATAAGCAGTGCTGCGATGAACATTGGGGTACACGTGTCTCTTTCAATTCTGGTTTCCTCGGTGTGTATGCCCAGCAGTGGGATTGCTGGGTCATAAGGCAGTTCTATTTCCAGTTTTTTAAGGAATCTCCACACTGTTTTCCATAGTGGCTGTACTAGTTGGCATTCTCTCCAACAGTGTAAGAGAGTTCCCTTTTCTCCACACCCTCTCCAGCATTTATTGCTTGTAGACTTTTGGATCACAGCCATTCTGACGGGCGTGAAATTGTACCTCATGTTTTAGTCTTATTTTATTAACTTATTAGGGGATAATATTGCCCAGTCTTCAATAGTACAATGTTATTTATTCTGTGTAATGCATAACTATTTCCTCAAATTCACATTTTTTCCCCTGAAAGCATTAACAGGTTAATAGCAGCAGCAGCAGTGTATCTGTTCATTGCTAAGGAAATCAAAGTGTTCCACAGAGAGAGACCTTTGTATTTATAATAAAACTTCTATTTTACTCAGTAGAAAAGAATACCTGTGATTTCAGCCCTACTGTTGCATCTAAAATGTTTACAGTGACACAGTGACACTTTTACTTCATTGCTATTTTCAATGATCCATACTGTAGAACTGCTTTAAAGAAGAGCATGGTTTAAAATGTTTCTAAATCAGTAACCAAATCGTTTCCTTTGAATGAAAAACAAAGTACATCTAATTATATGCTGAATTATTCAGGATGATGAAGGCAGTTTTATGAAATGTTTTAAGTTTATTTGATAATCAGGAAGCCCTTTGAAATAATAGTATGAAGTGTAATCCTCATAAAAAGTAAAAAACAAAAATGTGAACTTATATTAGGAACATGGTTACTATAGTCTTCAGATAAAATAATCAGAAATTAATAAGGATTTTTATCAACTTTGTTGTGATGATATTGTATAGATTCAGGTCTGCCTTCATAGTTCCAATATACAATTTTTCTCTGGCTGGAGCATGAAGTTATATTTGTGTAGCCATGTGAAAGCTACCCACTCTAACTTCTGAGGCAGAATACAGATTCTCAACATCCCCACTCTTGTCCTAGCCTAATAACGACATTATCAAAAGGCAAAAAGATAGGACACTGAAAGATGAACTCCTGAGGTTGGTAGGTGCCCAATACGCTACTGGAGATCAGTGGAGAAATAACTCCAGAAAGAAGGAAAAGACAGAGCCTAAGCAAAAATAACATCCAGTTGTGGATGTGACTGGTGATGGAATTAAAGTCTGATGCTGTAAAGAGCAGTGTTGCATAAGAACCAATGATAGGTCCATGAATCAGGGCAAGTTGGCAGTGGTCAAACAGGAGATGGCAAGAGTGAACATCAACATTTTAGGAATCAGCAAACTAAAATGGATGAGGATGGGTGAATTTATTTCAGATGACCACTATATCTACTCCTGCGGGCAAGAATCCCTTAGAAGAAATGAAGTAACCATCATGGTCAACAAATGAGTCCGAAATGCAGTACTTGGATGCAGTCTCAAAACTGACAGAATGATCTCTGTTCATTTCCAAGGCAAACTAATCAATAACACAGTAATCCAAGTCTATGTCCCAACCAGGAATGCTAAAGAAGCTGAAGTTGAAGTTCTATGAAGACCTACAAGACTACTGAGAACTAACACCTAAAAAAGATGTCCTTATCATTACAGGGGACTGGAATGCAAAAGTAGGAAGTCAAGAAATACCTGGAGTAACAGGCAAATTTGGCGTTGGCGTACAGAATGAAGCAGGGCAAAGGCTAATTAAGTTTTCCCAAGAAAATGCACTGGTCATAGCAGTCATAGCAAAAAACCCTCTTCCAACAACATAAGAAAGATTCTACACATGGACATCACCAGATGGTCAATACCAAAGTGAGATTGATTATATTCTTTGCAGCCAAAAATGGATAAGTTCTACAGAGTCAGCAAAAACAAGACCAGGAGCTGATTGTGGCACAGACCATGAACTCCTTATTGCCAAATTCAGGCTTAAATTGAAGAAAGTAGGAAAACCACTAGATCAGTCAGGTATGACCTAAATCAAATCCCTTACAATTATACAGTGAAAGTGAAAAATAGATTCAAGGGATTAGATCTGATGGACAAAAGGTCTGAAGAACTATGGACAGAGGTTCCTGACATTGTACAGGAGGCAGGGATCAAGACCACCCCTAAGGAAAAGAAATGCAAAAAGACAAAATGGTTGTCTGAGGAGGACTTACAAATAGCTCTGAATAGAAAAGAGAAATGAAAGGCAAGGAAAAAAGGAAAGATATACCCATTTGAATGCAGAGTTCCAAAGAATAGCAAGGAGAGATAAGAAAGCATTTCTCAGAGATCAATTAAAAGAAATAGCGGAAAACAGTAGAATGGAAAGTCTAGAGATCTCTTCAAGAAAAGTAGAGCTACCAAGGGAACATGTATGGAAAGGTGGGCACAATAAAGGACAGAAATGGTATGGACCTAACAGAAGCAGAAGATATTAAGAGGAAGTGGCAAGAATACACAGAAGAACTGTACAAAAAAAAGATCTTCAAGACCCAGATAATCATGATGGTGTGATCGCTCACCTAGAGCTAGACATCCTGGAATACTAAGTCAAGTGGGCCTTAGGAAACATCACTATGAACAAAGCTAGTGCACGTGATGGAAATCCAGTTGAGCTATTTCAAATCCTGAAAGATGATGCTGTGAAAGTGCTGAACTTAATATGCCAGCAAATTTGGAAAACTCAGCAGTGGCCACAGGACTGGAAAAGGTCAGTTCTCATTCCAATCCCAAAGAAAGGCAATGCCAAAGAATGCTCAAACTACTACACAATTGCACTCATCTCACATGCTAGTAAAGTAATGCTCAGAATTCTCCAAGCCAGGCTTCAGCAATACATGAACCGTGAACTTTCAGATGTTCAAGCTATATTTAGAAAAGGCAGAGGAAGCAGAGATCAAATTCCCAACATCCTTTGGATCATGGAAAAAGCAAGAGAATTCCAGAAAAACATCTATTTCTGCTGTATTGACTATGCCAAAGCCTTTGACTGTGTGGATCACAATAAACTGTGGAAAATTCTTCAAGAGATGGGAATACCAGACCACCTGACCTGCCTCTTGAGAAAAATGTATGCAGGTCAGGAAGCAACAGTTAATAATGGACATGGAACAGACTGGTTCCAACTAGGGGAAGCAGTACGTCAAGGTTGTATATTGTCACTCAGCTTATTTAACTTATATGCCTAGTACATCATGTGAAATGCTGGGTTGGATGAAGCACATGCTGGGTTCAAAATTGCCAGGAGAAATATCAATAACCTCAGATATGTGGATGATACCACGTTTATAGTAGAAAGTGAAGAACTGAAGAGCCTCTGGAGGAAAGTGAAAGAGGAGAATGAAAATGTTTACTTAAAATTCAACATTCAGAAAACTATGATCATGGCTCCTGATCCCATCACTTCATGGCAAATAGATGGGGAAACACTGACAGATGGGGAAGCAGTGAAAGACTTTATTTTTTTGTGCTCTTAATCACTGCAGATGATGACTATAGCCATGAAATTAAAAGACACTTGCTCCTTGGAAGAAAAGTTATGGCCAAACTACACAGCATAATAAAGAGCAGGGACATTACTTTGCCAATAAAAGTCCATCTAGTCAAATTATGGATTTTCCAGAAATCATGTATGGATGTGAGAGTTGGACTATAAAGAATGCTAAGCACAGAAGAATTGATGGTTTTGAAGGGTGGTGTTGGAGAAGATTTTTTTTTTTTTAATTTTACTTTATTTCACTTTACAATACTGTATTGGTTTTGCCATACATCAACATGAATCTGCCACGGGTGTACACAGAGAAGACTCTTGAGAGTCACTTGAACTGCTGAGATCCAACCAATCCATCCTAAAGGAAATCGGTCCTGAATATTCATTGGAAGGACTGTTGCTGAAGCTGAAACTTCAATATTTTGGCCATCTGATGCGAACAACTGACTCATTGGAAAAGACCCTGATGCTGGGAAAGATTGAAAGCAGAAGGAGAAGGGGATGACAGAGAATCACATGGTTGGATGGCATCACCAACTCAATGGATATGAATTTGAGTAAACTCCTGGAGCTGGCGATGGACAGAGAGGCCTGTTGTGCTGCAGTCCACGTGGTGGAAGAGTCAGACATGACTGAGGGACTGAAGTGAACTGATCCAAATAAGGATGTATTGTTCAAAGTAGTGAAAAGTGAAAGTGTTAGTTGTTCAGTCTTGTCCAACTTTTTGTTACCCCATGGAGTATAGCCCCCCAGGCTTCTCTGTCCATGGAATTCTCCAGGCAAGAATGTTGGATTAGGCAGCCATTCCTTTCTCCAGGGCATCTTCCCATCCCAGGGATTTACCTTGGTCTCCTGCATTGCAGGCTGATTCTTTACCATCTGAGCCACCAGAAAAGCCCAGCAGGTGACATGAAAAGACTGATATTTCTGTTGGAAGATCAAATATATTTTTCCTGTATTGTTTTTGTTTTGTGTGTCTGTGTTCCTACATGTGTATGTTTTATAAAATCTATTAAAATTCTACCTTAAGGTGGGATAATAGCAAGGAAGGAAATTATTGCTTTATGGTAATATAAAATGTATGCTTTTTCTAAATTTAATTGTGCTCTAAAATACACTCACCAGAAGCTATATCTGATCATTGAACACTAAACATGTAAATACAAATTGAGATGTGATATTAGTTTAAAAATAACACACTGGATTTCAAAGATCTTTATTTTTAAAAAATGGTTAAAAATACCTCAAATGATTTTCTGTTGATTACATAATATTTTGGTAACTAAAACATTTTATTAAAATGTTTTGCTTATTTTTATTTACTTTTTAAAATGTGGCTTCCAGAAAAATTAAAATTATATATGTTATACATACACACATACACATACATGTATGTATACACACATACATATCATTTGGGCTTCCCTGGTGTTTAAGACGGTACAGAACCTGCCTTCATGTAGGAGACTGAGTTCAATCTCTGGGTCAGAAAGATCCCCAGGAGAAGCAAATGGCTACTGACACCACTGTTTTTGCCTGGAGAATTCCATGAACAGAGGAGTCTGGTGGTTCTACAGTCCATGGGGTCACAAAAAATCGGACAAAACTGAACTACTAAACACTATATATATATATATATATATATATATATATATATATTTAGTTGCATCATCTGTGGAATACCAACTACAAAACAACTATATATTTAAAATCTGTAAGATGTATAAATAAAGCATGTTTCTAATGCATAACATTGATGCTGCAGGTCACGTGCAGTTATGTGAATAGCATATTTAAATTATTATCAGAAATGGCCCAAGGATGTGTTTTGTTACCCTAAAACAATAAAATGGCCAAATATTTTTACTAGCAAAATGGATCTATTTGGGAGGATCAGAGAACTGCACTTCATCCTCTGCAACCATTGGTGAACCACAGCATGTCTGGTAAAGCAAAGTAGAGGAAACTTTTTCATAGAGAAGGGGAAGTTGGGAGGGACTGTTATAAACAAAATGTCCACTGAAGGAAACTAAGAGTTCTAGGTATGGAGCTTTTTATTGGCTGAATTGTGACAGTCTCTCATTGGCTAAGCTGTTACTAAAAAAGAGAAAATCAATTTTTCTTCTAGATTGACAACAATTCTAAACATATGCACAACATGAACAGCAAGCTAATTTGCTTACATATAAAATTTTTATTTGAAGATAAAGAAGTAAGAATAGCCATAAATTCCTAAAACTAAGTAAGTGAAATTTTTTTCCTTTAAATTGTGAAGCTTGTTATAAAGCAACTGTAAATTAAGAGAGTGTGGTATTAGCGAAAAGAGAAATTAGACTATTCAGCTGTATATTCCACATATAGAGGGAACTTTGTAAATGTGAGCGGTGTCACTGCACAGAAGAAGGAGAAAAAGCTAATTTATGATGAAAGTGAAAGAGGAGAGTGAAAAAGTTGGCTTAAAGCTCAACATTCAGAAAACGAAGACCATGGCATCTGATCCCATCACTTCATGGGAAATAGATGAGGAAACAGTGGAAACAGTGGCTGACTTTATTTTTCTGGGATCCAAAATCACTGCAGATGGTGATTGCAGCCATGAAATTAAAAGATGCTTACTCCTTGGAAGGAAAATTATAACCAACCTAGATAGCATATTCAAAAGCAGAGACATTAATTTGCCAACAAAGGTCCGTATGGTCAAGGCTATGGTTTTTCCTGTGGTCATGTATGGATGTGAGAGTTGGATTGTGAAGAAAGCTGAGCGCCAAAGAATGGATTATTTTGAACTGTGGTGTTGGAGAAGACTCTTGAGAGTCCCTTGGACTGCAAGGAGATCCAACCAGTCCATTCTGAAGGAGATCAGTCCTGGGTGTTCATTGGAGGGACTGATGTTGAAGCTGAAACTCCAAAACTTTGGCCACCTGATGCAAGGATCTGACTCATTTGAAAAGATTGGGGGCAGGAGGAGAATACGATGACAGAGGATGAGATGGTTAGATGGCATTACCGACTCGACAGATGTGGGTTTGGATGGACTCCGGGAGATGGTGATGGACAGGGAGTCCTGGTGTGCTGTAGTTCACAGGGTCACAAAGAGTCTGACACGACTGAGCAACTGAACTGAACTGAAAATGGTGTAATGGCGTAGAAAAATATTCTTTTTTCCACAGGGAAAAATGAAAGTGGATGTCTGTATAGTAACAACCTGTTATTAATTCCATATAAATAATGGGCTTTAGTATAAAAGAATAAACTTTAAAGCAATGTTAGCTATTAGTAGTGTCTATGAAACTGGAGTAGGAAAATGTTTTCAAGCAAACATACATATATACTTATTCCTGTAACATATAGTAAACTTTAAAGGAAAAATATTAATAAATTTGACTACTTTAAGATTAACTTTCATTTATTAAAAGAAGCCATAAAGTAAATGAAATGACATAAATTGAAAGTGCATATTTGCAATCCATTAAACTAACAAAAGGTTAATATCAAGAATAAAAACATGATTCCTGATACTCAGTAAGAAAGACCAAAACCAAAAAAAAAAAAAATAAACCACATAAATATGAAATTTGTATAACAAGCTTGCCTAGACACTTCATTGAAAGGAAAACATGACACACCAGTGAATACATGAATGCCCTATACCCATTTCCAGCATTAGTATTCACCATACATACCACATCTCCACACCAAAAACAAAGAAAAGAAAAACTATTTACAAGGCTTTAACTGTAGGACTATTATACTCCTTTTAGGCATGTGCTTTCTGATATCAATAATATGGGGTGTACATAATCTAAGACATGAAAATTTTTCTATAATTAATAATGTGCATGTGAACTAAGTGATATGTAAGACAGTGAATAGTATTCTGGGTTTTGATTAAAAAAAAAAAAAAAACACTGGAAAAAAAAATCCAAGTATCTGTTTATTAAAGAATAGCAGCAAAATTATGGTGTTTTTTAAATGAAATATTATTCAATAATGAAGATGAATTAACTGAATTTTTATACATCATTATGGTTGAATGGCCCATGCATAATAACGTGTATCAGGACAAATCACAAATTTATGCAGTATGAATCTGCTTATACAGAATCTCAAAACAAAAGCTAAGAAATACTAGAGAAAATGCAATTCATATATACAAGCAAAAAGGAAAAACAATTTCATGCAACTAGATGGATACAAGTCAAATTATTATACTCAAAAAAAAAAAAATCCAAGCACAAAAGACTAGATACTGCATCATATACAAACTACATTTTGGCAAAAGCCAAAATATTGGGATGGAAATCAGCTAGAGACTGCAGGAAAGAAGAGAGAATCAACCTCAAAAGAACCAGATGGAACTTTGTATGGGGATGGAAATGTTCCATATGTTCATTTTTTGTATTGGGTATGTGAAATATATACATTTTCTAATAGAACTTGCATAAATTTAAAAAGCTGTCTATTTAAATAAAGCTGACATTAAAGAAAACTGAAGAGAATTCTGTGACCTTCCAGGAGTTAAGACTTAATGCTTCCACTGCAGGAGGCACAGGTTCAATTCCTGGTCAGGGAACTAAGATTTCACATGGCCCAGCCAAACTAAACTAACTAACTAAATAAAATGTATGAAGTAAATAAATGCATAAAAACAACTAAGATACAATATTCAGGAAGTATGTGTATGTAATTAAATCATAAATACAAAAGAATTATAAGCCTATATTTATCATGATAGTAACTGATGTAAGAAATGAAAGGAAGATGGGCTCAGAGGAAACAGTGATTTTAAAGTTATGTTTGAGCTCCATTTCTTAAGGCTGTTTGTTATGAAACTGTATTATTTTTACTACTACTATTAAAATTGTATTATATGTATGAACTGCATATCACCCATAATGATATGAACCGTAATATATATATATATGAAATAATTAGGTTTTTTTAAAATTTTTACTTTATTTTACTTTACAATACTCTATTGGTTTTGCCATACATTGACATTAGGACGGAGTTAAACAGAAAAATTGAGCACTTTTTAAAAACTACAATTATTTATTTATTATTATTAGTGAAGAGATGGACCAAGGTTGTTCAAAAATTTTACCTAAAATAGATATAGCAGTACACACCTATGAGAATGACTTAAAGGATGAATACCAAGTATTACTAAGGATAATAAAGGAATTCTTTTTTTTTTTTCATTATGGTATAAAACACAGAGAATGAAATCTACCCTATTCATAAATTCCAAGTGTACAGTATTGTTAATATAAGCACAATGTTGTATAGCAGTTCTCTGGAGAATCCCATGGACGGAGGAGCCTGGTGGGCTTCAGTCCATGGGGTCGTGAAGAGTTGGACACGACTGAGCGACTTCACTTTCACTTTTCACTTTCATGTCTCGGAGAAGGAAATGGCAGCCCACTCCAGTGTTCTTGCCTGGAGAATCCCAGGGATGGGGGAGACAGGTGAGCTGCCGTCTATGCGGTCTCAGAGTCAGACACGACTGAAGGGACTTACCAGCAGCAGAGGCAGGACTTCTCCATCTTGCATGACTGAAACTGTGTCCATTGCAAGGCAACTCTCAGTTTCTCTTCTCCACAGGCGTTGGCAACCTTCATTCTACTTTCTACTTACATGAAATTTGACTACTTTTCGTATCTTATATAAGTGGAATCATGTAATATTTGCACTCTGTGATCAGCGTATTTTACTTAGCATGTGGCCTCAAGATTTATGCATTTTGTAGTATGTAACAGGATCTTCCTTTTAAAGGGTGAATAATATTCTGTTGTGTGTACATGCCACATTTTCTTTATTCAGTTCAGTTCAGTCGCTCAGTCATGTCTGACTCTTTGCGACCCCATGAACCACAGCACGCCAGGCCTTCTTATCTGTTGGCAACTACTGGATTCTACCCAAACCCATGTCCATTGAGTCGGTGATGCCATCCAACCATCTCATCCTCTGTCGTCCCCTTCTCCTCCTGCTCTTAATCTTTCCCAACATCAGGGTCTTTCCAAATGAGTCAGCTTTTCGCATGAGGTGGCCAAAGTATTGGAGTTTCAGCTTCAACATCAGTCCTTCCAATGAATATTCAGGACTGATCTCCTGTAAATGGATGGACATGAAAGTTTTTTTCACCTCTTGGCTATTGTGAATAATGCTGAAATGAACATGGGAGTGCCAATATCTCTGAAATTCTGTTTTCAGTTCTTCTGGATAAATCATCCAAAGTGGGATTTCTAGATCACATGGTAGTTTTATTTTTAAATTTTTTGAGTAATCCCAATGCTGTTTTTCACAGCAGCTACACCATTTTACATTTCTACAAACAATACACAACAAGGGTTGTTTTCAGACACTCCTGCTAACCTTATATTTTAAATAATGAACATTCTAAGAGGTATGTGATGATACATAATTTCATTTTTTTATTGTTTTTCTTTAATGGTTAGTGATATTGAACATATCTATTGGCCATTTGTATGTCTTTTTAAATAAATGCCTATTCAGTATTTGCCCATTAAAAAAAATAGGTTATTTGCTTTTTTTTAATTGAGTGGTATGAGTTCCTAGTTTATTTCAGAAAGTAACCCCTTACCAGATATATGGTTTGCAAATATTTTCTCCCATAAATAGGTTGTCTTTTTAAAAGTATTTTTATTTATTTGACTGTGCTGGGTCTTCATTGTTGCACAGGCTTTTCTCTAGTGTGGCATCTTCAACTTTGTTCTTCTTGATTATTTTGGTTATTCTGGGCCTTTGGTGGTTCCATTTGAATATTAGGATTTTTTTTTTCTATTTTTACCAAAAAAATAAGTGTCATTGGGATTTTGATGAGGATAGCATTGAATCTATAGATGACTTTGGTAGTATGAACATTTTAACAATATTAAGCCTTCTCATCCATGAACACAAACGTCTTTCCATTTATTTTAGTCTTCTAGTTCATTTCAGCACTGTTTGGTAATTTTCATTGTATGTGTCTTGCTTTCCTGGTGAAGTTTATCCCTAAGTTTATTTCTGTAAACAAGGAAAAGGGCCTTCACTAAGAAACCTACTGTGTTGGCACCCTGAATCCAGACTTTCAGTCTCCAAAACTGTAAGTAATAAATGTTCATTTATACCACTCAGCCTGTATTTTTGTTGTTGTGCTTATAGCACCTTGAACTGGCTAAACAGAAGGTACTTGTTTTATTTGTTCATGTTTTTATTTAAATACTATCTAAAACTATGATATAACTGAAAAATTACAGATGGTGAGATGTAATAAGGTTTTACTGCTAATTTATAAAACTAAAGTAACAGGGTATCAAACTGTCTAAAAATGAAAGATTGAATAAAGGAAATTCAAAACAGATTATAATATCTGTAAATTCATTGTAGTCAAATTTCTTCACTTTAGAAGAACTTTTCTATTCTAATACCCCTAATTGTAATGTAACCATTTATATGAAATGGAACAAATTTCTCTATTTCAGTTAAATGTTACTTTTATCTATAAAATTCAATTATATTTAATAGCACTTCTATTCATAAAAGTTGACGTGAACACTATGGCCATTATTTTTAAAAAAGTCTATTTTTCTATCTGTATGTGAGAATAAAGAGAATTTTAGCTTATTTATTTTTATTTACTGAACTTTTTCTCATTCTTAAGAATAATATACCTATATATACACATTTATATACATTATTTATATATATACATATATAAATTCACATTTATACACACATATAAACACATATATTTGTACATATTTATTTAAATTAGCTATTAAAATAATAATTTGTGCAAGGGCATTGGGTAGACTTATTTTAAAATAGTCTGTATCTTTAATTCTGTGGTTTAAAGTGGTTATATGTATAACTTTGAATTGGAAGGGAAAAAATAATTCTATAATAACATCAGGTTATAAAATAGAATATACATAATCACCAGTACTTAACACATAAATACTGTTTAGTGATGCAATATGACATTCTTTTATACAGAACATCTTTTCACCTAGGTTCTTAATACTGTTTATGAAATCAAATATATTACTTTGTAAGCTCTCACACAAGATGTCAGAATCTTTACATATTTTGCTTTCTTCTTGGGTATTTCTCTATTCATTTTATTTGTGATGAATTTCAAGATTTACTTTAAGACTCTGCTCAAATAAAATCTTCTTTCAAGCTTTTCCAAACTTCATTGTTGAATTAATCATTTTCTCCTTTCTATTTCCCAAAAGCTTTATACATAACTTCTTTGACTGTAATGAAATACGTGCAGTGTCTAGCCAATAGCAGGTCTTAATAATGACAATTATCTTTCGTGTTCTTTACTATGATACTTTCCCAATATTAAATTGTTAAAAGATCTCCACTGCACTACTGTGACTTCTTAATGTCAGTCTTTTTATTTCCAGTGTTCAACTTAACGCCTACAACATAGCTGATTATTCAATAAATGTTTGCTCAAAAAAATGTTTGCAAAAAATAATGTGTTTAGAGTGACAAAAGAAGAAATGTTCAGAAAATGAATCACCTGTGTTAAATGACTCCCCATTTGGGGAAGAAATCTGATGCAGAAAAAAATTACATTTTTTAAAGATGAGTATAAGTATATGAATAACAAGTATTGGGAAGAAAACTTTTACAAAAATAAAGACTATGAAATTCACATTTTTTAACAGCATGAAGTAAGACAATCTGAGTGCTGTTTTAGTCAACTCAGCTCAATCCTGTAAAACTTTATTGATCTCCATATATATATATATACACACACACACACACACACATATATATATATATATATATATATATATATATATATACACACATACACACACACATATATCACACAGTGTTGATGTTGTGATATTTTCAAAGTTGAACAAAATGTGTCTTAAAATTCTACTACTACTTAGGGAAAAACATAAATGTAGAAAACAATTAAGAAAAGCAAAGTATATTATTTCTATCTTTCTTTTCTATTTATTGGAACACAAGTTTATCTGTGAATCCAAAGAAAATCAGGCATAGACATTTCCCTTAAGTGACATTTTTTATATCTTTTGACAGTTCTTTAAGGGAAGTGGGATTAGAAGGATTACATTATTTATTCCCACTTCTCAGGTAATAAATAAATAAATTGAATAGCTTCTACCTTAGATAGTTCTATCAAGAATGAGAAGGATTCTCACATGGGGATTCATCAGAATGTGTAGGCTCTACAGACATCTGATTACAGTAGCTGAAGCAATCCCTCTAATGCTACTACTTTCAGATTCTCTTTTATGCCTAGAAGTCTACCCAGTACATTATATGAATTAATCTATTCAAAGGCTATTCCCTTTCCCACTTAGATATCTTCAGTGCCTTACTATGTAGGTATTTTATTTATGAACAGAAGGCAGATTCATGTTTAGCTATATCTTGAATGATATATCAAAGTTATTAAAGATAATGTAACCATATGTCTTAACTTGCCCAGAAAGATTCTGATATATGCTTGTCAACCTGATGTGATTATTAATAGCACCACTTTTTATTTTCCAAAGTGTCTCAGTTTGGACAATAAATTATATGGTCACTATCTTTATAGACCTACTGGTGTTTTAGAACTTCTGAAACACTTCTTAAGCAGTGAGAAAGGCTTCATATATCACGACTTGACTAACTCAGAGTCATTCTTTCTGGTTTAATTCCAAAGATTCCTACTTATATATTTTTGCACCTTGTTACAAAATTAGTAAATCTGAATTAAAATCTGATCATGCCACTCTTCTGCTGATAAAATGTAAAAGGTTCCACAAAATTTACAGGATGAAAGTTAAATCTCTTCTCTGCATGGAAGATATAAATAATCTGATAACATCAAAATGTTTCCTGCTCCTTTTTTAATACTTACCCATACTTACTGAACTCTAGACCTATTAAGTTTCTTGTGATTTGTCAAGCATGCCTCTTTCTGATGCTGCTGTGATTTTGCTCTTGCTGATCCCTATATCTGAAATTGATTTCAGTTCTTATTTGTCTACATTCTTTCTCATTTTCATCTTTCTCATTCTCATCAATCTAGCTATAAGATTGTCTTTTTTTTGTTGCGAGTCAAGCACCTTCTCCTCCTTAAACATAGTGGCATTAGGTATATATTTCTCAGTCTAGTACTTATAATGGGCTCTTCCCTGATAGCTCAGTTGGTAAAAAATCCGCCAGCAATGCAGGACACCCCGGTTTGATTCCTGAGTCAGGAAGATCTGCTGGAGAAGGGATAGACTACCCACTCCACCATTCTCGGGCTTCCCTGTGGCTCGGCTGGTAAAGAATCTGCCTGCAATACCAGAGACCTGGGTTCGATTCCTGGGTTGGGAAGATCCCCTGCAGAAAGGAAAGGCTACCCACTCCAGTATTCTGGACTGGAGAATTCCATAAACTGTATGGTCCATGGGGTTGCAATTAGTCAGACACAACTGAGCCACTTTCACACACTCACTCAGTACTTATAATATCCTTGAATTTAAAACTTAACAATTCTGTTTTTCATTCACAATGGGCAACTTGAAGGACTATATATTATTGTTAATGTTTTACTTTGCCAGAAATCACTGATATCTTTGACATACCAAATACTTAACAAACAGTTCCAAAGAGTGAATAATTCTCTTCCTCTATTCCACTGATGAAGTTTACCATCTGCTCTGCAGGTGGGCTGCATTTCCAAGCAGCAGGACTCCCAAGATAATGAAAGCCAGGGGTCTCTGTTGGCTTCAGACCTTCCATCAGAAGGAGTTGGGTTTCCTAGCAGCACTAGTTCCAGGCAGTAGATATCCCCTGTGCTACATTTCTGGAACTGCATGGCCAGGCAGGAATTTAGTTCTGACTCTTTGTTCACTCCACGTTACTGAGGGAATCATTAGTATATTTTCTTATGCTAACTAACATGCTTAAATTCAGTGGGTTGCCTCGTCTGATTTGAGGTGGTGAGACAAATAAGTCTACAATGACCATTAAGTATTGAAAGTTAATAAATAAGTGAATGATATTACACAGTTGTATTGAATTGTTTCCTTTAATATGAACTTTAATATTAATAGAAATAGTTTATATACAGAAATAATAGAAATTTTCTTGCAAAATTTCATGAAAAGATTTATTGATTTTGGAGTTGGATAACATTTAAAAAACCAATTAATTGCTTAGGTTTTGATACTTCTGGGTCTTGTTGAAGGATAAAAAACCTTTTTCAATTCTTCAGTTTTTCTCTTCTCCATTGATTTTTCTAAGTGAACTTGCAGTACCAGCCTTAACTGTATTTTAAACACTCCAATTTTAAATAATAATTAAAAAAAAATCTTCAAAAGTCACAAAGCAGTCAGATCTCATAGATTGGAAGGTA
The DNA here is from genome assembly GCF_023091745.1 of Budorcas taxicolor. Lineage (NCBI taxonomy): Eukaryota > Metazoa > Chordata > Mammalia > Artiodactyla > Bovidae > Budorcas > Budorcas taxicolor. The sequence goes on along the minus strand of NC_068917.1, from coordinate 95,569,315 downwards.
TGTTTTGAGGTGTATTGGAATATATATATATATATATATAATATATGGAATTCCTAGCTTTTAGTCATCCAAGATAAAAACCAAAATCAAACATCCTTCTCTCTTGGTTAAAAATATTTTTATCTGTAATAGAAAACTTACAACTAGAACATACTTGGTAAACCTGTAAACATTCAGACAGGGAAGCTAAGTGCTATCAGTAAAATTGACAGTAGGCTGCCCAGCTATGTATAGCGTTAGCACACGGTCTCATCTCTGTAACACAGAACTATTGGCGTACCCAAAGGAGATAAGAAAACATTTTCACAACTGTCAGAGTCCATGGCCATATAAATAGGGAAACAATTAAAAACCACTTTGCAAGCTGCCAATAAGAAGGCGCTTAGGAGTTTTTAGTTTCTTCCTAATCAACCCCCTTTCCAGACAATTATTTTCTTGATGGATGTCAAAGCAAATAGTTAAGCGCTGGATAATCGTCATGTTGCAATGATTTACTTTCAGTTTATATATTTTGATACTTAAATAAACAAGTTATTAAGAAACACTAAGTATATTTAAAATTTTTATAACCACATGATTGTAGTTTATTTCATAATACTTATAATTTTCTTCAAGGAATTTATACCTATCCAAAAATATCGTCAATCTTATTTTCTCAGTAGACAAGGAACTTGAGTAAAAATAAACAGTCTGAAAAAATATGAAGTAGGGTTATACAGAGGAGACAGAAAATTTATTGATATCCTCAACTGACTCAAGGCTGGCTTTAGCTATCACTTGTAAGTTTGAGTGCCACACTTTGCTTTTGAGAAATTAACAGCAGATTCTGAAAGTGCTAAAAGTAAGAGATTACATTTAATCTACAAGAATTGGTGTAATACTGCGGGCCTGATTCTTCCATTGTTCTTCAAATCATAGGCTTGGTATCTACACTAGAATCTGGGAATTATTGTTTAATTATTGATAGGGCCTACATGGGGCTCATTGTTAAAATGGCTCATTATGTTGACCTCGGAAACAAAGGATAAAATCACAGTGACTCTTGAGACTTTCCAAATTGTCCAAACAACATTCTGTTTCCCTGCTGGTGCCTACCTTCTTAAGGCTACAAGACCAGCAGATTTCAGAGCTCAGGGTACATGACTGCAGGACTCAGCTACAGGCTAAAAATTCAAGAGAATGAATTCTTGTCCCTTCAGAGAATGTTTCATTGGCAGAATATAAGAAAAACACTGTCAGAAAGGGAGGTCACTGGTTCTTCTCAAGGGCTAATCACCCTCTCGTTTTCCCTCTAATAAATTTCCTTTTCTTGCCTGACTGCCCCGCTCACTCTTTATCCACACTTGCCTTAAAATTATATTCTCTAGCCTTGACGTAACACTGACATTAGTGTAACTAACTTGTTTTTCTTCTATTGGCCAACTCCAGCAAAATGTCCTTGAGCTAATATAAAACAGAGTGTATGATTATGTGCTCACATCTATAATAATGATTCTGGTGTTTATCAAGTTAACTTGATTTTTCTAAAACTTTATGAAAATTTCCAAACTTTCTCCTTTTTGAACTAATTAAATAGCATGATACATTATTGCAAGTTATTATGAGTATGCAGAATTAGTATGTTCTATTCCTCTGTGATTTAAATTCCTAATATTATGGAACAGTATCTGAATTTACACCGATGTATAATAAATCCTTGGCACATTAAAATCTTTCATGTTTGACAAGTTATTCTTATTGCCAGAATTATTATTGAAGTGGGAGGGAAAATGTGAATCAAACTTTTTGAAGCCTTTTCTAGGCAGACATTTATTATATATACTTTGGAACTACATTGTATAAGTTTCATAAATGCAATTTTTATAAGTCATACTAAAATTATGACACACGTTTTTTCTATGAGAAACTTACCACTTTCCAACAGGGATTGGATGATAGCCAATTATCTTTGGTTGTTTTGCATGGGTCTTCTGGACATATTTCAACTTTTAAAAGAGAAATATAGTTTTATGTATTTGCATATTGTTCCAACTTATTTTTCAAAGTAGCCATGCTATATAATATGTAAGTTAACCATACGGAGATATATTTGAACATCTTATTCATCTCTAGGATTGTAATATATAGCATATACCTTGCAAATGTACATGCTCAATAATTTGTTAAATTTTTGATGGCTTGAAGGAACATGATTTTTAATTTGTATATAGTTGAGAAGCACAACAATTAAATAGTTTGATAACATTTTTGTGAGAATTTTATAAGGGTGGAATTATAGGGGGAAATCAGTGGGAGGAAGACATAAAGGAAGCCCTTGAAATAATGTAAATGCTAGATGAAGAGAATCTAGGTTAGATAGGTTTTCCAGAAATATGAATATGAATTCCCAAAATATGGCAAGGGATTGTCAAGGAATTGGATAGGAAAACCAAAAAGAAGTCTATTAAATGTAAGTTAAATATAACAAAAGATTGGCAATTGGTATTCCTTTTCTACTCTATGGTAAATCTGAAGAGTATGGAATTTTTTTGCCTGGAAAATTCCATGGACAGAGGAGCCTGGCTGGCTACAATCCATGGGGTTGCAAAGAGTCAGACATGACTGAATGACTGAGCATGCGTGAACACATGCACAAGGAAATTTTCTCCATCACCCAAATCATAAACTGAGTGCAAGGACTTTGTTTTCCCATATCTGTTATCATGCATGTCTTATAATAGTTTCTCACTTATTTTTCAATAAATATATGAATATAAAATTTTTTAAAAAAATCTATAGAATGTCTGAGGGACAACAATAGAACTCAGAACAATTATGTTTTAATGTTTGAAAAAATCCTTGAAAAAGCAGCAAAGTACCACTTATATAGGCACAAGGCTCCTATGCCAACTAGAAGCACAGTTAAAAAGTTAAAAATAGCTTTGCTTATGTACTTCAAAATGTTCAGCAGTCAGTATCCAGTGATGGTGGAGCCATTCTTCCTCATTCCTGCTTGGCACATGTCTTATACCTGTGAAGTTATGAGAGAGAAATCAACATTCCATTTTAATTAGCAGCTGAATGTAGTTATTTTAAGGAAACTCAGAATGTTGCACTGTTCCTGCATTTTGAAAATTGCCCATATCTGAATGAGAACAATAAGTAGGCATGAAAGACCCCTATACAGTCCTCAGCTGATTAATTGACTTAGAGTTTGAGACAGCTGTGCAGGCAAACCATTTTGCATCTGAATATACCATTTTATGATACTACATATTCTTGGTAAATAAACCTGAAGAAATGCTACACTTGTGCTCTGAGAATATTGTCAAGATTCTTAGATGGCAGTTCATTTTGATTAAAATGTATCATCCCAAACTTGAGACAGATTGTTGCCTTGGCATTGTCCCATGTGTTTGGGAAGCATAAAATGCTCAAATGAAGTGTTCACCAAGTCTTGAAAATGATAATACAGAAAAGAAGCATCACAACATTTTGGGAGAAAGATTGGAAGATATTTTGTTGAAAAAAAAATCAGTACACAGAGTAAAAATGCAATTTTTGTAGTATTGTGAGGTTGTTAAATTTACATTTGTTCAGTAGAGCCTCAAAGTCTCTGCAGTTCAACAAAAGACCTCAAGGAATTGAAACAGAGAAGTTTATTACAGGTTCTGGAGGAGGTACACACAGCACAGACTTAAGGGTCACAAGTAGAGAGAGTGCAGCAGGACCCGTGGATTTTATTAAGATCTGTGAGTAGAGTGCTTTGGGGTTCCTAGGCTAACGTGGGATTGGTCAGTACAAACCAAAGAGCAAGTTTTGCTAAGCTACCATGGGACATGCAAGAGGAAGACCCTGGGAAATGGAGGAGACTGTTTATCACAGGACCACTTTGTCAGTCCTGTTAGGAACTTACATTACTTGTGACTGTGGGCTGTTATCTGGAGGATGTGCTTGAGGTGGAGACTAGTGTCACTTCAAGGCCTCTGCCAGGCCTCTTGTCCACACTAAATGGGTGTACTGAGAGCCAGGCTTCAGCAATACGTGAACCGTGAACTTCCTGATGTACAAGCTGCTTTTAGAAAAAGCATAGGAATCAGAGATCAAATTGCCAACATCCGCTGGATTATCGAAAAAGCAAGAGAGTTCCAGAGAAACATCTATTTCTTCTTTACTGACTATGCCAAAGGCTTTGACTGTGTGGATCACAATAAACTGCGGACAATTCTGAAAGAGATGGGAATACCAGACCACCTGACCTGCCTCTTGAGAAATCTGTATGCAGGCCAGGAAGCAACAGTTAGAAGTGAACATGAAAGAACAGACTGGTTCCCAATAGGAAAAGGAGTATGTCAAGGCTGTATATTGTCACCCTGCTTATTTAACTTCTATGCAGAGTACATCATGAGACACACTGGACTGGAAGAAACACAAGCTGGAATCAAGATTGCCAGGAGAAATATCAATAACCTCAGATATGCAGATGACACCACCCTTATGGCAGAAAGTGGAGAGGAGATAAAAGGCCTCTTGATGAAAGTAAAAGAGGAGAGTGAAAAAGTTGGCTTAAAGCTCAACATTCAGAAAACGAAGATCATGGCATCTGGTCCCATCCCTTCATGGGAAATAGATGGGGAAACAGTGGAAACAGTATCAGACTTTATTTTTGGGGGCTCCAAAATCACTGCAGATGGTGACTGCGGCCATGAAATTAAAAGATGCTTACTCCTTGGAAGAAAAGTTATGACCAACCTAGATAGCATATTCAAAAGCAGAGATATTACTTTGCCGACTAAGGTCCGTCTAGTCAAGGCTATGGTTTTTCCTGTGGTCATGAAGGGATGTGAGAGTTGGACCGTGAAGAAGGAGGAGCGCCAAAGAATTGGTGCTTTTGAACTGTGGTGTTGGAGATGACTCTTGCGAGTCCCTTGGACTGCAAGGAGATCCAATCAGTCCATTCTGAAGGAGATCAGCCCTGGGATTTCTTTGGAAGGAATGGTGCTAAAGCTGAAACTCCAGTACTTTGGCCACCTCATGTGAAGAGTTGACTCATTGGAAAAGACTCTGATGCTGAGAGGGATTGGGGGCAGGAGGAGAAGGGGACGACTGAGGAAGAGATGGCTGGATGGCATCATTGACTTCATGGACATGAGTGTGAGTGAACTCCGGGAGTTGATGATGGACAAGGAGGCCTGGCGTGCTGCGATTCATGGGGTCAGAAAGAGTCGGATACGACTGTGCAACTGAACTGAACTGAACTGAACTGAGGCAACAATGTTATGAAATAATTTAGGTAAACTCTCATAAGTAGGCTTAAGCAAGTAGGTTGAATGGGGGCAAAGTGATGTGGATCTAGAAAGTATGCCTGGTTTCAGTGCCGGGGTCCAGCCCCGGTGGATTCAGGGTGATTCGAAGTGTGGACGGAGCAGGTGAGAAGAAACTTATTTATTTATTAATATAAGATTAGATTATGAAGAAATAGTGCAGTAGGAAAATTAAGTGGAGAAAGGAGCCTGAATAACTTGGCTTACAGGGAAGACCAATACAATCTCAGGACAAGAGATTTGCACCTTCTACGTTGGGCCACAGACGCCCACTTGAGTATCGAAGGGTGCCCCACCTTAGGCTCCCTTTCACACGGGTCTTAGAAGCCAGGACAAGTAAGTAGACTCAGAGAGCCACCCCGCTCCAGATGGGAATTCAGCCTGAAATTAGAGTAAAGAGGAGACACTTGGGAAACCAGTCCAGCAATTGGTCCATACTCTACTGTTCAGAAGTCCTTTTATACTTTTTGATTATAATAGAGATCAATGGGTAACACAAAGTTATGCAGTGTTAGCAGCCCAGACTCTTATCAAAACCAGCCGTTTCTCTCTGTATACCTAGTTATATACAGAAATCTTAGGTAATTTACATCATCTTCCAGACAAAAGGGCCAATTAACATTTTACAGCGTTTTTTCTGATTAAGGTTTGTCAACCAGAAGACTTATTTGTGTTGATCTTCCCAAAGTCTGGTGCCACTCTCAGAAAGCACTAAATAAAGTTACAATCTTACATAGCAAAGCTAAAGCAATTTATAACAAGTAAAAGGAGTAGAGTGATTTATAACAAAAGAAAAGTAATTAACTCAAAAGTCTAGTGTTGCTAGCATCAAAACTACTATATATCTTTTTCCATATCCCGTTTACATTGATTAACATCCTCCCAGGTTCCTAAAAGATAAAGAATATGGAGGACTGGCAGCAATCATTGAGTCAACAGTGAAATCCTGTCACCAATATGATTTTTAACTCTCTAGAAAAGGCATCTGTATCTTTCAGATGCTTTTAAGCTTTGTGCCTCTCGCGGTTGGGGGCTGCAAGCAATTCACACGCTGTAAGAGATCGGGGGGAACCTGTTAGGCAAGCTAGAGAGCTATCAGAGGGGGTTTGAACTGAAACATCCCTTTCAAATGCAGAAGACTAAAGCCCTAAGTTGACTTTTTCCAGAGAATATTAGAAGAGTGGAAAAGCAGAGTACAAAGGCCTGCAGATTCATATTTTTTGGGTGGTGGATGCTCAGGAAATTCCGGGGGAACCCCTGAAGCCTGATCACGTCCTTGCATTTTGTCAGGCTTCCTTCTGCATGACCTTGTCACGGGTGGGATTCCTCACCTGGCCCCCGGCAGTTCAGGAGTTACCTAGGTTCAAACACCTTCAATGCATTACTTTCCCTTGTGACCTTGACCGAGTTCATTTATCTTTTCTCTAAACTTTTGCTTTTTATCAATAGTATCATAAATATACTCACTGTGAAGATTTTATATTAAATAAAACAATGTGTTAAGTCTCTGACTTACTGTGGTCCAAGTATGCCTAACATAATCTCTCAAGCCCCTTAAAAGCATAGAGATTTTTTTAGCTAGTTATAGAAATGGAACCCAGATTTAAAATGTGAGAGGGATTTATGTGAAGGAGGCTCTCCATCAGTGGCTTTGATCAGGAGGATTCTATAAAGTAAGGACCTAGAAGCTGAGAACAGTCCCTGATTAAGAGAAAATAGAGACTTTAATGGTAAAATAGCAAATAATTGAATTCTGCCAATAATAGAAATAGGCATGGAAGTAAATTCTTGCATAGAACATAGCCTTGTTGACACCTTGATTTCAGTTTGATAGACAGAGGCAGAGAAATTAGTCAAGCCTCCATGTATATCTGACCTGCCATGCTATGAGAGAATAAATACATATTGTTTAAAACATCTACCTGTGGTAATTTGTCATGAATCAAGAGAAAACTAACATATCTTTTATGTTTCTATTACTGTTAAATTCTCATCTTGTCTATATTTATCTTTAGATAATTATTTTACTCTAAACTTTGAAGATGCCGTTTCATTGTGTGTTTTGTTTTTTGGCAGAAATGGGTTGGTTTGTTTGCCTTCTTTATTAAGAGGTTGAGTTTGGAATTTTTTTTTTTGTCTGTGATAAGTGTATGATTTTTATTGACTTGATCTTTGGTAGTCATATAGGCTCAAACACATTCTAGGGGCAAAAATTAAAATCTACATTTTCTTACTCTCCTCCCCAACATCTTATCATTTAGATGTCCTCTTTTACATCTTCATGTTCATTCTTTTGCTGTCCATTGTGGTTATTGTCATTTTCACAGAAGTTTTTTTTTTTTTTTTTTAAATCTCTGTATAGGATTATTGAAATGATTTACTTTCCAATTGTAATTTTCTCTTTCCTGTAGATCCTTCTATTTAGAGAAGATCTTTCAATATTTCCTTTAAGATAGGATAGGCTTAGTGTTGCTGCATTGTTTTAGTTTTTGTTTGTCTGAGAAATTCTTTCCCTCTCCTTCCATTCTAAATGATAATCTTGCTGGGTAGAGTGTCCTAGGTCAGAGATATTTCAGT